>NC_084480.1:30182428-30834095 GCF_030035675.1 Rhineura floridana | reverse complement strand
AACCACGAAAACAAAGCAAAACAAAAATAAAGAAGAACCACTTCTTATTTCAGCAACAATTGGGTTAATATTCCAGGCTTGATGACATCACAGTATAAACAGAGCAACCTGCCTTATCTCTCTATGTTCAAGAATGCAAAACAAATTTAGTTCCCAGCATCAGAACAGTTAGTGGCGTCGTGAAGAAGCAGATTCGTCAAAATAAAATAGACCAAAAAGAGAATAGTCCCAGACAATATAATATTCCTCGGAATAGAAATCAGGAATAGAAATCCCTCTTCTGTTTATTATCTTTAGAATGCACTTCCAGGACAGCTTTTTGCGACAGAAACAGAGATAAGCTGTTAATTTCGTGAATAACAGAGAAGAGCTATATCTCACCCAGAAGTTGTCCAAAGCCGATCAATCTGACAAATCTCCTTTTGCTGCAACAATTTAAACCAAGTAAAAAAAATAATAGAAAGAAGGGTGCTTGCCTGTTAGTCCGTTCTCTCTTTAAAGAAAAGATAAACGTATCGCTTAAGCAGATAGAGCTTGTTAGGAAGTCCGTCCGGCATTGTTGGCTGGACCTTATCTCATAAATTAATGAAATCCAGTCCTCCCAACAAAAACAGGCTTTTGAGGTTGATCTCTACGTTTCTCCCTGCCCGGGAGAAATTTCATCAGTCAAAAAAAAAAATGTTCTGACTGATTTATATCTGAATAAGCTTCTTTTGAGGCGGGAGCCCGTCCCAAAAGCAGGCACAAGCGAAGTCACCCTTCCCAGAAGTCCTATGCTCCTTCCTTTTTGATGATGACTGGTCAGATGCACCCTCCACAGTTCAGCATACATACATTATAAGCTTTATGATGGCCTTATAAGCTTTATAATTGGCTTTTAAATTTAAGTTAGTGCTAAAACACTTTCCCAGCTGTCAGCTTTTAAATATTAAAATATTAGTGAAATACCACTTAAATGAAAGAGTGTTATAGCAGCAAGGCTGATTGCGGTGCTGAGATGCTGCTGTACATGAAGCCCCATGGCTCAAACCAACCAAGACAGAATAGGGGGCAGTAATTTTTCTTGATTTTTGCTACACCAGTTCTAGGCTGGCACAGAAGAGAGACCTAGATCAGTGGTACCCTGTCAACTGTCTTTACCATTGGCAGATGCAGCAGAGTCCTGTGCTGAGACAGAGTCCCCCTTCCTGTCACTGAAGTTCAGCGGAGTCGAGTGGAGGAAAGCATCCATCACATCCTAACATTTCTGATCCATTTAAAAATATATATTGAAATACTAGTGAAATACTGCTTAAAGAAACTAGAGTGCTTTTTATATATATAAAAAACCTTTCTAGTCACCACCATTTCAGCAATGTGGTTGTTTCCTAAGTAATGCAATTAAACACTTTTATATATATATTTTCATATATTTTGGGGTGGTAAATGGGCAATCATGCTTCCGTGAATATGCATTACCTGCTAAATACACTGGTATTTATTTTATTATTTTAGAGATCACTCAGAGTATTTTTTTATTGAAACAGCCACTAAGGTTAATTGGACCTTCCCCTTTCCCTACCCACAGCATTCATAGGGAGCTGCCTCACACTGAGTCAGACCGTGGGTCTATCTAGCTCAGTACTGTCTACACTGATGGCAGTGCCTCTCCAAGGTTTCATGTCATGCTCGCTGATGCAGATGAAACATAGCAGGATGAGCATACAGGAAAAGTGCAAGATCCCCAACAGTGTGGAAAATCAGTTGCAATTGACCGTATCCAAGAAGAGTGCCATCAAATGCAAATGCAACTGTTTTGAGTCAATTGGTGGTTTTGCTTGTACAAGTCTTGCTGATTTATTTATTTCTGAGCCCAGGAAATCCCTGATTCCAATGCTTGTTCTGCACCAGACCGCAAATCTGAGAAGAGCTGTCACCCTCGTGCATGCAAATTCAGGGTCTGAAAAGAATAACAGGTCAACAGCTGTGGAGATATCCCCCTGCGGATGATGTGTGCCATATTGCAGACTTCCTCACATTTTTGCCCTTGCCAAGTGTCTCATCTCTAACTATAAAGACCACCTGTATGGATGAGAGGCTCTTCTAATCCCCATCTTGGCCTCTCTGTGGAGGCCGCCGACCACAGTGCCAATTAGTGCCAGCTGTGGCTGCTGGCCCAGGTCCACCCCACTCATTTCACATACGAGGTAACCACTTTAGATCACTATCTAGCTGGGCAGCCTTTCAGCTGGGAGGCTGGCAGAGAGGAAGTCGATTATCATGCCTTTCCTTCTAATCCTTGAGCTATAGCTGGTGCTTCCATCTGTCGGGCAGATCAGTCCTATGGGCCCTACTGCCTTGGCAACCGCTACGCCAGGGATAACCCCAGCATAATATAATCACAATCCTACATGCTTCCGGCAGCACTGTCAAAAGGAATAGCAGTGGAAGCAAGAAAACAAAGTACCAAAATCAACAGGCAGTCTGTCTCTTGCAGCTTTCTTCTGCTTCATAAGCTATGCACAAGCATTCGCACTCTCTTTCCCAATGTACTGTGGTCATGCCCTCATCAGCTTCATCTGTGTTTTATTCTGCTCCATTGCAGGGAAGAAACATAGCTTCGTGGTAGAACATCTGCTTTGCATGCAGAAGGTCCCAGTTTCAATCCCCGGCGCCTCCAGGTAGGGCTGAGCATGTCCCCTGACTGAAACCCTGGAGAGCTGCTGTCAGTCAGTTTAGGCAATGCTGAGCTAGAGGGATCAATGGTCCTAAGCGAATAATGTTAAATTGATTTTTTCAAAGTTATTGTCTGACTGTGATCCCATGTAAGCAACTGTGATAGATATTTTTCAAGAAACCGCTAAAACTGCATGAACAGTACTCTTAGGACCAATTCAGAGCACTTGAGCAGATTTGTTTCACTCTCTGGTGTCGATATATTGTGGTCACTATGGTTTCAAAATATCTTAAGCAGTCGTTTGAATGTACCACCAGTTCCTGGTTTAGCGCTTGACTGCAAATGTCATTTCCAAACTATTCACAGTGGCAAGCTAAATCAGGAAATCGATATATTCAGGCCATGGGGGGAAGGAGAAAGGGGGGAAGCCCCCAAAGTGATTGTCCCGTGCTCTGTTATCATCTGCACAATTCATCTCTGTCTCAGCTGCTCCATAACAGAAATGATATTGATATATTTTATGGAAAGTTTGTATTACAAATATTTCAATAAATAAGTAAATTCACAGGACAGTCCACCACACGCAGAATGCCTATGCAGTCTGCTCTTTCGGGGAAATTGCTGTGTTGCTTTGCATAATTATGGTTCTAAAGAAAATTGTTCACCTTAAAGGTTTTATTCCACCTAAGCCCCATAAGACCCACACAGGCATAGGCTATAGCAGCATCTTGGAAATCCTTGAGAACCCCTTTCACATAAGCAAGTTTGGAATTAGCATTTCTAATACATTTTATAAGAGGCTTAAGGAAGGACGCTCATCTGATAAATTTATTGAAAAGTGGGTTTACTTATAAATAATTGGAACAGGAAATATCAAGATAATATTCAACTGTGTATTTTATTTTCATTGCTGTAAGTGTGACCTGAATTGCGCCTGTTGTAAACCTCAGTGATAAATTTTAATACTATGGGTGATATTCAAAGCTAGTCCTACTCACAGTAGATTCATTGATGTTAATGGACACGACTAACTTAAGTTCATTAATTTCAGTGAGTCTACTCTGGGTAGGACCTAGTTGAAGACAACCCTATATTTTTATTTAAATATAAATGTATTTAAAGCAAAGGGGAAAGCAAAGACCATACTGCCTTAAAAGGTTTATCCAACTTCCCCGGCACAGGTAGAGGGGGGGGGTCTAAGGGCCCCAGAATAAGCCCCAATTTGCCACCTTCTGGAGCCAGCTATACTACTCAGAGAGACAAGACTCCACACTTGCAATGGATTTCTCTTCATACCACAAGTAATAACATGAGTTACTGTGGGATAACAGGCCCTTGATTGATGGGTGTGTAGTTCAGTGGTAGAGCATATGTTTTCCATGGGGAAAGTCCCATGTTCAATCTGCAGCATCTCCATTTAAAAGGATCAGGCAGTAAAAGATGGAAAATATATCTGCCAGAGACTCTGAGACAACCAGTCAGAACAGAAAATACTAGTCAAGATAGTCCTATAGTCTGAAATGGTAGAAGGGCTCTTCCACATGGTCTGTTCATCATGATTTGGGCCCCATATGCACTATACACTTAAAGAGGTATCCCAGCACTTTAAGCAGTCATAGCTTCCCTAAAAGACTCAGGGGACCTATGGTTTGTTAAGAGTGCTGAGAGTTGTTGTTGACCCTGTATTCCCCTCACAGATCTACAGTTCCCACAGCAGTTTAACCATCAATCCCTCTTCCCAGGGAAATCTGGGAACTGTAGCTCTGGGAGATGAATAGGGGACTCCTAACAACTCTTAGCACCTCTAACAAGCTGCAGTTCCTAGGATTCTTTGGGAGAAGCCATGACTGTTTAAAGTGTATGATACTGCATTAAATGTATAGTGCGGATGAGACCTTGCTTGCACAAAACTTGTGCAGAAGGACATACCACCAGAAGGATCAATGGGAACTTTCTTCCTAATGCTAATTGCCATTTGGGGATGGAGTGGGCAATTACCAGAGCTTGGAAAAGTTACTTTTTAAAACTACAACTCCCATCAGCCCCAGCCAGCATGGACACTGGGTTGGGCTGATGGGAGTTGTAGTTCAAAAAAGTAACTTCTCCAAGCTCTGCCAATTACACAGATTGTTGTGGAGGGTAGGACTTAATAAAAGCCTTCCTGATAAAAATTGCCTGGAATTTAATTTTTTAAAACCCACAACCTGATTGCTAATCATGTCATTAACGGTCCCTATAGGACTTTCCTGCATCCTTCCTGGCACACAGTTTTATGGGACTCCTCCCTACATCCCACATCAGATCACTGGTCCATCTAGCACAGTGTTGTCTGCTACACTGACTGGCAGCAGTTCTCCAAAGCCTCAAAGAAAAATGCTTCCCAGCCCTATCTAGAGATGCAGATGACTGAGCTTGGGAACTTCCAGCATGTGCTCGGAGCTATGGCTCACGCCTTATGCACAGGAGCGACTTTGCAAAAGTAGTTTACAGCCACCTTTAGTTCCCGAATCTCCAGTTTGCTTTTCCACTCTGTTCTTCATTACTTAGGAATTCTATCACTTGTCTATTAATCAAACAGCAACTTGGTGCAAGGCTGGTTTGGGGGGGGCACCAAACATCTTATTTTAATCATGCTGCACATTTAATGTATTGAGCCTCATGCCTTACATAGGCTCTTGACAGAGGAGAACTCCGCCCTCCAATAAATAAATAAAGGGGCTCTAAACGTTTTAAAGATGGGAATGATTTATTTTTGAAATTCTTGGAGCACAGAAGCTGCACCCAGTTCCCGTGCATACTGAAGTAAATAATGTGTCATAATGTGTATATCACATGACAACACAAACCACAGAAAAATATAGAGTGGGGAAGAAAATATACATCCCCTGCCTTCAACACTGAGGAATGTTTTAGAGCCAAAGAACAAAGATGGAGGAGGGGGAGCAAGTTTATTGGCTTCATTCTCCCTACAGAAGGGATGTGATGTTTTGCGAAGGGGGAGATATCATTCTGTTAACAAGGTCATCTTTAAGAGAGATTCCAAGAGAAGGGAGGGAAGGGGAGGTGTTCAAGGTCTTGTTAACATAAAGCTCTGAACAACTCAGGACCATGTTACCTGTAAGATTAGCCCAGGGGGTGGAAGGATCTGCCAATTTCAGTTCTCTCCATTTCTGATTCCTCCAATCTCAATTTCAGTTTAATTCCACATTTCTGCAGCAATTTGTGTTTTATTTTTAAATCCTCATGAAAATGTAGTGTTAATTTTGTCTCTCACACACATTTTTATGCCATTTTGACTAACGTACACATTTTTGCAAGCAATCTCTGCTAATATAATGCATTTTTATATGTTGTTTTCACTTTACCCTAATACAAGCATTTTTCTAAACACTATTTGGTTGGAGAACTATATTGCAAAATTCATGTGTGTGCGAATTTTGAAGGATGGCTGTGTTTTGGTTGTCATATTGTTTCAGAACGTGCAGATTTGATAGATTTGGCTTTCAATGCAGATCGGACTCTTCATTTATCTTTCAGCATTCTGGACATTTTTAGTTAAATTGTAAATGCCAAGGTTCTTTAAAGTGTGATCATTTACATGTTTCATGACATTTCTTTACTTAACTAAATGTGTGCTTAACTATTTAAAATGGAGGTTAAAAATGTCCTTTCACGTGATTTTACAGGGCTCATTTGAGTGTGCTCAAAAGCCCTGCTGTGTACTTTTCAGGGGGCAAAATGATCAGGAGGGGAGCTCAGAGGCTTCATGGGTGCCAGCGGATGTTCTCAAAGACACCAGTGCACCCACAAGTGCCATGCTGATGACCCTAGCATAACTCTCTCTCTCAAATATTTGACACCCAAGAACCCTGCTGGATCATGTAAAATATCCATCTAGTCCAGCACCTGCCTCTCTCAGCAGCCAACTAAAAGCCTCTAGGAAGCCCTCAAGCAGAAAGGCAATAGCCTTCTCGTGTTGTTACATCCCAGGCACCCAGTGATAGACTGCCTCCCAAACTACAGCTATTATTGCTAAAAGCCTTTAATAAAGTACTAGAATCTTCCCATGAACTACCAGTTTAATGACAAGAAAGAGAGAGACAGAAATGTCATGAAAATCATTGATTTGTTGGGAAGAGATCTGAAGCTCATTTTGCAGTTATTATGGCATCTGGCATGGGGTGGAGATCCAGCATTTTTAATGAACTCAGCACAGAACCAGCCAAATGTCTTAGAAGTGTTAAAAATGATAACAACACTTGGAGATTCTCACAATCATTCCAGCAAAGAATCCACTCACTCAGAATAAATCTGATAAGAAAACTGACAACTGAGCAGGAGAGGGGTGGGGATATAAAGGTGTCAATGTTCCTTGCCAGATAGTTTCTGCACAATAAGATGTAGAAATAAAGCACACAGTAACCCAATTCTCTCTCTCTCTCTCTCGCTCTCGCTCTCGCTCTCTCTCTCACTCACTCACTCACTCACTCACATACACATACCTGGAACTCTTTTGCACACACACATCCACAAGCTGACACATCAGCCTGCCCATTTCCGTCATTTCACATCCACTCTGCTCGATACCTTCCCTCCTGCCTCACTTCTGCACTTGCTTCATTCATTTTCCACTGTGACAGCAAGTGTCCAAAGATTCAGCTTGCTTTTGGGGAGAAAGGAACAGATAATAAATACAAGCTCAAATTCGCACTTTTTTATGGGCTGTTATTTAGGAATCTATCCAAAGGCTTTGCTTATACTCTGCTGCCAGAAACGAAGAAAGGAACTAAAGAAAAACAAATATAGGCCAGGATTTGAGAGTTGGGACCTGCCCGTGCAGCGTTATAGCACAGCGTTGCCACTGCCTTGGCACAGGATTATTCTATTTTACAGAGGGTATATGGGGCCAGGGACTAAAGTAGGTTTGAATCAGCGGAGGCTGGTCTACAAAGGCAAATGGGATTCTGTCTGCCCTCAGACACCTCATCTCCTTCTCACTATAATGGCCACCAGTCTGGAGTGTGACACTGACTGGCCCTATGTGCACTGGGCATTTAAAGCAGTATCACGCCACTTTAAACAGTCAGGGCTTCCCCCAAAGAATCCCGGGAAGTGTATTTTGTTGAGGGTGCTGAGATTTGTTAGGAGACCCATGTTCTCCTCAGAGAGCTACAATTCCCAGAGCTCCCTGGGAAGAGGGATAGAACATTAAATCACTCTGGAAATTGTAGCTCTGTGAGAAAGGCCAAAGAGTGCTTCCTTTTGATCTGCAGTCCCAGAGCAAGTTGCAGTTAGGAACTAAGTGTCCTTTCTTGCATAGGAGAGGAACCAAGGTCCCCTTAGCTGCCCTTTTTCTGGCTGATGAATGCGGCCAGGTTGGTTTTCCCTCTTGCCACAATGTTCTTTCTGGGAGGCAGGAGGTGCAACCTCCTGGTGGCCCTTGGTCCGCAGGCTGACAGCAGAGGCTGCCATGTGCTTCCCTTCTGTTCTCAGTGCAGACCAGATACCAGCAAAATAGCTTCTTTGAAATATTGTTTTTTTTCTTTTATCATCCACTTTAAACAAATAAGAGGCGTTTATTTTCTCTGCTGCTACAACTGACTGCTACAACTACAATACTACTGAGAGAGATTGACATAACTTTAAGTTTCACTTTCCTATAAGAAACTTTAGCCTTTCAACACCAGTCCCAGGTCCTATGACAGTTGCACATTCCTTGGTTCTGACATGTTGATGTCAGAAAAGTTGCTTTTTATGCTGTTGGTTTAAGAAACTTTGGATGACCTTGTTGCTGTAGACACTAGAATCCACAGCTGGCTCACCAAGATTTGTCCATGCTTACCTCTCTGGATCGCCCACAATTAGGGACGGGGGAGAAATTTGATCCAGTTCACATTTAAAGGCACTTTCTGAAGCAATATGTGAACCAAAACACATTTGTCCTTCAAAATGTGCACTTCTCTGAATTTTGCAATGCAGTTCTCCATCCAAATAATGTGTAGAAAAATGCAAATACTAGGGCAGGGGTTCCCAATCTTTTTTTCCCCACGGACAACTTGGAAATTGCTGAAGGTTAATGACACTTAATGATTTTTCTGCCTGTTGTAACAAATGTGCTGTGCTAGATGCTGTATGATTTTATTGCTGCTTGTACTTATTTCATTTATTTATTAAATTTATATCCTGCCCTTCCTCCCAGTAGGAGCCCAGTATTTATTATATTGTCAGTAGTGTAGTGGCAAATTCAGAAGAGGAAGGTCCCTTAATGATAGCCACGCCCCCTAACACCCACACCCCCTTTTCCACTTTCCCTGGTCTCCCTTGTTTTCATGTCATCTCCAAGTGCTCACTGCACTACGCCAGATGTCCATAAGTCCCAATCAGCATGAAAGGGAAGGCTGTGTGCTACCTACTGTGAAGAGTCTTCTCAGTGGCTGAGTCACCTCCTTTCACTCTGATTGGCTCCAATCAGCACGAAAACAACGAGGACTCTTCTCAGTAGCTAACATGCTCCCTTTTCATGCTGATTTGCTCATACATAGGGACCTGGCTGGGACCTTGCTCCCAAAAATGTAATGGTTATATGACCCCCTGCAGCCCTGGAGAACTACACCAGTTATTGTATTTTACTGTATTACAATTTGCATTCCATAGACCTTTGCAGACCACCTGAAGGATGCTCATAAAAAAAAATGTGTATTAGGAGAAATGTGCATAAAAATGCTGATGAATTTTCATGCAGACTTAAAAATATTGCAAATGGAACTTGAGAGTGGAAAAATGAGAAATTAAGAGAAACTAGAACTGACAGATTTGCTCATCTCTACCCACAAGCCCAGCCCACTGCAGATACCCAAGTGGATCAAAGCCCTAGCTGGCTGCAAGATTCAGGGGTAGCATTCTTTGGCCAGAATCCTCATCCTTCATGCTGCAGTCAGATCTAAGTGACTGGGGTGGAATGTAGGGAGACAGATGGCTTCTCGGATACCCTGCTGGGGATCTGTATAGAGCTTTATATACCAGTAATAAAACCTTGAATCTAGCTCAGGAACAAAATGGCAGCCACTACAATGCTTTCAACAGAGGAGCCCTGTGCTTTCTATACAACTGTCCTGAAGTCTCTTCTTAGGTAAAGTCCACATGGAGTTTCCCCTCTACATCTGGCAGATACATGGGCCAGGGTCCTATGTGGCCTGTCATTACTTTGCTGGAGGGATTCAGCTGCATACCAGCCAATTTAGGTATGCACCATTAAAAGTGGATTAAAGCACTCTTGCACAACTTTAAAAAAATGAACTTTTTGGAAAGTGCACCGGAAAGTGTGGGATAGCAGTCAATTGATGGGAAGCCATATAACCTCCATGCAAACCAATCAGGATGAACGCTCAACAAACAGTGGACCTCATATAACCTCTGTGCAAGCTTTGTGTCAACAAATCAGGATAAGTGATCCATAAACATGTTATCAAGAGGCATCCTGGGAGGTCTCCTAGGCAGTTGATCCTAGTTCACTATCTGAAGGGTCTGTGTTACAGCAAAGACGAGGGTAGGGACACACTTACTGTTCTGCCGGTTTCAGTGCATCTCCACCTCTCTCTTCTGAAACTAGGGGCACATGATGCTAGTCAAACCCCAACCCTTTTTACTGTAAAACCTGCTGGAAGAAGCTTGTGCATTTGTTTAAAGAAAAATCAGCTTCAAACAGATTTCACAAATGATTGGCAGATCAACCCGTTGCCCCTCCAGGTGTAGCCAATGGAAATGCTTTGCTATAGGCGACTAGTGTGCTCTCAGCCACATTCTTTTCTGGGCTCCATGTTTCTCTGTATGGTGCTCTCTACCATGCCAAGAGAAATAGGATACCAGGTCTTTCTGTCTCTCCCATCCCTCATATTTGATTATAGTATCAACGTTGAGCATGTAACACAGAGCAAAAAAAAAAAAGACAACAAAAGTAAATAATACAAACTGGTATTCACATTGAGTCAACCACAAAAATATATAGTCTTATCACTATTCAAGCATACCTTTCTGTCCACTCATGCACAGCTTTATATTCAACGTCCCAATACCCATCTTCACAAAGGCAATGAACTTGCCACTCTGTGAATTTATAGGCTAATCTTTGTAAAGTCCGGGTAAATGTCCCTAAAAGACAGCCGTACTATGTCTACTTCATCTTCATGTGTATTCTTAATCAGTTATTTAATACTTCTAGCCTCTCCCCCATTCCTGCTTTCAGGATTGCAGCTTTTATTTTATTTTTGCCTATTCCAAGTTAAAGTAGCTTATAGCAATGCTTCTCATTCTTGTCAGTAAATCACCCTTCAGGAGAATCTTCTAGAGGCCCTACTCTTTCCTGCTCTGACCTATTATTCTCTACACACTCGCTTGGCCGGGTGGAGAGTGGGATGTATCGACTTAATCTCGCACAATATTTATATTACTTGCCCAGATTGCTTCCTTATCTTTCTTTAGCAGTCAGCTGCATTGTGTAACGTTGCAGTTTTACATCCACATTTCAACATTTATCCTTCTTCAATACTTCCTCCGCAACCACTGTGGCTTCTCGGGGTTCTCTGAGCTTTGGACCTATTTATCTAACAAGGGAAGGTGCCTCTTTAGAAGTGCTCAGCATCTCTCATTTATTAGCTACTAAGCAAAATCATTTTTAAGGACAGGACACGTATGGGGGAAAGGGTGTTTAATTTGTAGGAACTGCTGGTGTTTGTGCCTCCAGAGCAAGTTTCTCAGATAGATGGATATTATGATATTAGATGCCACTCTCCATATTTCTGGTCCATTAAGCATATGGTCCCTAGAAGGGGCCCTTGGGCTAAGAAACCATTCCCCGCCCCATCATAGTACATCAGACAGTTGTTCAGCAACCATGAGGTATTTCCTCCTGTATTCTTCCAATAATAACCATAGCTGACTACAGACTACAATGATGGTAGCATACGAATGACTCCATTGCAGAGCAACTTATGGTTCTCTGGAGTTACTACATGACAACTGAGTGTCTGACAGCATACCATTTACCAAAACAAATGGATGGGGCACTGCCATGTTTTTGTCTGATCCTTTCCTTTGGTCTAGACCAGGAGGGTTAGAAAGAACTGTCACTTTTTGTTCTCTCGGTTTCTCATTTTTTCCAATCTTACGTTCAGTTCTTCCCATTTCTGCAGCAATCTGTGATTTTTTTTAAAAAAGTGCCCATGAACATTCTCCAGCATTTTAGTGCAATCTTCTCCTAATAAACACATTTTTGTATACAGGTTTGACTAATGTACACATTTTTGCATGGTACACATACCATGGACTGTGGAAAAGACAAATAATTGGGTGTTAGAACAAATTAAACCAGAACTGTCACTAGAAGCTAAAATGATGAAACTGAGGTTATCATACTTTGGACACATCATGAGAAGACATGATTCACTAGAAAAGACCATAATGCTGGGAAAAACAGAAGGGAGTAGAAAAAGAGGAAGGCCAAACAAGAGATGGATTGATTCCATAAAGGAAGCCACAGACCTGAACTTACAAGATCTGAATAGGGCTGTTCACGACAGATGCCCTTGGAGGTCGCTGATTCATAGGTTCGCCATAAGTCGTAGTCGACTTGAAGACACATGACAACAACACAGTTTTGCAATCAATTTCTCCTCATATAATAATATTTTTGTCATTTTCACAAATATATTTATTTTTATGCACACTTTCCCCTAATCTATGCATTTTTGTAAACATTGTTTGGCTGAAGAAGTGCATTGCAAAATTCATCAAAGTGTGAATTTGGAAGGATGGCTGTGTTTCAGTTTTCAGATTGTTTCAGAAACTATAAATCTGATAGATTCGGTTTTAAATGCGAAATGAATCAAATTTCTCTGCCATCCCTAAGCAGTGACTAATCCACCCCAGGAATTATACTAGATGGCAGGGTAAAGAGAATTCTGGAAGGCAGAACACTAACCTGCATGTTTTTGTATGCAAGGAAAGAACTCTAAAATTGAATGATACATCTACTAAATGTAATTTGAATCCAGATTCTTCTTCCTAAAAGTCCAAGACCTCTGAACAAAAAAAGTACCAATTGACACCTCCTTTCCTCTGCATTCAAATCTCTTCTCACAGTCTGTTTGCTTAAGCTACAAACCTTTTGTTACTGTCAATCAAAAATACCGTTATCAGGTTTTAGTCAACTAACATTTACTCAGCGTAGACCCACTGCAATAATTGACCTAAGTTAGTCATGGCCATTTAATTTCAATGGGTTTACTCTGAGCAGAAGTCAATTGACTACAACCTAATAATGACCTTTGAAGGTGAGTGCCGACATTTGTGTAGTCTGGCTGGGGCCACTGAGAAACCAGAGGGAGATATCATCATGCTTGGGAGAACCTGAAGTTTGCAGAAATTGGAAATGGAATGGAATGGAGTATCCTGGATGAGGACATGACTGCTTAGAAGAAACCTGCTAGGACAGGGATGGGGAATCTCTGGCATACAAGCATGCCAGGTCTCTGAATCTGGCCCCTGGCATCCTCCCAAGGTCATGTTTCACTCCCAAGGCCTCCTTTTCCTCACTGCCGACCTGTAATCTCCAATCAGCTGAGCAACACATGGTGGTGGAGGAGAGAGCAGAGAGGGCATCCTAAATCTCTTTCCACAATCTCCCCCCTGCCGCCCACTTGCTCAGCTGATTGTAGATTACACCATGGCAGTGGGAAAGAGGGGGCTCCCTGTGTTTCTGTGCTGCACCATGAGAGAGGGAGCCCTTTTGTCAACCATGTAAGCATGGACGTAAAGCAAGCTGCCCATGTAGAAAAAGATCACTTTCTTCCTCTATGGGCTAGGAGATGAAGATGCACTGCATTACATTTTGTTGCAGGTCCTGTTTATTAGCAATGAGGGCTACCTTTATTCCAGTGGGGAAGGTTAAAATATGTGTGTCTTCTCAGGACTCAGAGGCAGTGAAGTTCTGATTAACGGATACTGAGGACATATGAAACTGCCTTATACTAAGTCAGGCCATTGCTCCATCTAACTCAGTATTGTCTAACTGCCACTGGTTCTCCAGGGTTTGAGGCAAGAGTCTTTCCCAGATCAACCAGGAGACACCAGGCATTGATCCTGGGATCCCTTTCCATGGGAAGCACCTATCTCCACCACTGAGCCATGGTACCTTGAACAACAGGAGAAAACCATCATTTTCTTGCTGTGATCTTCCAGCGGCATCTGGCCAACGATTGGTGGCAAGTGGCAACAGAATGCTGGACCAGTTGGACTTTGGCCTGATCCAGTGAGATAGCTCTTATATCAGGAATGGGGAACTTGTGGTCCCCATCTCCCATCAGCCTTAACCAGCATAGCCAACACTCAAGGATGTTGGGAGTTTTAACACTTGGAGGGCCACAGGTTCTTCATCCTTGTCTTATATTCTTATGTCCTTAAGTGAATGTGCTGCTGCATTCGCTCATTATCTTCCTGATCTGCAACCCTTCTCCTCCACACTTATTTTTACTTGTTCAACAAGTAAGAATGTAAGAACAACAGATAGTCTTATTGTTTACTCTGTAAGGTCCCATCATCATCTTGAGTAAAAATATCCATATTATTGAGGGCCTTTGAATGCAATCTCAGCCTCGGGGAAAATTCAGTACCTTACACATCATTGGAACCAGGCCATCCATATAAATACCTAAATAGGTGGATGAAACAATAGATGGATGAGACAACAAAATAGGACCACAGGAATATAAACTAATCCATATGCAATGTAGATTGTTCTCAGCAATTCTTGGACTCTTTCACATGATAGACAAACAAATAGTCAGGGCTGGAAAAATTCGTTCAGATTAGCTTCAGAGGTTTTGAAAGGCAGGACAAGAACTCTGTGCAGGCCTGCATAAAATGTTTGCTTTCATAGCCAAAAACATCCCATTTCAGTGAGCCTAAGTGCCCTGGGACCTGGCATTTTTAAGGCCTTTCAACAAAAAGATCATGTAATGACAATAATTTATCTGCTACTTGGAACTGCATCTGGCCAGAAAAAGACTGCCTTATAAGTCTATTGTAATCTTTTTGTTGTTAAGGATTGTTGGGCTTCCAAATGCATGTCATCACTGTGAAATAAGCACGCACCATTGTCAAACATGTGCAGTGCACACATTTCCCCCATATCAAGAGAATATCTTCACGTAGAAAAGAAAATGCAAAGTGGTCCTTCGATACAATGCAACAAAAGACCTGTAATCCTATTTACTTTAGGGAAGGAAAGGTAACTGTGTTGACCTATAAGAAAAAAATCCAAACTCCATCACAGGGCAACACATTTATTAGACCAACCAAAATGTCACAAAATAGAAAGCAAGTTTTTGAGTTCTCCATCTGGCTGGCTGTTAAGCAATGGGTGGCGAGGGAGCTGGTTTCATGTCTCCGTTAGTATCAGCCTTCATGGAATGTGAGGAAACGTAGCATATTAGTAGGGTGGCCAACATTGTGCCCTTCTCAGGATGTTGGATTCCAACCCCCATCAGGTATTCTGAGAGTCAAAGGAAACTGCCTTATGTGTTATTGGTCAATCTAGCTCAGTATTTTCTAATCTAACTGGCAGTGGCTTTCCAGGTTTTCAGATGGGGGCATTTCCAGCCCTACCTGGAGATTCCAGGGATCAAAGCAAGACCTTCTGTATGGAAAGCAGATGTGCTATTAACCTAACAGGAATTGTATTGTCTGAGAATACGAAGCTACTGAACCAGACCATTAGTTCATATAATCCACTACTACCTACTCTCCAGAGTCCCAGGGAGAGGTCTTACTCATTACCTACTGTTGGATCCTTTTTTAACTGCAGATTCCAGGGATTGAACCTGGAACCTTTTACTGCAAAACGTGTGCTCTATAACTGAGTTATAGCTCATATCAATAGGGGATCCAACATCTGTGATCCTGTATACTGATGAACAATGAAACAAGAGGCAGGGCCACCCTCCTCATCCTCAGAGTTACAAAGGCCAATCCAACTAAACCAGAGCATACTTGTACATCTTGCAAAAATAAACCATCAAGTTGGGTATCTCTGAAAGGCTGTCCTGCTGCAGGTGGTGCAGAGGCAGAGGAGCTGAGAATTAACAGGGGCATTCCCAGAATCAGAGAATCTTACAGCAGTCCAAACAGAGGTCAAGAAGCAGTCTGAAGATGAAATGCTGGGGCAACACAAGAAGCAAAGTTCAGAAAACCCAGTATCCAAACACAGGCAGTCCCATGACCAACTAGATGACAGGGATCCACCAGCTGGAGAGCTGGGGAAAAGATGCAGGCCCAGCACTCTGTGCCTGGAGCTGAAGGGTTTTAAACCTGAACCTTCAGAACCCTACCCACAATACAGCTGTTTGCAGATTTGTTCTACTTGTGAGGAGTAGCTGTCTTTATTCCTGAAGTGTCCTTGTTCTTCCAATGCCCTTTGGTGTCTGATAGCCAGCTGAGCCTGCACCTTTTGGCACCTGTGCTGGTCAGGACTTGGTGGCCGCTTGGCATCAGTCTCTGATTCTGAGATGGGGTTACCTCTGATATGAGGGGAAGGCTGGATTGCCATTTCCTCCTACTGGGAGGAAGGGTAGGATATAAATAAAATAATAAATAAATAACATTTCCCGATCCCCTTGCTTGGCCACACAGTCCCTCAACACAGGCTGCTTACCTGTGAAGTTTCACTCTGGGAACTCCAGGTCACTCTCCCGAGGGAATTCCTCCAGTTTTCTGAATGCTTGGCCAATTCACCTCCACAACTGCTGGGAGGAAGGGCAAGATATAAATCAAATAATAAATAAATAAACAAACAAACTGGAAGAAGCTGCACAGAAGAGCAAGTGTCAACTGCATCAATGAGCATGTGGGCAGAAAACAAGATACCCCTATATCTCAGTGGAGGACAACTGGGATCACTTCCAGATAACTTGCTTATTGAGCAGTCATCCTGACTCATCCGTACAACATTTGCAGGGAGGTCGTACAACAGCAGCATTCATTCTGATTTGTTTGCGGGGAGGTTGTACCTGGTCCAGTGTCAGATCAACGGCAAGGGCAAGGTTTGCCAGACCACAGACAGCTGCAAGTGAACAACTTGCTCTGATAAAGGCTGGGAGGGGACTGTGGCTTTTTATGCCTCTGTCTCCAGCTTGCTGTCTCCAGGCTCCACCCCCTTGACCAAAGTTCAGAGCATTAAAGGGCCAACTCTCTGCCCTGAAGATGGGCACTCCTCCTTTCCATAGCTTCCCTCCTGGTGTGCTCCCTGTGGTGTCATACTGGTGATGTGCAGTGGGAGACATTTAGTTCTTCAGACTCAGAGGAAAGTACCTGTGAGGGTCCAGATTCTGGCCCTATAAGCCCTGGTGGTCTGGGAGTTCCTGTCCAACAGCCTCAGGTACAATGGTTAGCTCTGACCCTACTCCTTATCTGATGCCCCTGCAGCCTCTGACTCTGTGTCCACATCACTGCTGGATACATGGCTTATGCCAAAGATGTATCGTGGGATTTCCAATGTATTTTCCCATCACTTGCCTTACTGCAAAAAGTCTGATTTTTTGTTGGAAGTGGATCTTTTGTGCAAGAACGCCAAATTCACTTTAATTGTGCAACCTAAATTTGCCGGTTTGCAATTAAATCCCACCCACAAAATTGTGACAGTCTGGAATCATCACAGATAACCCAGCTGGACCAGTCTAGAGTAGAGTAAACAGGTGGTTAAAGGGAATTTGTCCTGTGCTGCCCTGTCGCAGCTTGCCTCTGTGTTCCCAGGTAAGCGGGCTGTAGTTCTGGCAGCTCTTAGCAAGGTGGCATACTAACAGAGTCACATTGAGGGCAAGGCAACGTCTATCAGAACCCTGGACAGAGCACTGTGGAAGTTGTTGGCTGGAGTGGAGCTGTTGCTTCAGGAAGTTGCAAAGGCCTTGTGAACAGAAGGCTGGATGAGCTAGTCCTGTTGTTAGCCACACCCACTCTGAGGAGCTGACTTCGCCCTTTAAGGGCCATTGGTTTTTTTGCAACTGTTGTTTTGCAGTGGTGGGCAACATGGGCTGCACTGGGAGTTAGTCTCCCAATTCAAAAAAGTGTTTTACGGTCTGAAAGAACCTGGAAGAGACTCCTTGTGGGCTTTTTGATCTGATCTATTAGGGCTGTTGGGCTGTTCTTCTGTTCATCCAGGTCATTCACCATGCCAGCAAAGGGGGGAGGGTGTCAAAAAAGACAGAATTAAAAGAGCAATAAAAAGAATAAACGGTTTGGAAGAAATTGTATCTCAGTAAAGAGTGAAGAACCCCGGGTGAGCTGGATCTCCAAAACTGTAATGGAAATAATGTGTGTATTAGCCCCCAGTGGTCATCATTTGTTTGTGATAAAACTCTAGAACAGGAGTTCCCAACCTGTGGACTGTGGGCCACAAGTAGTCCATGAGCTTCATCCAGGCTGTCCACAGCGTGTCTGCACAGAAGACGTACAGTCTGAATTCTATAGAATTCCATGGAATTCAGATTGTAATACAATAAAATACAATATATAAAGGATAAAAGAAGCAATAAAAATAAAAATAAAAATCATGCAGCATCTTTGACACTGCATAAAAATTGCTTCAACAGGCAGAAAAAAGTAATTAAGTGGTCCTCTAAGACCCTCAGCAATTTTCAAGTGGTTGGCGGGGAAACCACTGCGCTAGAACCTAAAATTCATGACAGCTTTCTAAGTTAACACAGATTTTTAGAATTGACAGGAACCATCTCCGTCCAGTGGATACTAATTTCTCAGTATCAAAAACATTGTAGTCATCTTGCAGACCACTGATAGCTCTTTAATAGTATTACCAGCAAAAAAAAAAGGAAGGGAATGCTAGAAAAAGTTTTGTTTTCAAGAATCCTGAAAGTAGTCTGGGAGAGGCATCATATAAACAAGTCCCACTGTTGTCTTTGGTAAACAGGTTTGGCAGGTTTTTATATTATTTCAAAAACCTCTTTACCCATGGTTAGGACAAAAGAAATGTGTGTGCATGCATCAGGGGTAGCTAAAGTGGTGCCACCCAGACATTGTTGGACTACAACTCTCATCAGCCCTGACCATTGGCCACAATGACCTGGGCTGATAGGAGTTATAATCCAAAGGCATCTGGAGGGCACCACATTGGCTGTTATTATATCACTTCCCCATACCACTTTCAGTTATAACTTTGTGTGTGTGTGTATTCTTTCTATATCAGGGATAGCCAAAGTGGTGCCCTCCAGATGTTGCTGGACTACAACTCCCATCAGCCCTGAACATTGGGCATGCTGGCTAAGGCTGATGGGAGTTGTAGACCAATAATATCAAGAGGGCACCATGATTTAGGGACACTTGTTGAGTCATCACCTAAATTACACCAATATGCTACACTGCAAGAGGCTGAGATGAAAATAAATATCACACTTCATAGACATTACTGGGCAGAATTTGGCCCCGATTTTTGTAGACGAGGGTTTCATCAGTATGAAAAAAAACTAGGGTTTTATTTCTTGGCAACAGGATGATGAGCCAAAGTTATGCTCTTCTGGGCTGAAATCCTCTCTTCCACCTTCAGTAAACAGACAGAATTATACTGCATTTCCCAGTAATTTCAGTGGAAGAGTTAAGCTTACGTTGCTCCCACTGAAATCACGGAATGCTTAAAATGCATTTAATTCTCAGATTGCAGAGGTGGTCTCTTTTCACACTGCATGGTGCTCTTCTGCTGCTCACGCTCCTAGGCATGCCTAATTCTATATGACTGATGGATGAGGAAAATATTTATGGAATTTTCATGTACAGTATACACATTTCTCTCTCATCTCTGGATGCCTTGGGAGAAATGTTTTCTTTAAAAAATTATAGGTCAAACAAAATTAGCAGAGCATAAGTATGGCCAATAATGTATCAACTGTAGTCTGTTCATGACAGAAACCCATCACGCTAAGATTTAGACCAAACACACCATCTTCATCAAAGGCCCCAAATCCCCAGCCTGAATACTCAAATTGACTTTCCCAAGGTGGGACTTTCCCACTCTCAAAACAAAATGTGCCATTAACGTCTATATGTGGGGAATCAACTGGCTGAAGGCCCCACTCTTCGAAAGCCACATCAAGAGCAATTAGTTGCCCTTATTGCATCCTATAGTACCAGAATCAAATCCTCTGGTACATCTCACAACAGGGATGACACTGCTGCCTTTTCACGTTGTTACAAAATATAATAGCCAGTGTTTGAACATGTGGTAGGCTGATGTGAGTTTCATTACAGATCTAGGGAAACAAACATTGTGAGGGGGGGGATTCAATTTGGTTCAAACGTAGAGCCAAATTTATCAAATTTGCACTTTCCTTTTTTTTTTTTACAATAATTTTTATTCAAATGTTCATAAAACATACAAAACAAAATCATAAAACATTCAAAGACAAAAAACAAAACAAAACAAAAATGATTAAACAAAAAAAATAAAATGTTGACTTCCCATTTCTCGCAGATCAAATCAGTTGTAGGTCTACAATATATAACAATCCTGTCTCTTAAATTATATTATAAAATCACTTTCCTCCAGTACTTATCTTAATTAATCATCAAATCTCATAAACATTACTTTATTCTTTCCACAAAAAGTCAAAGAGAGGTTTCAATTCTTTAAGAAATATATCTATCAATTTTTCTCCAAATAAACATGTCGATTAATCCATCTCGTTAATAATAATAGTAATCTTATTGTCATAACCATAGTCCAAATAAACATATCGATTAATCCATCTCATCAAAATCTGTTAGGTCCAATAATTTCAATAGCCATTATTCCATTATCCATATTAATTCCATCTTCCATCTTCAATAGTCCTGTTAAGTCCAGTAATTTCAGTGTCCAATCTTCCATTATCAGTATTCCATAATAATCTTGCTGTCATAGCCATAGTCATATAATAAGAGTCTGATGGGAATTTCCTCTATCCCAAATATTTTCTTGCCATCAATTCTGAATAAGTTGCTGAAATATTGTTGTAAAGTCATATCTGTGTTCTTCTTTTTTACAAAATGCACTGGCTCATCTCTTGAGAGTTTTTCCATTGTCACATGGCTGCAGTTAATTCCATAGATTTTCTCTATATCAAGCTCCATCACGTCATTCCAGTCCAGAAGATTATCCAAGCCATTGATAACTTTATCTCTAATATCTTCATTAATTTCTTCAGAGATAACGTTAAATTCCAAACAGTAGATTTTATTTCTAATATCCATAAACTCCAGATCTTTTTCCAATTCCACATTTGTTCCAATCTCCAGGGCTTGTATCTTCCCTTTATTTTTTCTTTTCTCATCTCTGATCTCATTCTCCTCTCTCACAGGATCCCCTATTTCTTTAAGCTCCTGCGTCATTTTGCTCAGTTCAATTTTCAGCTCTTTACTGCCCTGTCGCAGGGTTTGTTTCGTTATCTCAATCTCATCCATTATTTTCTGAAACATAATTACTTCCAGATTCTCAGCCACTTTCTTGATTGCCATTTTTAAAACCACGAAAACAAAACAAAACAAAAATAAAGAAGAACCACTTCTTATTTCAGCAACAATTGGGTTAATATTCCAGGCTTGATGACATCACAGTATAAACAGAGCAGCCTGCCTTATCTCTCTATGTTCAAGAACACAAAACAAATTTAGTTCCCAGCATCAAAACAGTTAGTGGCATCGTGAAGAAGCAGATTCGTCAAAATAAAATAGACCAAAAAGAGAATAGTCCCAGACAATATAATGTTCCTCGGAATAGAAATCCCTCTTCTGTTTATATCTTTAGAATGCACTTCCAGGACAGCTTTTTGCAATAGAAACAGAGATAAGCTGTTAATTTCGTGAATAACAGAGAAGAATTATAGCTCACCCAGAAGTTCTTTAAAGCTGATTCATTTGACAAATCTCTTTTTGCTGCAACAATTTAAACCAAGTAAAAAAAATAATAGAAAGAAGGGTGCTTGCCTGTTAGTCCGTTTTCTCTTTGAAGAAAAGATAAACGTATCGCATTAATCAGATACAGCTTGTTCGGAAGTCCGTCCGGCATTGCTGGCTGGACCTTTTCTCATAAATTAATGAAATCCAGTCCTCCCAACAAAAACAGGCTTTTGAGGTTGATCTCTACGTTTCTCCCTGCCCGGGAGAAATTTCATCAGTCAAAAAAAAATGTTCTGACTGATTTATATCTGAATAAGCTTCTTTTGAGGCGGGAGCCCGTCTCAAAAGCAGGCACAAGCGAAGTCACCCTTCCCGGAAGTCTCAAATTTGCACTTTCCAAAATAGTATGAGAACCAAAACACAGCCATCCTTCAAAATAAACATCCAAATTTTGCAATGTGATTCTCCAACCAATAGTGTTTATGAAAGTGCATATGTTAGAGAGAAACGTGCATAAAAATGAATATATTAATGAATATAACATACAAAAATGTGTTACACTAGGAGAAATCGCTTGCAAAACTGTGTACATTAGTCAAAACTGCATGTAAAAATGTGTTTGTAAGACAAATTTGCACTAAAATGTTGAGGAATTTTCATGAGCTTTTTTTAAAAAAAATATTACAAATTGCTACAGGAATGTAGAGAATTGAATGTAAGATTGGAAAAGTGAGAAACTGAAAGAACTGAATTTGACAGATCTTTCCATCTCTAACAAAAACTAATGATTTTGCTTGGTAACATAAATTTTTGGCTAGCCACTACAATTCATATTGTATACTATCCCTGTCTTAGGATGCATATATACTAACACTGTTATCAAATAGTCTCTAATTTTGGTATTTCCTTTGAAATGAGCATTTTTTAAATCGCCAAACAAATTACTTAAAAAATGTTTTGAGATTGTTTGGTGCCCTTGTACCCCACCCCATCTCTGCTTTCGCTGATGTTTCTTCTTCATCTCATTTCCCTTCTGCTTTGTTCTCCCTTCCTTCAGCCTCATTTGTCCTCAATGCTATTTAATTTGATTGGCTGTGGTAACTCATGTGACTGATGTTGTTGTGGTGCCATCAACAAAATCTCTTACATCACTGCAGTCAATTAGATGAAATGGCAATGAAGGCAATTGAAGCTGGGAACAGTGAAAGCAAAGACAAAATAGTGTTGCAAAATAACTGCTTGGAGAATAAAAGGGGCAGTGAATAAGTGCTACAACAACACAAATATGTTCTGAGTTTCCAAAAACAATGCTGAAAATTAGATGCTTTTACACATTTGTGAAGTGATGTAAATGTGAAACTAGGTAAGTAATTTCAACTCAGCTCTAATTCATAGACTTGAGGTATTTCCCTGGGCAGCACTTGGAAGCATATTTACTAATTCTGTAGGGTTTTTGTGTACCTTGTTGTGATGTGCAATTTGGTTCCTACTTTTCACTACTTATTGCTAAACCAGCAGGAATTCCAGACACATTTGTGTGCCACAGGCCAATCAACCAATGGAATGGCCAATTGAAATGTTTTATTTCAAGGCTTTATTTATTTATTTATTTGCTTATATTTCCATTTATAGACCGCTTACTATCTGAAAGATCTCAAAGCAGTTTACAATAGAATACACAAAGTACAATAAAAATACATATATCAAATTAATTTACAAAGGAAAATACGTAATACATAATCATAAGCTACAAGCATATGCAAAATGTCTTGTCCTAAATGCAATCATAAACTGATCATCTCTGAGCAAGTACATTCATGGACCTAATCTTGCTGAGGAAAGCCATTTCAGCACCTTGGACTAATTCTCTTTGCCTACAACTCCTTTCCTGGGTCTCCAAAGCTTTGCAATGGCAATTATTCCTGGAGAAGTTTGGGAGCGGGACACAGGTATCTATGCTTAGGCAGGGTGGTGGGCAGCAGAGGCAGAGTAGGGGGTCGGGGTGGAACACCCCAAGATGTTCTCACAGGGTGTTCCCCCAGTGGGCACAGAGCGCAAGGCTGCAGCCCTAGGCTGCTCCAGGTGTGAGAGTGGGCAAAAGAAGTGCCTGTGTATGGGGGGAGGGATCAAGTGCGTATTTCAGCTTGGCCTTTTCCCCAGCAGAGGGCTGCTGTGCAAAGGGGAGGGGGTTGCACGAGCTCATAAGCCTGTTGTGGCTCCCCCGCCCCCTTTTGCACCATTTAAAGAACCGTCTTGGCTGAATTCCTTGTGGAGGGTGAGGAATCGACCCCCCTGCTCTCTCCAGCAGGGAAGAGGTTAAGCGTGCTGCTGCTGCCACTGCCTCTCAAGTGAACCTCTCCTTCTGATCCATCACCAAGTGAATGTGCCCTGCCTGCGATCCTGGGCCCCGGTGCTGCAGGGCACCCCCACGACGGGAGGTGGAGTGCCTCCCGAGCCGGCCCCCTGCTGGGGGGAGGAGGCAACATGTGAGGGGGTGCTGATATCATCATCAGTATTATTGGGGGGGAACAAGCAGGAGCCACCACCCGTGCCTGCATGAGGGGTCTGTGGTGCCCAGAAAGGCTGGGATGGGGGAGCCTGGAGCTGGCCAGATATCTCCCTCCATCTCCTCCCCCCACAGTTCTCATCTGCCTCCTCCTTCCCCTGCCTTCTAAGAGGAGCGGGCAGGGCCAGATTTAAACTTGTTGTGGCCTTTAAACATGAGTGAGGCCCTTCCCTCTTCAACAATAATAAAAAAATTTAATGCAAAATACGGGCTGTACAATTAAATGGAATTTGATAGTCTTGTAATATAGGTATTAAAAAAGCAAGTTATATGTGTGCACATTCTTTATTTAGGAGTTTGTCCAACACATAACACAATTAAACAATATAATATAAAGTTATAATATATAAATTAGATATAATTTATATATACATGCAGGCTGTTTTCTGCAAGAATCCAAAAGGCCATATGTGTATGACGTTTACTATTTACTGTTGTTGGCAAGCGAGCCGCAACAATGATATTCAATAGCTACCAAAAATTATCTTCATTTTGTACGATGTTTATGGTTTCCCAGTGGCAATGTTGTAAACGTTTTTTTTCTTTTTTTCTAACGTGAGGCCCTTCGTAATGTGAGGCCCTAGGCTGTAGCTTGTTTAGCTTGTACGTGAATCCGGCCCTGAGAGCAGGGGGGGGTGCGTGTCGGTGCTGAAATGTGTAGCTTTACTGAAGCTAGGAAACCTGTGGGCCTCCAGGTGTTGATATACTGCAACTCCCATCATCCCTGACCAGTGGCCATGGAATTCAGCCACATCTAGAGCAGGGGTGGAGAACCTTTGACCCGCCAGATGCTGTTGGACTACAACTCCCATCAGCCTTGACTATTGGCCATGCTGGCTGTGGCTGATGGGAGATACAATTCAGCAACAGCTGGAGTGCCAAAGGTTCCCCATTTCTGACTAAAGCTTATACTACTTCTCTGAATAACACCCATTCAAACTATGGGGCACACCTAGAGAGAAAGTGTAATGTAGTGGTTAGAGTGTTGGACTAGGACCCAGCAGATGAGGGTTCAAATTGCCACTCAGCTACGGATCTCACCAGGTGACCTTGGGCCAGTCAGTCAGTACCTCCTAGCCTAGGTTGTGATGATAAAATAGGGAGCAGGAGAATCATGTAAGCCACTGAGCTCCTGGGAGGAAGGCTGGGATACATAAATAAAATTAAAAGAATAAAAGGCAGTGATGCAAGCAGAGCTTCTTCCACTTCCTGTCCATCTTCATATCTATAGTTCTCAACACATACTAAGCACTTTGCAGTAAATTAACATTTCAAAACATTCCTTACTTGTAGGATTACAGTCTAATAAGATGGAAACAAAAGGAATCTGACAAGGGAGCCAAGAGAGGGGAAATGCTAGGTCAATTCGGGCAAAGAAGAATAAAATTGGGGGTTGGGGGGAATAGCATAAGAGGTTATTGTAAAGGAGGAAAAATAGTGGGAGGAGAGAAAATGTTAAAACAACAAGACAAGCAAAAGATGAATGAATGAAATAAGCAAAAATAAGACTGTTTAGCAGAAGAAAGTACAGATAAAGAGGAGATGAAAACAAAAATTATGTTGAATAAAGCCTGAGGAAGAATGAATTTTGCAGCAACGCTGCACAGCTGCAAAGACAAAAATAGCAAAAAGATGGAGAAAAGCAAGGGTTGAGGAGATTGATAAAGAGGACCAAAAAACACAGGAGTAAGAGTATCAAATGTATGAGAAAACATAGCACAAAATGAAGAAGTGGCAGAATCAACAGAACTTGATATAACAGAAATAAAGAGATGAAGTGCAAGGAGGACTCTTCAGAGTTGATGAAAATAATGGTCACAAAATGAATGGAAAAGAGGGAGAGCGACCAAAACAAAGATGATTAAGGCTGCAGTCCTAAAGATAATTTACTAGGGAGTAAGTCCCATTAAATTCAGTGGGGCTTACCTCTGAGTAAACATGGATAGGGTTGCACTACGTGGCAGCAATTCTAAATAAAGGATGGGGAACCGGGCTCTCCATTTGTTGTTGGACTTTAACTCCCATCAGCCTTTGCCAGCATGGCCAGTGGTCAGGGATGATGGGAGCTGTAGTCTAACGACATCTGGAGAGCTACAGGTCCCCCATTCTTGGTTTATAGCTTATCCAGATCTGGGATTATTCACCCAAATTTACAATGTTCCATTCCTGTTTTCTCTTTTTGTAAGTTAGAGTACATCTACCCAGTCATCAAAAAACTGTGAATGCCTGGAACCAAATTCATCGTTTTGCTCTTAGACTTGAAAAGAATTGTGAACACACTGTTTACTGGAAGTTAGCAGCTACTTGAAATTGAACTTTTACTGTGTGTATACATTACCATCCTCTGATCCCACAGGAATTATACACAGATATTCCAGCCTCACTGATGGAAAACATGACCAGGCGCAGTTGGCAAAACATCATCCAACCAGAAATGACTGCACTGCCAGAAGGTTTAAGGCTCTTGCCAAATAAATTGGATGGGCTGCAGATGACACTCAGTGATGCTTCTGCGAGCCTTTCCTGTAGAAGAGCCCCACCCATCAATTCCTCTTGCTTCAACTTGTCATTAGTCAGCCTTACATGAGAGCCAGCAGGGTTTAGTGCAAGACTGTAGAACCTGTGACCCTCCAGATCCCACCAGCTCCAACCAGCATGGCCAGTGGTCAGGAGCCATGGGAGTTGAAGTCCAACAACATCTGAAAGACCAAAGGTTCCCGATATCTAGTGTAGTGGTTAGAGTGTCTGACTTGGTGCCTCCAGACTATCAGCATTTTGCAGGAAAGATTCAAGCACATATTGGGGAATTTAGGTTTGTGCAATTAAAATGGAATAAAGTGTGCTGTCGCTAGGGTTGCCAGGCTCATGGCCTGAGACTGATCCTGTATCTTTAGAAGACAAGAAAGTCAGCCAAGTGCAGGTGTTCTTGCTACACTATAATGAGAAAAACCACAAGGTGGAATTCTCCCTTGCCCCTGCACAACTTTTAAAGATACAGAAGGCCTCTTGGAGCCCTAGCAACACTTTTAAATCCACTTTAAAAAAGAAACTTTTTGCTGTTAGGAAAGTGATACAGAAATGCATTGAAAAGTGTGGAATGAATGAGTGATTAATGGGAAAATATATAAACACCCCACAAGCAAATCAGAATGAATACAGGATAAATGGTCATTGTTGGGTAAGCTCCTCAGAAACATATCAGAATGAATGCTCAAAAAGGAGCAAACATCATCTAACCTCCACCTAAGCTTTGTTCAAGCTAATCACGATGACTGCTCAATAAATAGATTGTCTGAAGGAGCAATAGGGCTAGGACAGAGCTTGGAAAAGTTACATTTTTCAACTACAGCTCCCATCAGCCCAATCCAGTGTCCATGCTGGCTGAAGCTGATGGGAGTTGTAGTTCAAAAAAGCAACTTTTCCAAGCTCTGGGCTAGGAAGACCCAGGTTCAAATCCCCATTCGCTCACAAAACCCACTGGGGGACTTTGGGTCAGTCATTGACGCTCAGAAACATTGTGAGGATCAAATAGGGAGAGGAGAGCCATGTAGAATACATGGAGTTCCTTGAAAGAATAAAAGGGATAAAAAGTAATAAAAATCAACACATGGAGTCCATTCCTGATCCTGGATGGTATCCTTGTGTGCCCATGCCTGTAGGCAGCCCTTGGTAGGGTTTGTCAGTTATGTATCACCAAAAAAACAAAAACAGGACAAAAGAAGATACCACGCTCCATAAAATTTTCATATGGGACCACACACAATACATCTCACCATAGTGGGGAAGACGCCAGGTGACTGGCTTGCCTGCTCCCTCTGCTGACCATGCCCTGTTAACTGTTGATAGGCAACTTCATGGCACATCCTGCTTTCCCTTTTGAGGGTTCCTTATCTTTAAACCAGACTTGGTCTGTACAGCCCTCGAAGAGAAGAACACCTTCAAAAGGAGGACTGTCCCCAGAGGGCTGTCTTCTTTAAAGTGGAACCCATGGTCACCCCAGCCCTTGGGTGGCAAAATTCCAAGGCCTGAGCGAAAGTGAGAAGAAACCCTATCCAAGTGCCTGGAGTCGGTGAGTGCCTGGATGGGAAGGAATAAGCTGAAACTGAACCCTAACAAAACCGAGGTACTGTTCGTGGGAGACAAGGGAAGGTTAGGGGACTTGGACCTGGTGCTCAATGGGGTACAACTGCCCCTGAAAAACCAGGTCCGCAGCCTCGGGGTCATTCTTTTTTTTTATTTTTTTTACAATAATTTTTATTCAAATTTTCATAAAACATACAAAACAAAATCATAAAACATTCAAAGACAAAAAACAAAACAAAACAAAAATGATTAAACAAAAAAATAAAATGTTGACTTCCCATTTGTCACAGATCAAATCAGTTGTAGGTCTACAATATATAACAATCCTGTCTCTTAAATTATATTATAAAATCACTTCCTCCAGTAGTTATCTTAATTAATCATCAAATCTCATAAACATTACTTTATTCTTTCCACAAAAAGTCAAAGAGAGGTTTCAATTCTTTAAGAAATATATCTATCAATTTTTCTCCAAATAAACATGTCGATTAATCCATCTCGTTAATAATAATAATAATCTTATTGTCATAACCATAGTCCAAATAAACATATCGATTAATCCATCTCATCAAAATCTGTTAGGTCCAATAATTTCAATAGCCATTATTCCATTATCCATATTAATTCCATCTTCCATCTTCAATAGTCCTGTTAAGTCCAGTAATTTCAGTGTCCAATCTTCCATTATCAGTATTCCATAATAATCTTGCTGTCATAGCCATAGTCATATAATAAGAGTCTGATGGGAATTTCCTCTATCCCAAATATTTTCTTGCCATCAATTCTGAATAAGTTGCTGAAATATTGTTGTAAAGTCATATCTGTGTTCTTCTTTTTTACAAAATGCACTGGCTCATCTCTTGAGAGTTTTTCCATTGTCACATGGCTGCAGTTAATTCCATAAATTTTCTCTATATCAAGCTCCATCACGTCATTCCAGTCCAGAAGATTATCCAAGCCATTGATAACTTTATCTCTAATATCTTCATTAATTTCTTCAGAGATAACGTTAAATTCCAAACAGTAGATTTTATTTCTAATATCCATAAACTCCAGATCTTTTTCCAATTCCACATTTGTTCCAATCTCCAGGGCTTGTATCTTCCCTTTATTTTTTCTTTTCTCATCTCTGATCTCATTCTCCTCTCTCACAGGATCCCCTATTTCTTTAAGCTCCTGCGTCATTTTGCTCAGTTCAATTTTCATGCCTCGGGGTCATTCTTGACTCCCAACTGTCCATGGAAGCTCAGGTTTCGGCTGTGAGCCAGGCAGCACTGTATCAACTCCATCTGATACAGAGGCTGTGCACCTACCTTCCCAATCATCTGCTCCCATCGGTGGTACATGCCCTGGTCTCCTTTCCCCTTGACTACTGTAATGCGCTCTACGTAGGGCTACCCTTGAAAATGGTCCGAAAGCTTCAATTGGTTCAGAAAGCGGCGGCGTGCCTGATTAAAGGCAGCAGCCGGCGAGATCACATAACTCCAGTGCTCAAAGAGTTGCACTGGCTACCAGTTGCTTGCCGGGCCCAATTCAAGGTGTTGGTTTTGACCTTTAAATCCCTATACGGTTTCAGCCCAGTCTATCTGAAGGAGCGACTCCAGCATCATCAGCTATGCCGCCTAACAAGATCGGCCTCAAAAGACCTTCTCTCTATCCCACCAATCAAAAAAGCTAGACTGGTGAGGACTAGAGAAAGGGCTTTTTCAATTGTGGCCCCCACCCTATGGAACTCCCTACCAAATTATCTCTGCCAGGCTCCCTCTACAATGAGTTTCTGCCGGGCTGTGAAGACCTGGCTCTTCAGGCAGGCGTTTGGGGTGGGCTAGATTTTAACATCATTGCTTTTAGATTTTAATCTTATTGTATTGATGTGTCATTTTATGCTATTTTGCTTATTTTGTACGTTGCCCAGAGTAACTGGTTAGCCAGCCAGATGGGCGACTAAGAAATCCAATAAATAAATAAATAAATAAATAAATTCTTAAGCAGGAACAAAATTCTCATCTCTACCCTAGACTTTTGTGATAACAAGATCTGAGAGATGGGCCAACTGTGTGTCACTGTTATTGTCAATCTCTTCCCCACCCCCATTTTTCTTCATATCATAAAAGTGAATGGAACAGTAATTTCACTTATATGAAGCAGAGGCTGATGGGTACAGGGAACAAAATTCTTCTCCTGGACCAGATATTGTTGTCTCACCAGGCCAGATTAGATGTGTGCTGTCCCCCTGCACTTTTTTTTATTTTGAAATCCCCTTTCACTTAAGAACATAAGAGCCCCTCTGGATCAGGCCAATGGCCCATCAAGTTGAGCATCCTGTTCTCACAGTGGTCAATGAAATGCCAATGAGAAGCCAGAAAGCAGGACCTGAGAGCAACAAGACTCTCCTTTGCTCTATATACAAATGATCAGTACTCACAGGGCAGGGTTGGAGACCTTTTCATATATTGCCTTGGGGATAATTCATCAGGGATTGCATGTATTGTGTGCTGTGTGCACTGTGGGAAGGGCAGAGCCACAATTGCATGGGGGCCACCCCTTTTTCTCTGTCACTCAGTCTCCATACACACAGCATTTTACTCTAGAACCAATGAAGAATGAGTATTTGTGTTTTTTCTGCTAGTCCACAAACAATTTAAATCTACTGCATTTTTGGTGGGGGGTTTTGCCCCTGAAAAGCGCTTCTTGAGAAACTGGTTTCATTCCAAAAATAAACACTCATTGCAGATTGGTTCTGCATTAGCTTGCAGTGTGTGCATTTGAAAACAGATAGATGTAGGCCGTCTCAGCAAAGGAGTTAGGCGTATCCATTCCTGCCCAATGATGTTGTGGGTGGGCGTACACCAAGATTGCAACCACCACTTCCTCCTTCATTCACCTGGGCCAAGTGCAGGGAGAAAAAGGCATGGATAATCTAAACAAGGGGAGGGTTTTCAAATGCATAACAAGTAACCACACTTACCCTTGTGGACAACAGGAAGTAGAATCGATCGAGATTGAAAGCAGCATGAGGAAGAGTAATTCAGGATTGAGAAAAACTACATTTATCTGCCACAAACAGGCTAGTGTGTACACAGCTTGAGTAAAATTTACTTGTTAAAAACCACCAATCATCACTAAACTAAGGTCAATCAAGTTGCGAGAAACATTTTAACATAATGATCCCACATTTAATGCCATTTGGTGCAATACATTTTGTTGTGTCATCTGTTGGACTGCTAGAGGAAGCACAGAAACCTTAATGCATTTGTCCCTATCAACCAGTAAATAAGAGATTTTCTCCCTACTGTTCAAAGAGGAAACTGTCTGGAGAATTTTTTTCCCAAAAACCAATCCTTAGCGGAATTATACAGGGAACAACATAATACATAACAAACAATATCTTCTGCCTCTCCATGGCCACAAATGCATCACCTATGCCATCTCTCTCTTTCTCCCTCCCCCCCGTGACCGTTTTCTCTCTCTTTCTGCCATCTCCTTTCAAATCAAATTGCTATGCTGCTTTTAAATCCCACCTATTAGGCCCATAGGAAGGTGCCTTCTACAGAGTCAGATCAATCCATCATTTATTACGGTCAAAGACCAGCACTATAAAATATTAACACAATAAAACGTATCAATATTGTACAGAGAAAGAAGCAAACAGCTGCAACGTAAGATAATATGGCACTAATGGTGTTGGATAAATACAAAAAGGTAAAGGTGTCCCCGCACTTATAGTGCAAGTCGTTTCCGACTCTTAGGGTGACGTCTTGTGACGTTTACTAGGCAGACCGTATATATGGGGTGGGATTGCCAGTTCCTTCCCTGGCCTTTCTTTACCCCCCAGCTGGGTACTCATTTTACCCACCATGGATGGATGGAAGGCTGAGTGGACCTCGACCCCTTTTACCGGAGATTCGACTTCCTCCTTCCGTTGGAATCGAACTCTGCTTCAGCTGCGTTACCACCGCTTACCACTCTGCACCACGGAGGATCTGGATAAATATATCAATGGGCAAATAGCCCCCAAAAAGTTAGCTGCTATTATTATTCCCATCATCACTCTCCTACAGGTAACAGCTGATGCACAAAATCATCTCATTGTCTCTACACTGACTGGCAGCGTCTCACTGGGAATTCAGGCCAGGGACATCCCAGCTACACCTGGAGATGCCAGGACTTGAACCTGGGATGTTCTGCATGCAGAGCAGATGGTCTACCACTGAGCTATGCCTCTTTCTTCCTTCCTTCCTTTCCTTATGCCACCTCCTTTTCTCTCCCCCTACTCTTCCTCTGCATCCAGTGGACTGCTGAGGGAGGACAGGTCATTCTTGCCAGAGGTCTGAACTGATTGCTTGCGTTCGGCTTCCCCATCCCCCATTTCGATTTTCTCATCAAATCTCCTCCTTCCCACTCCAGGCATGGCATTTTATAACAGTCCTGCCCCCAAGATGCTTACAGTCTAAAAGCCAATACAACAGGGGAGGTGGCAAAGAGGGTCCATGCGAAGTGAAACAGGGGATATACACAGGCTTGGTTCAGTTGTCTGTACTTGGACCATTTCCAGATTGTCGTTATTTTGCAAATGGAATTCAGTCACGTCCGGGCAAATTCCGGTTACACAATTCTGGCACTCTTGTGCAATAAACCACTTCTTAAAAAAAAAAAAAAAACTTGGACTTTTGTGGTAAGGAAAGTGATGGGGGAATGCACTGGAATGTGTGGGATAACAATTGCTTGAAGCAGCCCTTCCTTCCTGGAGCCTGTAATGTGAATGTAAAGCCTACATGAGCCAAGCGTAACAAACGCCTGTGCCTGGCTTTCTTTTCTGCATGAAGTTGCAAAACAGGTTCAAATGCAATTTAAGTGTCAAAATACCCTCTGAGAATCTCAAATGCTTTCCTACAGTTGTGGAATTCTCTCCCCACAGAGGTGTGTCTAGAATCACCAGTGTATTCTGCTATGTGCTGAAGTTGCTCCTCTTTACATAGGAACATAGAAGGCTGCCTTAAATTGAGTCACTATTGTCCACACTGACTGGCAGCAGCTTTCCAGGGCTTCAGGCAGGACTCTTACTTGTCCCTATCTAGAGATGCCAGGGATTGAAACTTGTCCTTCTGCATACAAAGCGGATGTTCTCCAACTGAGCTACGGCCCTTCTCCTGGCCTTTGACACCTGATTTATAAATCCACCCCTTAGGGAAGCCTTGGCCACCATCTTGGTTGATGGCATGCAGGCACGCACAGCGCAGCCAGCATTTACCGCAGCAGGAGAGGTAGGTACAGGCAGGCTGTATGGTCCCAGGGCAGGCTAGTGCCCACGGGCCCAGTCATGCCTGGCGCCAGCCCTGGTGTATTTGTAGAATGCTAATGGAGCCTGTTCCTATTACTCACTATTACTCACTTGGGTGCAATGTATGTCTCTGCTGCCACCTGGTGGCTGCTTTAAATTGCTCCGCATGGCTGCTGTTATCACATAATGAACTTTCATGTGGGGCAGCTCAAGGGGCTTTTTTTTAATGATATTCATGGAAACACCTGGAAAGGAACTGGCTTGCACAGCAAAAAGTTCCCACCTGACCCCAATCCATGGGGTGAAATATGGGACATAGCCACATCCTATGCCTCATTTTTTCAAATGTATCCCCCCCCCCTCGGGATTCCTATTCATGAGTAAGCTTGCATAGGATTGTGGCTTCTGACATATTCATTTGAAAGAAGATCTCCTGGGCTTCAGTGAAAAGTATTTCAAAATAAGCACTAGAAAAGGCTTTTAACTCCAACGGCTTCATTAAAACCATGTCATAGATAGGAATGGGGAGAAATTCAATTCAGTTTGCATTCAAAGGCAAGCTTATCTAATTTGCACCTTCCAGAACAGTATGCAAACCAAAACACAGCCATCTTTTGAAATTCACACTTCTCCAAATTTTGCAATGCAGTTCTCCACCTGAGTAATGTATACAAAAATGCATTTTCTAGGGTAATGTGTAAATCTACAATGCATGCATTAGTGAAAATAGCATACAAAAATATATTATATTATGGGAAATTGCTTTGCAAAAATATGTATATTAGGAGAAATTCACATGAAAATCTTTTGAATTTTCCTAGGGACTTTTTAAAAAAACTTTTTAAATCACAAACTGATGCGGAAATGTCAAGAACTGAAGAGCGGAAAATGAGAAAAGGGGAGAAACCAAACAGGACAGATTCGCCCATCCCTAGGCATGGATCATGCCATAAATCAGTCCCAACAGATTTCCCTTTCTCCGCATTTAGGCCCTCCTTGAAGGCCTGCAAATCTACAGGCCCATTAAAGCTAAAAGGAGAAGTCCCACTGGTTTTGGTAGAGCTGGACAACCCCTTGCGTGATGAAATAAGACTGTACCATAGTCATTACAACCACTTCTGGTTCTGTCAGAAGAAATTGACGTACATCTCAGATTCATGTGAAAATCTATTTGCATCCTCGGTAGACGTTGCTCATGTGGATGAAGCATTTGCTCAGAGAATCTTTTAATTCATTTCCTAACTAACCAGCAAGGTTATTTCACATCTGGATTTCTGCACCACTTATTTAAACAGGAAAGCATCAGTAAGGTACCTTGGGACACAAATGCATACAGTACCAATTTGCTGCAGACATTTATGGTTCAACTAAGGATGTGAAAAGCGAACAGATGAAAAAGCATCACCATTTCCTATTTTTGAGGGGAGGAGGTCAAAGCCCAGGTAACTAAAAACTGGTTCATGCAAACATTTGTTTTCCACTGAGCATGTAATCTTTCTGATATTCTCACAACGTATCTTGAGAATATGAGTGGGTCAGAATTAGCAACCTTTTTTAAAAAATCACATTTGGTGCTGATTAAGGGTCCTTTTGTTTGTTGAACAAAGAGAGATTTCTTTGCTGCCTCTATTGCGTCGGCAGAGTGCTGTCCCAGGAGATTGTTCCAAGTGGTCCGAAGCCTGGTCGGTCCAGTTGCTCAGGAACCCATGGAACATTCTAAAATCTCCTGTGATACTTTTGCCAAACACTTTGCCGATAAAATCGAGTGCCTGAAGAGCATGCTTCCGCCTGCCGTGGAGGCAGGAAGTGGGCCAGAGTCGGCCAGTTGCATTCCGGTCCGTTGGGATCGGTTTCAGCCTCTTCTCTCTGAGGAAGTGGACAAGGTGCTCGGTACTGTGAAGCCAACCACCTGTCTGGTTGATCCTTGCCCTTCGTGGCTCATTATGAGCTGCAAAGAGAGACTGAGCGAAGGGATCAAGGCGGTGGTGAATGCATCCTTCCAAGAGGGTGCAATGCCATCAGCCCTCAAGGAAGCGGTAATAAAGCCCATCTTAAAAAAACTGTCCTTGGATCCCCAAGAGCTAAACAACTTTTGCCCAGTCTCTAATTTACCATTCTTGGGCAAGGTGATTGAGAGGGTGGTGGCTGCGCAGTTACAGAGGAAACGGATTACTTAGATCCATTCCAATTGGGTTTCAGGACTGGTCATGGAACGGAAACAGCCTTGGTCGCTCTGGTAGATGATATGAGGAGGGCATTGGATAGGGGTGAATACACCTTCCTTGTCCTCCTGGATCTCTCAGCGGCTTTTGATACCGTTGACCACGGTATCCTTTTAAGTCGCCTAGAGGGATTAGGAATTGGAGGCGCTGTTTTGCAGTGGTTCCATTCCTATCTCTCGGATAGGCAGCAAAGGGTGGCACTGGGAGATGAGGTTTCAGACCCTTGGCCTCTTCATTGTGGAGTGCCACAGGGTTCTATCCTCTCTCCCATGCTATTCAACATCTATGTGAAACCACTGGGGGCCATCATCAGGAGTTTTGGGCTGCAGTGTCATCAGTATGCAGATGACACTCAGCTCTATCTCTCATTTAAGTCCTCACTGGAGTTGGCTGTGAACACCATGTCCAAGTGCCTGGAATCCGTAAGTGGATGGATGGGAGAGAATAGGCTGAAGCTGAACCCCGATAAGACTGAGGTGTTGCTCGTGGGAGACAAAAGAAGGTTAGGAATTACTGACCTGGTGCTTAATGGGGTGAGTTTACCCCTGAAGGACCAAGTCCGCAGTCTCGGGGTCATTCTTGACTCCCAGCTGTCCAAGGAGGCTCAGATTACAGCAGTGAGCCGGGCAGCTTGGTATCAATTACATCTGATACAGAGACTGCGACCCTACCTTCCTGTTCATCTGCTCCCACGAGTGATACATGCCCTGGTCTCCTCTCGCTTAGACTACTGCAATGCGCTCTACGTGGGGTTACCCTTGAAAACGGTCCGGAAACTACAGCTGGTACAGAATGCGGCGGCACGCTTGATTAAGCATAGCTGCCGCTGGGATCACATCACCCCAGTGTTATTAGATCTTCACTGGCTACCAGTTGTTTACCGGGCCCAATTCAAGGTGTTGGTGTTGACCTTTAAAACCCTTTACGGTTTCGGCCCAGTATATCTGAAGGACCGCCTACAGAGTCACCGAGTGTGCCGCCTGACTAAATCAGCCTCGCAAGACCTTCTCTCAGTCCCACCAGTGAAAACAGCTAGGCTGGTGCGGACCAGAGAGAGGGCATTCTCAATTGTGGCCCCCACCCTCTGGAACTCTCTCCCTCTTGATCTCCGACATGTTCCCTCCTTGTCAAGCTTTCGCTGAGCCTTAAAGACCTGGCTATTCAGGCAGGCATACAAGATTGGGATAGATTAATTCTACACTGTATGAACTGAAGGATGGTTTTTAGCTTAATTTGATTGTTTCTAGTGTATATATGTACTGTTTTATTTTGTTGTATGTCACCTAGAGTGTCCCTAACTCGGACAGATAGGCGACTGGAAAATAAAATTTATTATTATTATTATTATTATTATTATTATTATTATTATTATTATTATTATTATTATTATTGAATCTTCCCTCTGACTCAGGACCCAACGAGACAAGACATTGGTCATTTTATTTATGATTATTATTATTTATTACATTTGTATACCACCCCATAGCCAAAGCTCTCTGGGCAGTTTACAACAATTAAGAACATTACAAACAAATATACCAATTTAAAAACACTTTAAAAAAATTAAAAACACATGCTAAAATGTTTGTTTATTTATTTATAAAAATATTTATATACCACTATTCATTAAAAAAAAATAAAAGCGGTTTACAACAATCATATGCATATACTCACATACACTAAAACCAGGTAAAACTTTAAGATCAGAAGTCATTTGACTAACTGTTGCAGAAAGATAGTTGGGGCTGCATTGAAGTCATTGCATTCACAGAAAGACTTGCTTGCACAATGGAACTTCCCCTCTCCCTGTGCCCCCCCAAAAAAAATCTGCTCAAGAGGGTAGATTTGAAGAGAAAACATAGGAGGAGGAGAGGGAGGAAGCAGAAGTTGTTCCATGAATCATAGAATCGTAGAGTTGGAAGGGGCCTATAAGGCCACTGAGTCCAGCCTCCTGCTCAAAGTAGGAATCCAAATTAAAGCAATGTCTTTGCTGGAAAAAAAACACCCATGATTAGTTGTGGCGTGCAGGATTTTTTAAACAAAAAATTGCAAGCATTGGGCAGGGGCTGTCAAGATTGGGACCCTGGCATGGGGAAGTTGGGATGTCATCTCTTTCCCCCTGCCCCATGGTCTCCATCTGGATTGGTCCTTCCACACCTTCAGTTTGCATTGGAACAAAAGCTTCAGTTGCTGCAACTGAGATATTTTTTTTCTCAATACAAATTGCAGGCATGAGGGCCCCACTCTGGATTGGAGATTCAGTGAAATGCAAAGAGGTCTCCACACCCGCACGTTTTGTTCCAAAATCCTGCCTGCTAAGGTTAACTACATGATTAACATCACGTCACATTGTTCAACCCTAACACAGTTCAGTCATAACATACAACTGCAAACATTTGCTAGAAAAGTAGCTGTGGGGCTTTACTATATTAAATATAGAGATGAAGGCACCTGCATTTAGAAGAATTTTGCAGTCCTATTTATTTATTTATTTACTTATTTACCAACAATATGTATTAGAGCATTGCCATGCCAAGATGGAGGTTGTAGTCCAAAACCTCTGGAGTGCACAAGATTGGGGAAAGCTGTAGCAGAACATACTGAATAATGCTCTGATTTACCTCCTCCTGCCCCCTCTGTCAAGGACACAAAGCTGAGCTCCTCTATGATCCCATTACCATCAGTGCTTTTGTGCAGGTTGACTGAATATCAGCCACAGGTCAGCGTACACCTAAGACATGCAATTCATGTCATAATGAGATTGTACTACATAGAAATTTTGCCACACAATGAATGGGGGGGGAACCTACAAAATGTACAAAAAATAAACCTTTTCAAATAGATGTTATTTGAATAATAACAATAGATAAGATGTTACAGGAGATGTGTGGCTGCTTGAACCACATCTCCCCACATGTTGCTCTGATATCACCCATGAAAAAATGACTTAACTAGGGACTTCACCCCTCCACACTTTGCATGCCAACACCCCCCTGACTCTCAAAAACACACACAGAGAGAGAGCCAGGGGCTCCCAAACACACACACACACACAGGGACTCCCAACTCTCCCTACCCAGGGACTCCCAAGCATACATACACACACACACACCAAGCACTCCCAAACACACACATGCACACACAGACAACTCCCAAAACATATTCCTCACTCTCAGGCAACTCCCAAAACAGCCGCCCAGGCACTCGCCAGCACCCCGTTTGGGCAGCTTACTCGTCTCCAGACTGCCCAGACTGCTGCTGCCATGGCCCTGCCTCAAGTGCCAACGACACTCGCCCACTTGCTTACTTGCTGTTTGCTCACTCATGCCCCCTATCCTATAGATAGATAGATAGAATATTTCCCTGTCTCTTCTGAAGAGCAGCCATTGAATTGGAGTGGGTTGTGGTGGGGAAACACTGAGGATAATGACATCATGTGTGAGTCTAGTCAATGTCTGGCTAGATATTATGGGAAAAGCATAGGTTGGTAGTGGCCATGTATTCCCAGGCTATGGTCTGAAGGCACATGAGGCCAGCACCCTGCTGAAGCTAAGCAGGGTCAGGTGTGGTCAGTGCCTGGATGGGAGACCGCTTGGGGCCCATATGTAAGCCACCTTGGGTTTCTATCATAAAAAGAAAGGTGGGGTATGAATGTAATTAATAAATAATAATAAATAAATATTAATATTATCTGTAATGTCCAAATAGGACCATACTTACTGCCAAATAAATGACACTAAGGAAGCTCGCTAAGAACATAAGAAGGGCTCTGCTGGATCAGGCCAAAGACCCATCTAGTCCGGCATCCTGTTCTCACAGTGGCCAGCCAGATGCCTTTGGGAAGCCTGCAAGCAGGACTTTTGATTTCCAGAAATTGGTATAAAGAGGCATACTTCCTCCAACAGCAGAGGCAGATAAGCTCTCCCAAATCCGACCAATATCTGAGGTGCATTTGGTGACTGTGGGAAATTACTCACTGGCTGCACCCAGGCTCTGGATCTCTCTTCCCAGGGGCACCCATCTCTATGCCCTCTCTTTGAGGGCCATCCACCAGAAGGCAAAGACCTTACTGTTTACACAGACAGTTGACTTGCTGACTTGATTATCTTCCCACTAGTGCTTTTGTGATCCCAAGCTAGAGTCTGAAGGCACATGAAGCCACCACTTTACTAACGCTACATAAGTGTAGGTCTGTGTGAGAATTGTTTTTAATATGTTTTCTTTAAGATGTTTTAACCCTTTTTTAAAGAGGTTTTTAAAGCTTTTTTTAAAATGTTTTTAACGTCATTTTGCTTTAATGTATTTTAAGGTCTTTTTATGATGTTTTAAAGCGTTTTTAGCATTTCTGTTTGCCGCCCTGGGCTCCTGCTGGAAGGATGGGCGGGATATAAATCAAATAATAAATAAATAAGTGTGGGTCTAGTCGATGCCTGGATGGGGTGACAACCAGGGACCCACGAACCTCTTCACCTTGGGGTCAATAATGGAAGAAGGGCAGGCAGTAAATGTAAGAAACAGAATAAATAAATAAATAAATGCTGTCCCGCTTGTATGTTTTTCACAAGTATGCTTGGATCATAACATCAGGCTTAATTTTGTTAGCCACCTTGGATGCCTAGTGCAGAAAGGCAGGATGGAAATTTAAACAATGAATCATAAAACTTGCTTATAAGTTTGGAATTGTTAGAAACAGCTTTGCATCACTAAAGACGGCCATCTGATTGATTAAATGCAAACGTGAATGAATAAGATGCCCGCCTTAACACAAACTGGCAATTTAGGGGCCTCTTTCACTTCTGCTGGGGATAATCGGCAATGTCTCATTAGCATCTATAGAAGCCTCAGGCCTTTAAGACAGAATGCAGTGGGTGGAGGGTATTGCTTATTCTTATTGTCTCTGCTCCAGGTATTTGTTGCTGTTTGTATTTCTGTTTTCCCACACTCTTTCTGGTGCCTCAGGGAGTCATTTACGGGGTCTAATAATGGTATACATTATTACAGTGCCCTTAATGACTCCCTGTGGTGGCAAAAGAGCCTGGGAAAATGTAAACAGAAATGAAACAATACTAATGCAAACACTCCATTTGGGGCTAGCAAAATTAGGGATGTATTATTGGAGAGGTATATAATTGTTTAAAATGAGGACAACGTGTCGGCATTCACGACGATTCAAAGGAAGGGGGGCACCTGTACAATAAATCAAAAACCACAGGCAGCTACCTCGTACTGAGTCAGACCCATTCATCCATCTAGCTCAGTATTGTCCACCCTGACTAGCAGCAGCTCGCCCAGGTTCCAGACATTCCCAGCCAGAGATAAACCTGGGACCTTTTGCATGCGCAGCAGATGTTCTACTACTGTGGTACAGCGCTTTCCCCAGTCCTATTCAAAGGTATGTAAACATTGCAGAAAGCTATGCTCTTCATATTGGATTTGAGGATGGTGCAGATCCATTTCTACCACCCCCAAAAAAATTTTTTTAAGAGGAAAGGACAATTGGGATCTATGCTGGGGAAAAAGGTAAATCTTTACCTGGCGCCAAAAGGATGACAATGAAGGCATCAGGCAGACCTCATTAGGGAGCATATTCCACAGATGGGGAGCTACAACTGAAAAGGCCCTCTCCCTTTTCACCTCAGAGTGGGGACCTGGAGAAGGGCCTCAGAAGAAGACCGGGTTTTGAGTCACTTTGTGTAAAACAAATTCAGGTTCTGAGTTGCTTTGTATGAAACGAAGCTCTGTGCTCCCCATTCCATAAAAATGACCAGGGCCGGTTCTAAAGGGCGGCCAGGTGGGGCACTGGCCCAACGACCCCTGGAGCTACAGGAGGGCCCTCAGCCTCCGCTCCCCTCCTGTGATCCGCGGGGGCCCCCACACTCCATGCACCCCCACCTACCTGTCTGCTGTCTTTTACCATTGCCCTTAACGAAGATAGTGGCCGCGGTTTCCCTAAGGTACTGAAGCCCCTGCTGCCATCTTAGTTGATGGCAGAGATGCGCTCGCATAGCACACACGTGTGCCATCTACAAAGATGGCAGCGGAGGCATCATCCCCTTAGGGAAACCGCGGCCACCATCTTCATTAAGGGCAATGGTAAAAGACAGCAGACAGGTAGGTGGGGGGGTGGGGGGTCACATGCGTGCATGCAGGCACACACACACGCCGAGGGCCCAGGGCAAGCTGACAAGGGCCCTGGCATTCCTGGAGCTGGCCCTGAAAATGGCTATAACTCCCTTCCCCTTTTGGTCAAAGTGGATGAAATTTACAGGCACAGAAGCCCTTCCAGTAGATTAAGCTTGCCAAACTGCAGACAAAGAGGTCCAGGAACTTTTTGTGGGGGAAGTGAAAGGGATTCGTTTTCCTCCAAGAGGGGTTTATCTCTTGTTCTTTCTTACTTTAAAATAAGTAGCAGAGTGGGGTGTATTCTTTCGTGTACATTTTCAAAAACTTTGCAGCTCTTATGTGTCCTCCAATAGGCCTCCGATAGGCTTTACAACCTGAGGCTGTCTAGAACTCAGCCTGTAGAATTCTGAAGGGCTCTGGTATTGTTTGTTAGTTAAAGCAGAGCAATGTAGTTTTAAAAAAGAAAAATCTTAAATGAAGCTTTTTCCTTTTTTTAAAAAAAAATCCTCTGCTTCTATGCATTGACAAAAAAAGGGGGCTCTTCAGTGCTTCACAGATGACATTTTATCTGAAGGGGTCCTCTGTTTGAAGGCTGTCCCATTTAGCGTTCAAGAACCCTAAGAAAGGAGAGCAACAGGGGCCTTCAAGTTGCCTGTCAATAGACAGGACCTAGACAGCAGACTGAGCAGGCACACAGGTCACTGATTCACAGGCTTTCCAACCATACTAAGATGTACTGTATTCAGGGTTGGCACCAGCCCACCACAGGCCCCTGCCTTCCCCCCGTTTGTGCGCTTGTGCACCCACACTTAAATACTGGCCTGGTTGTGCCACCTCACGCATCAGCACGAATGCCTGCCATCACTGTCTCCACTTGACAGAACCATGGGGAGGAGAGGACAAACCATTTTCCTAAGCACAGGCTGTGGCATTGGTTCACGCCTCAGCCACGGAGGGATCAGTCTTCCTCCTCTTGACTTGATACCAGCTTCTTCACAAGGGCTCCAGAAATGACATATCTGAGCACTCAAACTGACGCCTGCAATAAACCACATGTCTCCATGCTAATCCCAGAAGCAGCAACCAAGGGGGGAAATGCCTGTGTCAGTCGTTTCCCAGCATTTTCATAGCCGCTGGTACTAGAGGTTATGAATTTCAGATGGAATGTGTTGACTCTGGGCTATGCAAGCACTAATAGCAGGTGCTCTGGGATTTGTCTGCTCTTTTGTAGTAAACTCAACAGTAGCTGGTGCAGCTGAGGCACAACTGCACAACCAGAAGAGCTGCCTTGGCTAGGTTTTAGGGAGAGTCATACCACATTGAACTGTCTTGGAGAAAGCCTGCGTAATTTCCCCCTTACCATCTTTGAAGCTGGGGAGAGAAATCAAACGCACTGCAGAAGCTGACAGCCCATCCAGTCGAGCAAACTACCCTGAGGTGGGGCTGAGTTAAAAAAGGTTTCTAAGGAAACCAGTTAGCATTGAAGAGACAGCAATCAGTGCTATGGAATGGGGGGCAGGCAGCAGCGGGAGAGAGAAGCGGCTGAGTGCATCAGCAGGGGGCTGGGCAGTGCTGAAAGAGGAGCGGCTCTAGCTACCCGGTATTCCCTCAACCTGGCACTGAGAAGAGCAGCACTGGGCCAGGCTTTAGTTCAGCCAGGCCAGGCCTGCGTGCCCTCATATATGATGTCAAGTGTGGGCAGAAGCAACTCGCTGGGTGGGGTGAAGCTGCTAGACTCCGCTGTTGCTTACCAGGAGGGAGAGGAGGAGGGGCACAGTGGTGGGGAGGTCAGCACTGTACCAATGTATCAGTGGAGCCAATCTGGCCCAACTGCCAGTCCATTTCCACCACACCAGCCTCCCAGCTGCCTCACCCGCTCCCTCCCAGTAATCAACAGAGACCCACCTGCCAAGTAGCTAGCACAGTGGTTCTGTCCCACCCAGCAACCCAATTTTCTGAGTGGGGGCAGTTAAAGACCTGGCTCAGCTGAAAAAGAGCTTGTGGATACCACCTGTCAACCAATCCACCCTTGCAAAGCCCTGAGCAAAGTGCTGTGTGCAGGGCTTCCCACACCCCTGGCAATCAGCTAGTCCTTGGGTCTTGCGGAGCGCTATGCAAGGGGCTTTGCACAGTGGGATAATCAGCTGGTGAGTGCAATGTTGCAGAGAGCTATGCATGGGGCTTTGCAAAAACTTGGGAATCGGCTTTGCAAGCGGTGCTTTTGCCCACACATTTGGTTTCAAAATGTGCAGGCAACACCTGATGTCATTGTGCCCCAACCACATGTCAAAATTGGCCCGTGTGAGGTAGGGGAGATAATAATCTGGCCCACCAGTCAGATCCAGCTCCCCCTCCCCTGCTTTATTTCCTTGGAATGGCTCTGGGGCCCAATGTAGCCCTGCAGAGGGAAGTTATGTTAGTGGGCAGGGCCAAGAGGCACTGTGTGTATTGGAGATGGTGTTGGCTGCAGCTGCCTTGCCCAGCACTTCTCTTTTCAGTGCCCAGCCCTAATTCTTTACTATTATCATATGGGAAAGGGTGTCATGCTGGCATCAGCTTCAGTGGGCCCTCTTGTGCTCCAGGGCCCAGGCATTTGCCTGATCGTGCTGGGCCAGTTTGGAAGTTCCATTTCTTCATCATAGCCAGTGGATGTCAGTGGGGCAGTGAATCCACTCTGGGTTTTAGTCAGAACTTTCATGTAGCTGCCAACGGTGCTGAATGCTTCGACAGCTTCTTGCAAGTTCAGACTAAAACCCAGAATGCATTCACTGCCCCACTGACATCGGACCCACCAATCTCTACTGAACATGGCTAATAGCTATCAGCTAATAGCTGTTGACAGATCTTTTCTTTTGAATTTGTCTAAATCCTCTTCTAAGCCAGTGGCTATCACCACATCTTGTGGCAGCAAATTTTAGAAGTCAATTACGTGTTGTGTGAAGTATATCTTCTTAGGTCTGCCCTGAATCTTCCTTGCTTTTCCCCATACCTCACCTTCCTCCTCTCCTTCATGCATAACCTCTCAGAGTTGAAACAGAGAAGAGCGTGTTGGCTGAGCTGTACCATTCCAAACTGCAGGTGGGAGATCAAAAACTGGAATGCTTCCCCACATAAAAAAAAATACTCTTTAGTAGTGCACTCAGGGGAGGACTTTGAGGCAGATGCACAGGGCCCCACACAGCAGAATGTGCAGAAGGGCCCCCAAATGCAACAAGGCTGCCTTACTGCATTAAGAGAAATAATGCAGATGACTCTCTGAAGAGGGGGTTCCACTTACAGGGCATTTGGCGTAAGTGAAGTACTTCATTTTACCATCTTAAGTGGATGGGACCCACAAGACCAGTGAGTCCATAATTACCAAACTGCACACACAGAAAACCAGCATGTTAGGAAGAAGATACTACAGGCTAGATTTTTTTTCATGATTTTTGTACATGCAAAGAGTATTTAAGGGGGACAGTCAAACATTTGGATCTCACACCAGGAGGAAGGCAATACCATCACCACCACCCAATTCTCCTGAGCATGTAAAATTGGCCGTTCCCCAATTTTTGTTCTAAATATTGTATTCAAATCTGGTCTCGAGTCCAGGACTGGTCATCTCCTATGGCAATAATAAAATATACGATGCTTTTAGCAGATAGTGCTGTTTTCTGTAAGAGACGGTACTGTGTTATGATCTTCTCTGCAAGCTGTTTCTGCTTTATATCTAACTGACATTTCTTATTTGTGCATGCTCCATTTAATACTCCACTGAAATATACAGTGAGATGACTGCTCAGCAAGTAACATAAATGTTAGATACCTATGCCTCAATCCAAAACAGAGTCATCTAAATCCACCTAGGGGTGATCCACCATCAAAAAGTGGAGTTCTGTTCATTCTGCTCATACATCAGAATGGCACAAAGATTATCAGATGCAACTAGGGATGGAGGATTGGAAAAGGATTGAAAAAAAGATGGCAGAGATTAGGCCAAGGAGAGGTGAAAGATCTTGTTCACTATGTATTGTGTTGTTCCCTGTACAATTCCCCAAAGGACCGGTTTTTGAAAAAGGTTCTTCAGACAGCTTCCTCTTTGAACAGTAAGAAGAAAATCTATTATTTACTGGTTGACAAGCAAGTGTCTATGCTTCCTCTAGCAGTCCAACAGATGAGACAAAAAAAATGTATAATATAAAATGAGGTTCAATGTGCTGAAGATCATCTATATTAAAATGTATCTCTCATCACAGTTTTGTGATGATCAGTGGTTTCTAACAAATTAATTTGACTTAATTAATTTCTAACAAATTAATTTGACTTAATTAATTTCTAACAAATTAATTTGACTTAATTAATTTCTAACAAATTAATTTGGTTTGTGTGCACACTAACCTGCTTGTAGTGGATAAGAGCAATTTTTCTCAATTTGGAATTATGCATGCTCATCCTCAACATGTTACTTTTCAATCTTGATTGATTCTACATCCTGCTGTCCTGAAGGGTGGGTGTGGTGACTTGATACACATTTGAAAACCCTCCCCTTGATTAGGCTATCCATGCCTTTTCCTCCCTGCACATGGCCCAGGTGAATGAAGAAGGAAGTGGTGGTTGCAATCTTGGTATATGCCCACCCACAACATCATTGGGCAGGTGTGGATTAGGGATGGGGTTCACTGCATGGTTCTGATCCACTTGCATTCCGATAGTCCATCGTTTAATCCCAATCCACCATTGTTTTCTTCCTGCTTGCTCTCTTACTTGCCGCTTCAATCTGCTGTGAGCATTTTTGGGTGATTCGATCCGTGGTTTGTTTGTTTTTTCAGTGGCCAAAATGTCGTAGTTATCAACGTGGTTTTAAATTGGCTAATTGAAGTTGCTGTTCCTTGTTAGCAACACCTGGGGCTTGACAAGTGGTTGATTGACAAGTGACAGAGATCACAAGGGCATGAAACACTGGTTTCTTAATGGAAATGCATCATTTATGGAGTGTTGCAAAAATAACTCAATATAAAATAGGGGGAAAGCTTGAAAGAATAAATTCTTGCTGATTTGCAGCCACAGCTGCAAAATCCATGCCGATTACAGCCGCAGCCGTCAGCAAGAAATAGGTGCCGGTCTGAAAGGATGGTGAAGTATCTAATTCAACTGGAATCTGGTGCCGGGTCTGATTTGGTGGATATTCTCCCCCATCCCTAGTGTAGATACACCTCTCCCATTACCAGGATCACCTACATCCATTTTCAAAGATACACTGCGGGGTAATGCAGGATCAATCTGCAATGAGCTTTTATTTTTGGGATATAACCAGTTTCTGAAGAATTGCTTTTCAGGGGCAAAAAAATATGCAATAGATCTAGATTGTCTGCTTCTCTGTGGGAATTGCTATTTACTATGTTTCTAAACCTTTTTTTAAAAAAACCCAATATGTTTTTAAACCTTTTTTTAAAGATGTCGTCAAAGCTTTTTAAAAAAATGTTTTTAAAGTTGTTTTGTTTTAATGCAATTTAAAGTCTGTTTTTATGATGTTTTAAAGTGTTTTTAGTGCTTTTGTTTGCTGCCCTGGGCTTCTGCTGGGAGGAAGGGCGGGATATAAATAAATAAAATAAATAGATTGTGTGTGGACTAGGTAGAAAAAACAAGAACCCTCTCCACTGACTCTAGAATAAAATGTGTGTATGCAGCCGTAGTCTGCATGATGAGGAAACCATTAAGGCAAGCCAACTATGGTACAGACCATGGCCAACCTGTGGGGATGGAGACATGTCAGTCTCTGAGCTAGGCTAATCCTTTAAGTGACACCCCCAGTTCCATTTTGGTGGTCCTCCAGTGGCAAGTGGGGAGCCCATCCCCACTTATCTTCTTTAAAGGATCCTGTGTAATGCCTTCAGTGCTAGCCAGAACAGTCATGATGAAAACAGAGCACATCAAAACAGAACAAGTAACTAAAACATTGCTATGGGAAAATGGGAACTGCACAAGTCCAATCTCCTTGAGTGTAAGTAAGGCCACATTCACACCACACATTTATTCCACTATTATTCCACTTTAAACAGTCATGGCTTCCCCCAAAGAATCCTGGGAGGTTAGTTTGTCAAGGGTGCCGAGAATTATCAGGAGACTTCCATTCTCCTCACACAGCTACATTTGTCAGAGTAATTTAATAGTAAGTCCCTCTTCCCAGAGGACTCTGGGAGTTGTAGCTCTGACAGAGGAATATTGGTTTCATAACAACTCTCAGCACTCTTCACAAACTACACTTCCTAGGATTCTTTGGGGGAAGCCACAACTGTTTAAAGTGGAATAAATGTATGGTGTGAATGCGGCCCTTATCGCTTTCCAGCCACATCAACTGGCAGCTAACGTGTCCACGGGAAGGAGAGCTTTATAAGATGAGGGAGGGAGGGAAAGCTAAGACTGGCTGGGATTTGCTGGTCTAGGAGCAGAACAGAAGGCAGAGGTTCTCCCACAGCTCTAAGCAAAGAGCCCTCTCCTCTGAAAGCCCATCTAGCTTAGTCAATTGGTCCCTGGGTGGAACCTGAACCATGGCATGGCAAAATGGCTGCTAGATTGTGTTGGGAAGTGGCTGCTGCCAGCTATACTGACAACTATTCTCTGGCTTTCTGGTCACCACACTTCCCTCCTCAGAATGGCCCAGATTGTCCCCAGATATCCACCTGCCTCCCAGTAAGCAGGGACTACCACAGGATATTCAGGTTTGGAGGTGGGAATTCATGAACCCAGCATCCAGGTGTGCATGCACAATGTTTCTGCACCACATGTATACCACTGCACTAAATATCAGCACTCCCAATTTCCATTTCCACCACAGCAATTCCACAGCTGACTGATGCATCAACTTCCCACCCCAATTGCTGTAATGTCAGTGGAATTATGTTTTATGGAGTTTGCATTGTGATTGCAAGCTCCCTTTGTAGTCCTTGTTAGGGCCAAAAGTAAGGTGAGATATAAAGGCTTTTTTAAAACAAGCAAACATACATCTGACATTGCAGTGACTTCGGAGATAACCTTATGACCGGCAAGAGGATTTTGGGGGTAACAATCGTTACATTCCTGTGTATGTTTACTAGGTAAAAGAAGGAAGTGTGCATAACTGTTAACATATGAATATATCTGTATGGTTACGGTTGCAAGCCAACTGGTATTTTAATAATCATGCCAGAAAAATTGGGTTCAGGGTATTTACACATTGCAGTCAACAAGGGTACAGTCTGTGTACACAATAGTTGAGCTGTACAAGTGTACATTATTTCACACAAACACTTGTACATGTGTAGAGATAGTTTGTAACATGTGAACAAGGGTTACACAATACATTCCAGATTCTGACAGCCTTCATCTGGGTTCAAAGTCTGCCTGAGAGAGGGCCAGTGGGATTCCATTCTGACTACAGTCCTGTTCCAATTACAAATCCGATCGGCAATCTAGATCCGTTCAACTTCCAGCACCATCATCATCATCTGCTTGCCTTCCAGCTTCCATTCAGGTTCTGTTTGCCTTTACTTAACCAAGTAACCACCCAAGTTTATTTATGTTTTTTATTTAAAATATTTCTATCCCACCCTTCTACCAAGCTACTCAAGGCAGCTTGCAATGAAATTGCACACATACATAATAAAATTGTACAAAATAAAGAACACAAAAACATTAAAGCAAATTAAAATACAGTTAAAATACATAAAACACTATACATGCACATATATAGTTAGCAATTCTATGATGAATGTGTGGATATTTAGATGTAACCTTATGTAATGAACCATTATACGTAGTGTATGAAACCTAGTTTCCCCGTCTTTCTTTGTTTTCATCTGTTCCACAGTATCAGATTGTTACTAAATATTATAGCTGAGTTTTATTGACTCCTCCAGGGACAGCTGTTGGGGAGAAAATTCCTCATTTCATGCCAAATATGGAGTTCATGTCTTAGCTCAAGAATTGGATAGTACACAAGAATTTGTTAGGGATCTTCCCCCACCCCCTTCTGCTATGAGTTGTCCAAAAACCTCAGAACTTCACAACAATGAAATGTAAAGTACACCCACATGGCTTTTTAACATCAATTGAGGAACATAGGAAGAACATAGGAAGCTGTCCTATGCCGAGTCAAACCATGGTACATAGCTCAGTACTGTCTACACCAGAGGTCACCAATGGCCCAAGGGCACATTTGCAAACTGAAGAAATTGTTGTGGACACCACACACAAACCATAACCATTGGCTACAGTAGAATGCTTCTTTCAAGCCTAATTGCAGTGAAGGGAGGAGACTGTGTGGGTGCCAGGAAAAGCCTTTGTGATCACATATGTATCCATGGAGGCCACATTGCCAACCCCTGGTCTACACTGACTAGCAGTGGCCCTCCAGAGATTCTGTTTGGGATTAAAGGTGGCCCTGCACAGGAAGGATGCCGCACTGTATAGATGGGGAGAGTCTGTATGCATTTGCTCCCCATCCACACAGGGTTAGAGTGACAGAACAGTATCATCTGATCTGGTCCATAGACATTAAATGACAATGGAAAAAACACTGCCCCGTGTGGAGCACTACATTTGGTCCAGGAGTGGGGAACATTTGGCCTTCCAGATGTTGCTGAACTACAACTCCCATCAGCCCTAGCAAGCATGGTCAATAGCCAGGGATGATGGAAGTTGTAGTTCAGCAACATCTGGAGGCCTAAAGGTTCCCCACACCTGATCTAGTCCAAATGATAAAGAACACACTTCTTTGTTAATTTCCTAGATGAAGGAAACAGCATGTAATAAAGTCTGTGAAAAGACAACTTCTACCTCCAAACACAACAGTCTTGCATCATCTAAAGACTAACAAATATATTACAGCACACACTTTTGTGGACTTTCAGTTGCATATGACAGAGTGGAGTCTACTCCACAAAAGCTTGTGCCATGATACATTTGTTAATGTTTAAGGTACTATGAGACTCTTTGTAACTTTTGTGGCACAGACTAATACGGCAACCGCTCTGGAATTTGTATCTACATGGAGTCAAAAGCTATTGGGGGCTCAAGAAAAATCAGCAAGCAAGTAGCCATGTGGATCTGCAATGGAATATCATCCATAAGAGCAAATAAAGGAATTCCATTTCCTAAAGCAAGCCAAATTAATATATATCAAGAGAGACAACAGACAACCATAGCAGGATAGGTTGTTTCTGGGAAATGGCATATTATTCCAGAAAAGAAACAATCTGATATTGTATCAGAACAATTTAAAGATGCATGCTTAGATATTGCATATACTTTTTTTTTTAAGCCGCTATGTTTCACAAGAAGCAAAATATCAGGGACAAGTTGAGCTAATTGAAATGAATTTGGGAGAAGATAAGGAAAGGAGGAGAAAGTTCTTACCAGTATGGAATAGATAAGGAGCTTGCTTCTTCCAGGATACGAACATAGGAAGAGCCCTAATAGATCAAACCAAAGGACCATCTAGTCCAGCATCCTGTTCTCACAGTGGCCAGCCAGTTGCCCATGGGAAGCCCACAAGCAGGACCTGACTGCAACAGCACTCGCCCCACTTGTGATTTCCAGCAATTAGTATACAGAGGCATACTTCCTCTGACAGTGGAAGCAGAACATAGCCATTGTGGTTATTAACCATTGATAGCCTTGTCCTCCATGAATGTGTCTAAACTTCTTTTAAATATCTAGTCCTTTCATGATGGCATGACTACAGTAGCACTTTCCCACTTGTGTTCCCCAGCAAAAGGCATGCTGCCTCTGATCTATTAGCCATTGATAGCTTTGTCCTCCATGAATTTGTCTAATCAATTTTAAAAGCCATCCAAGTTGGTGATCATCACTATATTCTGTGGTAGATAGCTTTCTGGGTGCAACCTTCCAAAAAAGAAAACACCCCACAATGGAATCAACATAAACTTCCAACCAAGGGAGAAAGAACATTGGGAACTTTCTTCCCAAGGTGAATACCACAGATACATTATTTGGGTGGAACATCACCCAGCATTGGTATGGATGTTGTTCATTACCAAAGGAATCTTCATTGCTACTCAATGGGGGAATAAGGAAGTTCCGTCATTAAAGATGTGGCTGTTAATGATTTGGTACACTGCAGAAATTGGGAAACTACCTGAATATATTAAATGGAGAAATGGCATCAGGAGCATAAGGAGTTTTCTTGAGAGAAGGGCCTCCATTTACAAACTATATGCAAATAAAATCTAACATGGATATTTATCAATTTAAGCTATTATTTTAAGTATATTTGAAAATACTAGCCACACTGTAATATCTGTTTAGAAGATGTTTTTATTGATTATATTATAGGTTGTTGTACCAGTACACAGGAACCTATTTAAATAAATTATAGCACTGAATAATTATAGTGTATATTTATAATGCATATGTGTCTGAGCAGGGATTACTATAAACACAGTATTTTTCTGAAGCGAGCCTTTCAGAATTAATATTTTAATCAATTACATGTGAGGATCTATAAATATTTTTTCAATCTATTGTAACTACCTACCTACCTACATTTTGCAAATAAAATTTTTAAACCTTTTCAAATAAAGCAACCCACCACAGATCTATAATTTTGTCTTTGAGATATAATGAAGGAAAATGTACTGTTACAAACTCAGAAAATTTTACTCTGTATGCTGTTCCCCTAAGAAAGAGGTGTGTGAAAAACTGATTACTCTTAACTAGTCTCTCAGCCTCACAGGGTTGTTGTGAGAATAAAATGGAGAGGTAGGAGGAACCATGTATGCAACCTTGAGCTCCTTGGAGGAAAGGTGGAATAAAATGGTAAATATATAAATAAATAAAAATAATAAATAGGGTCTTTAAAACTTCCCTTTAATGATTATACAAGAGGGGCCTGCAACAAAATGTTATAGCATAAAATGCTTCTATTCAGTGTGTCATCCAGACGGCCAACCTTGCCCTTTTCCATCGTACTACATGCCATCTGCCCCAAGGTTTTCTACCCACCCTCAGCACTGTGGCCATTATTTTTAGTCATTATTAGGCTGTTTTATTTTGGGTGGGTGGGTTGCCCCCTTAGGTTTTCTTTTGCTAAATCTTTTTTTGTACTTCTGCAAATCTTCAAGTCCCTTCAAGTATTCTCTTTTCTATTGTAGCCTTTTTTGGCTTCAATCCTGGTGGCACTCACCACCTAGGTTTGCTATTAAAGGTAGTGGCATGCTTAAGAATACTCAAACAATGGTATTAACTCTCTGCAGCAGAGACAAGAATTAAATGAACCTGTACACATATTATAATTTACTGCATTTGACTGCATAGTCTGACTGTTTTGACCCAATGCACAGGACCATGAACATGGTCTTAAAGCAGGGGTGGAGAATCCTTGTAGCTCCGGAGGCCAGATCTTTATCTGGCCCTATTCCGAGAGCCAACCTTGACAGATGGGTGGGGCAATACACCTGTCAATCACATGATGTCACTATGATGCCACATGACTGATACGTTTGTTTCGCCCAAAATCCCTTGTGCTTGCAATGTCTGCCCCATGCCCCTTCTTTCAAGCTCCGCAATTAGAGCTTGAAAAAAGGGACACGGGGCAGGCTTGGACAGCCCCACCTAATCCCTTCAACCTCCGAAAAGGATCAGTACAGGGTGGGCTTTCCAAAGCAAGCAGACCTGGGGGGGGAGTTCTTCATCACTGTGTGATGGAGCAGTCCCTGCCAGAGCCATGCCTGCTTCAGATATCGGCTCTGGTGGGGACTGCATTGTCATGCAGTAACAGAGAAACAGGTGCTTGTTTTGCAGCGCTTTTTGAAGCCGTCTCCCCCACCCCTTTAAAACTCGCTTCAAACAGTGCTTGTTTGAATCACTCTCTCTTTGCATCAGCTGATGCGGGAGGGGGGATCCTAGTTAGCCCTGAGCTTGCACAGCCAAGGCAGGATTAAACCCTGGCCTCCCTAGTGACATCTGCTGGTGGGTGGGTGAGTGGGTGTGGTTTGGGGGAGAGGGTCATAGCTCAGTGGTAGAGCATCTGCCTTGCATGCAGAAGGTCCCAGGTTCAACCCCCAGCATCTCCAAATAGGGCTGGAAGTGACCTCTGCCTCTGAAACTCTAGAGCAGCCTTTCCCAACCAGTGTGCCTCCAGATGTTGTTGGACCACAACTTTCATCAGCCTCAGCCAGCATTGCCAATGGTCAGGAAAGATGGGAGTTGTGGTCCAACAACATCTGGAGGCACACTGGTTGGGAGAGGCTGCTCTAGAGAGCCACTGACAATCAGTTCAGACAATACTGAGCTAGACAGACCAATGGTCTGTTACAGTGTAAGGTAATTTCATATGTTCCTATATTCCTAAATGATCTCAGGAGCTGTCTAACCTCAGGAGCTGTCCACCCCTGTCTAAGGCATGAGTTAAATTAACAGATGAAGTGATGTGTTTACTGTATCGCATACACAAATCCTGATTTTTCAATATGAGTTGATATTTTATTGCACTACTGGGAAGGCTTCTGGAAGCTGATTAGTTCAGTGGTGCAACTCTGTTATGCCATCCAGTCCCAAGTTACCAACATTAATTAAGTATAGGATTCCAGACAACATCAGTTCCAGACTGCAAAGATCACTATATAAGAAAATGAGTAGATAATGATTCTACCATTTTTGATCAGCTTGTTTATTTTCCCCCTTTTATTTTAGAAATTTAAGTTATATGAATTTCATTATAGGGCAGAAAGGCAGGGAGAATTGGGGCACACTTCATTACTGGGTTAAATGGAGGGGAAGTGTTTATTGCATTGAAACATACAGTTACCTAAAACAAAGTTGGCAAATCAGTATGAATTACAAGTGGGTTTAGATGTTACTAGAAATAATACCAAGTGGGTGGAAAAGATCCTTCAGGTTTTGAGCAGGCGAATTATACTATCCTCAGAGAAACTCAGGGCAGATCTACAAAACAAACCTATATTGGTTCCATATAGGGAAAAAACCATAGCTCTGTGGCAGAGCATCTGAAGTGCATGCAGAAGATTCCAGGTTCAATCCCTGTCATCTCCAAGTAGGGGTGGAAAGACCCCCATCAAACCCTGGATAGCCACTGCCAGTCAGGAGTGAGGAACCTTTGGCCTTCCAGAAGTTGCTGAACATCCCCAGAAAGCATGGCCAATGGCCAGAAATTATGGGAGTTATAGTTCAGCAACATCTGGAGGGCCAAGGGTTCCTTACCAGGACACCTGGAGTAGACAATACTGAGCTAGATGGGTTAAATGGTCTGATGTGTTATCTAGGGAAGCAGACAGAGGTTTTTCCCTCTCTTTCTTATACATCTGGGATTTGGATCATCCAATTAAATTGATTGGCTATAGATTCAGGACTCTGAAGTACTTTATCACAAAGTGCCTATTTCAATTATGGTACTGTTTGCCACTAAATGTGGATATGGCCCCTACCTTAAACAGCTTTAGTTGAATCACAGAATCACAGAGTTAGAAGGGGCCATCAAGTCCAACCCCCTACTCAATGCAGGAATCCAAATTAAAATATACCTGACAGGTGGCTGTCCAGTTGCCTCTTTAATGCCTCCAGTGTTGGAAAGCCCACCACCTCCCTAGGTAAATGGTTCCATTGTTGTACTGCTCTAACATTAGGAGGTTTTTCCTGATGTTCAGCCGATCTGGTTTTTCCTGATGTTTAGCCACTCTGGCTTCCTGTAACTTGAGTCTATTATTCCATGTCCTGCATTCTGGGATGATTGAGAAGAGATCCTGGCCCTCCTCTGTGTAGCAAACCTTCAAGTACTAGAAGAGTGTTATATCTCCCCTCAGTCTTCTCTTCACTAGGCTAAACATGCCCAATTCTTCCATCGCTCCTGCCTGGGCTTTAAAAGGGGATTTGACAGATTCAGTGGGGGGAAGGCAATCAATGGCTTGTAGCCCGTGGCACAGTGGCAAATACTGAATGCAAGAGCTAATCATGACAGCCCCCATAGCCACACTCCTAGGAAGAGTCTAAAATTACAGAGAGCTGTGTTCATATGTGCATATTACAAGAAATATTCACAAAAATGCAGATGAATTTTGTGCAGAATTAAGAAAAACAAAAAATAATGCAAAAATGAAGCAAACTGAAGATTGGGAAAATGAGAAACAGAGAGAAACTAAAATGAAGGGATTTGTCCATCCCTAAATTCTAGCCTCTGTGTAATTATTTTCCTCCATCTCCACCTTCCTTTATGCTGATATTTCACAAACAAACCTCATATACTTACCAGAGCTAGGAAGATGCATCAATGACTGTGGTACTCTAGCAGATGACATCATCATTCCTACTTTAAAAAAAGGTCCTGAGGCTGAACCTGTTGAACATGCATGTGCAGAGGTACTATACCAGTTACTGTGGGACTACAGCTGGGAAAGTCTATTGACTTTGCCATCCTTGTAGGCTTCCTGGAGGATGTGGGACTACGTACACCATGTTCCAGCAAGACATTTCATTTTTCTTAATTGTAGTTTAGCAAAACTAGAGAGAATGCTGTTTTGGACATCTCTAACCTCAGTTACAGAACGACAGAGAGGGGAATGAACTTCAAAAGGGATGTTGTAGAGCTGGAAAAGGTGCAAAAGAGGGAAACCAACATGATCAAGGGGCCGAGGCAACTCCCCCATGAGGAAAGGTCATGAAGCTTGGGACTTTTTCATTTAGGAAAAAAGGGATATAAAAGGGAATGCCTGATTAAGCATTGGAGCTTTTTAGTTTAGAGAAAAGGCAAGTCAAAAGTGTCAAAGTTACAAAATTATGCATAGCATGGAGAGAAGCTTTTTCTCCGTCTCTCATAATACTAGAACCTGGGGTCTTCCAACAAAGCTGGATATTGAGAGTTTCAGGACAAGCAGAAGGAACTATTGCTTCACATAGCACATAAACTTTGGGATTTGCTATCACTACAAAAGATGTAGTGATGACCACCAATTAGGATGGCTTTAAAAGGGGATTAGACAAATTCATAAAGGTAAGACTATCAATAATGATCACTGATAGTTTTTTCCCAACTGCTGAGGATCACAAGCAAGAGAGTGCTATTATACTCATCATCTGCTTGTGGACTTCCCATAAACATCTAGTTGGCCACTGTGAGCATGGAATGATAGACTCAAAAGGCATTTGATGTTATCCAGCATGGCTCTTCCAATGGCCTCATTATTATTAAACCAGGTTCAGCCTGTGGATCCAGCTGTATCACAGGCTGTAAACACACTAGTCATCAGATCTAAGAGTTTCCATTGGCCAAACCTGGAGGGGTTGATCTGCCAGTCAGTTGGATCTCTTTGAAGCTGATTTTTTTTTAAAAAAATGCATTCAAGTTGCTTTTTATAGGAAAAAGGTATAGGGTTTAACTAGCATCATGTGCCCCCATTTTCAGAAGAGAGGTGGAGACTCACTGGAACCAGAAGGACAGTGTGTATGTTTCTACCCACAGTCTACTTTTTCTGTCATCGCAAATGTTCTATCACATACTGAGCTTTAGGTTCAAGTGGGACCACTGTGGCAAAAACGGACAGGAAGAACTTGCTTAAAAAAGAGGGGAAAGATACAAGTGTTGCTACAGTTGTTTTGTTGGAGGGGCAAAAGTAACATAAACTTTGCATATTTGTATTGTGAAAGGGGCCATTTGTTTCTTAGCTGGAATGATTATGGTGCAAAACTCCCCCTTGGCAAATAAACAGACTGAACATGCTGGGAAAATGTGTAAACAATGTTGTTATTGTTTCATCATCTTCTGTAAAATTAGAAGTAAAACAAGCAGGCCTTTCTAAAAGGTTAGATCACTCTCACTCCGTTTTTGCAGCACACACATCCACCTCTTCCCCAGAAATCCACACTTGACACTTTCAACCTCATCTGCCCCAGCTTTCATTGTGTAACTGATGGAATGTGTTGAATGTCAGTGACGAGAAAACAGGTTGGACAAAAATAACTGCCTGCTCAGGTCCCCTTCTCAGCTTCAGAGTGTGGGAAAACGGCTCATTTTCTCCAGTTTCCTGCAAAATTATTCAATCTGCACAGAAGCATTTTTGAATGTCAGATCAGATTAGCATAATCTAACCATTTTTCGTTTCGTAACAGAGTAATTTCTGGGTCAGTAAAATTGCTCAACATGGTGGAATGGCCGATGATTTTTTAATGGTCTGCATCTGAATTCTGCCCTACTAGGTGAACCATAGGACAACCAATTCCATTGTCCCATAGGGGCCCTAAGAATAATAGCGGTACCAAAATGACATCAGCCAATGAGGTATGAACTAACTGGCCAAACCTCTCTTCACAGTCTGCTTCACACACACTGAAACTGTTGTACAAAAATGAGATTGCTTAATAAAGTATCAGTACCTGACACCCCAACAGGGCCCAGCAACACTGACACCTGCCCAAGGCCCTGTCAAAATGGCCACCTCTGAAAACTAATGTTTTAAATTCCCCCACAACGCCCCAGAGCTATGCTACATTGGGACATTGTGCAAAATGGTGGCTCATGTTACCACCAGACAAACCCGGGCACAAAGATGCTTGCATTCCATCTGTGGAATTTCAAGGAGGGCTGAGGCCACCTAGAGGCAGAGTTGGATGGCAGAGGTAGCCATAATCTAGTTCTCACCTAGGCTATTCTCATAGGGCCAGACTTCACAAGAGGTCAATACTTGAATTTCCCATGCTTCTATTTTTATTTAAAATCAACTGCATTTTGCTTTGATTCTGACTGGACCAGCAGCACTGCTGGAGGCAGATTCATCCTTTCCCTTTCTGCCATTTTCCTGGACCCACTTTTCTCAGAGTAAGCATCACTACATTCACTGGGACTTACTTTAGAGTAGACTTGCACAGACATGTGCTATAAATCCTTCCTCCAAAGCTGGTATTTGCCCTGCTGGTAAAAATATACAGTTTTGAAAAATAAGAGAAATTATGCACATTTGTTCAAATTTAATAAATTTACATAGGCCACAGATTTCCACTTCTCTTGTTGCAGAATTATTTTCATTTCGAAGTGGTTTATATAGAAGCAAGCCATGCATAAAATAAACAATAAAACAATAAAATCATCATAAAACCAAACGCTACCTTAAAATGCCTGCTAGAACAAGAAAGTCTTAGTTTTGCACCTGAAGTTCAACAAAGAGGGTACTTGTCTAATTTCATTTGGGAGGGAATTCCATAGGCTCGGGCCCACTACACTGAAAGCACAGCTTTTTATTTTATTTATTTATTTATTACATTTATACCCTGCCATTCTTTTCATGATAGAAACCCAAGGTGGCTTACATATGGTTCCCAAGTGGTCTCCCATCCAGGCACTGACCAGACCTGACCCTGCTTAGCTTCAGTAGGGTGCTGGCCTCATGTGCCTTCAGACCATAGCCTGGGATCTTTTAGTCATTACAAGCTGTTACAAGCTTTTAGTCATCACAAGTTGTGCATTTGAGCCATGGGGGGCCAACCAACTGAGACTCTCCCAAAGATCTCAGTGATCAGGGTGGGATATAAAGGTTCAGGTGGTCCTTAAGGTATATGCATGTTTACATGTATTTTGATACATTTTGGACCTAAAACTGTGTCTGACTGTTCAGGAAGTGTGAAAGCCCATTCATAACAATATTGGGAGGTGTGGGTCAGGTCCATTCACATTAGAATGCACACAAATCAAATCCCTCAAGCAGCACTAGGCAAATGAAGGAGGGCCCCATGACATTTGTAGGAAAATCAGCAAAAAACAAATGGATAATATCCTAAACCACAAGTGTGTATGCCTAGCATACTTTTTCACACATGGTTAATTAAAACAGGCAGACCTAGAAAGATGCTGTCTTTCGCAACAAAAAAGTTTTTAAGCTTTTTGACGAATCCTGTGGGGTATTATTTACTCAAATCTGGCCAAAAATACAGTTGGCTGTTAAAACCAAAATTAGCATACGTTTATATTTATTACCACACCAAGTGGCTTATTAAAGCCATGAGCTCCATTTTCCAATCCGTGTCTAAGATTGCCTCTCATTGTTAAAGTGGCAAGCTGTTTCAGCCCAGGTGTCATTGATTGCAGGGTCCAAATTAATTAGAAGCAGAAACAGAGAAGTGGCATTAGGAAGAGAAAACAAAAGAAGAGATGCAGCTCAAAAAAGAAGGGAAAGATCCATGTCTACAGGGGATTCTTTGTATTAGACAACTGCAGGAAAGTTTCACGATACATATTAGAATTTTAAATAATTGTTGTTGATGATGATGATGATAAACAGATTTATTTGTTGTCTAATACAAAATATCTGTGTGACTTTCGTAGACTAATAATCACCAAATTCAATAGTAAAACAACAATACCTCTACACCAAAAACAAAACAAAGCATAGAAATATGGGGATCATGTTCCCTGTAATGCCTGGGAAATGCTGGCAATGTCAGCACCAGTCAGGGAACAGCATTCTGTAGACGGGGGGAGCACAAATGAAAAGGTCATCTCACTTGACACAGCCTCTCAGAATAGGCACCCCGAGAAGGGTCTCAGTTAAAACGATGACATCCAAAGAACAGAGTGGATCCTAAAATGTGTATCTCAGCTGTCAACAGCTAGGGTAAAAAGATGCGTCTTTGGCATATGACAAAAGACGTTCAATGAAGATGTCAGGCCACTTCTGTGAGGAGGGAATTCCACAGCTTAGGAGCTGCCACACAGAGTGTCCTGAACCTCTGGGAGTGAGGGCACCACCACCCATGCTTGCAAGACCGGTGGAATTACCAAGAGCACCTCCTTTGCTGATCTTAACACCCAAGAAGGTCTGCAGGGAAGGAAGCAGTCTTTCAGATAATTGGGGCCTAAGTTGTTGTAGGGCTTTATACACTAATGTGAGCATCCTGAATTGGGCCTAGAAACAAACTAGCAACCAGTGCAACTGTTCTAGATGTTCTAAATGGAAACCCTGACAGTAATCTGGATGCTGTATTTTGGACCAGATTATCACTCATCTTCAAGGGCAGCCGCACGTAGAGGATGTTGTAATAATCCAATCTGAACGTTACCAGAGGTTGAAGTACTGTGGCTCATTTAGCTCTGTCCAAAAGGGGCTGTAGCTGGCAAATCAGCCATAGCTGGAAACCTCCTGATGACAATTCCCAGCAGCTTAAAACTTGGGCTATGTGCCAGATTTGGCCAAGGACTGGGCCTGACATCCCACCCCCTGAAGCAGCATCACACAGGATTGAATTCTCCACTCAACAGCTGTTGCGTGGAGGATTTGATCCTGCATGGTGCAATCTGCAGGTGCTCCTTCACAAGCAACTTCCCCTCAGGAGCATCCCCCAGGATTGAACCCCTGCTTTTGGTTGGGAGGGGGGAAAGACATGCAGCATCTCTTTCCCCTGCCCCCCTCCCAAGCATATGTTTAATTAAACATTAACACACACCCCTTGATTCAGGGCTGGATCCATGGCAGAGCAGGGCAGAAGGGCTTTGCTGAGCCCTAGATGTAGCCCTACGGGATGTCACAGGACAACTCCCACAGCATCAAACAATAGCCCCTCATAAATACTTTCAGGATATGGCCCCAAAGGTAGGACTGGAACCATTCAAATCCAGTATCCCCAACCCCCACCTTCTAGCATCTCTCCAAAAGGATATCATGGTCAATGGTAGTCAAAAGACATAGGGAGGTCAAAGAGAATGAACAGAGCCACACTACCCCCATCTCTAATGTCATCAACCAAGGCAGTTTTGGTGCCATGACCAGGCCTGAAACTGGACTGAAATGGATGCAAATAGCCAGGTTCTTTCAAGCATGTCTGAAGCTGGGCATGCACCACCCACTTGAGCACCTTGCCCCAAAAGGGAATATTCATCACTGGGTGATAGTTGTTAAACACGTCTGGGTCCAGGGAGGCCCTCTTAAGAGGAGGGGGATACATCACCACCTCCAGCAAGGTGCACAGTACTTGTCACTCCTCAAATGAAGCATTAATTACTCCCTGGACCTACCCAGTCAGTCCCCTTCAACTAACTCTAAGAAGCCAAGATGTGCAAGTGTCAAGAGGGCAGGGGGTTGGCAGCACCCATATAAGCAGCTTCTCCACATCCTCAGGCTGCAAACATCAAAACTGATCCAGCACAGATGGAACAGACAGTGCTCTGGACACCTCCATAAGACTTGCTGCTCTAACCATGGTAATCCAATGTTGCTGAATCCTAAGGGTTTTGTCCATTCTGGAAGTGGGTTGTAGTTATCAAATCTGTTTGTTTGATTTATAAAAGCACTGTAGAGTTGAAAGGGATCCTGGGAGTCATCTAGCCCAACCCCTTTCAATGTAAAATCTGCAATGCAGGATGCAACTACAGATTTCCTGATTGATTAGGCTCTCCTAGTCCTATCTTTTACCTATCCTAGGACTACGACCTGAGAGACCAGGGTTCAAATCCCCACACAGCCATGTGTTTGCATTTTGACAAATTTGTAGAGCAGTACAATATCTCAGAAAGGAGGTCAGGTCTCCTGCTCCCCTGGTGCATTCACTATAGCTGCCCAATTTCCCTGCTTTTTAAAGTTTGATAGAAATATCTGTGGGCTATAGGTACATTCTTAAACTGCAAGGTTTTTTGCCTATTAGTAAATTATAGTTACATTTCAGAATCAAATATCTGAAAGATCAACTCACCCCTAATATACCCAGTTGAATCAATCACTGGTCTCTGCAGGTGAGGGCCTCCTATAGATACCATCTCATCAGGAGATCCATTCTGCATAATATAGGAAGCAGTACTTTAGTGTTGTGGCACCTACCCTTCGGAATTCCCTCCCCTTAAATATTAGACAGGCATCGTCATGTCGGTGCCTACTAAAGACCTTCCTCTTTCAATAAACGTTTTAATGTAGATGCTTTTATCCCAGCCTGCATCTGTATTGGAATTGTTTTTAAGAAGTTTTTAGGATGTTTTGTCTTTAAGATGTTTTTATTGTTTTATCACTTGTTGTTTGCCATCCTTTTGGGAGAAAGGGCAAGATATAAATTAAATTAATAAATAAGCCTAGAAAAAAATAACATATACCCCAATTAAAAGTTACTTTCTCTAATTATATTAGTGCACCAATTAATGCCTGTCTACTCAGAAACAAATCTAATATCCTATATATTATTCCTTTACTGAAACACACTACTGATCATCCATTACGGTTGGGGATTTCTGGCCTGGGTGCTGAACAGTTTTGACTCTAAGGCTTCTTCTAAATAGTACAGTGTTCCTTATCATCACTGAATAGAATTATGTGTTCTGAAACACATTGCCTCCTGCCTGATCATGTGAATGAACTAATTAAGAAGATCAACTGAAGGAACGGAACGACTAGATGCACAAGAAGCATCTGAGAATGAATGTGTTGCATTCTCACTGAGACAGCTGTGCAAAATTGGAAAAGGCAAATGTAGCTAATTTTAATTAAAACATTTAAAAGATAAATCTAATGAAATTATGATTGTGAAAAAAAACCCCATTTTTGCTATGGTACTGTGCAACCTGAGTCCACATTCACCAATAATAATTAATAATACAAACCCACATCCCACTGCAATCTTTGCTTCAGTTTTCCAGGATTGGGATACACAGCTCTAACAATGCCATTGTTGTGGTTTCTATTCTATCTTTTCTTGTCCTAGAAATTCAGGACACAGAATACATGCCCCCCTCTTTTATCCTCACACCAACCCTATGAGGTAGATTAAACTGTGAGGAAGTGACTTGCCCAAAGTCAGCCAGTGCACCTCATGACTGAACCTAGGACTTTTTCCAAGTCCAACCTTCTAGCTCAGACAAACTCAACATGGTGCTCCCCAAGTGTTGTTAGATTACAACTCCTATGAGCCCCAACCAGCATGGCCAATAGTAAGGGATGATGGGAGTTATAGTCCAACACATTTGGAGGGCATCAGGTTGATCACACGGACTCAGTACATTTTGTAAAAGTTGACCCCTTCCAGAAAGCCACATTCTTAGTGTTTTTGTAATAGTTGGTATTTCATTTTACGTTACTTAGAAGATTCTAAAGAAGGCATTAACATGGGACTAGCAATACTTTAGCACTTTCATAAAACACACACAATTTTGAATACTTGGAAAGTTGAGCATCCTGCTTAACACACACATGCAAAAACTGACTAGAAGTTGCTCAGGTTTCTTCTCCCCCTGAAATCCTAAAAATCATACAGCCATTTCAGCCACGGCCGTATTCTCAAAAAGCACATTATCTCCACTGTTCCCAGACCGTCAAAAACAAGATTTGTGCAGAGTAAGCGCCATCCAGTGGTCATTGCAACTCATTACTAGTTCTTAAAAGTTATTACTGAAGAGCCATCAGCCCAAATCCATCAATGCACTCCAAAGCATCACAGCATTCTTAACAAGGAAGATGCAGGGACTTGGGTGGGCAGATGACGACTCTATGAAAATTCTACCTGCAGCTACCAGAAACCTCATCTAGAGTCCTTATAGCAAGGGTGGCCAACATGATGCTCTCCAGTTGTTGCTGGACTCCAACTCCCATCAGCTTCAGCCAGCCTGGCCAATGGTCAGGGAGGATGGGAATGCTAGCTTCCTCTCCTCAGGTTTGGTGGAGGAGGATGTCCCATTGCCAGTGTTGAAGACAGATTCAGCTGCCAATCTAAACAAAGAAGGGGATGGTATCAAAAATTCTTGGGGTGGCTCTATTGCCACCTTCATCTCTCTCAACTAGTGTAAATCTCTTTCCTCTCCCCCTTCTTCTCCTTTTGCATTGTTTTCTAGACAGAGGGTCCACAGATAGGGACCTATTCTTTTTATTTATGTAGGAGTGTGGAACCTTTTTTGGCATAAGGGCAGAATTCCTACCAGGGCAACCTTCCGGGGACCACATGCCAGTGATGGCCGGGGCAGAAGGAAAAGTGTGCAAAACAACAAATGCAAACATTACCTTTGCACAGTGGGCTGGTTTCTACACACATACCTCTTTGTCCTCCATCCAGGCAAGCAAGAAGCGGTATCAGAGTTCAAGGACGCATGCCAGCCAGGCAGAAACACTCAGGGTGCAGAGCAGGGCCAGTGAAAGGTGTGGCCTGGGGAGAGATGTGGCTTGAGGAGAGCTCTGAGGGCAAGACAGAGAGGGCTGGAGGGGGGATTAGGCCCCTGGGCCAGCGGTTCTCCATCCCCCCTGTAGAGCACACAGTCTAGTTTGGGTGCTTTCACAAATAACGCATTTGTTATCATGATTATGAAATACTGTCCACACATTTTTCAAGCTCTTTCTCTGTTTGAAGTAACTATGTAACAGCTAAGACCACTGGGACTTTTTAAAAAAAAATCCACAGCAGCCCAAAAGATCAGAGCCTTCTGCCCCATGCTAATCATCCAGAATAATGGACAAACCCACCATTCTATATCTAATGTGGATTAGATCCAAATTTTACCCGTGAGCATTCCGGGAAAAGGAATGTGGAGAGCGCGATCCATCCTTTCCAATCAGCCCAATGGCGCTCACAGCAGCAAAGTTAAAGGGGGCTGACAGCTGATTAACCTGTTTTAATTCCAGAGGAGTGGCTAGGTTAGTCTGTTGTATAAGAAAAGCAGTTATGGTCCATGAAAGATTGACTAGTTTGCTGTGGCAGGGCTATATCTGTTGTAAAGAAACACATATACTGTGTTCTTATTTATTTATTTATTTTTAAAAAGTGCTATTAACTTGTTTATCGGAGCTTGCCATACATTAATAATAATGTTGTTTTGCACTTGTGGTGCTGAAACTTCACCATAAATAGTAACTGCATTAAAGCTGAGAGAAGGTAGGGGAGAAAAGCAGAGAACATAAGAAGAGCCTGCTGGATCAGACTGAAGGCCCATCTAGTCCAGCATCCTGTTCTCACAGATGCCTATAGGAAGCCCATAAGCTTTGAGGGAAGCCATGACTGTTTAAAGTGGTGTGATACTGCTTTAAATGTATAGTGCAGATGGTGCCCAAATGTTTTGTGAAGAACTGCTTCGACTTTCAGCTTCATTGAATGGCCCTGGGGTCTAGTGTTACCAGAGAGGTAGAAAAACTTATATACATATTCTCCACACTATGCATAATCTTATACACCTCTATCAATTCTTCCCTTGCTGACATTTTTTTCTAGTGAAAGAGCCCCAAATGTTGTAACCTTTTCTCATAGGGGAGTTGCTATAAATAAAATAAAGCAACACGATCCAAAGATCTACAACCTCTGTCTTATTAAGTATGGAACAGATCTGTCTTCAGATGCACAGCTCGTAACAACTAAAGCCGTGCTTTCACTGTAGTGGGCTCAAGCCACTGGGATACCCTTCCAGCTGAGATTAGACAGGCACCTTTATTGTTGAACTTGAGGCATACGACTAAAACTTTCTAGTTCCAACAGGCGTTTTTAGGTAATGTTTGGTTTCATGGTGATTTTTTTGGTCTGTTGTTTTTATGTATGGCTTGTTTTCATGTACACCACTTAATGATTAAGTGGTATGTAAATGTCTTAAATAAATAAAAGAAATAAGGTGCTGCAGCACTCTGTATTAATTGGTGCTAGGACTTGATTATATACATCAAAGTTCCATACACTAAGCCACATTCCAAGCTGTGCTGGGATGTTGTGGTATAGATCACTACCTTTTCCCCTCCTCTCCTGAACAAGAACAGCAGCTTAAATAAGCAGCAGTAAAACATGCAAAAGACAAAGAACCAAAAAGGCATTCTCCACACAACTGTTACTTTAACTTAGGAAGATATCTTGGAACCCAAACTATATTATGGTTGCAAAATGACTGCTGTGGGTAAATCTGCAGCAAAGGTCTAAAGGGGGAAAGTTGAGACAAATTAGTAGAAATAATTGGCTAGAAATTTTCTTAAAGTCTTTATCCCCCTCATTATCCATCCCATGGAGAAATATATACATATATATGCATACACACACCACTCTAGAAACAATTTGTGATCATAGGCAAGAGGAAAAGATCTGCTGGAAAAAAAGTGTTTCACGTTACAAGCATACTTCGCACAATTTAATTATTTGGATGGTAAAATAACTTGGTGATTAGCCCCGTACCCAGCTACAATGGTGCCTTCCGATCGTCTCATTTAGCAAGAATCACATGCTTGCAAACTGAAGCTCTAATTAACAGAATTATTTGTTTCTTCTAAGTGACTTCAGACCAGCTGGATTATACAAGTCACTGCCATGAGAGCAGAAGAATTTTGGTCACCAGTCCACAGTTGCTGGAACAGCAGCCAGTAAAAACTAGCAGCTCTCAAGGAGCTCAATGTTTAAACAAGAGGGCAGCCCTAACATTCTCATCATTCAAATTCTCCACAGCAGAGGTTTTCCTAAGGGCCTGGAGTGGAAAGTGTATTTGTTACACACAGACACACAGCAGGAAAAGGAGAAAGATTTCAATGTAACTCCTTACATTTGGATGAATCAGTGGAAGTGCAAGAAATTTTTAGTTCCTGTTGAGTCTTCTGAACAGTTTCTATCACATAGGCAATTAAAATTCCAGCACATAACAAGTACGGTGAAGAGACGTTCTGTGTTATGGTTCTATTTTTAAATTCTGCCAAAATAGGAGAAAAGTTAACTAGAATAAGAACAAGAGGCCCAGAGGCACCAGGCATCCTTGGGTAGGTGGCAAAGCGAGGGTTGCCAGGTCAGAAGCATCCCAAACCCGGAGATTTCTTGGGGTGGGTCCAAGTGATATCAGGGTTGGGCCCTAGTGGTGTCATTCAGCACGATACATTAAGCATAAACCACAGTTGCTTGGAGCATACCACTCAAAAAAAATTCACTGATTGGAAATTAAGGTAGAATCTTAGCTTAATGAGGGTGTTCCCAGGTCCAGCAGAAGTGACGGGATCATTCCTTCTCACCAATTTAGGCAGCCTGGGTAGGGAACATTTAATCTAGCCTACTTGCTTCTGGCAAGAAGGGTTAAGTGCCCTCAGGCCAGGCCAGTCACCAGAAGGCCATTGTAGGAAGAAGGGAGCCCAGTATTGTGGAGATGTTAGATGGGAGCACTCAGGAGTAAAGATGGATGCTTCTGAAGGTTGCAGTTCTAAACACATTTACTAAGGGACTAAGCCCCATAGAACTCAACAGGACTTACTTCTGAGTAGATATGGTTAGGATTGTGCTGTTGGTAAGGCTTGACTAGGGATCATCTGCAAAAATATCCATATGTAAAAGCAGGGTTGGAACCCCTTCCCTGGAATGCCCTGCCTTTTAATGTGGCTGCTCCAAACTTCACTGCAGCGAGAGGTTTGAGAAATGAGTAAAAGAAGATTCTCTACCATTTCCTGCCTACCCTGTGGGCTGCTATAAACTCACTCTGACAGCCAACCCAATTCCAGTGAATAATATTAGAGAGAAAACACACATGGTTTGGTCTACCTTCACAGGCAGCAGCTTGGGAACAACAGCAATTAAAGCTAAATTTGCCAGTATGTGAATTGTATTTTACCGCTATTGGGCAAGAAACAACCTGTCATGCAAATAACAAGGTGCATCAAGGGTTGATGCAACCACTGTTGCTTCTATGGATGTAAGGCAGTGAGGTCAAAGGTCAAAGGTAAATGAAATGCAAATAGAAAAATCATGATTTCCTAAATGCAATACCATACCAACCACAAGATTCCTATGAATAAGGCAGAAAACTCAGCATCCCACAACCAGTCAGGGTTCCTAATCAAAAACCAAAACTAAAAAAAAGCTTGGCAGCCAGTCAGAAATCCCCATGCAGCACAACCTGACCCAGGAGCTGGTTAGTGCAGAATGCTGCAGCACAATTGCTGACATAATACTTCTGCTCTGCAATCTGCACTGGTTGTCTATTTGCTACCAGGCCAAGTTCAAGATGCCACATAGTAGTTGTTTTGGTCTTGTAAGAAATCAATCCTTTAGTGTGGCAGTACCTACACTTTGGAACTCCCTGCCTATTGACACTAGGCAGGCACCTTTATTGTACTCTTTTCAACACCTGCTAAAAACATTTTGTTTAGGCAAGCCTACCCAGGCATATGGAAGCTGTTATCCTTTTTATCTTTTTTAATTCATTGTTGGTTTTATTATTTTGAATGTTTTTAAATACCTGTTTTTAACTGTTTTTGCCAATAATTTTATTGTTTTAATTCCTTCTGCAAATGGCTTTGAGGGTTTTTTTTGCAATAAATCCATATATAACTGTTGTAAGTAAAATACATAAATACATTTTAGAGTCACTGTGGACCTTGGGCCTCTTTTCTCTGTTAAGAACAAAGGAATCTCCCTTACACAGACTCAAGCCATTTGGTACTATCTGGCTCAGTACTGATGACATGGACTAGTATTGGCTTTCCAGGATTCCAGGCAATAGTCTTACCCAGAGATTGAATTTTGGACCTTTGCAGACAAGGCATGTGCCCTGCCACTGAGCTACAGCCCTTCCTCTATTTCAAAAAGTATTTTTTAACATTGTTCTTTTCAATTCACTAACAAATGCACAACATACCTAGGGCATATCCACACCATGCATTTAAAGCACATTCAACATATGAAGAATATGAATCTCACCACAGAATCATGGGAACCATAGTTTGTTAAAGGCGGTGGGAATTATAACAGTGAGGGGGAAACTACACTTCCCAGGATTCTTTGGGGAAAGACGTGCTTTAAATGCGAGTTGGATGTGCTTTAAATGTATTATGTGGATCTGCATGACTTCATAAACTTTGCCTGCATATAAATTATTTTAGTTAACTTTTAAAATGGAAATCAGCTGCAAAGTTTACTGGGTGACCATGGGCTACTCACCATCTCTCAGTCTAATCTGCTCCTTAGGGTGAAAACAACAAAGGGGGACCATAACCACCCTAAGGAAGAATGGCACTCTTAAAATGTAGAGGAAATAATAAAGTACAATGATTGTGTGAAATCAGATACATATCGAGACATAGTATGAAGAAATATTTATATAAGCATGACAGTCAAAGATGTTTATTATTTACAGAACTTGTAAAGATATTTACAGTGCAATCCTATGCATATTTACAGTGCAATCCTATGCATATTTACTCAGAAGCAAATCCCAATGTATTCAGTGGGGCTTACTCAAATAGGGAAGCTTGCACAGGACTGCAACCTCAAGTGATAAGGAACTTCACTCACCCAACCCAAAATTCAGAATCATGACACTTTAAGCTGTTTTGCAATTGTTTTATGGTTATTGACTTTTAAATGGATTTATTACTTCTGAGCTGCCTTGGTTTCCAATCCTACCTCACAGGGTTGTTGGAAAGATTTCACATACACACACAGGAGATGTAAAAATACATACACCCCATATAATAATTTATTATCAAAACCAATTGGTCATTGCAGAACATTTTGTTTTTAAAAAAATCAGTATTAGTTTCCTACCAAATAAAAGCAGTGACACCTAAGTAAACCGTGCCTAACTGCTTAAAAAAAAGAATTTGGGGGGGGGGGGAGATTTACAACACAATCCTTTATGTTCACTTAAAACTTCCATTTACAGCACAATCCTAACCATGTCTGCTCAAAGGTCCTACTGAATTCAATGGGGTTTACTCAAAGCTATGTGGGATTAGGATTGCAGCTTTACTCCCAGAACAGTGAGTATAAGATTAAAGCTTCATATTGGCAAGGTTTTCAAAACAGGCTATGAATTAGACAAAAAAACTGTCCTCTCAACAGTCCAGGAAAATTTAAACTTGTTTGACTCCTCATAATTATAAAAGTATAGCACATGGTAATGGCATCACAAGCTATCACATGTACACTTTTTAAAATTTCTGTTCAAAAATTATTTGAAACATAAAATGTATAATATGCTATTTTTTAAAGTAATTAAAAAACCCTGCATGTACACTTTTATTATAACTGAAATTGTTTACTGTGCATGCCTACCAAGATTCTGCTGATCTTCTGTGCTAGTGCAATCCTATCCATGTTTACTCAGAAGCAGGGTGGTTCTAAAGGGCAGCGAGGTTGGGCACTGGCCCGAGGGCCCCGGAGCTACAGGAGCCCGAGGGGCCCTCTGCTCCCCTTCCGCAATCCGTGCCCCCCACGCCCCCCACTTACCTGTCAGCCGGCTTTTTAGCATTGCCCTTAATTAAGATGGCGGCCGCAGCTTCCCTAAAGTACTGAAGCCGCTGCCGCCATCTTAGTTGATAGCAGAGATGTGTGCACGTAGCACGCACGTGTGCCATCAACAAAGATGGCGGTGGAGGCTTCATTCCCCTTAGGGAAACAGCGGCCGCCATCTTCATTAAGGGCAATGGTAAAGACTAGACAGGTAGGGGGGCCGTGAGGGGAGCACGGGGGGCCACATGCGTACGCGCACGCACACCCACCCACCCACCGGGGGGCCAGGGCAAGCTGATGCTCAAGGGCCCCCGCATGCCTGGAGCTGGCCCTGCTCAGAAGCAAGTTCCAATTTATTCAATTTCCTGCACAAAGTACTCTTGATGTTGCTGAAAGCTATACATTTACTGAATTCCTGATGTGCAGACAAGTAGGAAAAGGAAACTGTTCTCAGAACTTGCAATGGGTTTTAGCTATTGTCTGGAGGTCAACAAATCCCTTGTCAACCACAACCCTGACTTCACTTATTGGCTAAAAATCAGAAAGGGCAGGAATTAGAGCAGCTGGTACTAACAGAAGTTGGGGGGGCTGACATTTTGGTATATATATCTCTTGAACCAGACCACCTAGAAACTTTTTTTAAAAATGAAAGTTACGTGTCCAGAGATTGGAGTGACTCACCTGGAAATCCAGACAACCCTCAAAAAACAGAGTCTCTGGGCAAAAACCGGAGCCCTGACAGCCCTAGGCAAGGTCCCTGTACCACAGCAGGGCCCACCATGACCTGCCCCAAGCCCATTCTTCCCCTCTCTCAATTTCCCACAATGCCCTGGGAGCACCTGACATACAGGCTTCTAGCCGGGGGAGATGGGGGTGCTGCCCCCACCACAGCTATGCTTTGCCTCCCCTGTGAGTTTTGGGGGAAATTGCCTTAATTTATGACATGATAATGACAACTTCCATTTAAAGAATGATAGCTTGCTTTAAGAACAGAAGCAATTTAAGAATAGGGCCCTCTGAAAAATTCAGTGAATAAGGCAGGGCAAGTGCAGAACAAAAGCCGCATCTGGAAGACCCCAGAAATCCGTTCACTGAAGACTTTCCTGACTGAGGGTAGATTTTTCATGATCACAATCACCCTATAATTACTTAAGTGATACTGGGGGGGGATGGGACATAGCCAGTATTGTAACATGATGCTTGAAGAGTTAAATATTACAACTTTTGTATTCTGGGCTAGAGTTATACTCCACCCCTTGGACTTTCCTTTGCTCTGCTTTCTGGTTTCAGCTGTGCTGTCTACCCAGCCAGCAATAAAGAAGCATGTTTATTTGCTGGCAGTTAGTAGTAAAGAGTTGTTTTATTCTGCAGTTATGAGTAGAACAGGATTGGGTGCTTGTTGCTAAATGGTGAAATGAAGATATAACTTAAAGTCATGTGAAAAAATATCTACCCTAAGTTACCCTTTACTCTTTTAAAGCACTCACAATCATAGTGGCTTCCCCCCCTTCTTTTTCTTGATTACTTGATGGCAAAGGATGAAAACAACCCTAAAAGAACAGAAATATTGCTCTGTACACTACACTTGGCTGGCTGGCTGGCTACCCTAAGCTGCAACTCAGACCTAATTTCTGATTTCCCCAATATGCAGCTTCCTTTTACTATCCAGTAAATGGATAGAGAGTAAATGAGACACCCCCCACCCCCCCAAAAATACTAAGATTCATTAATAATTTACTGCATTTGCTGCATGTAGATAATGCATCATGCATTATGTTTGATGTGCAATAAATAAGTTAAGTTATTCCTTAGTTGACAGCAGACGAGTGTGATGACAAAAGTTGCAGATGGATTTGAAACGGTGGGGCACGTGTTTTTTTTAAAAAAAGACCCAAATTTATTTTTCTTCACCACTTGTATTTCTAAGTACATAGATACATATTTCTGAAGGACTGGCTCAATGCATATCACTTCAGTGATCAATAAAAACAAGTTGAATGACAAAATGTGAAAATTAGCACTTTAGTATTTGGGAAATACTGCATCAAGACTTCAGATTTTGTTCACTTTATTTATTTTTAATAATTCTCTCATGTTCCATAATATAAACAATGGAAATGTTAACATTGGTACTTCTGGTCCTCTTTACAAGCTGCTTGTATATCATCAAATTAAAAGAAAGACAACATTTTAAACAGGTTGGACACTGCAGCCTCTAAGGCAGCACTAAACATTACAAGACTATCTCTGATAGCACTCCTTTTCTTGACCATATTGTGCAGGTTGTATAGAAATGAATGGAAATAATACACAAAAGAAGACCCAGAGCTTTATAAAAATGTATATTAAATTCTCATAATTTAAAACACCATACAAACAATGGAAAACAATACAAATTAAAGTGCTTTGTTATACAAACTTGATAAAGACTCAATCTAGTCAAAACGGACTCTTACTGGTATCTCATAGTAATTGGCATGGTTGTTTATTGTTTGCATGATGCACTGCAACTATGAGAATTTAATATACATTTGTATAGAGTTCTGGATCATCTTGTTGTTTGTATTATTGTGTGTGGTGACCCTCATTAAGTATAGGGTTTTTTTTAGAAATGTATGGCCCCAGTATAATGAAATCAAGGTCCCGAACAGATCCTACTAAAATACAGCTGCCCCAACATTTTGCATTATAATGCTGTGGCTCAAATATTCTTATGCATCAGAACAGCCTCTTGATAATTAGGTGCTTTCTGCTGAGCCAGGAATGATGATAGATTTCTAAAAACATGCTGCACAATCTATCCAAGTGCATTTTCTGAGCAAGTCCCACTGAAATGAATGGAAGCTGAGCAAAATAATCCCTTTGATTGGTTTACTGGGCCTGGAAGCTCCTAGGTGGATTTAGCCTTCTGCTATCTAGTGATGTTCAACTTATGGGAACCTCACTATAAAAACAACAACCAGGAGGTAGCTAAATGGACATAATTTTCATCTGCTATTAAATTAGAAGGTCACAATAAGCACAATGATAAAAATCAGGATTTATAAACAGTCAAGTTGGGCTAAGTTTAACTCACTTCATAGTAGTCTGTCTTGCCCAGATGTTAAGGCTTTCTAACACAATTACAGCTATTTATTTTGCCTCTGTCACCACGGTTGCTACATCATTATGCAAACATGACAAATTCATTTTATTAGTCAAACATTTGAATTCCACTCAAGTGCTCTAAACATAATCAAGGCTGGACTGGAAGTCATAAAAACAGTGATATATCACTGAACTGTAGTTTCAATAGTTATTATCTTAAATTAAAAAAGGAAGACCAGTAATCAGAACCTTTTCTTTTCTAAAGCTTATTGGGTTTCTTTGCTACCCGCATGATTTTTTTCTTAATAATTAAAAAGGTATTACCAGTGGTCTAGAACTGCATCTTTTCCCCCCAGCATTTGAAGTATGTTGGACAAGAAATTGCCCGTTTCCAGCATTACAAACATGTTGGTTGAGAATGTATCAAAATGCATTTCAAAAGCAGCACAAAAAATATTTTAAAATGTCACAAGTAAAAGCCAGCCAAAATGTACGATATCTGGTTAGAGGTCTGAGATCTGGAAAAACAACTTAGCTGAATTCTGTGTTCACTTAGAACCCATAACAAGAATTGCAGCCAAAGAACCTATTTTAAAAAAATTATAGCAGCTGCCCTGCATGTTTCTTTATATCTCATGTCAAACTAAATGGACAGATCCTCCAAATTCCTGAGTGTCATTTTAGCTACCAAGGGAAAATTCCTCTGAAATGCACTGCATTCAAGAATTCTAAAATTCCACATTTTGGCCCCCTAAGTGAGCTCACTTCAGGTCCCCCACCCCCATATACTGTCAGATAAATTTTCACCTTGTTTCTGAACCTTAATGTTTCTTTCTATAGACCTTTGTTTCAAGAACCACCATTGACTTCTGATGTAGGTAACACTTTTTAGATTCTTTTGTTCATACTGGCCAAAGGGTAGTATACCTCTTTTAACAAGAGGCATTTAATTCTGGTAGGACTCCCTCACTTTGGCCTGCAGGGCATCGCAAGTCTTCTTAGCATCCCCTAGGAGCATGGCAGTGTTGGGCTTGTAAAATATTGGATTGTCCACAGCTGCGTAGCCAACACCTAGAGATCTCTTCATTACAATGACCTGAAATGAGAAACTCATGTTACAGATGGCACAGATACAAATATTTAGTAACAGCAGCAGCAGCAGCATGTGGCCATTTATGTATGGTTCAGGATACCTGAAAGACCATCTTATCCCTTACATACCCAGTTGATCACTGTGCTCTGCAGGTGAGGGCCTCCTGCAGATATCATCTTATCAGGAGGTTATTGTGTACAATATAGGAAACGGAACTTTAGTGTGGTGGCACCTACCCTGTGGAATTCCCTCCCTTTGAATATTATTAGGCAGGCGCCATCTCTGCTATCTTTTCGGCACCTTTTGAAGACTTTTCTTTTTCAACAAGCCTTTTAAGTTGAGAACGATCCCAGTCTGTGTCTGTGTCAGAATTGCTTAATATGCTTTTTAATAATGTTTTTAACCCTTTTTTTAAAAGTTTTTTAAAATGTTTTTAATGCTGTTCTGTCTTAATGTATTTTAAGATTGGTTTTTATGATGTTTTAAAGTGTTTTTAGTGCCTTGTTTGCCGCCCTGGGCTCCTGCTGGGAGTAAGGGCGGGATACAAATTAAATAAATAAAATAAATAACACCCCACCGTTAGGGATGTGCTCAAATCCCCTATTTATTCACCTTTTTTTAGTCCTCACGGATTTGTTTTTTTTCCTAGCGGTTTTCCATGGCTGAAGCAGATTTTTTTTTCAAATTTGCCTCAAAAATATCAGTATTAATATTAATATTTTCCTCAAAATATCAATATAGTGATATTTCCCTTAAAATACCAATATTAATATTGGCATTTTGAGGAAAATATCGGTATTTTTCAAAAATCTGTAAAAATGATGTTTTTAAAAAATATCAATGTAAACATCAGTATTTTTGTGGGGGGGAAAACTGAATCAGTATTTATCACAAATAGCGAACCCTGATCCCTTATTAAGTGGTACCAAAAGGAAATTTGATGGAGTGACAATTGAACTGGCACCAAAATGCGGATCCCATCCCTACCCCCCCCCAAACAATTTTATTTCAGTACACAGTCCTCTTGCCAGGTTGGAGCTAAAGATTCAAGGTTTTTGTATTAATTCACAAAGCACTAAACAACTTAAGCCCAAAGTACCTTAAGGACCGCCCGATTCCTCATGCATCACCTCGTTCACTGAGATTCCCTGATGGGGCACTTTTAGCGATTCTTCCCCACACCCCTGAAGTTTGGTCAGCCTTTACTAGGAACCAAGACTTTAGTTTGGGAGGCCCTGCCCTGTGCAACTCATGGCCAGTAGAAGCTTGTCAGCAATTGTCCCTATTGTGCCTATTTTCAGACATTATTGAAAACGGTATTATTCAGACAGGACTTTGAAACATGATCCCCTCCCCTGCCCCAGCCAGCTTTTATTGATGCTTTCACTGCTGCTTTTATCAAAGTTACTGTAATTTTGCATGTAGTATACCACCTTGCTCTATTTTTATTAAAAGTGTGCTCTATAAATATTTAAATAAATCAAATAACTAAAGTTTGCCCTACTGGCTTCAAAAAGCCAACCATACTCTGCTAGGGGCTACTATTCTCTTTCAGTATATTAAGTGAACACAAGCATGTTCTCAGCACCGCCATTTGAATCAAAACTGCAGAGTTATAATTCAACCCCTTACTCAAATTGGAGCGCAGTTGAGAATGAAGTTGGGAGACAGCTGGCTCCTTGTCAGGATGAAATTAGAAGAAAAAACTCAGAAACCTAAGAGGGGAACAGAAGACTTTGAAGTATTGCCAAGGGGGGCGGTGAGGCAGTCTATCATTATATTACGAGGCACTATGGCCACATGTGACTGGAAAGCATGAAAAGGGGGGTGCCAATTATATGTACTGAGCAGTTTTAATGAACGTTGTAGAAAGCCCCCTTCCTTGAGGTGGATGCTGGTAGGCCTAAGGAAGCTCTGTGAATATTTTTAAGGGCCACAGCAGCAAACCAGCAGTGAGGGGTTGGAGGAAGGACAACATCAATATCACCGATTTTTTAAATTAAAAAACAGGGTTTATTTACTTATTTATTTATTACTACCCCGTCTTTCTTTTCATAATTGAAACCCAAGGTGGCTTACATATGGTTTGCAAGCGGTCTCCCATCCAGGCACTGACCAGACGTGACCCTGCTTAGCTTCAGCAGGGAGCTGGCCTCATGCGCCTTCAGACCGTAGCCTGGGACCAGGGTTATGAATGTTATGGGTAGATCCAGGAAGCTTGATTGAATATTATTGTTTATTAATCATTAACATTTTACAAGCATCAGATTCTGATTTCCCAGTAAATCCAGAACCTCCAGCCTTATGAGCACATTTCATCCTTGTTTTCAGTCAGTTCCTGTGTCATTTACAATTGGCAAGTCAGCATGTCCAAAACAAGGTATGACCAATCATTTCTGATATTTTCCAGTCAACCTTTTCGTTAACCAAGAGCCTTAAGCCAGTGACCAAATTTCTATCTCCAGCTGATACATTTACCTAGGCAGGACTTCTTACAAGAAAACTACAGAATTTAAGAGTGTAAGTGCAAGATGATATACTATTATATATAACCAAGGTTTACCAGTATTCAAACATATTTCTCTATGCACTTAAAGCTTCAGAACCCTATTAGCTTAAGTGTTGTCAAACTGTACAAAAGAAGGATGTTACCAGCATATGTGTGGGGACTAGAATAGCAGCAGTTTATATCATTAAGGAACTAACAGCTTTCTGCAGTGGGGGACAGCAACAGTATTCCATTATGTAGTCCTGGAGCTGGTGGGAGAATTTGGAAGGCACTCTTCCAGGTAAAAAGGCTGTAAGACTTTCCTGCCCTCTCAGCAATACTTTCTCTGCTGCCAATACTGGCAAAGTAGTCCAGGAGGAGAAAGCAGGTAGAAAGATTTGTGAAGGTGTGGGACATCATTAGTACGCTTCTAAATAAAATAATAGCTTTAAAGAGGTTGAGAAAACACAACAGTTCTGCCACAATGTTTTGTAACCCACCTGCTTTGCTTTCCAAACTTCTAAAACTGGCATTCCAGCAATGATAGAGTTGGGATCTTCCTGGGCAGCTGAATTAACTGTGTCATTAGCTCCAATGACAAGGGCCAGATCAGTTTCTGCAGTAAAATATAAGAGGGGAAAGAGACCACACACACAGGAAGTTATGAAGTGAAATAAAATTCCATCAGTTAACAGCAGCTTGCATCATAGTAGCATGAGGATGCCCTCATCAGAACCCTGAATTTCTATAGGGAGCTATACACTGGCACAGGTGGCCTTCCCTAAACTAATACTTGAAGCGCATTAAGCTGTTTTTCCTGAAAGCTTAAAACAATTACATAAAATGAATAAAAAACCAGCATGAAGTTCCAATATGTGCATTTAGCAAAGCAACTGATAAGAATTACTTTTAACAGAGTACTCTAGATAAAAACTGGCATAATTTAGATTGATTGCAATTTCAAAATCGACTAACTGAATTGTAAGCTGACTTTTAGAGAACACAAACAGGTGAAAGCAAAAATATAGTAGAGTATCACTTGCCTGGAAAGTCTTCATTGATCTCATCCATTTCTAGGACAATGTCATATGGTACACCAGCTTCTGCAAGTAGAACATTCAGTTGTCCAGGCATACGACCAGCCACAGGATGAATACCAAACCTTAAAAAGGGTAGTGGGAGAAAAAGGCAGCAAAATAATGTATGCGGTAAGCATCAGAAGTGTTATCAGAGCAAGTAAGCTCACTACAACCTCATATTTTAAAGGCAGAAACCCAAGGCTGAGAGAATCATTTAAGAACAAAAGAAGATCCCTGCTGGGTCAGGCCAATGGCACATCTAATCCTGCAAACAGACCAGCATTATTCCAACCTGCTATTCCCAGCAACTGGTATTTAGGGGCCTACTACCTGTGACACTGGAGGTAGTATGTAGTCTTATCTTCCATGCTGGGAATCATTACGAAAGTGATTGAAAATAAAACTGACACTGTACAAGGCTGCAATACAAATTAAGGTGCAATTTCACGTGGAATAACATGCACAGTTCTGGTCACCACACCTCAAAAAAAAAAAAAAAAGGATACTGCAGAGCTGGAAAAGGTTCAGAAAAGGCAACCAAAATGATCAAGGAGTTGCAGCACTTTCCTTATAAGGTTGCAACATTCGGAGTTTTTTTGTTTAGAGAAGAGGGGAGTAAGGGAGACACATGATAGAGATGCATCAAGTTACACATGTGCAAAAAGTGGATAGGGAGAATTTTTTCCCTCTCTCATATACTAGAACCTGAGTTCCCCTAATGAAACAAAATGGTGAGAGATTCAAGACAGATAAAAGGAAGTTCTTCACACAGTACAGAATTAAAACTTTGGATCTGCTACAAGATGTAGCAACATCCAATATGCATCACTTTAAAAGCTTTAAGCGGATTAGACAAATTCGTGAACAATAAGGCTATAAATGCCTACTAGTCATGATGGCTGCACACCTCCAGAATCAGAGGCACATGCCTCGGAATATCAGTTGCTGGGAAACACTAGCAGGAAAGGACTATTACTCTCATGCTCTGTCCATGGACTTCCCCATAGGCCTTAGGCTGGCCACTGTGAGAAACAGGATTTTGTAGTCAGGGTCCTTTCTATATGCTTCTGTATTATTGCTTTAACGTGGAGGTGCTACAAAAAAAGCATCCATGTGGAGCTCTAGCATCAGTGAGCTTGGATTTCAATTCAAAATGCTAGGCTTTTATTTTACAGCTATATTTACATTATGTTACATGAACCAATTCAGCACTCCACATTTTTTATATACAAACCATATAAAAGCAAGATGAGGATGTTGTCTATTCTTTATTTTTTTAAAAAATAAAATAAAAACCGCGTCACAGAGCTGGTCCCAAGAGTCTACATAAGAACTGAGCCGCTTGATGGATTTAAAATTTAGCTGAACTTGAAAAGCTTTTCACAAACACCTCAAGGATAAAAAGCTATTGTATGAAAAACCCTCTTTCCTACAAGAATTTAACATGACACATAAGATTTTCTTTGCAGCCCAGATCTAGCCCAAATGGAGAAGATTTAGTTTCTGGATCAAGTCTCAAATACACTATGAATGAACTGCTGAATTTATCAAGTTAATGGGAGTGACTGTTGCCATAAAATTGTTGAAAACATTAAACCAATGGCAGGAAGGGGTGGGGACCCATTTGCTTAATTAACTTCACTTGGACATTAAAAACATGTTTTTCAAACATTTTGCCTTGTATTGCTGGAACACCTCCATTTTAGAAACATGCAGCAGCTGTGCAAAGGGGACGGGGTGGGGGTCATAAGAAAGAAGCTTCTCCTTATCTTGTTCCACTGTATAGAAAGTCTGCCAACCCAGACATATTAGGTTGTGCTTCATCTAGATGTGGGTACAATGTAAAGTAATGTAACAGCAATGATGATGCTTATTTCAGCATCAGACTTTTTCTTCATCTATCCTAATCCTTAATATGATCTTTCTCCACCAGTTTAGCACACCGAACCAATATTTCCATTGACCTTAGCATCACGCATGCTATTAAGGTTTTTTAAAAAGAGAGAGAGAGAGAGAGAGAATGAGAATGTTGATATCCCACTCTTCCCATGCCCAGGGCAACTAATTGTGAAAACCTGCTTCTGAAACTTGGTTTTGGTCGTTCAGAGAACTGGGTAAGTTGTATTTAAGCACATGTTATGGTGGTGGTCCTGGAAAAGATTATTGTGATAGCACAGACCTTATGTAAGTGCACCTTCTCCAAAAGAGAGTTATTGAGGGCTTGTAAACCTCCCACTCCTTCACTTCTTAGAAAGAATCATAGTGCAGCATTATGTTTGTGCTGATGTCAGCCACTAACCAAAGTCAGTTTCAAACCAGGGTCCATACCAGGGTTTGCTCATTTGCAAACCCCTGGTTAAAGCTAACAATCGTTAGGCTTTTAACATTGGTACAGACCAAATGCTACACTGTGTTTCACTCTGAAAATGGAAAGAAATGGGAAATTCCAGAGAGGGAACCTGCCTGCAACATTCCCAATCTCCTAAATATGGGATTAGGAAACTGGGGACCATGACAGGGGCACTAGGCCAAATAGATGCCCATCGGCTACTGGGCCAAGTTCAAGGTGCAGGTTTTGGTATACAAAGCCCCCCTATACAACTTGGGACCAGGATACCTGAAAGTTCCTCTTACCCCTTATATACCCAGTCATTTACTACACTCTGCAGGTGAGGGCCTCCTGCAGATACCATCTTATCAGCAGGTCCATTCTGCACAACATAGGAGGCAGACCTTTAGTGTAGTGGCACCTACCCTTTGGAATTCCCTCCTCTTAAATATCAGACAGGTGCTATCCCTGTTATCTTTTCGGCACCTACTGAAGACCATCATTCAACAAGCCTTTTAAGTACAGACCTCATCCCAGTCTGGGTCTCAGCTGGTCCAAAAATTATCAGTACAAGAAGGATTTATTCATGCCTACTTTCAGGGCAATATACACTTCATCAAACTAAATCTGGGTTTGCACCATATTTGTGCTTTTATACACGTATGTACAGATACTTCCCCTTTGCTGAACAGTTTGTGGAAGTATTTCCATGATTTTAAACTACCTTGGAAGAAATTGTCAGTTTTCAGCTATATTTTTTTAAAAATCAACAGGGTTAGAAACTTGGGGAGAGGGAATGGAAGTGTGTGTGGTGGGGGGGAAGCTGATGGAAACAGTAGTCATTTTGTCACAAAGCACAACTGAAAACTGCACACACACCCCAAGAATACTTCAGAGGGGAAATATTTGCAATCTTTCTAGAAAAGACGAGATGTATAATCAGATATACAACAGCAAAACAAATAGGACAAAATATTAAGCAGCGTAAAGTTTCAGCCAGCCACTCAGTAATTCAAGCCATATGAAACAGTCCACCTATTTCCAGAAAACCCTTCAATAGTGCAATAGCTTTTAGAAGACCTCTTATGCTGAAGCTCATCTTAGAATTCAGTCAAGGAATACAGTTCCCTTTGTTTCTAATATAAGTGATATTTAAGTAGATTTTATTACAAGGCAAATTTTGGTTGTATACTATTACTCATCTCCCTCCCTCAAGGTTTTTGAACAATACACATACATGCAACTGGATTTCAGTGTTGGTCCTTAACCAAGAAAGATACTGACTTAACATTTAAATTGTTACTATCCCTATTTTTGGGGGGGGGGGCTAGAGAGAAAAACATAGGATTTTTCTACTTACACCATCTACATAACTAGTCCAGACAACTAGGAAACATATTAGTGCACTTTATGGCTGTATTTATTTATTTATTTATTTTTATTTCATTTAATTTATAAACCGCCCGTAGCTAATAGCTCTCTGGGCGGTGTACAAGGTTAAAATACAATATTACAATAAAATCAATAACAAATAGCAGCAAGATTTTAAAACTAGAACATTAAACATTAACATTAAACATTAAAATGCCTGGGAGCATAGCCAGGTCTTAACCTGGCACCTGAAAGAAAGTACCGTAGGCGCCAGGCGTATCTCCTCTGGTAAGCTGTTCCACAATTCGGGGGCCACTACAGAAAAGGCCCTGGGCTCTCTGGGCCTTAACATGCTTGCTCACCTAACATGATCTCTCTTTTCGGGCCTGTTGTACATTACCGGTGACAGATCTCAACCATGTAATAGGGACCTGCTCTAAAAGGGGAATTCAGCCTATGCGCTGCCACCCAAGTCTGGTGATAAGAGGAAACCAGCCAGTTCAGCAAAAAAGCTTCTTAACAATAGGCCATAACAGGTCACACAATACTGCTTGACCCTACAACAATTGCTTCTAAATCAGACTTGCATCCTGGTCTAAGATGCAAGGGAAATCAGCTGTCAATGTTCCCTGTGATGGGAAATCTTTGACTCTAGGCTTGTTCACATGTGTAAAGGAGTGCATGCTCCCTCCCTGATAAGTTTTCGCCGAGCCTTAAAGACCTGGCTATTCAGGCGGGCCTATAAGATTGGGGTGGATTAGTTTTATAATGTTTTAATTGAAGGCTGGTTTTAAATTGATTATGATTGTTGTTTTGATATGTATATTATGTTTTATATTGTTGTATGTCGCCTAGAGTGTCCGTTAACCCGGACAGATAGGCGACTCAAAAATAAAATTTATTATTATTATATTATATATATTATTATATTATATTTGTACAGCTCAGCTACTGCATACACAGACTGCACATTCATTGAACATTACATGTGAATGTAATGTAATAATTGAACAAGCATACAGCTTAGGTATTTGTGTACATAGGTTCACAGATTGTACACTCATTGAATGTAACATGTAAACACCCCTAATATTGCATATGGAAAACTATATGAGTGAAGATCTCCATTATTTGTGTATACAGATTACACATTCACTGAAGGCAGTATACTCATTGAATGCAACGTGTGAACACTCCTCTTGCCTCACTACAAGCAGGCAAACCTGAGTTGAACTATTATAGCTTACAAAACCTTAAATTCCTTACTTCCCTTTGCAGGTTCTTATCTTTGGGATCTGTCTTTTCATGTATTCCAAACAAGCACAACACTGTAAGTATGTTTGTATGTTCTATCATTCATATCATATTCCTCGTGAAAACAGAAAGAGTGTGTGTTTCTAGGAAAACTGCCAGCCAAGTGCATACTGGGAACAGAGCAAGGTTGCACGCACTGGGATAATCAGAGGCAGAGTGGCTAGCAGAGGGTGTTACACAGCAAATGTATAACACTTAGCAATGCTCAGAAATGCTGTTGAGCAAGCAGAGATAGGCATAAAGCAGCAGATGTAGCTGACTAGGATCACGTATGTCTCAGAAATTTTGGCAAAAGCAACAACAATCGCTATTTGCACACAAGATTAATTAAATTATAGTAAACAAATTATGTGACAGGTTGGACGCATGAGCTTCCATTGTGCCTGTGCAGTAATAGCATATTCTTTCCAGCTTTATAGAATAAGGAGTTGGCTGGATTCCAGATGGGCAGCCTTGCATACACAAGTGGGGCTTCTCCACTGCTGCCTGTTAAAAGACAAAGAAAACCTGAAAGGACATCCTGCGCACCTGCTGGACTGGTAGCCAGCATAAAGCCCCATCCAATAATAAGCAAAATAATAATAGAATAGTAGAGTTGGACAGGGCCTATAAGGCCACTGAGTCCAACCCCCTGCTCAGTGAGGGAATGTAACGTGGATTTGAACTGTGATTGAATTTAAGCACATTTTAGAAAACTAGAAATTATTCCATGTGTTTAGGAAGCTTTCCTTGTCAACCTAGAGCCAAAGTCTTCATCATTTTCAGACCTGGGCCCTATCTTTGACCCTGTCCTATAATATGAAGGCCACTTCTATTTATTCATACTGTAGATGGGGGCCCAGTTCAGATGTAACACTTAACCATAGTTTAGTATTACAGGAATGAACTTCCTCAAACCTTGGACACAAAAGATACCTTTACTATGATCCAAAACCATTATGAGGCAGAACTGATTCGGTTTTCCAGAACTGAAGCACAGCACAACGGTCCCCGATATAGGGGCATTGTAACTTGTCAGTACTCTGCTCTGACAAGTATTGCATTTGCCACGCTGGGCTCTACAAGGTTTGTTTATTGTTTTATGCTGTTGTTTGTATTATTTTAAATTGTTTTTAGTATTTTAAGTGCCTGTTTCATGGTTTTAAGGTTGTGTATAGTTTAATTGTATCTTAATTGTATATTTTTGTATGTTTTTAACTACATGTAGTTTTATTTGTAAGCTGCCCTGAGTTCCAGTTTGGAAAAAGGGCGGGGTAAAAATGTTTCATTCATTCATTCATTCATGCTGGCCCAATGGTTCTTGCACCATGCTGGGGTGGGCGACCTGCAGCCCTAGGGCTGAATGCAGTCCTTCACCTATTTCATGTGGCCCCAAAAGTGAGGAGTTCAGACCTCTGGCTATCCCTCCCTGGTAGCCCAATGGGCAGGTGTCAAAAGGAGAAGAGGTGACAAAAAGAGAGAGAGAGAGGAGGTGACAGCAAGAAAGGAGTTGCACTTCGCACTTTTGGCTCCAGCCCCTCCCACTGCTGACATGTGGCCTCTCCCAGATTACCCCTGAGGAAATGCAGCCCTCAACTTTATTGACAGTAAAGACTTGTAGGGGATCACATGTAACAAGACATTACATTGCATCTCAGAAAAATCACCATCACAAATGAACATTTACTTGCTTGGATGTAAGGCCCCATCTACACCATACATTTAAAGCAGTATCATACTAATGTGGTGCAGTGGTTAGAGTGAGACTGGGACCTGGAAGACCAGGGTTCAAATCCCTGATCGGCCATGAAGCTCAATGGGTGAACTTGGGCCAATCATTGTCTCTCAGCCTAACCTACCTCACAGTTGTTGTGAGGATAAAATGGAAATGGAGAAGAACCCCGTATGCCACCTTGAGCTCCTTGGAGGTAAGGTGGGATTTAAATGTAATAACAATAACGTTATCATTATCGATGATGATGATAATGTCACCCAAAGAATTCTGGGAAATATAGTTTATCATTGTATTTATTTATCAGTCACTTTTCTTCACAATAGCATACCCAAAGCAACTTACAATCAATAAACAGATGAAAACCAATTAAAAAAACTAAAACAAATAAAAAGTTAAACAGCACAGTACATAAATTTAAAAGGCAGTATGGAACAGCCCACCCCTAAAAGAGCTATAGCATCAAAAGCCTTCCAAAAACCTTCCAAAATTAAGAGCTGAATGTTAAGGGTGCTGAGGGTTGCTAGGAGATCCCTATTCCCCTCACAGAGCTATAATTACCAGAGTGGCTTATCAGTCAATCCCTCTTCCCAGGGAACTCTGGAATTGTAGCTCTGTGAGGGGATCAGAGGTGCCAGCACCCTTAAACTACCCTTCCCGGGATTCTTTGGGGGAAGCCATTACTGTTTAGTGGTATAAGAGTGCTTTAAATGTATGTATAGTGCAGAATCTGCAGAATCATATGGTGCGGCTCTTGCCAAATTTCAGACAGTAATTACTGCATGCCTGAATGCTTTTCCATATTCACACAAAAAATCACCATCAGCACAGGGGTCAAAGAGGAACTAAGTAGGAAGAGCAAGCAGTCTCTGGGGCACAGTGGATTTTTGAGGGAACACTGGGACCATTCAAGGGCACCAAGGAGTACTGGTGGGTGGTGCCAGGTTGACGGCCCCTATCTATATTGAGATTGCCAGGTACAGCTTTCCTTAGAACATAACTTGACAGCAGAGAACTTTAAAACATCTCTCTGTGGACCAAGATGGAAGCAGGACATGGTCTGAAGGTGCATGAGGCAGCAACTTTGCCGTAGTTAAGCAAGTCTGGTCTGGTCCTGGTCAATTCCCAAGTAGAAGACAACCAGGACATCCTAAGCACACTACCCTGAACTCCCTGGAGGAAAGCAGGATTCTCAGGGTAATAATAAAAGCTAATTTAAAAAAACCAAACAACACTCCTTGTCACGGTTGTCAGGTCTAACTACCAAGCCACCTTGAGCTTTGTATATAGCAGAAAATGGGGATAGAATTCTTCCCACAAACAACTGAACAACAGTTTTGCAATTCCTTATATTCAACATGTCGACACAGGAGAAGAATTGTGAAAGGATTTACAGCTCTCTCCAGGTGCCTGATAGCCCTGGAATAGAACTGTTGCAATGCATCACAATGTCCAAATAGAAATGAGTATTTTAGGGTGCAGGGCTTGTCTTAGTGGGAGTGGTACAAACAGTTGTTAATTAAGTTGTGTTCTGGAGGTGCAAGACACTAAACCTTTGACTTGCAAGGTTTGTGGTGTTTATCTTATGCCTTTGTTGAATGGGCATATTTACATTCTACAGTTCAGCACTCAGGAGGGAAAAATATGTTTGTGATATTACTGGTTCACCTGTTCTTAATGTTGCCATGAATTCTAAATTTAAAAAGTGGCATTTAGTAGACTGAATTACTGAAACATCTCTGAGTTTCAAACAAGACATATAACACTTTGTGAAGAACATTAAAATGTGTGAAGATCGTTTACACAGTCTGTTTAAAAAGCAAATGGGAACCATAAACTAAAAGAGCCTTCAGCGGCCCAACATATTAATGCCACAAAACAAAACAAAAATTAAAAAAAATCTTGGTCTGACAGAGACCTGGGTTCAAATCCCATCTCCTATGCACTCGATAGGATGGTTAGATGATGATTTTGCTCATACCAGAATTTCCAGTCTGCAAAAACAGAAAAAGTGACCTGACCTGTAGAAGTGGAAAAGACACAGGAAATCTTGTTATGTACCAAGGGCTTGATGCGAGTCAGACCTCAGATCCAGAATCTGATTTAGAACAAGGACATGGACCCTGGGAAGAAACAGAGTGCCTTGGAACAAATTCAGAATGCACTACCTTTATAAGAATATAAGAACAGCCCTCTGGGACTAGATCAAAAAGTCCATCTAGTAGTAACCTATTTTCGCCAGTAGCCAACAAACCTAAGAACCCCAGTGCTGGACCAGACCAAAAGGCCCATCAAGTCCAGCATCCTACTCTCACCATGGCCAGTCAGATGCCTACAGGAAGCAGGACATGAATGCAACAGCACTCTCCTCACTTGCGATTCCTAGCGTACTGCCTTCAACAATGCCTCTGAGAAACTCACAAGTAGGGAAGGGAAGAGCTCTTCTCTGCTGCTGCACACTCTTTGAACCTTTTCCATCCTTCCTTAGTGCAAATCTTGACACTGGGACAAGAACAAGGGGGGGCTCTTACACCTCTTCGTTTGTTGCTGCCTTAACTGATGGTGCTGCGAGTCAATGCACCTGCTCCCTATTTGTCACATGACATTTCCTTCCCTTACAGGAAAAAAGGAGGTAGACATTTTCTAAGCTTAACAAATAAAAGCACAGAAGAAAAGTTAAGCTGGGAACAAGCTGACCCCACCACCAGGGAAATTTTCTTATCACCAATATTTCAATCCAAAGTCTAACTTCGTTAAACTTCAGTGGCCACATTCACATTGCAGTTAATCTTGCAGCCTCTTGCATTAGCGCCTGGCTGGGCCAGGGGACATAAAAGCCAGGCTGCCCTTTGGGTCCTTGGGAAAAGCTACAGCATTGGTGGTTTGGAGTACCTGAGCATCCAGGTGCTTGCTTGCTCACTCCTCTGGGTTGCCGTCTCTTGAGACAGCTAAAGTCCCTGGTAAGTGCTACAAGGACTGGCACCCCCCCCCCCAGCCTGACCCTGACTCCAGAGAAAGGCTGCAGTTAATCTTGCAACCTCTTACATCAGCTCCTGGCTGGGTCAGTGGGGATTTAGAGTGGTTTCGATCCTATATCCAAGGTCGTTTTCAAAGAATAGCATTGGGTGACTGTCTTTCGGCCCCCTGGCAATTCTGCTGTGGGGTGCTGCAGGGTACCATCTTGTCCCCCATGCTGTTTAACATCTATATGAAGCCCTTGGGAGCAGTTATCAGGAGATTTGGGGTGAGATGTCAGTAGTATGCTGACGATACCCAGCTCTGTTTCTCTGTAAGATCTGAATCGGGAGAGGCCGTGCAAGGCCTGGACTGCTGCCTGGACTCGGTGGTGGCTGGATGGGGGCCAGTAAACTGAGTCTGCATCCTAGCAAGATGGAGGTGCTGTGGGTTGGTGGTTCCAGAGTTCAGATAACTGGTCAGTTGCCTGCTTTGGATGGGGTTGTACTCCCTCTGAAAGAGCAGGTCTGTAGTCTGGGGGTGCTCCTGGATCCATCTTTGTCGCTAGAAGCCCAAGTGACCTCAGTGGCTAGGAGTGCCTTTTATCTGCTTCGGCTGGTAAGACAGCTGCAGCCGTTTCTGGACCAGGACAGTCTGACCACTGTTGTCCATGCACTGGTAACCTCCAGGCTCGATTACTGTAACACGCTCTATGTTGGGCTGCCCTTGAGGTTGGTCCGGAAGCTGCACCTGGTTCAAACTGCGGTGGCAAGACTGCTCACTGGGGCAGGGTATCGCCAACATCATCACCCCGCTGCTGAAAGAATTGCACTGGCTGCCCATTTGCTGTCGGGCCAAGTTCAAGGTTCTAGTCTTGGTGTACAAAGCCCTATACAGCTTGGGACCAGGACACCTGAAAGGCCGTCTTATCCCTTATATACCCAATCGATCACTGCGCTCTGCAGGTGAGGGCCTCCTGCAGATACCATCATATCATAAGGTCCGTTCTGCACAACATAGGAAATGCACCTTTAGTGTAGTGGCACCTACCCTTTGGAATTCCCTCCCTTTGAATATTAGGCAGGCACCATCTCTATTATTTTTTTGTTGCCTTCTGAAGACCTTCCTCTTTCAAGAAGCCTTTTAAGCAGAGACCTTGTCCCAATCTCTGTCTGTGTTGGCATTGCTTTTTAATATGTTTTTAAACCTTTTTTAAAAAAATGTTTTTAAAGCTTTTTTTAGAAATGTTTTTAAAGATGTTTTGTTTTAATATATTTTTAAGGATGTATTTGTTTTAATATATTTTAAAGTCTGTTTTTATGATGTTTTAAAGTGTTTTTAGTGCTAATGTTTGACGCCCTGAGCTCCTACTAGGAGGAAGTATGGGATATAAATCAAATCAATAAATAATAATAAATAATGATAAAATATATTATTCTACTTTAAGCAGTCATGGCCTCCCCCACAGAATTCTGGGAAGGGTAGTTTGTGAAGGGTGCTGAGAGTTAAAGAGATTCCTATTCTCCTCACAGAGCTATAGTTCCCAGAGTGGTTTAACACTCAGCATAGAGAACTCTGGCCACTGCAGCTTTACAAGGGGAATAGGAGGTCTCCTAACAACTCTCAGCACCCCGCACTAACTACACTTCCTAGGATTCTATGGGGGAAGCCATAACTGTTTAAAGTGCAACAACAGTGTCCAGGACCATAAATGTATGTTGTGAATTTGGTCAGTGACTCCAAGGGGACTTATTTTCAAGCATCTGTGCTCTAAGAATCACAATCTAAGGCCAATTAACACTTGGTGCGTTATTGTTGCTTGTTGTACCTTTGTTTTCATTATTCAGTTCAACATCTATTGAAACAGCCATCACTAAATAGAAACAGCACAGATAGAGGTTTGCTACCACCTCACTTTGATGCCAATACTTATCAAAAGAGGCTGTTCCTGTATTTACCTTCACGTTATTTAGCTAAGAGTTCAGGAGAGAATCAGCCCTACAAAAAGGCTTTGAAAATACTTCTTTGCAAAACATGCCACATCCATTTCAAGATGCTTACTGCATTATGCAGTAAGATATGGCAGGGGGAAACAGCAGGAACTTATCTTACAAGCACATTTTCTTGCCTGGTTTTATTAATACATTAATGATGAAACCTGCTGCAAAGGAAAACCTTATGTCAAATGGTGATGTTAAGAAACGCTGATTTAATTACTCAGACATTTTTCTCCCAAAATCTCTCCTGTATGTCAGATTCACAAGTCTTCAGCAGAAGTATTAATGTGATATGTTACACAATCACTGACTTTTTTCCCGCCGGAACATGTTATGGCTATGCGCAAGATTTACCAAAACAACAGTGTCTCTGAATCACAGAGATCAGGCATGCTATCAGGATGACAGATGCAATTTTTCTTGGCAGAGCACAGGTATTACACACTGATGACAATCGTATGTCTGTGCTGGCATTTATCTGCCACAGATGTGCAAGCATACCACTACATCTGGGACACAGAGTATGCCAGTGTCCTGAGGCTCCATGGGCCTACAGGAAGTAGAGGGAAAGCAGCTGCACTCAATGAATACCATGGGTGCACCGTAACGTGATGAAAGACCCCACTTACCACAAACAGTAAATACAGATTTCTTTCATTAAAGCCCTTTAGGTAACTACTGTGGGAAATGCTTGCCAAAATGGGCTTTCAGATCTAATGCAGTTACATCAAAAAGCTCCAATCATATTTATTCTGTACAATGCTGACACACAAAGCCAAGCCTCCCACCCCCCACAGAGAGAGAGAGAGAGACCCACCCAGGAGTCAAAGGGGGGGGGGAGGAAGAGGAGAGAAAGGATAGCCAGCACTTCATTTACAGTTGGTGGGCAGGGCCGGTTCCAAAGGGCGGCCAGGTTGGGCACTGGCCCGAGGGCGCCGCAGCTCTAGGAGCCCCTGGGGGGCCCCTGAGGGGCCCTCCGCTCCCCTTCCGCGATCCCGCGGATCGCAAGACGAGCTTCAGTCCCTTACGGAAACCTCGGCTGCCATCTTTATTGATGGCAACCCTGCGCGAACAGCAGAGAAAGGTAGGTGAAGCGCTGGGGATGGCGGGGGATGGCGGGTGGTTCGGAAGCTCGTCTTGCGATCCACAGGATCGTGGAAGGGAAGCAGAGGGGCCCGGGGCAGGCTAATGCCCAAGGGCCCCCGCATTCCTGGAGCCGGCCCTGTTGGTGGGTTACAATAAAAGCCTCATCTGCATTATATATTTAAAGCAGTATCATAACACTTTTAACAGCCATGGCTTCCTCCAAAGAATCATGGGAACTCTAGTTTATTAAGGGTACTGAGCATTGTTGGGAGACCCCTATTCCCCTCACAGAGCTGCAACACAGCTCCAAGGATTTAAAGTTTAAAGTGGTACAATAGTGCTTTAAATGTATAGTGCAGTTGGGGCCGATGTAGTGACCGCTCTTATGTTCTAACCGCAAGTGTGGGGCTATTACCCTTAAATTGTCCCCATAATAACATTTGCACTTCTCTGGTAGTAGCAAAACCCAATTTGTTTTACTTGGTGAAAGATGGCAGCTTGATGCTTCAAAGGAGCTCAACAAGCAGCACAAACAATTCTGGCATTTGAAATATCTACTTGCAATCACCTGAATGAAAAAAATGGTCCACAGTAATGGCATCGTATGTCCCCATTCCAAATAAGTACGGAGCATAAAACCTGAGTATAGAACTATGGCAGACGGCTTCCATACAGTATTAATACATATACACACTCAAAAGAAAAAACACCCAAGCAATATATTACAAGACCACCATATTATGCACCATATTTTGCAAAAGATTAACCACAGAACTAACCATAACAATGGAAGACCTATTCAAATCAGCATAAAGCTGTTCAAAGCCAACTAAGCCTTAAAAATCTTAAAGCCAAATTAAGCCCTACGGGACCACAGCATCTTTTATGAGAAAGCCATCTAAAACAGAAGAGTCTCTATCTTTCAGTCTCCACTGAAAAGCCTGCAGAAAAGGAGCCATTTGCACTCCACCTGAGGAATTTCCATAGTTGAGGGGTCACCACCAAAAAGGGCCCCTCTCTCAAGCCCACTAATCTAACTGACCACACTGGTGGAGAGGTATACAAAGAGAACCTCCAAGGCTGAACAGTGAAGGCGGCCCTTTAGGTAACTTGATCCCAAACTGTTTTTGGCTCTATAAGTTTATACCAGCTCCTGAAATTGGGCATAAAACTCCATTTTGCAACATAGGATGTGCATCTTCATCTCAGTTGTAACTTTATTATTTCTATAAGCCTCTTGCTTTCCCTTCTCTCTCTCAAATCATTTTCCACCTTCTCCTTCTCAGTTCAAAAGATGCCACTAATGCAAACCACCATCTTTCCAAATGATTTAGAATAGGGGCAGCAGCCAATGTGGTGTCCTCCAGATGTTGCTGAACTACAAATTCTGTGCCTCCAAACCAGTATAGCCAGGGCTGATTAGAGTTGTTGGCCACAAGTCCCCCCACTCCTGCTTCATAGCCATCAGTAGCAGGATTGTATGTTCTGTACCAGGTGCAGTGAAGTGGATTCTTATCCCCTCTGTAGGTTAAATTTGATGGGGGGGGACTTTATTGCCCATGCGATACAGGGGCTATTGAGACCGCAAACCATGTTTTACTAGAATGTATATTTTATAATGATCTCTGCAGACGATTTATTACCCCTTTTTTTCAGAATTTGCCGGGTAGGGACGTAACTTCCTATGTGCATTATTTTTTTGCAGACACAGATTCTTGTATTGGTCGCGAATTTTTTTGCTGCAGCGATCGACTTACGCAAAGTACTTATAAGCCAGGGACTGCCGCACCTTGCGGCATCTGCCTAAATATGTTGTATATGCATACTTTTAGTGGCTACTGTATAGTTAACCCTGTTTTGTAATATCTATGTCTGTCTATGTCTGTATGATATATCTTTCTGGTCATTGACCGTAATAAACTTACTTACTTACTAAAATTGACAGGTGGCTAGGGCTACTCGCCTATCAGCTAACATCATAGTGAAGTGAGGCTGGTGGGAGTTGCAGACTAACAAAATCTGGAGGGCATCCTGTTGGCTGCGCTGACTGAAAGTTGGGTTCAACTTTTGCTTCAATCACTGGAAGGAAGGCATCACTCACAGTTGTACATAGAGGGCCCCATGCTGCAATCCTGACATTCCCATTTAGAGCTGGAGAGCCAGGAGCAGACCTCACTGAGCTACATAGAGTTAGATGGATGTTACAGCTCAACATAAGATAAATTTTTATTTTAAAATGTATACCCTGCTTCTCACTATTTCATTATAAAACAGCACTATAAAATACAGTTCTAAATTCATGTAAAAATAAAAGAACCAACACAAATTAAGAACAACAGGGTCAGCTCTTCAACTGATTCTCACCTCTCAGAGTTGGCTTTCACCACTCAAAAGATTTATTTTTTATTTATTTATTTAATTTAATTTATATACCGCCCTAAGCCCAAGGGCTCTCTGGGCGGTGTACATAAAATAAAACAGTCAGGAATATATAAATACAATAATACAATAAAATCAAGCCAACAAAGGTAAACAAAAATAATCAAACAGCAGCAAAATACAACAATACATATAATAAAACGCATTAAAATGCCTGGGAATATAAAAAGGTTTTCACCTGGCGCCGAAAAGATAGCAGCGTCGGCGCCAGGCACACCTCATTGGGAAGACCATTCCATAGTTCGGGAGCCACAACCGAAAAGGCCCTATTTCTAGTCACCACCCTCCGAGCTTCTCGATGGGATGGTACTCGGAGGAGGGCCTTAGATGTTGAGCGCAGTGTACGGGTAGTTTCATATTGGGAGAGGCGCTCCACCAGGTATTGCGGTCCCATGCCGTGTAAGGCTTTATAGGTCAAAACCAGCACTTTGAATTTAGCCCGGAAACAAATAGGAAGCCAGTGCAGATGAGCCAGAACGGGTATAATATGAGCGGACCTTCTTGTCCGCGTCAACAATCTGGCCGCTGCATTCTGGACTAACTGTAGTTTCCGAACTGTCTTCAAGGGCAGCCCAACGTAGAGCACATTGCAGTAGTCCAATCTAGAAGTTACCAGAGCATGAACGACTGAGGCGAGGTCGTCACTGTCCAGATAGGGACGTAGCTGGGCTACCAATCGGAGATGGTAGAAAGCATTCCTTGCCACTGAGGCTACCTGAGCCTCAAGAGACAAGGAAGAGTCGATAAGAACTCCCAAGCTACGAACCTGTTCTTTCAAGGGGAGTGTAACCCCGTCCAGAACAGGGTGAACATCCACCATCTGGGCAGAGAAGGCACTCACTAACAGCGTCTCGGTCTTGTCTGGATTAAGCTTCAGTCTGTTCGCTCCCATCCAATCCATTATCGCGGCCAGGCAACGGTTTAGTACGTTAACAGCCTCACCTGAAGAAGATGAAAAGGAGAAATAGAGTTGCGTGTCATCAGCGTACTGGTGACAACGCACTCCAAAACTCCTGATGACTGCGCCCAGCGGCTTCATGTAGATGTTGAAAAGCATGGCGGACAGAACCGATCCCTGCGGGACTCCACAATGGAGAGTCCAGGGTATCGAGCAATGTTCCCCAAGCACTACCTTCTGGTGGCGACCCACCAAGTAGGAGCGGAGCCACTGCCAAGCAGTACCCCCAACTCCCAACTCCGTGAGTCTTCCCAGAAGGATACCATGGTCGATGGTATCAAAAGCAGCTGAGAGATCAAGGAGAATCAACAGGGTCACACTCCCCCTGTCCCTCTCCCGACAAAGGTCATCATACAGGGCGACCAAGGCTGTTTCGGTACCAAACCCAGGCCTAAAACCGGATTGAAACGGATTGAGATAATCAGTGTCATCCAAGAGCCCCTGGAGCTGGCCGGCCACCACCCGCTCCAGAACCTTGCCCAGGAACGGAACATTCACCACAGGTCTATAGTTGTCCAAGTTATCTGGGTCCAAGGAGGGTTTCTTCAGGAGTGGTCTCACTACTGCCGCTTTTAGGCAGTCAGGGACCACTCCCTCTCGCGAAGAGGCATTGATTACCTCCTTGGCCCAGTCGGCGGTTCCGGTCCTACCAGCTTTCACCAGCCAAGAGGGGCAAGGATCCAGCACCGACGTGGTCGCCCGCACCAGTCCAAGGATCTTGTCAACATCCTCAAGCTGCACAGACTGAAACTCATCCAATAAATAAGGACAAGACCGTGTTCTGGAAGCTTCATTGAATCCAGCTGCTATAATATTGGAGTCTAAGTCCCGACGAATGCTAGCGATCTTGTCCTGGAAGTGTCCTGCGAACTCATCACAGCGGGCTACAGATGAATCTATAGTATCCCGAGGGCCAAGATGTAAAAGCCCTCGTACAGTTTTAAAAAGCTCCGCTGGGCGGGAGAGTGATGCCTTAATACTGGCAGCAAAATATCTCTTTTTTGCTGCCCTCACCGCTGCTGTATATCGCTTAGAGCAGGCACTTACCAAGGCATAATTGCATTCGTCGGGAGTCCGCCTCCATCTGCACTCAAGCCTCCTCCTCTCTTGCTTCATCACTCTCAGCTCCACGGTATACCATGGAGCTGTATGAGCTCTACATAGGAGGGGGCGCATGGGAGCGATCGTGTCAACCGCCCGGGTCATCTCCGTATTCCACAGTTCAACCAGAGCTTCAACAGGAGCGCCAGTCTTCCAGTCGGAAAATCCCCCAGAGCCCTTTGGAAAACCTCAGGATCCATTAGTCTCCGGGGGCGGACCAGTTTAATAGGTCCCCCACCCTTGCAGAGGGAAAGGGTCGCCGTGAGCCTAAACCTCAGCAAGCGGTGATCTGTCCATGACAATGGGGTAGATGAAAAACCCCCAACCTCCAGATCACCATCTCCCTGTCCAGTGGCGAAGATCAAGTCAAGGGTATGTCCCGACACATGTGTCGGGCCAGTAACAAACTGAGACAGCCCCATGGTTGTCATGGACGCCATGAAGTCCTGAGCCGCCCCAGATAAAGCAGTCTCGGCATGGACGTTGAAGTCCCCCAGTACCAGCAGTTTAGGGGACTGCAACAATACCTCCGAGACTACCTCTGTCAGCTCAGTTAGGGAATTTGTTGGGCAGCAGGGCGGGCGGTACACCAACAAAATTCCCAGCCTGTCTCTCTGGCCCAGCGCAAGGTGGAGACACTCCAATCCAGTCATCACCTGTACAGGGTGCTCAGTGAGTGAGAAAGAGCTCCTATAGACTACGGCGACCCCGCCTCCCCGACCTTCGGCTCTACCATGATGCTGAACCGTATACCCAGGTGGGCAAAGCTGGGAAAGAGCAACTCCTCCTGTATCACCCACCCAGGTCTCGGTTATGCACGCCAGGTCAGCCGCCTCGTCCACAATTAAATCATGAACAAGGGAGATCTTATGCTGGACCGACCTGGCGTTTAACAACAGCATATGGAGATCCGAAGGCTGACTGATAGGACAACCAGCAGTCCTGGGGATATGAGGAGAACCGGAACGGGTCACAGACACTACACACATTATCTCTGCAGTATTTTATTTTATTTTTTAAAAAGAATATTCAACCCTGTGCACGGCATTTTACAAGGTACAAGAGCACAGGTCCCTACCCCAAGGGACTTACAGTCTATAGTAATTCAACACAGTTTAGTAGAGGAAGGGGAGATAACTGGATATGGAGGTAAACAAATATGCTTTTGTTACAGTTACAAATCCATAGGCTTAGGGAGGCATTTGATGCCTCCGAGTAGGATTCTAGTCCTACTCAGAGTAGACCCAATGAAGTTAATAGCCATGACTAATTTTGCTTCACTGATTTCAGTGGGTTTAATATTTATTTATTTCTATCCCGCCCTTCCTCCCAGCAGGAGCCCAGGGTGGCTGGGAGGACTTATGAGAAGGACTTATGAGAGAGAAACCTTTGCCTATCTACTTTCTCAATGCCATGCATAATTTTATACACTTCTATCATGTTGCTTCTGATTTGCCTTTTCTTTAAACTAAAAAGCCCCAAATGCTGCAACCTTTTCCCACGGGAGGGTAGCAAACAAACATTTTGTAGAAGAAAATAACCTTCATTTATTTTCAAAACAAAACACTAACTTGTGACATACTTCCAAACGGATGTTTCTAGAGGTATGTTACCACCAAAAAAATTATTTCAAGTACGTTTCTATATATTTTGGCAGATGAATGAGCCTTGTGGTCCCACATGTAGCCACTTTGCTGCTACCCTGCATGTGTGAGAAACAAGCAAAGGAGTCTAAAGTGAACTACAGACAGCTTCCAAACAAGGCAGGCTATGAACGCATGTTTTACAGCAGTTGGCTTCCTGCCCTGGCTTGTCTACAGTTTCCTGGTGTGGACGGTAACAGCAAACTATAGTTAACTAAAGACTGTTTTGCTTCTTGGCTTGCACGAGGGAGGAGTGAAGCAGGTGTATGCAGGGCTACAAGGCTTGTTCATAGCTCAGCCTGTTAAGCTGGAAATGTGACAGGTCAAGCACACGACTTCCTTCAAAGAATCTTAGTAACTGTAGTTTCCCCTTCACAGAGCTACAGTTCCCGGCATCCTTAATGAACTACAGTTCCCAGGATTATTTGGGGGGAACCACATGCTTTAAATGTATGGTATGGATGCGACTATAGTGTGAATGTGGCTACCAAGGCACAGAAACTGATATCAATATGGTTTTATTTTTATTTACAAGATTTATAAACCACTTAATCATTAAAACCTCTAAGTAGTTTTCAAAATAATAAAACCGCCTGGTTCTCCACACATTATTTTCCTTCCCATCCAACCCACTTACCTGACGTTCTTGCCTTGTTCACTCAGCATTTTCACTAAGTCAGCAATAGGATACTGAGCCTTTGCTGCACACAGACCATAACCTGTGAGGAAGGAGGGGGGAAATCCAGATGCATGATGTGCTTTAACAATGCACTGTGTGTTTCCCAGTTTAATTGAGGGAGGGAGAGACACACAACCTAAGTGAATAATGTTGAATGTCTTTACCATTCCACACATCCAATCCTAAAACAGAGAATCCTCAGAGCAAAATGCTATGATGTACCAAGAAATTTCAGAAATATTACATACAAAGGGACAGGAAAAAGGATGGACTAGCGATGAAAACATTTTCTGCTGCTACGTTTTTCAATGGAACAATAAACACATTGTTTCAAGACATGAATACACTAGTTAACTGGGAACGATTACCTACCCATCAGCCAAGTTTGTTAATGTAATTAAGGTTTTTCAGGTGATTAGTCCTAGGAAGCACATGGATTTTATTTATTCACACAGCTCTTTCGGCATGCTAAAATTAGTATGGTAGGAGTTTCAAATGCACTCTTCACCCCTACCCCTTTAAAAAACTAAACAATGCATGAAAAAAAATATTTTGTTCAATTTTTATACCGCCCAAAGCCCGAAGGCTCTCTGGGCGGTGCACAGCATAAAATTATTACAACTATAAAGTACAATAAAATCACAATAAAAACATCAAAACATACATTTCAAACATTCAACATCCTAAAGCATTATTGGCTTTATGAATGCTTTTGAGTCATCGTGTCTTAAAATACTTAAAAGTGTCACAATAAAAATAAGTGTCCAAGTAGAGCTTTGAATATGTTTGCGCTTAAATCATACTTTAGTGATTTTATTTTCCCAATCAAATATTTCTAGTTCAAATACTTTTAGCAACTTAGGGGGGGAAATTCGCAATGGGTGGTTTTCTTCAGCATGTAAAATTCATAGCATATCTGCAGTAAGCAAAAATGTAAAAGCAGGTCAAACAAGCTAAATCAGATCTCAACCTGTTTAGAGCAACAGAAAATTTCTGATTCAGTTTTTTCCAGAAAACTCATGCCACCCAAAAGGGCTACCTAATCAACCCCAATTCTGTACATGCACATGCTGATGGCTATACATAAAATCTATACTTCATCCCAAAGGGATAGGAACAAATATTAGTTTTTATTTAGATTTATAATTGTATACTGTTTAATAAAAATCTAAGTGGTTTACAGAAAAATACAGTAACATTGAATACAATTTCCTAAAAACAAGATAAAAAATAAAACTATCACAAATAAAACTGAGCAGGGTACAAAACAGAAAATTAAAAATTAATAACTAAGAGTCCAGGAAAGGTTGGATAAACATATAGTGATGATTATCAGCTTGATGACTATTATTATTAGCATTTATTCATTGCTTGCTACCAAAATGTTTCCAAGCAACTTACAATTATAAAATTCTTTAAAAGAGAATTAGAAAAATCCATGGTGGATAAGGCTATCAATGGCTACTAACCAACATGGTTTTGTTGTACCTCTATTGCCAGAGGCAGTAAACCTTCGAATTCCAGTTGCCAGGGAACACAAGTGAGAAGAGTGTTGTTGCACTCAGAGCTTGCTTGAGGGCTTCCCAGAGGCATCCAGTTAGTCACTGGGAGAAAAGGATCCTGGAACAGATGGGTCTTATGTTCTTACAAATTTTTTAAATGACCCTTAAAAGGTCATTACTGTCTCCAACTCACAAATTACCTGAGGGAGGACATTGCAGAGTGCTATCACTAAAGCGGCCCATTGCCAAGTTGTCAACCAAGTAAAAGTGAACAACCAGTCGGGTCTCTTCAGAAGATCTTAAAGAACAGCTTGGTCTGCACCCATGGGTGTTTGCAGGGGGGATGGGGGATTACCCCCTCCCCAAAATGAACCATGATCCTCAGATTCCCAGCTTTCATTTTTTTTAAAAAAACAAGTATTTAGCATTAGCAGAACCTGAGGTATGAGGCAAAATGTGTAGGTGCTTTTCTCTTCAGTTGTTTTGAGAGAAACTAGCCTATTTATTTATTTGTTTGCAGCATTTACTTTTCCCCCCAGAAAAAATTAATGTGGATGTCCGTGTCTGTACCTGGGAAGATTGTCTGCTAGGTTTTATCATTCTGACTGTAGGTACCAACATGACAGAAAAGTGCACTGGGATGTCTGGCTGTTGCCATCAAATCGTAATTATCCACTCCCCAGATGTGCCCTCACTTTGCCTTCTCTATTACAGTAGACTGACAAAGGCTGCAGATATTATGCCCACCCACACCTTTAGGACACCTGTCCCAAGCTACTGGGACAGAATTTTGAAGGAAGTAGTTCCTAACAATCATGCTTTACAGAGAAGGGTTTTGTAAACATAAGAGCAATTGTTGCTGTGGTCTATGACTTATCCAACATAAAACAGAACACACATATCCAGTGTCAGAAATGACAAAGGCGAAAGGCATAGTGCGGGTGCAGAGGGTTGCCACAGGCAGGGAGTTCACACTTTTGCTACCTCTTCTAATGCAACAATTTGCTCTTTCATTTAATATACTCATTATATGTTAGTGTTCATACATTAGTCTTCATATTTCATTTTGCCCTACTTTTTCCCCATGATTGTTTAGATAAGAACACATTTAAACTCAGTTTCTTTTTTTAAAAAGAGTTAACTCATTCCACAAAGTGAGAAATCCAAAATATTGTGCAAATTTGCTGAAAAATGTGTTTCCACTGTGGAGAAATAGAAACACCACAGAGAAATGAGAGCCTGCAGCAAGTTGCGGTGCAAGAATAAAATATTCCAAACTGCTATTTATTTGTATGCAAGAGAAGCTTACATTAAACAGTAGCACAGTGGCAAGAACGCAATCTTTCACAGGTAAGGAAGTGAATGTGGCAGAGAAGCTAAAGGGTGCAACCTAAAAAGCCACATGCTCACTAGATGGCCTTGAGAAGCCACTAAATCTCAATCAAGAGATACAAAAGACCAGCCTTTCCCAATCTCTGGGTCTACGGATGTGTTCGACTACAACTCCCATCAGAGTCAGCCAGCATGGCCAATAGTCAGGAGCAATCGGAATTGTAGTCCAGCAACACCTGGGGAACCAAAGGTTGGGAAAGGCTGCAGCAGACTACTTTGCTGGATGCCATGGCCAATCTATGTGGATGATATTAACCTAGAAGACTCAATAGTCTGACTCAGTATAAGGCAGCTTCCTTTCATTGTCCTCTGTTAACTCTAGATTTTGCAAAAAGCATGTGTGATGAACCAGGCCTATGAAGGCCAAGGTCCAGGTAGCTTCACATGACACTCTTTCATTTCGAAAAAAGATTCATTTTAGGAGACACCCAGCAAGCATTCAGACCTAGTAGAACATGCACCTCTGTAACTGTCACTTAAACAAATGAAGGGAACTTGCAAATTCTATCCTTCTTGGACCTTCCAGTTGAAATGCTAATCTATTGTGTAATTAGCCTAGTAACTGGGATGGACCACACAAATAAAAGGTATTTGCTATTGTAGGATAACTGAGGCTTTTACGTCAATACAGGTGATAATAAAATGAATTGCCCCTATAATTGCAGATACAGCTGCTATCTGAAAAAAAGAGATGGTGAGGTCTAATTCTACTCCATAGAAGATGATAAACGGTTCAGCCAGTTCTGTTCCAACCTCAACTCTGAATGTGGTAAGCAACAAAAGGAAGGACGATGGGAAAAGTCTAGCACTTAGATTATTTGTGGAAACGCCATTGTTTGAGGAGCCATTACGAGCCATACTAATCAGTTTCTAAAACTGCAAATTATTACAGGTCTAACCACTTAAAAAAACATGATGAATACATAGGCTGCAACAATGACATTATAAGTTTGCTTGCCACCAAGACAGACACCACCTTGAATTAGTTCTGCTCAAGTAAGTAAGGCAGTCCTGACTATTCCAACTCCAACGCTGAAAAGAAGCATGGGGTGTCAATGTCTTTGTGATTAGATTATGGTGACAGGTAAGATGGCCAAAATATTAGTGGTAGGCTGTAGGCTTCCTATCATCATGTGGGTTTTCACAGTCTCTCGGGATTGATTCATATCCCATTGGTGGTGGGTCAGCTTTTTGCCCAATCTTTATAGTTCCTGGGTTTAGTCACTGTATGAATAATTACAGCCCACTGGGGTGGGGAAACAAATGATTAAAACTTACAAAACATAGTTATTTATTTTAACAAGCAACTAGGTGTGGATATGTAGTTAGGCTGGTAAAAACATTTACTTATCCTGTGGTCTTTTACAATTTGTATTATAGAAACGCAGCAAATATTCTTAATTTACATATGTTGTTCATAGCACAGAATCTGGTTCTCTTGGCACAGGCTACACAACCACTAATCATGAATAGTAGTTTCAGTTTTACCTGGAGTGATTATGATGTTATTGGCTTCCTTTATCATGTCAACTGCATTGTCCACATTCACTTCTGTATGAGTGCCAGTTATTTCCATCGGCTTTCCACCAGCTGTTGAAGTAGTGCCATATCCACCAAGGATCACGTTAGCAAGAGAGCGATTCATGGCCTGAAGGAGGGAAAAAAACCAACAACCACCCTTGACTGTTTTAAACAAGGTAGTTTTTGAAGATAAAACATAATGGGTACAGTTTCACAAAGCAAAACATCAGCAATTTTTTTAAGTTCTCCTTTTTCAGGTTTCTCCAAGTTTTGATTTTCTATAGTTGCCCTATTGTCAAGACACAATAATGCAATACAAAACATTCCTGAAGGCAACAAAGCTCAGGTCCCTGGAAGATAAGAGAAGGAAAAGTGACAGAATGGACCACGAAAGATTAAAATGTTAGAGAAGAATCAGAATCTGTGTTAACACCAATTGAAAATTACTGGGGTTTATCTACCCATTTAAAAAAAACGAGGAAGGGGGTTAAAAGGGAGAGAGTGTAGAATCAGTATGATTTAACGTCTACAAAGAGTTCCAGTGGTATTGTATTAAGAGTTTCATTCATGCATATTTGCTGCCACTCGGTGGTCATCCAAAAGTTATACCCTGAATGTTATTTAAAAACAAAACAAAACCACAAGTTACAAGCAGAGTCGTTTTAGTTATACCTCTAATCATAATTTGGAGTTTTTGTGAACAGTATATTTAGGTGTGTAATCTGAAAGGGGTGGTCAAGCACAAGAAAAAGAAAACTCACCCTTGCTGCACCACCTTTAACAAGTTGATCCTATGTACCCACCATCTAAGGAATAGCTTCAAATGTATGGCATGCTACACCAATAATAATACCATGTTCATGAGTTGCCTGGTTTGTTTCCAAGCCCAATTCAGTGTGATGATTCTGAGCCCTGAGTCGCAATCAGCCTTTGAATTGGGCAGGGATCAGGCCTGATCTAGGTCAGGAGGAGGATATCTGCCTAAATAAATAAATAAATAATATCTAAAGGTGGTTTACAGAAAGTAAATTTGGATCCACCGGTAGACTGCTGGATTATTTACAGAAAATTTGCAAAGATTCAAGTGCAAAAAACAATGGGTTTTTTTTAAAAAAACACAGGCTGTTAACACCTCTGATGTGCCCTACATCAGATGTCATCATAGGAAGGAATGTAGAAAACTGCAAGCCAGATCATTTATCCATCTAGCTCAACATTGTCAACACTGATGGGCAGCAGCTCTCCAGAATTACAGATAGGGGTCTCTCCCAGCCCGAAATGGAGATGGTGGGGATTGAGACTGGGACCTTTTCCATGCAAAACATGCATTCTGCCTCTGAGCCTCCTCCCCATCCCTGTATATGACTCATGGGGTTAATTAATAGTTAGTTAACTAATAAGCTCCTGTCCCTGCCTCACATACTCTTCCTCTAGTTTGTGCACCTTGGGATTCTAATAAAACAAAAAGTACATCCTACAACCAGAAGTCTGCCCAATCTCTGATCTAAAGCATCACCTCCTCCCATATGAACCTACCTGCACATTGAGATAACCATCACATCTGAGGAGCAGTTGGTAGAGCTGCAAGAGAGGGCTCTCAGTTCTGGCACAGCTTTGGAATCTGTTGCCCTGAGAGATCCACATGCTCTCCTTCTTGGGTAATCTTTTAAGCACCAGGTTAAGATGCTATTGCCTCAGCAAACATGGTGGTGCCTGAACATCTACCTGGATTTGGTATTAGTGTTGCAAATGATGTTGATTGTTTCTGCTGCTGGTTTACTGGGCTATACACCAGATGGTTGTTAGTGTATTTTATTTTTTATGTGATTATATTGTAGCTGCCTTGGAAGCTCCTTTGTGTCAGAAAGCTGAGGTAAAAAAAGATTTAAATAAATAAGCAGACAAGCAGCAGCTGTAAAATAAGAGCAATTTCTGAAACAGACTCCAGCTACTACCTGTGATCTCACATCGCATTCATTGATTCTAGAATGTCAACAGCCACACCCACTTTTACTGGGGTGGAACTGCAGTGAAGAACTCACTCCTTTCAGATAGTAGGTCTTAGAACTTCCCTCTTTGCTGAAAACATCCTGCCCTGGGGTGTTTTAAAGGATCCACTCTGTGTTTCACTCCCACTCCAACCCTTTATTTTCCTTCTTCTATAGTTAGTCCTTTTTTATTTTAAATCTCTGCCATTTGACTTACATTTTCTGTACACTACAGCACCTCCACACCACTATACATTACACAATCTTGTTACTAAGAAGAAAGCACTCAAGCGGCCAAATAGCAGAGGCATTAATTGAATTTGTATCCTGCTTTTTAACTTGAAACACACACTCCAAAAAGGAAGGGCTGTATCTCAGTGGTACAGCTTTACACACTTTGCATGGTTAATTCCTGGCATCTCCAGATAGGGTTGGGAATGTCTCCTATCTGAAATCCTGGAGACAATACTGAGCTAGGTGGACCAACAGTCTGACTCAGTACATGGCCGCTTCCTTATTTCCCAACTGACTTCCTGCATTTATAAAATACAATTCCATTCAAAGCCTTACAGTGGAAGAATTAAAAACCACAAAGGAAAAAGAGCCACAAGGAGAGACCAGGGAGGGTGGCAGATGACAAGGAGGGAGGAACAGGCTGAACGCAACTCTTTCCCTCACAAAAGAATGATTCGGTCCTCTCAACATATTGAAGGGAGAGGGCACATTTCCACATTCTCCTTACCACACACATGATATAAGACAGGATAGCACCAGAAGAACCAATTAGTGCGCCCACGATCGTTAGCAAGTTGTTGTTGAGCAGGAATCCTTCAGCACAGAGTGCCCAGCCAGAATAGCTGTTCAGTACAGTAATAACAACTGGCATGTCAGCCCCTCCTATGGCTGCTGTTAAAGTGACACCCTGTGGAATGGAAATAAAACCAATATTAAAAATCAGACAGGCATATTGATCTGTTAAAAAAACCCCACTCTGAGTGGTTTCCAGAGCCCACAGGCAAGGCCCTGTGTGCATTTCTTTGCTTTTTTTAAAGTGGTATCTTAAATTATTTACCAAGGTCACTGAAATACTGTGTCAAGAAAGAACTATTACCTCTATGGTCTCTTGTGTTATTATGCAATTCTGCATATTATTTCTGTCAAGAATGCCTGGTTTGTAAGGTTGTCAGCTAAAATGGTTCTGTAGCAAGGAATTGTTGGGGGGGACATCTTGCCTGACTTAGGGCCTCTGGGAGGCCATGAAACCATCGGTTCTCACAGCTGAACTCAGTTAATTAGGCAGCGAGTAAGAACACCTGCTTATCAGCCTGAGACTGGTGCCTCAAGGCCACAGGCCTGGGAAGGCTGGAGAAGCATGTGACTGTTAGGTGCAAAAGCTCCAGAAGATTTCATAATCAGAAAGCCCCCTGATTGGCTAATTAATTCCTAGCTGTTGCTGGGCTTTTTCCTATAAAAATAGAACTGTGATTCTGGGTCTTTGTTCCCCAATGTTCCTTGGTGCTATCTGATGTTGGGGTTCCATCTTCCATCTAGGCTATACATCTCTGAGGAGATGTGGAACCATGAAGTTACGCTGCTGGTTTACCTATATTGTGTGAGTATAGATTAGGCTAGACAGCTTTGTTATTTTTTACTTGTGACTTGAACTCTCTGCCTTTTTTATTTTACCTAACTCGGGGGTTGGTTGGTTTAAGGAATTATTTTGCTGTTACATTTTTTGCATGTATATTTTATTTTAATAAAGCTACCTCTTATTTACCAGTGTGTGTCATTTCAGGGAGAAATTTGCTCTGAATCTAGCACCTTGGCCAATTAGCCACAGACTATTGTGTAGTTGGGTATTTTGCCTTAAGGTTCCAAGACAAAGAGTGCATTCTTGGCTCTTGCCTTTTGGAATCCTTGGCAGATCTATTCTTGGCACTTTGGGTTTCTTCTTGGCCCAGAGAAGGTGACCAGGTTTAAGGGGTGGTGGCAGTCTAACCTACCTTGCAGGGTTGGTGTTGGTTTAACTCAGACCTGGTAAGGGGGGCGTGAGATGTGCCTGGCTGGGATCAATTGCCCTGGGCTTGGGAGTTGACCCTGGTGGGAACTTGTAAGTTCTTAACAATTTCTTTACTTTCCATTAATGCCACTGGAATTTCACCTAGCAGTGCTGTCAAGTCTGCCTTTACAGAAAGAGCTAGACCAAACTTAAGAACTCTGTGTATCCTTTGAGTCAACTAATGTTGCTCCAAAAATCCGCACAAACTAACAAAGGCGGGCAGCCTTTTTCTGTCGAGGTCTGCATTCCCCTCAAGGGTAATCTGCTGGGAGCTGCATTCCATAGTAGGGCCACTCCCTCCCCTTACCTCCACCCCACTTTTCCCTCCTTGCCACACATGAAATTAGGTCAAGGAGTGCAGGTTGCCCACCTGTAAAATTAAAAAAAAAGTTCCACCCTACTTCTTTTGCTTTGTTCTTTCTGGAAACACTCTGGGATTCTCCATACCATACAACTGGCTGGCTTATAACTGCTATCTTACTTCAGCTTTGGATATTCAGTATACCTAGTGACAAATGTGAATATCTGCATCAGAGTTCAGCATTTCTACTAGTATAGCATTCCAAACCACCCCCTATCTTCACATTCCATGCGTACCATAACAGCAGACAAAGCGGACACAGACCCTAAACAGGTCAGCCCAGTTGTATAACTAGGATCAATCATATAGGGGATCATCCCTCCAATGCTTGCAGCTAGCAAACTGGCATTCAATAAGTGCCGGCCTGGTAAGAGGAGTGGGGCAGAATTCAGGATACCTGCAGGATAAAAATAAAAAAATAGCAATTTCATTCAAATCCTAGAATTGGCTTGCTGAAAAGAAATTGGTAGCTTTTAATAAAGGGAAAAAATGAAAGCAAAAGAACAGACAAGAAAATCAGGAGGTTTGGGAGGAGGTTAAAGCCCATAAACCAAATGTCAAGCCCCAAATATTACATGCTCTATGTGGCTGTTGCTCCAATCCATTATGGACTTTGTCAACAGGGAGCAGGCATAGGGACTGTTTTCCTTTAATAGCATTCCAGCAGTAAAGTACTGGGCCAATAACATCTTCCAGTTGTACATTTCATCTAACAAGCATAAGAACTGTTTTGCCTGGTTAGACCAAGGGTCCAACTAGTCTGTGGCCAGTCACATCTCATGGCAAGTTCACAGGCAGAACATGAAATAAGAGCCAGAGTCCACCGCATTTCCCCGGCATCCAGAAACTAGAGACATAGCAGGTGTCTTCAGGTGCTAATTACATGGAGAAAAGCATGGTGAAAGGGGCTGTATGACATGTCTAGCCCCAGCCCCCAAAGCCATATGGCTTCTCCCACCCCCTCCATTGCCATGCTGGGGCATAACTTTTGAAGTGTTTTTTAATATGCACATAGAGGATCCCTGCACAATTTAAAACCCTGATTGCCCAGAATGCAGGGAGGCTCTATATACCAAGGTTAGGGAATATTTCAGCTGTCACTGAACAACAACTCCCATAATCCCTGGCCATTGGCCATGTTTGCTGGGGCTGATGGGAACTGTAGTTTAGCAACATCTGGAAGGCAAAACAGTTCCTCCCCAGCTCTATACGTACAGCAGACTGTACACTTCAAATATGTCCCAATAAGGCAACTGTTTATTCTTATTTATTTATTATTATTCCATGATCCCACCTGGTTTGTGCCTGGCACAAGGAAGGGACCTGAGGTACCTCAAGCAAAGAATCAGAAGCTGCTGTGCAAATCGATCAAGAGTTCCTGGGCTGACAACAAGCTCTCCAGGCCTGCTTCAGCAGCTAGTGAACATCTACACCAGGCTGGAGGAACCTGAGGCCCTCCTGGTATTGTTGGGTGTGATGTTGCTCGCATCACATTGGGCTCCAACTCCCATCAGCCCCAGACATCGTGGCCAAGGCCAGGGATTATGGGAGTTTTAATCCAGTGACATCTGGGAGATCCAGAGATTCCCCATCCTAGGTCTAGACATTTCTGAAGAACTTTCCTCCCTTCATAGAGCCTGGAAAAGTGCTCTTAAAATGAAAACTAGGATTTTGCAAAGGCTTTTTTGCATTAGAATCTAAATTTCACCGTTCGCACCAAAATGGTGTAAAAACCTTCCTAAAAAGATTTCAGTTTGAGTTGCATCATACAGACACCATCCGAAGGCAAAAGCTTCGCTCTCACAGAGGTAGTAAACTTCTGCCTGGGCTGTACCACAACAGACTACACGTCAGGGCTCACATGATGGTGCGCCCACACACTTACAGTGCAATCCTAACCATGTGTGCTCAAAAATCCTATTTAATCCAATGGGGATTACTCCCTGGTAAGTGGAGTTAGAATCGCAGTCTTTCTTCCTTCCACACTAGCTGAACCTGTGGCCCTCCAGATGATGTTGGATCACCAACTCCCATCAGCTCCAGCCAGCACGGCCAATGGTCAGGAATGATTGGAGCTGTTATCTAACACACCTGAAGAGTTGCAGGTTCCCCATCCCTGTCCTAGGAAACTAGATGTCAGGAAGAAAAGATCTACTACAGCCATACACATTAGCTTTCTATCTGCAAGGGAATTTTGTGCATGTGAAAGTGTTCAGTCAAGTGAGCCTGCTCAAGTCAAGTGAGTCTGATGTGGTACAATCCAAGACACAGGCTTACCACCTCTGCAATAACCAAACCAAAGACGAACAAGACCAAGGTAAAAACACACTCACTGCTCTGCCAGTTCCAGTGCATCTCCACCTCTCTCTTCTGAAAACAGGGGCACACAGCACTAGCCAAACCCTGCCCCTTTTTACTGTAAAAGCAGCTTGAGTTTTGTTTTAATTCAGCTTCAAAGAGATTTTGCAACTGATCAGTAGATCAACCCATTCCCCCTCCAGGTGTTGCTAAAAGAAATGCTTTGCTCTGGCAACTAGTGTGTTTATAGCCCTAGTCTTGGCATGCATGTGTGCATACGAATATACAGTGACGGACCGAGTGCACTACCCAAAAATAAGGGGAAGTTACCCTGCAGCTTTCCATAAGCAATAAGAGAGCCACTGAAGGTTACACCTCCGATATATGTGCCAAGGTAAGCCACAATCTTGGTGAGGTTTGCAGCTGGATCAGTTGCAAAGTGGGGATACTCAATCATGTACTCGGCTACACAGGTGAGAACAGCAGCCAGGCCAACCAAGCTGTGGAAGGCAGCCACTAACTGAGGTAAATCCGAAATCTGGATACGTTTAGCAATTGTCAGACCTGTGAAGACAGAAGGAGTAAAACATTAGATGCATTTGTGCATTAAGTGCAAATTGACATTCGAATGTATGAACATCAAGCTAGAGAGTGTGCATTACAGCAATTAATGTTTTTTTAGCATTAGTGCCAACTTGCAATCCCTATGGCTGGCATTTCAAGCCTGAAAGGAAATCTAGAAAGCACTGAACGCAACTGCAATAAAGCCATATAAGCCAGTGATACTCAACATGGTGCCCTCCAGATGTTGGCCTATAACTCCCATCAGCCTCAGCCACCATGGTCAATGGTCAGGGATGACAGGAGCTATAGTTCAACAACATCTGGAGGGCACCATGTTGGCTACACTGAATATAAACACAGTCAGTATCTATGACCAAAATACCAAGGAGCTGCTTTGTACCACTTATTTTCTACCCCTGACTTCAAACAGCTCTACGATTTCAGACAAGGATCCTTCCCAGTCCAGCTCAAGAGCTGCTAAATGGAGACTATAGCCATGGCCTGATGTAAAGCACGTGCTTCAGCCCTGTGTCAGTGCTCCTTTTCATTAACTACAGAAAGCATCTGAAGGGAAGAGATGGCAAATAGGACTCCTGGGTCCTGCCTACTCTGACAGAGGCAGGGAGTGAAAAAGCAAACTTGCTCATTAAAAGGCTGTGCAAATTTCCTCTGTACAGCTGCCTTACAATGACCCACATCAGACTACAATGGTCCACCCAGTCAGCTGTCAATTGACTTGTGACTGGTCATGAAGGCTAACTCTTCAAGGCTGCATGGAAAGCATTTCTCAGTCTGGCATCCCAAAAGCAAACCTGCACCCTCAGGCTATGTCCCTCCATGTCTTTCTCATTTTGAACCAGAGGGCATGCACAGGGTTGCACGCTTCTTACTCTGCAACCAGAAGCACTATATATAAACCGCCCAGAGAGCTTCGGCTATGGGGCAGTATACAAATGTAATAATAACAATAATAATAATAATAATAATAATAATAATAATAAGGGTTTGACTACTTTAGTCAAGGTCCATCTTCACCAGGTCCTCTTTATCACAGTGATGAGGAATGTCAGCCCAGGGTCCAAATGGGGCCCTTCACACCTCTCTACCTGTCCCTCAAGACTCTCAGCAGGCAACACCCCTCTCTGGACCTACTGTGCATCCAAGTGTTTTTGCCTGATTGGAATGTGTCCCTGAACTCTCAAAAGTATCTCTTCCTTTTCTTAATGGTAGATATAAGGGGGTTTGCAAGTGTGTGTACCAGCTAGCTTACTGTAGAAAGGTAACATTTACATCCGTTGCTCCGCCCCCGGAAGGTTGCCCAGAAGGGAACGTGGCCCCTGGGTTGAAAAAGGTTCTCCACCCCTCCTTTATCTGCTACAAGCAAAACAGATTTCTCCATTTCTCTAAAGCATGCAGATACGTGGAAATTTGAATGCCTGAAAAAGTGACATCACAGTAAGTTTAATTGCAATGAGGTGATGTCATGTAACTAACCTGCATTCAGGTTTTTCTAAGCCAGGTGATGTTTTAGCTCTGTACTTACCTATGGTGCCCCCAAGGGCCATTGCGCCCGACATCTGCGCTAGCAGTTCAGGTGATGGTTTCAGACCTCCAAGAGTAGCTGCCAAACCCCCAGCAACGCCTATCATGCCCAAAGCATTGCCAAGTCGAGCTGTTCCTTGGGTAGAGAGGCCAGCCAGAGCACCAACACAGCACAAGCCTGATCCCAGGTACATCATCTTAAAAAACATAAATAGAAAATATAGCTCCTGCAATTGCTAGACACCATGCAATACAAGGGGGGCAATATAGACCTCACCCACAGGTTTGAAATCTGAATGTAAAGACAAGACACATTGGGAAGGAAAGAAAACGGAGGGCAAATCAGGATTGTTTATGCATATCGCAAAGAGAAAAAGGAGTGCTGAATGCCAAAGTGTCTCATTTGCTGTGAAGAATGACATTTGCGCTGACTGCAATTATATGGAACTTTTGCAGAATTGTTGAATGTGTTGGCATAACTGGGGCATTTTAGCACAAGCTGCAATGAACTAAGAAGAAGGAGACATTCTTCACTGAGCCAAGTATAGGAACAGATCTCACCTTCCTCCAAGTTCTCTGGTACATGCAGGGTCAGTCTCTCGCTTCGTGCTGGACATCAGAGAAGGCAGAAGCAGTGCAAATTTCTGCTGCTGCTTCTGCCTCTCTCTAAAGCCTCAAGACAAAAAACAACTTTGTCTTTCCACTGTGCAAGCAAAAGGATTCTTAGGAGGGTGTGGTGAAGACCACCACTAATGACCAGCTACTAAGCCAAACCAGAACACATGGATGCCTATTTCTCTATTTCTAGCCACCTCACCGTCTCTTCCTCCTCCACTCCATCCCCCTCTCCTTTCACTCTGTCCGCCTTCAAGGTCTCCCCATCTGAAGAGTTCCCGTGCAGCGCCACACTGCCGCCCCCGACGGCACCCCCACACCGAAAGGAGCCCTGTGCCTCCGCCGTCCCTCCCCACAGTGCCCCGCTGCTGCCCAAGAGAGAGGAGCCCAGGCAGTCAGCCATTTGATGTTACTTGTCGCCACTGCCTGAGACTGGGCCGCCGGGAAGAACTAGGGTGGCGGCTGGTGGAGGCTAAGTTGAAGCTGCTTTAATTCTTTTTCTACTTTTGTAGTACTGACTGGATGTGTAATGTGGCCTTCTATTATATGTTATATTTATTTATTATTAATTCTTGTATTGTTGTAATATTTGCTATTTGTTTTTTTATTATGGTTGTATTATTTTGTTTGAAATTGTTTTGCAACTGTTTGCTCTTGTTATAAGTTATTTCAATTATTGTGTTTTTTCTTGTAAGTCGCTTTGAGTTCTACTGTTGAAAAAAAGCAACTAACAAATGCCAGTAATAAATAAATAAATATTCTTTCCTTAGACTATTATCTTCTCCGCATTACCAATCTATTTGCACTGCAGTGTGCCAATCCTGAAGGTTCTGCCATTTTCTCACAATAGAGCAACTGGGACAAGCTGCAGCGAAAAGAGGTGCATTTTGGGGGGGAAATGCCTATCTCAAGGTAGATGAAATTTCCATATAACTTAGCTATAAGTTCAGAGCTTGGAAAAGTTACTTTTTTGAACTACGACTCCCATCAGCCACAACCAACATGGCCACTGGATTGGGCTGATGGGAGTTGTAGTTCAAAAAAGTAACTTTTCCAAGCTCTGGCTATAACTATTAGCAATTCAGCCTCATATTAAGAGTGTAATATGCTAAAAAAAGACTGTCAAGTTATGTTTTCTTTATGTAAGGAAAGAAAATGATACTATGGGTCCCCGAGAGATTGTTTTACCTGTTCAATGTTATACCCGCTTTGAAGAGCTGCTCCATATCCCCCTACAAAGACGCCAGCAGGCAACAGATACAAGTAATTGTATTCAGGAGGATCAGTAGGACGCTTGAACATATCCAGCATCCTCTGGGTGACTAGGAAGCCACCTTTCCCATAAAAAGAGAGAACGAAAATTAGATTTTGAAACCAACACAGTAGTATTGCTGAATGCTAGGAAAATAGGCAATAATTCTGAAGTTTAAGACTCAATTTAAAAATAGACTCTCAACCTCCCCTAGGGAGCATCCTCATGCAATTAGAAGATGTTTAGCTATCAGTGGGGCATGAGCCACATTCATGGCATGGCATCAGCACATACCAAATGGGAGTAGCAGAGGTCCAAGAAGCCCTCGGCTCATGTCTGTTGAAAATTCTCAGAGCACTGTCTTGTGCTGAAATAGCAGAGTAAGGCAGGTCTGGGATGGAAAGGCCCTCCAACATAGGCAAAATCATTCCAAGCATACCTCCAGCTCACTTAGGAAGCTGCCTTATACCAAGTCAGATGTACTGGTCCATCTGGCTCAGTGTTGTCTACACTGATTGGCAGCAGCTCTCCAGAATTTCAGACAGGAGCCTCTTCCAGCACAACCTGGAGATGCCAGGGACTGAACCTGCATGAAAACGAATAGTCTACCACTGAGCTACAGTCCTTCCGCTAACATCAGAACGCTTGTTTAGTTTAATTATTGAATGCGGTTTTCTGGTTTTATATTGTATTTTATTGTGTCAATGTACGTCGCCTAGAGTGACCGTTAATTCGGCCAGATAGGCGACTCATAAATAAAATTTTATTATTTTATTATTATTATTATTGGTGGATCTTGTTGCCACCATACAGACTTTAGGACTTGGGTTTGTGGTGAACAGAGAACTAATGAGCCAGTGATCAGCCTGAAACTTATTTTGCTGGTCTCTCTCAATTCAGGTACACAAACATACTGCATCTCTTTGCCATTACAATTTTGACACACCACTGTTTTGGGTCAACCTTCCTGAAGACATTAAACAAGAGAGTTAAAAGGTTGTCAATACCTGCAATGTTGACAGAAGACACAAAAGCTGCAAGAACTGCAAGGCTTTGAGGCATCGTTTCAGGGAAGTATTTCCCCCCCATTAGGGCCAATCCACCAACTGCCGTCAGCCCTGTTGTTGTTTTAAAAAAGACAGACTGCATTTAAGTTTTTGTACATCAGGGGAACAGATGCCAGTGGTTAGATACACCTCTGATTCAAGAACTGACAAACACTAAGTAGGCAATACCTTCAAATTTGAATTGGACTATCTTGTCCATTGTACATTCAGTGTGTCCTGTTGGAAACTAATTACCAAATTATGACAGCAAATTATCATTAGCAAATTATCTAGAGCAGGGTGGAGAACCGGATCTGGCCAGAGAGCCACACAGTGCTCATCTCCACCCCCAAAAGGTTCAAGAGTTCCCTGAAAAAATGGATTCCCCACTCTGGGAACAATAACTCTGTGAGGGAAATAGGGGTCTCCTAACTATTCTCAGCACCCTTACTAAACTACAGTTCCTAGAAAGGTATTCAACTAACTATTCAATGTGGGCCCTCCCCCTTCCCATGTACAAAACTGCTCTGGAGGGTTGGAGGAACCCGGAACAGATATACAGAGGACACAAGGGGAAGAGAGGGGAAAACTGTTCTCTTGGGAACAGAGAAATCCTTGTGCTACTGGAATGACTGCCTTAGCGCTATGTTGAGTACAACCCCCAGGATTCTTTGGGAGAAGCCATGAATGATAAAGTGGTATACTACAGTTTTAAATGAAGGGTGCAGATGCAGTCTAAGTCTTTAAGGTATCATAGAACTTATGACTTCTTTTTTGGTAACTGTAGCTAAATCCCAAACTTTGAGCCTGTGAACACATTATGTGACAGCAAACTCAAAGTTGCCTGCAAGTGTACCCCCCAAACATGGAGCTGCAACCCATCTTCAGGCTGTTGGTTGAGAGCACCTCTATGACACAAACATGGTGATCACATACACAAATGCACAAAATCACCCCTCAGAAATGTCAAGTGTTGAAACCAAACAACACTTTGGTGATTGTCATACCTGAGATGGCATTCGTCACAGACATGAGTGGTGAGTGGAGCGCAGGAGTCACACCCCACACAGTGTGGTACCCAACAATCCCAGCTAAGCCAAAGGTTGTCACTATCTGGGTGAAAGCTGAATTTGGAGCTGCAACACCCAGCCCAAGCATAGTAGCAAGTCCTACAAAAGAAGAGAACATTAAATGCTTCAATAGATGAAAGCAGAAATGGTATATTTCATTGTAAGTTTTAAATACTGACATAAGATAACCAAGTCATTCATTTTTCTCAAAGTAACTTTTCTAGCATTTTTAGGTTACCTAAAGAGCACATGATCAATCGTAAGTACTAGCAAAGCAGAGTGATAGAGACCTTGCCTCAGATATCTTATTGAAATGTGTATTTCATCTCTTCCTTCTCCTCTCCCTGTAAAAACAGATGTAAGGCCTGAGGTACTGGTGGCTATCAAGGTACACATAAAGCAACTTGCATTATTTCAAACACTCAACGGAAATGAATACAACCCAAAGGATATTATTCCATCAGCACAAGCATTTCGACATACCAGATGGAACAATCTCACCTCTCCTCCCCTCCCCCCATTCTGGGAGTTCTTCTGACCCTCTGGAGCAGTTTTGGAGAGTGGGGGAGACCCATAGTACTAGTGGGAATCCTTGCATTGGCTTCCACTAATGAAATGAGATAGCTGATTATGGCCCAATGTATTTTATGTATTTTTCTCGTCTTCTTGAAAATACTTGCAGGGGTCAAACTCAGTTTTGAACCAAAAATATAGTATGTCACTTGAATGAAAACTGGTGTGGTCGTTCCAATCTCATTCTTTGTTTTTAAGAATGTTTTTAACTGTTTTTAGAACACTTTTCTTGTTCTTGTTGTTAAATTATTCTGTTTATGTGTTTGCTACCCTGGACTCCTTCAATAAATAATAACAACAGTAATTCCGCAAGCGAATGACTGAATGAGGCCGTTGGCCTTACCTGAACATCATTTCTCCTGGAGAACAGACCATCAGATGGGATAACAGTGTCACCTAGCGTCAGCAGGCAGGAACTGTATGTTTTTTGAGGAAGTAGCAACCCTCGCAAGATCCCAGACCATTCACTGACGAACAGCCTGAAGGATACTGTAATGATGACAACCTAATTTGCACTTGTTGTTGTAGTTATGTGCCTCCAAGTCAACTACGACCTATGGCAACCCTATGAATCAGTTACCTCCAAAAGCATCTGTCATGAACCACCCTGTTCAGATCTTGTAAGTTCAGGTCTGTGGCTTCCTTTATGGAATCAATCCATCTCTTGTTTGGCCTTCCTCTTTTTCTACTCCCTTCTGTTTTTCCCAGCATTATTCTCTTTTCTAATGAATCATGTCTTCTCATTATGTGTCCAAAGTATGATAACCTCAGTTTCATCATTTTAGCTTCTAGTGATAGTTCTGGTTTAATCTGTTCTAACACCCAATTATTTGTCTTTTTCACAGTCCATGGTATCCGCAAAGCTCTCCTCCAACACCACGTTTCAAATGAATTGATTTTTCTCTTATCTGCTTTTTTCCCCTGTCCAACTTTCACATCCGTACATAGAAATCGGAAATACTACGTCTGAATTATTCTGACTTTAGTCTTCAGTGATACATCTTTGCATTTGAGGACCTTTTCTAGTTCTCTCATAGCTGCCCTCCCCAGTCCTAGCCTTCTTCTGATTTCTTGACTATTGTCTCCATTTTGGTTAATGACTGTGCCGAGGTATTGATAATACTTGACAAGTTCATTGTCCTCATTGTCAACTGTAAAGTTACATGAATCTTCTGTTGTCATTACTTTAGTCTTTTTGACGTTCAGCTGTAGTCCTGCTTTTGTGCTTTCCTCTTTAATATGCACTTAAAGGAGAGAAAAACCTACAGATAAAAAGGAAAAAATCCTATACATACATACATTAATTAATTAACACTACTTCCTCTTAAAGCAATAAAAGACAACTAAAAAAAGAAAAGACTTCATTATTTATTTTATGACAACCATTCCCCAAAGAATGTTGAGAATAAATGTTTCCCAATAACATCTTATATAACCCTAACGTGAGGAAGACACACAATGTTACTTCCAACCTCGGGCAGCCAGTCTGTGATTCCCGTTTCCTCCCACAGGTGGGCCCTGATGGTCTGTTCTCCTGGAGAAATTATGTTCAGGTAAGACAAACAGCCTCTTCTCCTGGGAGAACAGCCCATCAGATGGGATGTACGTAAGCATCCAAAGGCAAAGGGTGGGAAGCTACATGAGACTGAACAGGAAATTCAATAGAAAGAAAGTCATCACATATGCTTCAGGTACGGATGGTAACATGCTGTAAAACGCATCTGCAGAAGACGGCTTCTGCAGAGGCATATTTATCTATCTTGTAGTGGGAGATAAAGGTATTTGGTGAGGAGCAAGTAGCTGCCCTGCAAATCTCCAACAAGGGAGCATTGACAGCAAAGGCAGCAGAAGCTGCCGCCACCCTAGTAGAGTGGGCCATAACATGTGAAGGAGCAGGAAGGTGCAATGTCTTGTAAGCCAAACTAATGCAAGCTTTAAGCCACCCAGCAAGGATAGCGGATGAGAGACATTTACCCATAGTCTTTGGATGAAAAGACACAAAAAGCGATTCAGACAGTCGAAATTCTTTTGTTCGTTGAATGTAAACCTTCAATGCTCACCAGATGTCCAACGAGTGCCATGCCTTTTCATGTGGATGGATTGGAGTGGGGCAGAAGGTGGGAAGAAACAGTTCTTGCTGGCGATGATACACCGAGTGCACCTTAGGGATAAAAGTTGGGTCCATACGAAGAATTACTCTGTCAACGTGGAAAACACAGAGATGTTTGGCCACGGAAAGAGCATTTAATTCAGAAATTCTCCTAGCCTAGGTGATTGCCACCAAGAAAAGAACTTTCAATGAAAGCATACACAAAGGTACTGTGTTTAAAGGGTCAAATGGTGGGAGCTAGAGTGCCTGCAAGATCTTGCAGAGGTTCCACGTGGGGAAATGATGGACAACCACAGGACAAGAGGCAGCTGCCCCATGAAGGAAACCCTTGACAAGTGGATGAGACCCCAACTGTTCCTGAAGAATGAAGTGACAAGACTGAAGAGATGGCCAAGACATGTCAATGTAAGGTATTCACTTTAAGGCCCAGACAGAGACAATCTTGCAAAAAACCCATCTTGCAAAAACCCTAGAAGGAAGTAGATCCTTACGTGAACACCACAGAGCAAATGCTTTCCATGCTGACTGATAGATCCTTCTCATAGAAGGCCATGGTGCTGCCAGGTAGGTATCAATTACATCTGAAGAGAGACCAGAAGATCTCAAGAACTGGCGCTCAAGCGCCACACAGTTTCAGCCACGTGGGTTCTGGATGAGACACTGGACCCTGTAAGAGAAGGTCCTGTTGCAGGGGCAGCTTCCATGGAGCAGCTGTCGAGAGATGGAGGAGTTCTGAGAACCACAAGTGGTGAGGCCAAAATGGCACTACTAGGATCAGCTCTGCCCTCTCCAACTGCAGTTTTTGAAGGCAATGTGCATTGAGAGGCACTGGGGGGAAGGCATACAGTAGATCCTGTGGCCAGTGCATTGACAGGGCGTCCGTCCCCTCTGCCTTGTCCGTCTCCTCTGGTACCTTGGGTAGAAACAAGGTACTTGACAGTTGTAGCAAGAAGCAAACAGATCAAGAGTAACCTTGCCGAAATGTTGTTTGATCCTTGTGAAGATCGACAGATGCAATTTCCATTCTCCCAGCATTATCTGTTGTCTGCTGAGCCAATCTGCTGTGAGATTTAAGTTGCCACTCAGATGCTCCACCTACACTGACAGAAGGTGTAGTTCCGTCCAGTTGAAGAAAGAGGCTGTCTCGAGCTGCAGGCTTCGAGAGCACGTGCCCCCCTGCCTGTTAAAGTGTGCCTTCACAGTAGTATTGTCAGTGCACAACAGGATGTGAAAGAGATTGAACTTCATGGTGAAATACTGTATGGCAAGGCTTGCCACCTGAAGTTCCAGCCAGCTGATACTGTGGTGAGCTTCCTGATCCAACCACTGCCCTTTAATGTTTATGACCCACATAAGGTACAGTAGAAAGATTTACTTTTGCCATTGTGTCTGCATCCCATGACAGAGCCAGAGGGTTCTGCGTGCCACCACTCCTGTAGCCAAGGAGCATTCAGTGAACTGAACTGCATCCAACGTGGCAGACACAAAAAGCTGCAGAATTGTGTTGTTTCAGCAGTCTTACAGATGTGCTCCGGATCCTGATGAGGTTCATCCAGGAGCTCATAGAGCCAAACCATGCCTGCTCTAGAAAAAACAGAAGCTGCGCACGCTGCCCTGAGTGCAAAGGCAGATGTCTCGTGCAACTTGTGCAGAGTGAAGTCCAGGCGATGTTCAGAGGTGTCTTTGAACTGCACATCTTCTTTGGGGAGCAGCGAGACTCTAGAATAGAGATAGGTTGATTCACTCTTGGGACTTTTAGGACATCCATGAAGGCGGGGTCAAGGTTATAAAATTTGCTGGCCATTGCTGGAATGCGCTTGGAAGGTAGAGGAGCCTCCCATTCCATGCTGGTGAGCTTCTTGAAAGGTCCCACAACTGGTATATAATGACCTGTAGATGAGGGCTGTTTTAAAACAGATGCACTTTTGGTAGGTTCCAGTATTGCAGTTGGATTTTCAAGTGCAAGGCCTCTAAAGTCTTACAAAGTAAAGGCATGCAATGTACTGGTTCAAAAAGCCTATGGGACAAAGTTTTTCCACTGTAGCCCCATCACTCCACTCTCCTTCATCACTATCAGGTTCCAGTGACGGGTCAGGATGGTCCAATGGACCTTTGGATTGGATAGCAAGTCGACCCAGAGATGCAGTGGTGATGGGGTTGGAATCCCCATGGTCTTCCTCTTCTGAGGAATGGCCACTGGCCATATGTGCATATTGAGGCAATGGTTGGGCCGCAGTACAGTGTTCTGTTGAAGGAAGTGAAGGTCCCTGGTAAGGGCCAGTAGTGTGACCTTGCATCTGCATTGGCCGTAGTCCCTGAGGTTGCTGCAATAATTCATTTGAAAGCACCCCCAAAAAGGCATCTTCAATGGCATCTCCTAGAACTTCAGGAGTCAAATGCAAAATTTGAGGACCTGTTGGAGGTGGAGGCAGGGTAGGGTCCCTGGCAGATGACTGAGGTACAGACCAATCATGTTCAGGGCATTTGTTGTCAGCAACTGAATGGACACCACCTGCATGCTCTAGCATGCCAATGTACAGTGCTCTCTTAGTGGCCCTAGTAACAGCGGACTGCGTTTGTGCCTGATGAGGCTTATCATCCGTCTTATGCTGTGCACTGTCAGCTTATCCTGTGCACTCTCCGTAGTGTGAGCATGAGAGGCAGCTTTGCCATGCTTTCTCTTTTTAAGTGCCTTTTTGTGCTGTAATGTGGAAGTTAAGGCAGACACCTTAGGGGGATGTGCCACAGAGATGGAGGAGTCTGCATCTGGAAGGGTTATGTCATTTGCATCATCTGGCATGACTGTGCCACTCTTCTGGCCTGGGACATCAGCAACAATAGATACACCCGCCATGACAGCACAGCTCAACTCACATGCACGGATGGGGGTCATGGAGGAAGGGTATAATGCTGGCTGCTCAACTCACATGCGCTGGTGGGGTGTGTGGAGGAAGCATATTTCAAATGGCCACTAAGTTGGTATGAATATAGACACTAATTCAGTCCCACAGTTAACTTTTCCTGCAGCAGATCAGGAAGGATTGAGAAGGAAGAGAAACAGAGGGTTTTTTTAATTAGAAAAAAAGAATACACAAGTAATACAGTGGCAGAAGGTGAACACACAAGGGATGAAGTGAAACCTTGTGATAAGGGGAGAAAAAAAGGAAGATGAGGTTTTGTTTTTAAAAAAAAAAAAACACTTAGGACCTCACAGACAGTGAGGTATACAAATGGGAGAAAACAGGAAACCCAACAATAACTGGATATGGGAGGTGATGTTCGAAAACAAAAAGGCGTCAGCCGCGCTACCGCTCAAAATGGCGCCCACCTGCCATGCCACCTCTCAAAAGAACCAGCACGGCAGTTGAAATAGAAGCAGTTGTGCTGCTGCTCCACAGAGCAGGGCAGGCAGCCTGGGGGGAACAAAGGAGAGAGGAGAGCCCTGAGTGAAATCAGCCCTCAGGAAAACAGCCAGAAAACAAAAAAGGTGGCAGCAGTGCTACCATTCAAAATGGCGCCCGCTGCAGCAATGACTGAAAAGAGGAGCCGTTGTGCTGCCACTCTACAGAGCAGGGAAGACAGCCTGGGGGGATGGGGGAGAAAAGAGAGCCCCGAACAAATGTGCTCTCACCAGAAACCCTCAGCAAAGCCCCCAAAACTCCTAAAAAAGAGGGTTTTTTAAAAAAATAATAATGAAGAGATGAAGATATTGGGCTCGGAAATAACAGACGAACTGGAAAGATTAGAGAAGAACGAAGCTACTTAGGGGTGCGAAGAAAAGCAATCGACCTAGACACAGGAGGCAGGAATGGTCTGGGATCTCGTGAGGGTTGCTACTTCCTCAAAAAATATACAATTCCCGCCTGCCGACACTAGGTCGAACTGTTATCCCATCTGATAGCCATCCAGGGAGAATGTTGTATTTTACATCTCAACTGTCTCCACTGAAGAAAGAGGCTGGGGCTGAAATAAGAAACTGTACCCTGAACATGTGCACCAAATTTCACACCAAAATTTCAGTGCACAAGAGAATTATCATGTAACAGCAACGCAAACTTACAACGGCAATAGAGAATAAGCAAGCTAAACTGCAATGTTAGAAAAGCCTCGCTCATTCCTGACCCTCTCAGAAACAGGTGGGAGTGTTGAGTTTACTCATTGTGTGTCTGTGCGCGCGTGGGCACAGTATGTATCTGCAATAAAAATACAAAACAAGCAAGAAAACATACATAAGCATAGTACAAATGGAAATGCCCCCTCTATAATGAGTTTCCGCTGGGTCGTGAAGACCTGGCTCTTCAGGCAGGCTTTTGGGGTGGGCTAGATTTTATTAACTTGTGTCCAGATTTTTAATGTTAATTGTATCTGTATGCTTATTTTGTACGTTGCCCAGAGTGGCTGGATAGCCAGCCAGATGGGCAACTAAGAAATTCAATAAATAAATAAATAAATAAATAAAAAGGAGGCCTTCACTGCCTTCCTAAGCATTAAGACAGACCAGGCCTTCCTAGGAAGAGAGTTTCAAAAATGAAGTTCCACTATGGAGAAGGACCCATTCTGCACAGCTACCAGCCTAGGGAGTAAACTCAACACTCCATCTGCTTTTGAGGGTCAGGAATGAGCGAGGCTTTTCTAACATTGCCCTTTAGGTTGCCTGTTCTCTATTGCCACTATAAATTTGCTTCATTGTTACATGATAACTGTTTTGCGCACTGAGATTTTGGTATGAAATTTGGTGTACATGTTCAGGGTACAATCCCTTATTTCAACCCCTGCCTCCTTCTTCAACGGAGAACAGTTAAGATGTAAAATACAACACAATTCAATCATTCGCTTGCAGAATAATTTTTATTTATTTATTTATTTATTAGATTTCTATCCTGCCCCTCCTCCCAGTAGGAGCCCAGGGCAACGAACCAATGCACTAAAACTCTTTAAAACATCGTAAAAGCAGACTTTAAAATATATTAAAACAAAAAACTTTAAAAACATCTTTTTTAAAAAAAAAAGCTTTAAAAACACGTTAAAAAGCAATTCCAACACAGATGCAGACTGGGATAAGGGCTCTACTTAAAAGGCTTGTTGAAAGAGGAAGCTCTTCAGTAGCTGCTGAAAAGATAACAGAGATGGCGCCTGTTAATATTTAAGGGGAGGGAATTTCAAAGGATAGCTGCCACTATGCTAAAGGTCAGCTTCCTATGCTGTGTGGAACAAACCTCCTGATGGTATCTGCAGGATAGCCCCACATGCAGAGCGCAGTGATCAACTGGGTATATAAAGGATAACACGGTCTTTCAGATATCCTGGTCCCAAGCTGTATAGGGCTTTGTACACCAAAACTAGAACCTTGAATTTAGCCCGGTTGTTAATATTATTTGTTGAAATTATATCCCACCTTTCCTCCCAAAGGAATCCAGGGCAGCAAACACATCAACAAAATAATTTAACAACAACAAAAAGGAAAGAGATAAGGAGTATGATCTCCCCTGAAGATCTCAGTGAGCAAGGGAATTTACACAAGATCCTGTGTACATAATGGCCATTAATTTATGTTATTGGTTTAGATGTCTCACACCCTGTGCTCAACAGCTCAGAGTGGATTAACAGTATGACTATACTCTTGATGGCTCAAGAAGACTGTGGGGGGCCACCACCCCTCATGCAAACTTTTCTGATCTCCCAAGACCCTACGGATTTCGGCAGCAGTGGTAAAAAAAAAAAAAGTAGACACTGGAGTGAGCCCAGTGCCCAGATCACTTGAATGGAGAGAGGACAATAGCCCCTCCCCACCTCAGCTTACTGCATGGGTATCTGGGTGTGAACATGTACACATGCAAGAGTGTGAGAGAGAAAATGTGGGGTGGCCAGACTCACAGTTGACATGCAGCCGGCAGAGGGGGAAGTGGTTAGCCTCCCCTGCTCTATATAATTTAACAGGCAAGGTCAATCCTTAGTTCTGGATATTATAACGCTCTGGAACATTTGGGGATGCAGGTTCCACCGAGCGGCCAGAGTATTACGCTTGCGTTCTCACCTGCTGTGTATGCAGAAGCAGTTGTCATTGTTTTCCTGAACGGTGTAACAGTGGCTGCTTTTTCTGCTTCCAGCTCAGCCACAGTCCTTTGCTTCACGGGTGCTGCCTGAGGAACATTCTTTGGAGGTGGCGCTGGAAAAATCACCTTTCCATCCTGAGAAAAAGCAGTTACGGTATTATCCAACAGATCAGAGGATTTACAAGGTGCCGTCTCCAGGGCCAAAAACCCTGTCCAGGCTTGCCAGTTGTTAACTCAGAGGCAAAAGGAAAATATTAAGTGAGCAGTGGCTGCGACATAGGATCTGCAACAGTTGATTTGGGAAGTGCCAGCAAGGGCCTGGCCCACCATCCTCTCCTACCTTGACAATGTGGCTCTCCAGTAAATCTTATCTGCTGATCAAGGGCTTTACGCTAGCAAGGAGCTATTCACAAGTGTTTTTAACAAATAAGAATCAATACAGGAATAGCTAGATTGTTATGTCCAGATAATGTTTCGTGCATCAGCATGCAATGTTTAGTCTGAACCTTATGATTCAGCTGGCTTGGGTTTTCCAAAGTCAAATTGATGGATGTGCCCAAGGATTAAGTGGTGCATGAATGATGCTGTAAAATAAGAATCAGCAATACAGAATGAATGGAAATAAGACTAGCTTCCTGCACACTGAAGACCATTCATCCAACGGAATTTAAAAATTTAGAGTTGGTTGTAAATCAGATTGTATCATCAACAGAGCAAGGCTTACACTCCCAATTTAAGACAGTATATTTACTCACCTTCATTACCACTGTTCCTCTTACAACATGGTCTAGAGTACCATAGTCAAATTCATCCTTTATGTTGAGGTAGAACTTCTCTTTGTCCGGGCTAATGGCCTTTAGGAGCTTGGTGATGTTATTGGAATACAAGGTGCTGGCTTGGGTAGCCATTCTGCTGGGAAGGTCTGTGTAACCTATGTGTGTAATTCCCTGTAGATACAAAAATATGGCTTCATGGCTAAATAAATTGAGACGCAACTCCTGAAGACAGAATCAGGAAAAATCCCATTCCTAGAAATCAGCTTCTAAGCACATGGTAATAAATGCCTATTTTACCAAACCAATAATCTTCTAATTAACAACCATCTAACACAGTGGTTCCCAAACTTTCTTCCCATGGACCACTTGAAAATTGCTGAGGGTCTTGGCAGTCCTTTCCTACCCAAACATAATCATGGTTTTGTCTCTTTTTCTCTCCAAACTTCATCATGCAGCTGTTCCTATGCATATTTACTCAGAAGCAAGCCCCACTAAGATCAATGGTAGATATGCATAGGACTGCAGCCTTGGAAGTTACTCAAAAGGAGCCCTGTGGTCTATATGGTGCTTACTTGCAAGTAAGTATTTATTATTATTATTATTATTTATTAGACTTTTATATCGCCCGACTAGCAATAGCTCTCTGGGTGGTGAACACAGAGAATACAATAAAATACACAATATAATACAATAAGAACATATAAAATAAGAACAATCTAAAATCAGTACAACAGATATGAAAATCAGGTTAACTTAAATTAAAATGCTTTGGAAAAGAGAAAGTAGCCCAGAAATCTTTACCCCTCCTTGCCTGGTGTCTCTCAGTTATACCACTCATACTGAGAACATCCAGGTTGTTGAGCAAGAAAGAAGCCTTTCCTTAAAGGGGGCTACAATAATAATAATAATAAAATACAGACCTTGGGGAGGGAGGAAAGGAAGCATAGAGGGTGCAAGAGAGGGTAATGATAGCAGTTGGTGACAGCAGATAGGGAAAAATATTGTTTGTCGAGCCTTCACTTGTCTGACCAACTCTGTGCCTGGACAGACCCTCGGCACACATGCAAAGAGAAAAAGAGAGAAAACGCAGGATGGGCCATCAGAACTGACATCAATCCTGGGTAAATGTCAGCGAAAGAGACAATGGGAATGTTGATTGCTTTACTAGCCGCAGGGGAAACTTACAGCTCAAAGCCCAGGCTTAGATTTTGACAGAGCAGATACTGTTCTTCAAAGACACACCTTGGGCCACCAGCATGAAGTCCGTGGACCACAGTTTGGAACCTCTGATCTAACGAACACATCGTAACTCAGTGGAAGAGCTTCTGCTTTGCATACAATAGGTCACAGTTTCAATCCCCAGGTTCTTCAGGTAAGGCTGGGAATGTCTTCTGTCAGAAACCCTGGAGGGCTGCTGCCAGTAAGTGTAGACAAGACTGGCCTGGGAGGGTGCGGCTCTCACTGACTCCACCTACAAAGCCTGCTGCTGAGGGTGCCAAAGATCATATTGCTGTAAGTTCTGCAAGGACTGGTCCATGCTCTCAGTCGACCCATTTCCACCTGATGTGGGAGGATGGGGCCTTGACAATAAAGCTATAAAGGCTGCTTTAGGTGCATACTGATCATCAGGGTGGGGTATTGTTTAAGGGTTCTTGCTGGGGTGAAAAACACATTTTTGAGATGTAGTATTTTTGCTGTCAACTGGATTTATGCTCTTGTACTTTTATTTAGACCTTGTTATGAGTTATCAATGGATTATTTAATTTCACTGCATACCAATATGAGATGTTTTTATTAGCCTTTGATTTATATGACTAATTTAAATTTTGCTATGTCTTTTAATTGTTAGTGAATTATCCTGGGTAAACGCTTTGACGTTTTGATGTGCTCTGAGTTTATCATGGAAAAGTCACATATGAACAACCAATGATGACGACCTAGATCAAGGATGGGGAACCTGTGACCCTCCAGATGTTGCTGGACTACAGTTCCCATCACCCCCAGCAATGGCCACGCTGCTTGGCGCTGATGAGAACTAGCATCTGACAACATATGGAGGGCCAAAGGTTCCCCATCCCAGAGCTAGTTGGACCAATGGTCTGATTCAATTATCAGACAGCTTTCTACGCTCGCATGCTCAGGACTTACCCAGATGACAATGAAAACCCTAGACTTGCCCTTAACAAGTTTGATCATGTTGTGGGTCACACAGAATATACGTGGTGGCCTCTAAGAAACCAGTACCTTGTGAATATAGAGCTCTCCTGGCTTCGTAGTTTCAATGTTTCCCCCGGCTTCAGCAGCTAGATCTACAACAACTGAGCCTTCCTTCATCAGTTCAATCATATCTTTCCGAAAGAGGATTGGAGCTTTTATACCTGGAAAGAAAAGGAAGAAGATGTTGCAAGATTGAAAGTATCAAGCCTAAAATACTTTAAGTACAAGAAAATCACATTTTTAAAATGATGTCTGTCCTAATAAACACAACATTCCACTGTGATCCATCTCCTGTAGCTATTTATGGCTAGGAGAAAACAGAATTATTTTTAGTCCCTTTACCATGATACTGGAATTCAGGTCATTCAGTGAAAACTGATGGATGATAGATTGAAGACAAAAGAAGAGAACCTCCACACTAATTTATATAACTCACTGCCATATGGTGACGACTCTGGCTTAAGATGGTTTTAATAAGGGATTAGATAAATTAATGGAGAACAGGTCTACCAATGACTATTAGCAAAGGCAACAAAATGGAACTTTCAGATTCAAAGCTAATATGGCCACATCCATATCATACATTTAAAGCACTATTATATAACTTTCTTCCCAAGAATCCTGGGAACTGTAGTTCGTTAAAGGTATTGAGACTTATTAGGAGCCTCCTATTCCCCTCCCAGGGCTACGATTCCCAGAGTTCCCTGGGAAGAGGGATAGATTGTTAAATCACTTTGGAAATTGTTGCTCTATGAGGAGAACAGGGGGCTCCTAACAACTCTTAGCAAACTACAGTTGCCAGGATTCTTTGGAGGAAGCTATGACTGTTGAAGTGGTATAATGCTGCTTTAAATCAGGGGTTCTCAAACCATGGTCTGTGGACTACCAGTAGTTCATGAGCTTCATTCAGGTGGTCCATAGCATGTCTGCATGAAATATACATATTGATTTTTAATTGTATTTATATTACTTATTTTATTTCTTATACTGTATTTTTGTGTACAATTTGAGTTCTATGTAATGCAACGTAATGCAATAAGAGACAATACAAGAAATAAAAGCAGCAACAAAAATACCATTAAAAATCATGGAGCACCAAGCACAGTGCATTACAGTTGCAACAACAGGCAGAAAACTCCGCCGAGACCTTCAGCAATTTTCATGTGGTCCATGGGGGGAAAAGTCTGGGAACCACTGTTTTAAGTGTATGGGGCAGATGGGGCCTATCCACTAAACAGCTGCTGGAAAACAACAATGGGAGAGGGCAATTGCCTTCATCCCTGAGGCACCTGGCTAGTCCATGTGGCAAACAGGTTGCTAGACTATACAGGCATACCCCGCTTTAACGTATGCAATGGGACCAGAGAGTATACTTTAAGCGAAAATAACCTTTAAGTGAAGCAATTGTCTTCACTTGTACTGCACGCAATCACCAATAGATGGCAGCGGCATCATGTCAATAAAGTATACGTTATTGTGAAGCGCGCGAACGTTAAGCGGGGTATGGGGACGAATGGAGCATTTATGTTATAGCGAGGCAAGGTTAAGCGGGGTATGCCTGTATGGAACTTCATCCTAATCCAACACGGTTCCTTGTGTTCTTAACCCACCACCCAGTGTGGGCAATAGATTCTTGGCCTTCCGCCCACTCCTTCCAGAGTGAGAGTCAAGCTTCTCACAACTCTAAATGCATCACTAGAAACTGCATCAGGTTTTTAAACCTTTAACAGGCGTGAGGGCTGATTTTCACTGGGACCGCAGCACAAAGGGAAAAGGAGATCGAAGCTTTCCCTCCCGAGCCATGATCCTGATGAAAATCACTTCTCCCCTGCACCGCTATTAGCCTTCAGAGGAAAAGCTCCCAAGTTTTTCCTCCCAAGGGCTAATAGCAGCACAAGGAAGGGACAATTTTTGTCAAGCAAAACTGGAAAGTTAAAATGTACCTAAACAGAAAACACACACTGCTCAAAAAAGAGTTAAGTTGCATATATGAAAACCAAAATGATATATAAACATTTAATACACATATATTGTTAAACCAACATAAAATCACTGCTAAAATGCTGCATGTGGTATAGAATCAATGCCCATATAAAGTAGAATACAGAAAATAGAATATAAAAACCATAAAATTCTGCAGTCGTAAAAAAATCAATGCTACTGCAAAATAAGATACAAACACAAAGTGTAGCCAAACAAGTTTCAAAAAAAAGTCTTCTTCAGTGGCGTTCTGACTTATTAGGCATACACTATAAAGGGCAAAAGATAAAAATATGTTAAGACATTAATTACTAATGGTGAGTGTCTCTGGATGTTTAAAACAACAAAAAACAGCTGATTGTTGGAAGAGAATACTGTAAACCCACTTACCCTTCTTCATTACTTTCATTGATAAGGGCTGATACATTTCTGTAATCTACTTTATATGGGTATTAATTCTATACCACAGGCAGCATTTTAGCAGTAATTTTATGTTGGTTTAACAATATATGTGTATTAAATGTTTATACTTCATTTTGGTTTTCATATATGCACCTCAACGCTTTTTTGAGCATTGTGCAATTTTTGTCAAGATCATGGCTGGGGAAGGAACAGTTCAGTCTCTTCTCCCTGCGCATTCTGGTCCCAATGAAAATCAGCCCATCAACACACATGCCTATTAAAGTTTTTAAAATCTGATGCAGTTTCCAATAATGCATTTAGAGTCACATGCAGTTTTGATGCCAAGTTAGAGTAAAGCAGCAAATCTATCCAAGTCAACAAATTATTTTCATTTTAAGAAAACGCCTGCCTGTTCCACAAGAAACCTACCAGGAATGAGTGCTGTTGTGATAATAATGTCAACCTCTTGGCATTGCTTGGCAAAGAGTTTCATCTCAGCTTCAATGAACTCTTTAGACATCTCTTTTGCGTAGCCTCCCTGGCCTTCCCCAGATTCTTTTAGGTCAACCTCTAAAGGCTCTGCACCAAGTGATTTGAACTGTTCCAGTGCTGCAGCTCTACAATGTGAAAAGAAAAACAATATATTAACAATTATTGGGGCAGGGGGGAGGACAATATTAGTGAAAGCTCAATCTAATAATTGTTTTTGAATAGGTCTTCAAAATATGAAATCATGTTGCTTGCCATCTATAATCAATAATCTCTGCAGAGGTTTCATTCCAGAAGAGGCTCAGGATATATTCAGATGATGCATTCTTGCAGAGGAAGCCTTACCCAATATAAAATTAGCTTACTGCAGAAACAGACAGTTCAGAATTGAATTTTTAGGTAGCTAAAAACTAGGTAGTTTGCAGCTTTCACAGGAGAAAGTGGCTATGTAAAAAACCATGACTGTGCTTAAACTTTGCATTGGGTACTTTTCCATTTTCACATAAGGTCTCATCAGATATTTCTCTCCAATAGGCTGTACCCTTTAGTGCCATTCTCTCTTCCTGCTTCCCCAGACCCTGCAAACACCTGCACATTCAGCCAAAAAGGCATCCCCTGCATCATGTACTGGCAATTCTGTATGATTATAGTTCCTGGGTGTGTGTAAGCTGTATTTGTGCAGAGAATCCATTTGTTTGTTCATCCTGACACATGGGGCCAGTGGGTTAGAAGGCATGCGAACATAAGTGGGTGGGGCTAGCAGGCACAGTCCTGCTTCCCCTTCCACACATTCCTGAACTGGAGGAAGACAACATCTGACATACTCTGCAATCAGAAACACAGCAAAGATTTGCATGGATGGTCAGTCAACAAATGGACCGTGGAAGATACATGCGACTGCAGGTCATGCAACGATATTCTGAAGGTTTTCTTAGCCATAAGCCAATTGGGTACCATGTATAAAACTGTGCAGAATGGGGGAGTGTCCCAATAAGTATAGTGTACAAGTTACTAAATGGCACTTAAATCGTTTGCAAAGTATTTGGATGCAATCAAAAAAATTCAGAACAGCATTATCATACCCTACGAATACCAAAGCAAAAAGCAGATCAGTGGCATGGCACAGTACAGTTCAGGGCATTGCTCAGCAACAAAGCCCACATGGTTGCTGCAAGAATAAATTGGATCATAGCTCAGCGGTAGCGCAATGGCTTTCCATGCAAAAGATTCCAGGTTCACTTGCTAGCATCTTCAGAGTAGGGCTGAGAAACGCTCGTCTGAAATCCTCAAGAGCCACTGCCAGTCAGTGTAGAGCGCGGAGGTGGGGGATGGGAGGACTGGACCTGGCAACCAGGCCACATCCTTACCTGCACACACCTCCTTGGGCCACATTTGACAGATGGGCGGGGTGGCTATATATAAATCACCTGATGTCACAATGTTTCCAGGTAAGCTGCTTTTGCCTGCGTGGCTTGAAATCAAACCGCATGTGCAAAGAAGTGTGTGCGGCACTTCCAAAGCGACGACAATCAGCTGACAGTCGACACTTGGGAAGGACCGCCCAAGGAGCTTTGTAGGCATCGCCACCTGAAAAGCCACTTTCGTCCAAGCCCCACATTTATCTGCCACACACCTGACTCCATCAACGTTATATTGCCCCAAGCTCCTTGAAGGAGGAGTTGGATACAGATGAAATGGTAATGTTGCTAGCTATAATTGAAGATGTGTATGCACATACCTGGTATCAAACCCACGAACTACAGCTCCCATTGACTTAGCTGCTCCTGCAGATGCTAACCCAGCAACTCCACCGCCAATGATTAGAACCTGCATCCGCACAATGCATTACAATTAAGCCACAAACCAAATGTCATCATTTTAGTGTCAATTAATACAGAGTATTTCAGAACAAGCTAGCTTCAAGCAGAGTCTAACTGGGGGTGCAGTTCACCACATGTATGAAACTCCTTATGAAAGTAGTAATCAACCAATCAAATGGCATTATAATTCAGTCAAAGGGGTTCAAAGAAATTATTTTCTCAATGCTTTTTGCAGCTTCCAAACAATATGGGAGTTGTTTTGTAAACAAGAGGAGCTATTCTTAGAAGTAATTGTGAGGTTCTCTCAGATGGATGTCTGGCCACCTGTGAACATTCAGGAAACTGGAAGAGGACCTACTACAGAGAGATAATATTCCACATATCCATAACCATACATGTGATCATGCACATACCTCAATTCCTTGGTCCTATTCTCACAATCACTATTGCAGATTTTAAAACCCAATTCAGACATAGTCATGCCTTGAAAAGGTCAAACAGTCTCCTCATGCACCACTTGGATCAAGAGTACAAAAGGCTGGTTAGACAATCACATATAATAGTGATCACAAGAAATGAGTGTTGGTCCTTGGGTAGCCAAAGCTATGCCATCTACAAACAAGAGGAAAGCATCTGCAGGGTCAGGGACCTCCAAGGTTTGCAGAAATGCAAAAACTCAAAAAGGGAGAAACCCCCCAAAACAAATGAATGAGCATGTTCAGTGGGCATGGAATGCTGGATTCTGGAAGGAGGCATGGCTGAACCAGAGCATTCCACACTGCAACATTTTGTTGCTGGTCTAACTTGTGGGTCTCTTGTGATCTTGACTACAGACCCTGCATTAGAGAAAGTCATTACTATTATTGTTTGTTTATTGTAAGTACAAGTTGCATGATTGCCAGGTGCAGCACGCACCGGGTATACAATTCAATGCCCAGTGGTTAAAAAAGAGAGGCATGCTCCTCTAGGTAGGTGTGGACATTTACCAGAAGAGGCATGAAAATTTGGTACGTGCCTTGGAGTAACAAGTGCATGTTATAAGCACAAAGCCCATTCTCACAGCTGATATATAGTAATGGAAGTTATGTGTCCCATCTCTCTTACAAGTAATCTTTTATTCATTCATTTAGAATTTGTATCCCACCCTTCATCATCCAGAGCAACTACCAATAGCATTAAAAATAAATAAAATATAATAAGAACAATTCTAGCAATGTGAACATATGAAACAATAAAATTTAATACCCACTGCAGCAGCTACTAACTACTCATAAACACCCAGGCAAACAGGTGAGTCTTTACTGATATTTCAGGGCGACCCAATATTGGTAATCACTGGGCAACCCATCTACTTTTCTTTTACAAACACCCCCACCCCTGAGCCTTCCCATATGGAACGTAAAGGAAGTGGTTGAAAATTCTTAATGACTTTTTTGAAGTCTCAAGAGAGAAAGGATCTTTTTTCATTGTTGAGAGCTGCAAATCAGAATGAATTGATACAAAAAGACAAATATTTTCACCTTGGTGTATCCTGGTTCTGACCAGCTGATGTTACTTAAACCCAGTTTGGCTGTTCTGTTGACAACCCAAACAGAACAAGCATTTTATCCATCTGGTTTACTACACAATAAGAATATGTTTTTCTGTTTGTCTAGGAAACTAAGCTGACCTTCACTATCATGGGGCCTACCCAATATTATATTCCTAGTCATGGAACATTTTTTATATTTTCTGCAAAAATGAACATATTGCTCTCACTCCAGTGTGTCTTCTTTGACCTTTACACATCCTTAGGACCAATTTCAGGATTATCTTCTTCTACATGTAGTTAAGACTCCATTCTCCCAAACTTTTGTTTAGTCCTTAGCATAATCCTCCAATGCCAAGAGATACCTAAAGTAGTTTAGCATTAATCTAATCTCTGTATTGCCCTTGCTATCTCGTGGATCTTCTTGGGCAGTGCAACAGTATTTGAAAAAAAGGGCAGCAAGGTGGATTCAAAAAACTAAGAACCACACAATAGCCAGGCACAATCTGTAAGCAGGCAGAGGCAGCCATCAACTATTTGGTCAGAGACTATAGTTAAGTCCACTGCTACCTGTCCTAGGTAATACCTTGGGAATCTGGGGGAGCAGAGGAGTGATAGCACTAAGCTTAGATCAGAGACCACAAACTATTACCTTTACATGTGCTACATCAGGGACAGTCAATGTGGTGCTCTCCAGATGTGGTGCCAACTCCCATCAGTCCCAGCCAGCATTGCCAATAGCCAGGGATTATGACAGTTGTCCACCAACATCTGGAGGGCACCACATTGGCTATCCCTGTGCAGCATAGTACAGAGGACTACATGCATATTCCATAGTTCCTTGCAAGCAGGTATTGGGAGCACAATTCAACATCCAGCAAAACTGAAGGCCTAAGTACAATGGTGCTAGGTGCATCACCCAATCATGTTGGGGTTGTTGTTATTATTATTATTATTATTGCTTAAGAGTAAGTGCAGGGGGCAATTTTCAGCAGGACTATAGCCATGAGAAAAGGAAATTGTGGCCTTCTCTCCCCTCCCCTCCTATCCCCCAATTTCCCTGCAAGTCACACACACCAATTAGTAATAGGGAAAAAAGCTTCCCTTGGTTTTCCAATCACTAATTGCAGCACAGGAGGGCGAATCTGCTTCTCTGCATACCCAGCTGAAGCAGGATACATTATGCTAACTAAAGAAAATACATGCTGAATTTGCATAACTTAGAAACAATGGAGTTTAGCTTTTCCCACCACTAAATTCTGATTTTGTTAATGCAGAATAGACACAGTCTGGACAGCAAGTTTCCAAGAGATTCAATGTTGCTGCTAGAGATCTGAATTTTCTCCGCTTGCAAGAGCCATATCTAGTGCAATATTTTGCATAGAAATAGTCAACAACATACGCACATTACTTGTCCCTTAAAGCACACTAAAGCATGGGCCCAATCTTTCCCCATTTTTAAAGGGGGAAGTTGCAAATTATACACACATGCACTCTCCATATCTGTGTGCTGAGCTACACATGTATTTTGTACTTTAGTATCTGCACACAACACTCAAAATAGCATTGATCTCAATACAGTAATACCTCACATTAACATACTCAATGGGACCAGAGCAAGTACGTAAACCGAAAATGTCCTTAAAGTGAAGCACTACCTTTTAAAACGTTTTTTCCCTCTCCTTCATGCGGAGCCTCAAAGCCCCATGCTAAAGCCTCTGCTGCTGTGCTGCTGCGCCTCTCAGCTGATTGTGATTGCGCCTCCCAGCTGATTTGCAGTGGCGCAATTGCATCTATTTCCAACCCCGTGCTTTAAAGCCTCTGCTGCTGCGCTGCCGCGCCTCTCCCTAACCCTAACCCTGTAAGTGGTTTGCTAGCTGTGTTTCTGGAGAAATACAGGCATATGGAGCATGTACGTTATAGCGAGGCGACGTTAAGTGAAGCGACGTTAAGCGGGGTATGCCTGTACAGATTTATGGGTGGCTATGGATTTCACTTTATGAGACTGTAAAATGAGAGTCCATAAAAACAAGACATTTAAACTACAGTTCTACACACCAGCACAATATTGTTATTTAGCTTGTAATCTACATAAAAATCACATCTCTTTAACAATAATTGCAATTCATACAGCATACTATTAATAACCAGGAGTTACAAGATGTGTACATAGCTGAATACAAAAGCTTTCTTCCATACTTTCCATCAACAGCAAACCAAATCTTATATTAAAATGCCTACAATTTGAATACCTTAAAATCTGAAAGTTGCTAATAAATAAACCAACCAGCATCAGTTACATCCAAAGAAATGCCTACTGACTTTTTAAAAAACCTTATATTCGACTCACTGACAGATACTAAAGGAAAGGGATATTCACTCTGTGAAACAAAATTCCAGCCAGTAGTTATTGCATACAAAGCCACAAAGAACACAACGCATTTTCATCACCTGATGACTGTGCCTGCCAATTTGTTAACATCGTACATTTCTCCCATCACGTACCTTAGCTGGAGGGACTTTGCCGGCTGCTGTGATCTGACCCGTAAAAAAACGACCAAAGTGATTGGCTGCTAACACAACAGCCTTATAACTGTCAGAGGCAAGGGAGAACAGAAGTATCAGTATTCTTCTCAACCTCATATTTATTTTATTTATATAAAATATTTTTATTTTTTTTAAAGGTACAACCAGTAGTGGCATCTGCTATGACTTCATCTGGATATAGCCTGAAACACCCATGATTGTAAACCTACCACCTAACCTCTACTCCCATTCTCACAACCAGTCCCTGAATCCTACCACAGCCTCATTGTGGCTGGTTTAAATAAACCAGGCATCCTGAATTCACCAGAGTTGCCGAGCGCTGGTAATCAACAGCAACTCTGGACACGATGCCCATTAGGGCAGTGGGAGAGACAAGAAGAGAGGGGGAAAAGGAAATGCATCAACATTCCTGGACTTGCAAATCTCCACCTTGTTCAAAACATACTGTTTCGCAAGAGATGCATAAGCTGTCAATGCCACCCTGTCTCTGATCTGGTCCATGCCTCAGCCTCTTTGAGTATTAAAAAGTTGGGGTCAAATTTGCAGGAGCTTACAAACTCCTTTCTATGTGCAAGTATTATTTTGCTTTTTCACCACTGTCCTTTACAGTTTCAGATTCTTCGACCACAAGAAATACCTTCCTAATTCTTTTCCCAGCAAACAGATCCCCAAACTCACTATTCAAGAGAACTAACTGGACTTCAGATTCCCATACACCCCTTGAACTCAGACAGATACCGATTCTTAAATATTTTCCCATATGGATAGCTTGGCTATCTGCCTTGATTCCACCTCCAGCTGTATCTCCACAACAGGAGCCAATCATGACAGTAAGCTTATCCCAGGGATGGCCAACATGGTGACTCCTGGATACGGTGGAGTACAAGTTCCATCACAGCCCCAGCCAGCATGGCAAAACATCAGGGATGACAGAAGTTACAATCCACAATCCCTGGAAAGCACCACATTGGCTATCCCTGGAGTATACTGCTCACAAACAAGAATGTACATTTGTATGAATCCCACTCAATGCCAAACTGTCCATTTGTGTAAAAGCAGAGCTGGCTAAAACTGTGTTTTCCTACCCAGCAATGTTGGCCATGGAGCTGAGAGCATCATATCCTTGAGCAATAGTCACACGTGGGACCTGATCCATAGCCAAGACTGTAGTTTTTCTTTCAGCTAGCTTGTTCAGGAGGTCTGGGTTTTGAGCTGGGTAGATAAAACTGATAAGGGTACCAGATGACTTAAACAGATCTGCCTCATGCGTGCCGAGCGCTGGGTTAAACATCGGAGCCCTCACCTGAAAGGGAGGGAAAACACAAGTCACACAATCCTGCATCATAAACCTGGGTATGCACAAAAATTAATAGATACTACTTAGTATTTTGTAGCACTAAAAATGGTTTAATATTCTTCTCAAAAATCATTTCAGCAGTCTTAAGCACCACCATGTAAAGAAGGGCAGTGTTTATTCCAATACTGCAGGGGCTGATGCTGAGGTCCAAAATAGGTAACATTCAAACAATTAGCAACAACATGAATGGATTAAAAAAAAACCAAATAGCAGGTGCAGGAGACTGGTGCAGATCAGGACCCTAGTATTTGGGGGGCATTGAAACTTTATGCCCCCCTCTCCAGTTGCAGTCTCAGTCCAGATCAGGAGGCCTACATCTGCTCTTTGCATTTGGGAAAACTCTTCTAGAAGCTTTTCTTCTGATGCAGGACACCCAATACAGATTGGGGCCATAGCAGAAGGCAAATGGTTAATGCCCCTTAAACTCCCCCCTAGCCAGGGTCCAAATCTGCCCCAGGATCTCATGCCATGAATGCTGTGTCTTATCTAGCTCACCCCTGAGAGCTGTGGCTTGCCTAAAACTACCTACTAAGTTAACTGCAGAGGTAAGATTTGAAATAAGTAATCCATGGTTCAGAGCTCAGTCTATTAGTCACTACACTACTACAGCTCTCACACACAGCATCTCAGTGATCCTAAAATAAATCTGTAATGCAAGCTAATATATTATTATTGCAGCAGAGGGGGTGGGGAAGAAGAGAATGGGTTGAGGGCAAGATACAGTCATTTGCTTAAGGCCGGTCATGCATTCATGTTTGAACCAAGGACATCTTAGCTGTCAGTTGACAGTATTTCATTACTGCAGCACCAGGTTCAAACCCTGGAATCTCCAGGGAGGGTCAAGAAACAATCCTTTCTGTAACCCTGAAAAGCCGCTCCTAGTCAGTGTAGATAATATTGGCTTAGATGGTCTGACCTGACTTGGTATAAGGCGGCTTCTTAGGTGTTCATATACAGTTGCGAAATGTTTAGACTACAGGAGCTAAGTCTTAGCACAACATTGCCATTCAAGAGCAATAACAGGAATGGACTTTGTTCAGCCGATAATATGCCTTGCGATAAGGGCATTTGCACTACAGCAACTAAGGTTTGCTTTCTATCTAAGGACTTGTTTGCACATGTTTTGGAGATATTGTGACAGAGAAACTCTATCATTAATGTTTATAATATTGCACGTATTTTGCATGCGTGTGTGCGTGCGTGCGTACTGGCTCTGCAAGACGATTAAAGGTAATAAATGCAGCCAGCAAAAGTGACTGCAAGTAGGGCCACTGTGGCTCATATTCACAATATACCCAACCACAGACCAAAATATAAACATGCAATCAATAATTTTGAGAAAGCCCACCCACACACCATCTGCTGAATATATGTGGAGAGTTAGGATAGATCCATGGGCTGTGATTGCCATATAAAAGGCATAACTTACCTTCCTACCAGCTAGCTGAATGGAAATTCTCCATACAGAGCAGATGACCTACGTAATGAGCTGCTCCATACATTACAATCCCCGTAATATGAAGCAACTACTACACAGAGGCTGTTTCAAAAGGTTTTCTGGTGGCAACTGTACTACATAGGTTTTCTGGTGGCAACAAGGAGCCAAAGAGCTTTATTCCTAAGGCAGAATGCTCAAGGGTGTGTGTGCAGGTACACTGACCACACACGGACCAAAGAACACACTCATGACTAAGTGGCACTGACTTCCTTCAATGTTCTTTATACGTCCACAGTCCGGATGCACAGATTAGTATGTGCCAGTTCTATGAATGCAGCTCGGCATTTCTGGTATTCCCCTGTCGCTTGTTCATATGAGCAAATACTCACATCTATTTATGCACTATACAGCCATAGCCTTCACATCTTCCTGCCCTTGGGGAGTCCGTCCTATGCTGACTTGTCTGCTACCAAATTCCTGTATGTTGCACCATTGAATCCAAGCATTCGCACCATTCTCGCTTAGCAAGGGATCCCAGACAAGCATGCTAGGCCTCATTATACTGCATGTTCAAACTGTATGCAAGTATCTTACTGAACTTGGCTTCAAGGATAAGCCTCCAAAAATGCCAGAATTCTCTGAAATTAGAAGTTTGGAAAGCCACCACTTTACAGGATAAAAAGCATTTTAGAATCTAACACAACCTAATAGTACTTGAGGGGGGGAAACCTAAGATCCCACACGTAGGTGCAGACACAACATTTCTGGATGTAGCATGTGCCAGCATTGCTATTTGGCAGCAAATTTGTTGCCGTCTGTGAATTTGCTGCAGCCTGACCACACCCTATAACGCAATCTAAGCTTGGTATTATTATTTCTTCAATTGGCAACAACCAAAGTAGTAGTAGTATTCATACGATAGGATAGAGATGGGGGCCTCAGGCCAAAGGGCCAAATGCAGCCCCTCCAAGTCTCTCTATTCATCCCTTGGGACTGTCCCCAGGCCCCACACTGCCCAAATCCTGTGCCCTTTTCCTCAATGCTTTTGCCTAGATGGCATGGGTCCTTGCAACTGTGATAATGCCTCTTGCTTGCTGGGGTAAAGATGTGGGTAGATGGAACTTGTAACTTTGCTTGGTTGGAATGTAGCCTATTGTACAAAGGCAAGAGTCGCCCATCCATTGCTCTGTCCACTTCTGTCTCTGGTGACGCCTGTGTGCACCTTTGGCCAATGGAGGTCATTGGCTCTAGCTCCACCTACTGTTGTCCTCCCTGCCTTCCACCCTACCAATCACAATGGGCACCAGCCATCACTGCTGATAGCCCCACCCACCTCAGGCATGCAGCCCTGCAAAGGCTGACCATGAGGGAATGTAGCCTTTGGACTGGAAGAATTTCCCCTCCCCTACAACAGGGTAATATTGCAAAAAAGTCATAATTACTTTGACAACTAAATCTGAAGCCAAGACTTCCTTTATCCCTTGGATCTGTGCCCCTGCCTCTCTATAATGGTCATCAGAGAATTTGGAAGCATCTCCTGCAGTTGACTCCACAACGACGTTAAACCCTTGTTTAACCAGAGCTTGAACCCCTGCGGGTGACAAGGCAACTCTCTTCTCATTCTGAAAGATCTCCTTGGGAACGCCCACAGTCAGTTGTTTATATGGGATACCTGTAAACGAAAGAGAACCAAACAGCAATTCCTTTGTTAGTTTATACTGGGGTGGGGTTGGGAAGGACAACTTCCAGTGGAAAAAGTCTTTTGCAAGTACAAAGCTTCCGTTGACAAACATGAGGCAGGACTACCTTTATATATCAATGAATAAAAACTCATTACTAGCAATCAATAGGTGGCAAGGGTAATTCAATAAAAAATGTTAACAATTCATAATAATGGAAAAGATAAACACAATTCAAGTGACTAAGCCCAATCTCATGCTTCTTTACTCAGAAATAAAACACACTGAATTCAATGGAACATATTTCTACCTAAGAGTGCACAGGATTACAGCCCAAGTTCCATTTAAATAAAACAGTATGTGCTTGAGTGAGTTTGACAAAAAGCAGTTAAGTGTGAACTTAGCACTACAAGTCTTCAAACATTTTCCTCTCTCAAACAAAACAGATTTCAGGGGTGAAACTTGCTGGCATGAATAATATTTTTTTTAAAATCCCTTACAGTTAGTTCTATAGCCATTTGAAAGATGAATGGTTTTTACGGTCGTCTTTGTCGGTTTTACAGTTAACCTTGGTATAGCTTTTTTTTTTAAAGATGAAAAAGAGTCCACCTAAGTCCAGCAACCTGTCTGAGGCCAATTAGGGAGACTATGGCTGAACTGCACTTGAAGGTCTCACAAGCTCATATTTGACATGTTAATTGACCATGCTCTATTGTTTCTGACCATGCCGTAGTTTCTATAAAGGACACTTCTGCTCCAAAACATTGTGACAACCATTCCTTCACACGTTATCATGCCAGAAACGCCAATAGCCATGAAGCAGAGGTGAGGAACTTCCCCCCCCTCCGTTGAAGACCACATTCCTTCCAGGAATTCTCCTGGAAGACACATATCAGGGGTGAATCAGGCCATCCCTTCTCTCTCTCTCTCCCTCCCCACCCCAGCCCCATTTTCTCTCTCCCTCCACCTCCCTCCCCAGCTGCCATCCCAAGGAAAATACACACACAGGCATGGCAGTTAGGCTTAGAAAAAAGCTCGCACTCACACCAATGGAAACTTTCCCCCCCAAACCCAATTGTTGCACCATAGGAGATTTTCATTGGCATCATAGTGCACAGGGAAGATAGGGGTTAGCCCTTTGCTTCCCAACTGCAATCCCAATGAAAATTGCCCCTGCTCAGCAAAAATGGCTCCCGCTGGAACCAGTGGGAGCTTCTTTACTAACAGCCTAGCCAGGAGGGATTCCTCATCGCTTTGTAAAAATTATTTATTATTATTATTATTATTATTATTATTATCATCATCATCAATGAGTTAACAGTATACCACAATTCCTCATCCCTTGCAGAAAGGTTCTCCCTTCCACCCCCACCCCTTTCCCCATGAAGATACAAGACAGCTTGGGGCAACACAGTGAAAGGGTCCAACAATTCTCTCCCATTTACCAGGTCACTCACCAGAAGCAACGATTTCTACAAAGATGAAACACTGAATAAGGATGCTTTAAAGACAAGGTACTGAAGTTAGTTCAGACTAACACCCAGAGCAGACTCCACTGGCCCACTGACATTGAGTCGCCAGCCGCCACTGGCATGCCGGAAGAGAGGGAAGAAAGGGTATGAATGGCAGGATTCACATGCAATAGGTGAGAAGACTTAGGATGAGATAGCAATGTTAAGCTAATTCCAAGGATAACCGCAGTCACCACTCATCTTGATCTCTATATAAAAGGCACCGTTACTTTCTTCTCACAAATAAAACAAGTGGTGGAATTAACTGCAAAAGATAAGTTCCGTGCATCCTCTAGTTATTAGGCTAACTCATTAATCATCCTAAATGATTAAAACTATTCTTTACCCCAATAGTGGGGAGAATACTTACAGGTCACAATAAACCACCGTTTGAGCTTGCATGCTCCCCCCTTCCCCTCTCCTCTTTCCTACTTCCCCTCTCCTCTTTCCACACGGTCAGGAGGATGCCAGCAGGGTTTTAGCTTCCCTTGCCTGGAATTCTCAGTTTGTCATCCTAACTAGGGATTGTGGTTTATAACAAACCCTTGAACAAGCCAGCTTCAGAAGCTACAGTTTGAAATAGGCTAGTTTTGAAACTCACTAGAGATTCAAAAAGGAAAAAAGATCCCTGGTCCAGACAAGGACAGGAAGAGATTCAGGGAACGTGAAACTAAGAGCTGCCAAAATCCTCCTCCTGACTGAACAGGAGAGGAAAGTGTGTGAGCCAGAAGCTCGTGACAGATCCTGTTCATCGTCCTACCATGGTTTAGCATGGGAATAGGCAAACATGGCTTATGCAATGGCTGAGCAGTGGCCAGTCAGTTCAAAGATCTCTAACCATGGCTCTCAAGAGTTCAAGGTAGGCAACTTCCATTGGCACCCACTTCCACTTCTCTCAACCTTCAGCATCTCATAATAGCTACCACCAAAACCAGACTATAAATATTTTATACACCAGTGAATGACAAAATATCAGTTGCCATGTCTCTCTCCCCCTCCCCCTGCAAAACAAGGGAAGCAGAAGAGCAACTCAAACCATTAACATGACACTGATTTTCACTTTCTGTTTATTCCTTAGACTTTTTTTTAAAAAAAATTGAGCTATTCTTAGTCATGCAGAGCCACTGCTCTGCCTCCTGCCTGTGTGTCAAGCCACAGGGAAGACTGTCTGTAAACATACCAGGCACAAGTGTAAACATGCCTTTCAGTGATTTAACCGGAGAAAAATCTTTCCCATTTCACTCAGACTGGCAAGTTAGTGCTCTTCAAGGAAAAGTGAGTTGCCTTCCACAGAGTGAGGGCCCTCCTACAATGCAAACTACTATTTTATCTACAGGATTTTGGACTGAGTGGTGAAAGTGGTTTTTGCGTTTTGCTAGAATTCCACAATCTTTTGGTCCTCTCTATTCATCTTTTCTTAATCAATTTCACCACTGTGTAAACTAGGATTTCCGTATCCAAGGACTACATGACTAAAAACCAGATGAGATGTCAAGCAGCGTGTACTTATGGAAATACACTGCACCTGGGAGAATGATGTCTTTGCTTTTCATGTATAAGGCTTCTCCCTACATTCCTTAACTTTCCATTAAATCATCACTTCAGGCACACTCCTCCAATCTACCCAGATTCCCACACCCATTATTCTCTACTATAGAAATCCTCTACTGAAACAAAATGACCACAAATGCCTTCTCTTCCTCTCAGCTTGATCCAAGATTATCACAGGGATGGTCAAAAGAATTTATAAGACTCCAGAGGGCTGGAAAAAGTTCAAGAAAGGGCAGTCAAAACAATCAAGGGGGTGGAGGAACTCTTCTATGACAAATCGTTATAACATGTGGGTTTTTTTAATTTAGATCAAAGATAAGTTAAAGTGGACATCAGTTAAAGTGGACATGAAGGATACAATCATGCATGTGTGAAGATTAAGTGGATAGAGAAAGGTTTTTCTCCCTCTCTCATAACACTAAACTCATGGACATCCACTGAAGCTGAATGTTAGAAGATTCAGGACAGACAAAAGAACGTGCTTCTTCCCACAGCGCATAGTTAAACTATGGAACTAGTTAAACTATGGAATTCACTCCCACAAGCAGTAGTGATAGCCAACAATTTGGATGGCTTTAAAAGAAGATGACACATATTCATGGAGAACAAGGCTAACAATGGCTACTAGCCACAATCACTATGTTCTCCCTTCACTGTCAGAGGCAGTATAGCTCTAAATGCTAATTGCTGGGAATCGCAAGTGGAGAGAGCGCCACTGCACTCAAGTCCTTCTTGCAGGCTTCCCATGGGCATCTAGTTGGCCACCCTGAGAACAGACTGCACTAGATGGGCTAGTTGGTCATCAACATAATACTTGGTTTTTATATGGCACTTTTGCGTGTTCAAGAACTTCATGCACATTATCTCAGGTGAGATAAACAGCTCATGCACATTTAATATTATAAAGCTTTCAAAGCCACGGCAAGCTCACCCAAAGCAGAGAAATTATGGAGATAAACTGTTTTTACAGATGCTTGCTGTTTATGTTTTCATTGAATGGCCATCTTATATTATCATTGGAAAAGAAAACAATGGGTTGGTATAATCATGTCAACAACAACTTCTCCAGTTTTCCAGACCATATGAAGTCACCAGAGCTAAGTTGAATTGTAGCTCCATATGAAATACTAGTTAGAACATCTAGGAAACATTTTATAACATATAACAGAAAATATTCTGCAATGGAAAAATCCATCTTCACCTGCATACATTCCATGTGTTTGCCTGTGTGCAATTCCTTGCCTCCTATGGCTACCGGACTAGTAGTTAAATATAAGGCTGCAAAAGCTTCTAAACTACAATGACCACAAAGTTTACATAACCAATGGCAAAATTCTGCATTCAAGTGCACTTTCATTCTCACAATCCATTCCAATTTAAGATCTCAAAGAATGCTGAACTTCTCTAGTTAAGCACCGTCGTATTTTTTGTGCACACGCATCCTGAGAAATTTTTGTGCGCATGCATCCATTTGCATGTACCTTTTAACTAGCTAATACTATCTAACTCCACAAAGAGTACCAACAGCATACTAGGTGATGTACAAACCAAAAAAGTGACATGTTTTCTTATGTTCAGGCAGCCAAAATAGGGATGGGGAAGAAGTCAGAGGCTGACAAGGAGTAATGGAGATGGGTTTGAGGAAGTAACAGGGAGCGATTAACAAATTTGCAAGCTCCACCCAAAAATGTCTAGTCCCGTGAAAAAGAAAAGGATAATGTAGAATATGTTTTGTGAAACTCAGCCATTGCAGATTAAGCTATACCCTGAACACACGAGCGTCTAGACTTGTGGATGTACTTAGATTAGCTCTGTTGCACAGAACGTTTTTGCTAGCTGCAGAAGTATTTTTATCTTGCCAGTATCCAATTCCTCATGGACTTGCCTTGCCCTGGGCAGGTGACTAAATGGAAGGCTGGTTAACATGCACATGCATTTCCAAGAAACAATTCTGTAACTTCCAAGTATGCCTCTCTTTACTAGCAAATTGCTGGTCATAAGAATGGGCAGGGTACATATAACATCTGAAACGAGAGAGGCTGTGAAAGCTCTGGATCGGTGTCTGAATGCAGTAGTGGATTGGATGAGGCCCAATAAACTATGCTTGAATCCTGGGAAGATGGAGGCTCTGTAAATGGGTGGTTCGCATGTCCTGGAAACAGGCAAGTTACCAGTTCTGAATGGGGTCACACTCCCTCTGAAGCAGCAGATATGACTCCTGGATACATCTTTGTCACTAGAGGCCCATGTATCCTCTGTAGCTAGGAATGCCTTTTGCCAGCTATGTCTGGTTCACCAGCTACAGCTATCTACAGTTCCTGGACAGGGAAAGCACTGTAGTCCATGCACTGGTAATCTCGAAGCTGGATTACTGCAATGTGATCTGTGTGGGGCTGCCCTTCAGCCCAGTCCAGAAGCTCCACAGACTGCTGATGGGTGCACAGAGTCACCAACATGTGACACCATTTTTAAAACATCCACACTAGCTGCCCATCTACTACCGAGCCAGGTTCAAGGTCCTTACAGTAAGCCCTCAGCAAATTAGGTTCAGGGTAATTTAACAGCTTGATCACAGAGATCATCTGTGGAAGCATCATTAGTCATCCCCCAAGTTGGTTTGGCTCATTTGACATCAACATGGAAGCAAGCCTTTAGTATTATTCGCCCACTCCTGTGGAATGTTCCTCCAGTAGAGATTCAGCAGGCACAGTGCTAACTTTCAGACTTTGCTGGAAACCTTTCTTGGCTGCCAGGGTTATACAGACAATTAAGAAACATTTTCCATGCCAGTGAACTTTTAAAAGTTGTGTGTGTTTTTTGTGGTATTTTAATTGTTTGTAAACGGCTTTGATTTTTTTTTATATGAAATTGCACTATACATATATTTTTATAAATAAATATAGAATCAATGCTTATGATACTCAGACCCTCACAATGCATTTCGCCCTCCTGCAGGATCCCTGTTAGTGAGGGACTTGGTCACCTAGTGCCAATGTGGAGAACATAAGAACATAAGAACATAAGAACATAAGAAGAGTCTGCTGGATCAGGCCAGTGGCCCATCTAGTCCAGCATCCTGTTCTCACAGTGGCCAACCAGGTGCCTGGGGGAAGCCCGCAAGCAGGACCCGAGTGCAAGAACACTCTCCCCTCCTGGGGCTTCCGGCAACTGGTTTTCAGAAGCATGCTGCCTCTGACTAGGGTGGCAGAGCACAGCCATCATGGCTAGTAGCCATTGATAGCCCTGTCCTCCATGAATTTGTCTAATCTTCTTTTAAAGCCGTCCAAGCTGGTGGCCATTACTGCATCTTGTGAGAGCAAATTCCATAGTTTAACTATGCGCTGAGTAAAGAAGTACTTCCTTTTGTCTGTCCTGAATCTTCCAACATTCAGCTTCTTTGAATGTCCACGAGTTCTAGTATTATGAGAGAGGGAGAAGAACTTTTCTCTATCCACTTTCTCAATGCCATGCATAATTTTATACACTTCTATCATGTCTCCTCTGACCCGCCTTTTCTCTAAACTAAAAAGCCCCAAATGCTGCAACCTTTCCTCGTAAGGGAGTCGCTCCATCCCCTTGATCATTCTGGTTGCCCTCTTCTGAACCTTCTCCAACTCTAGAATATCCTTTTTGAGATGAGGCGACCAGAACTGTACACAGTATTCCAAATGCGGCCGCACCATAGATTTATACAACGGCATTATGATATCGGCTGTTTTATTTTCAATACCTTTCCTAATTATTGCTAGCATGGAATTTGCCTTTTTCACAGCTGCCGCACACTGGGTCGACATTTTCATTGTGCTGTCCACTACAACCCCGAGGTCTCTCTCCTGGTCGGTCACCGCCAGTTCAGACCCCATGAGCGTGTTTGTGAAATTCAGATTTTTTGCTCCAATATGCATAATTTTACACTTGTTTATATTGAATTGCATTTGCCATTTTTCTGCCCATTTACTCAGTTTGGAGAGGTCTTTTTGGAGCTCTTCACAATCCCTTTTTGTTTTAACAACCCTGAACAATTTAGTGTCGTCAGCAAACTTGGCCACTTCACTGCTCACTCCTAATTCTAGGTCATTAATGAACAAGTTGAAAAGTACAGGTCCCAATACCGATCCTTGAGGGACTCCACTTTCTACAGCCCTCCATTGGGAGAACTGTCCGTTTATTCCTACTCTCTGCTTTCTGCTTCTTAACCAATTTCTTATCCACGAGAGGACCTCTCCTCTTATTCCATGACTGCTAAGCTTCCTCAGAAGCCTTTGGTGAGGTACCTTGTCAAATGCTTTTTGAAAGTCTAAGTACACTATGTCCACTGGATCACCTCTATCTATATGCTTGTTGACACTCTCAAAGAATTCTAATAGGTTACTGAGACAGGACTTTCCCTTGCAGAAGCCATGCTGGCTCTGCTTCAGCAAGGCTTGTTCTTCTATGTGCTTAGTTAATCTAGCTTTAATAATACTTTCTACCAGTTTTCCAGGGACAGAAGTTAAGCTAACTGGCCTGTAATTTCCGGGATCCCCTCTGGATCCCTTTTTGAAGATTGGCGTTACATTTGCCACTTTCCAGTCCTCAGGCACGGAGGAGGACCCAAGGGACAAGTTACATATTTTAGTTAGCAGATCAGCAATTTCACATTTGAGTTCTTTGAGAAGGCTTAGGGAAGGCTCTGCCCTCAAAAACAGTTAATCCCAAAGTTTATTGTTTTACTTTTCCCTGAAAGAGAGGGTAGCAACCACTCAATTATAATGGGAGAAAGGGGAACAGAATCATCATTAGAACAGAAACATAAACTTGCCCTGATAACCATATCTGTTGAGAAGCATAAGCCATCCTGGTTTCTTTTCCTTGATCATATTAGGAGAGTGACAGAATGCTGGAAGAATGGACTGGCAGGTTGGGAAGTGGCTTCTACAAATAGCAAAACTCAGACCTGTTAGTTTGAAATGATGCATGTCCATTGAACTCACATACCTAGTTTGACAGGCGCCTGGCACCATAGCACCCGGTGTATGCGGAATGCTCGAAGGCATGGCGTCTTCACAGTCTTCACCTTGTGACACAGCACATTGCTGAAAAGAGGACTGGAGCAGCTAGTAGCAACTGTACGCAGAAGAAGACTTGTCATGTTGCCCGAGATCCAGCATGAATGATCAGCCCGTTAGGAAGCCACACAGCTGTCCTAATGTATACAAAAATATTAGCCCTTTAGCAACTCATGGCCCTGGAGACTTGGAAAGCATAAAGTAGTTTTTATTAAAAACAAGTTTAATTCAGAAACACAATCCGCACCCATCAAGACTTCAAAATTTTTTTTGACAAGGTTCGTGATCTTTGCTTTGTAAAAAGTAGTATTTAGCACTATTTTGAGACTTTCAGCATCTTAAGAACATTTTACGCAATCACATTATAATATACAGATTTCATTTCACCATGATGTTGATGCAATAATTCTATCCTTTCTAGCCTACACAACTACATGGAAGCAATTTCATCTTATTTCAATATAACAGCCATAGTTCAGTAATAGGAGCATCTGCTTTGCATGCAGAAGGTCCCAGGTTTAACCCCAGCATCTCCAGGGTAGACTCTTGTCTAAAATCACTGAGAGTCACTGCACTCAGTGTAGACAATCTTCAGCTATGTTGAACAATGGTCTGACTCTGTGTAAGGAAGCTTCCTGCGCTCCTAAATTAGTTCCAAGATTATAGCCTTCATGTTTAAGTTACTTTCATCCTTCATATAGAAGAATTTCAAATGCATAAATAAATTGACTGCAGTGAATATAAAATTACGTCAAATCCATATACAGCTACTAACTTTAGTTCATTCAAAAGTACCATTGCTATCACCAGTGATAAGACTTCAAAAAAGTACTGGGTACAATCCGACAGTATTGTAAATTAGTGAGGGTTTTACTAAAGTTTTCAATGGGGCTTAGGTCTCATTCCTGGCAACTAGATTAAATCTAGATACCTGTGTTGATTATTTTCTTCTCTGAAAACAAAAAATGGAATGATTAAGTATATTGCTTTCATGGATGAAGACTGCCAATTGAGGCAAGCCAGAAGAAGCAGCCCAAAGTATATACAGATGATAACCTATGACACAATTTGTTAAACTACACCACATGCTGAAGGAAACTTACACAGCAGCAAATACAGGTATTTCATAATATTGGTACCAGTTAGTGGAGTTTTGTTTTGGTTGGGGGGGGGGCTAAAAAGTGAGGTGCCAGTACTTATATCCTGATAAAAGAGCATGGGTACCAGCAGAAAATGACTGCCCATGGGCAGCAAAAAAACCCAATGTGCCGGTACTCTGTACCAGTGAGTACTGCCACAAAAAAAGTACTGGTACCAGTCAATAATGTGTAGCCCATGAACTAATTTTTATTCGGCTGGAAATTTATTTTTAATACCACCATAGCAACATATAAAAGACCAAGAATAATAGCAGGACTTTGGGGCATTCAGCCTGAAGAGTTCATGCATCATGAAAGCCTGCATATTTTCACTGCAGCAAAAAAATCATTTTAATAAAATATCCATGGGGGGGTGATATCTTAACAAATATACCAAGCAACAAAAAGCATGCACGGGTACTAAGCTAATTTGCTGGCTAAGGCTGCAATTCAATACATGTCTACTCAGAAGTAAACTCCATTGGGTTCAATGTGACTTACTCCCAAGGAAGTGTGTACTGGATTGCAGCACAAGCTGTTAATCAAAAATAGTTATTTCAGCACTGAGAAAAGCAAAACACACAATGCACAGAACAAATTAACTGTTCCATTAATTTTCTTTTTAAAAAAACACTGAAAACTAATTCCCACAAGCTACCCAATAAACAGTTACAATATTTCAAGACAGCTCTTATTTTTTCTGCTTTACCTACAAGTTATACTGTAATAAAAAGTTTCCAGTAGGCACCGTTTCTAAGGCAATTGCCATAAATAGAAAACACTATAACATTATGAGACTGACTGTGCCACGTACTCAAGAGATATTCAAAATGCATAAGAAATATACTCCCTCCAAGAGAAAGTTAGCTCTTTGCTAAGAGAAGTGAACAGCTGCCAGAAAAAAGTGTCTCTTTAAATGAATAACCCACATTAATGCCCCTTGAGTACCCAGGCGTACCACGTCTGCAGGAAATGCAAGAAGCTGGAATTCCCATTCATTAGCAAGTTCCAATTGGCTGCTTGCTGACAGCAACACAGCGTGCAATTTGCAAAAGAGATGTATGATTGGATACAACTCCTTATCAGCCTCCAAGTTAAATTCATTCATTGTGAAAGCTGTCATGACGTTTTTAATTTATGCAGCCTGCTGTCAGTGTCCAATCATCTTCCAAGACATGCAGTTTCAAGTTATCCACACATCTTTACCACTGGAGCTTGCAACTGTAGGTCAGAACTCCTGTGTTTTATATCTAATCCTGCTCATTGATTTTTTTAAAAGTTAAATCTTTGACTATGTCATGGCTTCTTAATTTTTACTTTATATTTTGCATTTTTATCTTTATTTCAGAAGTGTAACATACTTATGAACATTCAATTTCTGTTTACTAATTTCAGTAATTCTTCAGCAGCAGTAATCAGCAATTTACTGAAATCAAAAAGGATTAATTTCCAAGCGGAGAGATGGGAGAAAAATTGTCAGGGAAACAAAAGCCACCGCCACCAAAAAAATGCTTCCATTTTTTCAAATTCACATGGCATCAGTGCATTGATTCTCTCATCTCACATTACATCTGTAAGGTATTCCAGTTTGAAATTATGACCATGTGATCCCAAGAATTCATGGTCTGTAACTCAAGCACAGATGCATAAAATATCCATTTATAATTAAGAGTAGCACGAAGTAATACTGCCAGCACAATCATATGCATGGTTCATCAGAAGTACACCTAGGTTAAGTGTGTGCAATATTGCAGCCTAAATCCCACTGTCTAGCATTAACTTGAATATGGGACATCAACTCAAAAATAATGTCTCATAGTATTTCCACAAAAAATGTTCTCTAGTCTCCAAAGGAATTGAGTTCTATGGTTACAGCAGGGCAGCTGTTGCTTGTCTTCATGCCCTTGCAGTGCAATCCTGGCAGATAGATGGTATCTTCAAAGGGGGGTCTTAACCAGTTCTGAAGATCAAAATAGAATTGGCTTGACCAACCTGTTGCCTTCCAGATGTTTTGGAAGGAGGCAGTCTTGTTAGATCCAACACGGAGTACAAGGCAGGCAATCTGTATGTCCATACCTCTGGGGACAGTACATGGACATGTGCCAGGCTGCTGCAGGCCAACCGCGATTTCCCAGCACATGTTCCCATCACATACCTTTCCTTTCATGTTTTATTGGTGTACACAACTGCAAACCGTAAGTACAGTAAGAGTTGACTCTTAGGTGTATTTGACCCAGACTGGGCAAAAACCAACATCTTGAATTATGCCTAGCACACTAGAGTAAGACAACACAGAGTGCATCCCCACCAGCTACCTACCATAACTAGTCATCGTCCAGTAAAGGGGCTGCTACATTCTTTTAATAGCTAGGGATGCAATCCCAACCACAGACTAAACCCTGTTGAACTCAGTGAGAGCTACTTCCAAATAAAGATGCAAGACCTGTCTGTCAACAGTATTCCAAGAAACTTCAGAAAGTTACACATCTCTCAAGTAATATTTTAAAGAAGGGGAGGCTAACATGTAGCCCTTCAGATGTTGATGAACTCAGGCTCTCATCAGCCCCAGCCCACACAGGTCCAATGGGCAGGGATGATTTGAGTTGTAGTCCAACATTTGGAGGGCACAACATCTTGTGTTAAAGGGCAATGCAGTTTCAAAGGTATAACAATCTAAATCTGTAATCGCATCTTTTAAACAGGGCCTTAAAGAGAGTTTTAATTAAAGAAAGGGAAAAGAGAACCATTACCCTCCAGCTCACATCTTAAAGACAAGGGTGCAACTCCCAAGAAGAGACTCCGATGAAGAGATTTGTGGTTTCTGAAGTTATGTGGGAAGCAAGCAACCCTAATTATTTAAATCACTCATTTCAAGCTTGTTCCCAGATCCTCTCCCACCCTTTATACTAAAAAGGCCTCATTAAATCTTGAAGGCTGCCCCTTGCAAGGCTCATACAAGGTCATCTCCTCCATTCCCACCTTACATTTGACCTCCACACAACAGACAGGCAGCGATGTTGACTTTAGCAACTGTTGCAATTCTCTTCTGACAGTTGAAAAACCAGCTCTCACCCTGGAACACACATTTTTGTCCCCTCCAACTGATTCTTTCGCCACACAGCATTAAAGCTTTACTGGGTTGACTCCCAAATGCCATAAAAGTACATTCCTGCTATGTGCTCTTCCCTCACCCCAGAAAGCTTCTTTTTACTTCAGAGGTATGTGGCTTCCCCATGACTCACCTGCAAGTGCCAGCTCTTTCTTACTTTAATCATTTTGTGGCAGCGGCTTTCCGAGCAAACAGGCCAGACCTGCCACAGTGAACTCCACTGATTCCCCCAGGGGAACCCAGTGGCAAAGGTGACCCCCCTCCCGTGTTAAACCCATTTAAGCCTGGGGTGAAAGGCGCCTCCTCGCGGGTAGCCAGCCTTATTCTGCTCCGTCTACTGACTTCGAACAATAACTGCAGAATGGGAAGCATCTGCTCTCATCCCCCTCCTTTGCCCGTAACTTCAAGCAGGCCTAGAATAGCAACAGTTCTGTGACTCGTCGTTGCCAAAGTTGCGGTTTGTGCGTGGAGGAAAAACTGGGGAGGAAAGCGGCGGATTAACCCTTCGCGTGGAACTCTGTTCTAGTAATGAGGATGAGGATGGAAGGGCTCGAGACGGCTTTTCTGCAATAAAACTCCCCCTCTTCTTCCCCCTCCCCCAGTTCCCGCTTTGAGGCGCTTCCCCGCAACCGTGATGGATGTAAAGATAAACATGCAGACGTCCAACCCTACACTGCAATGTAACAACCGTGCGGGAAGCTAAAAAAAAAATGGAGGGGAAATGCAACTGTTTTAACCCTCACCCCAGGAGAATACAGTATAATCAAAGCAGGCAACGTTCGCGAACAATCCAAGCCCTACGTGGTGGGAAAGAAAGGCAGATCGGGTGGATGAGGAGGAGAGGGAGACAACAGAGGCTACCTACCCGCCCTTTTGCGCCCTGCCCGATCGCCCCGGTTTGCCAATTTGCTTTCGCGCTGACCTTCCCGTCTCGCTACAGCCGGCGTGAGACGGGAAGCGGGGAACTGTGCCGGCGCGAAGCCCCAGCCAAGTGGGCGGAGCTGAAGCCGCCAGCGGCCCAGAATCGGAGGGAGACTGGATGGGAGAGCAAAGCGAACAGACGCGCACACACGCTGATATCCTGTCTAGGTAGAAAGAGCGAGCCGAGGTCACGTGGCGAGAAGCCGCTCTCGCCTCTCCCAAAAGGAGGGGGCGGCAGAGGGTCTCGAGCACGTGATGCGACTTCAGAGAGCTCCCGACGCTCCTGGAGTGCGCATGGGCGTGCTTTGCGCTGTGTGGACGGCTTGTTTGCGGTACTGCAGCCATCTCCGCCGCCATCCTTTACTGTAGGACAGTGGTTCCCAGGCTTTATGAGTACAGTACCCCCTTTATAAGCTCAAAAAATTGTGATTTCCCCCCATGCTAGCTGTAATTTTAGTATCTGTTAATTGAAAAAATGGTGCATGGCAAAAATCACATCTCCAAATATTCCTTTCCATAAAAAGCTCCCTGCAGACAGGGAGGTGTTGCTTTCTTTTCTTAACGTCCAATCAAATTGGTATCCCCCCTCCCCACAGTCTGAAGATGTACAGTCCTGTCTCCCAACACCAGTGGGTTACAATGTTGGACTAAACCAAGTTCAAATCCCCACCCAGCCATGAAGCCCGCTGGGTGACCTTGGACCGAACACAGTCTCTCAGCCTGACCTACCTCACGGGATTGGTGTAAGGATAAAAGGGAAAGGGGGGAAATCGTGCACTACCTTGAGCAACTTGGAGGAAAGGTGGGATATAAATGCAATAGTAAACAAATACATTTCAGCTGCAGTATGTGGACCCCAGCCTCAGCCAACCTGCTGAGCTTTAGAAGAAGAAGAAGAAGCAATGTGATAGTGGTGGGGATGCTAAATTGTGAAAACAAAAGGGTGGATAGATTGAGTGCTTTTAGGCCTTGGGATGATCATCAGAACTGGTTGATCAGATTTGGTTGATGTGCACTTGGAGAATGAGTGGAGCAGAAGACAGGTCAGCACACACAACACACCTGCCCCTCCTGCAAGCATTTGCAGGGGTGCCTTAAATAAGGCATTTGGGAGGGGGGAAGCCCTTAACTGCTGCAGCATCTTGGAGACAGAGATTGGAGGAGCGGAGTGTAGGTGGAAGAAAGGGGGGGATGCTGGCACACACACTTAGCAGAGATGGGGGGCGAGCAAGTCCTGAGCTTCCTCACTGCTTCTTTGCTCTGTCTGGGCCAAAAACGGGGTCTGGGTGGCCTCTCAAATAAGAATAATTTTTAAAAGGAGATGCCAGTGAATCAGGAGGCAAGAAAGGCAGGCGGTCTGGGTGCCAGCCAGGAAGAAAGGTGGAAAGCAGCCTTTCCTTGCAGCCTTGCTTCTTTTGCTTCACAAAAAGAGCCCTCTCCTCTTGTTATGAGTAAGGGCATCAGCACCAGCAGCAGTAGTGCAAGGAGATGGGAGTCAGTGATAGTAATCCTCTTTTCTTCCTGGTAGTACCACCCTCAGTCTCCTTTGGCATCTGCCACATGTTTTATAGGCAGATGCCTGCCCTCGGTGTGCCTGAAAGATGCTCTGGCGCTTCAGCAAAAGTCCTCTGCCTCTCTTTTGTCATCTGCAGTGGCAGTGGGGAGCAGACAGTGTCCAGGAAGTGAAGACTATTTTTTTAAAAGAAAAAATCATTTATTTATTGTTCACGCCCCCCTCTGGATTACTTCGTGTCCCCCCGGGGGTCCCAGCCCCCAGGTTGGGAACCACTGCTGTAGGACTTAGAGTAGAAAAGTGGGTGCAAGGAATGAATAAGGAGGAAGGCACTTGCGTTGGTAAGGCAGAGGGATGATGATGATGGGTCTCTGCAGACCCGTTCCTTTTCTTGTCCAGTGCACTGGGTTGTGTCTCTGTCGAATGTCCAGCAAGCTTGCAAGCTCATTGCTTGGAAGCAAGCTGTGAGTTTAGAATGGGATGGAAGAGCAACCTTTCTGTCTCAAGTAGTAGAAAGGAGGTTTGGCAACTGAAGGCTTATTTATTTATTTATTTATTTATTTATTGTATTTATATGCTGCCCCATAGCTGAAGCTCTCTGGGCGGTTTACAGTAACTAAAAACATTAAAAACAAATATACAAATTTAAAACACATCTTTTAAAAACAATTTAAAACACAATTTTAAAAAATTTAAAACAATTTAAAAATACAAGCTAAAATGCCTGGGAGAAGAGGAAAGTCTTGACCTGGCACCGAAAAGATAACAGTGATGGCCCCAGGCGCACCTCATCAGGAAGATCATTCCATAGTTTGGGGGTCACCACTGAGAAGGCCCTCTCCCTTGTTGCCACCCTCCGAGCTTCCCTCAGAGTAGGCACCCAGGGGAGGGCCTTAGATGTTGAGCATAGTGTACGGGTGGCTTCGTATCGGGAGAGGCGTTCCATCAGGTATTGTTTCTGCCTTTCTATAAAAGCCAGGAGGCCAGGAAGCCCTATGAGGCAACGCATGGTTGGTCTATGATTGTTCTCTCATATACAAAAAAAAAGACATAAGAAGAGGCCTGCTGGATCAGACCAACGGCCCATTTGGTCCAGCATTCTGTTTTCAAAGTAGCCAGTTAGATGCCTCTGGGAAACCTCATATCCTCAATCAGGATATGAGTGCAATGGCACTCTTCCTTTTGTGATCCCCAGCAGCTGGTGTTCAGAGGTATCTTGTGTCTAATCATGGAGATAGTAATATAGTCATAATAACTAGTAGCTATTGATATCTATGAATTTTCAAAAGTTGAACATTCCAAAAGTTGGAACTTTTCTTCAGTGAGGTATTGCTACAACACGTTGATAATTGTGATTGCACTTTTCTGCATGTTTTAAATTCTACAGAATATTTTTTGAGGTGCAGTGACCAGAACCTATACTCCTAGTATGGTTGTACCATTGTTTTGTATAACAACATAATGATATTCGCAGGGTTTTTTTCCATCACTTCTCCAATTTTCCCTAACATGGAGTTTGCATTTTCTACAGTTTCTAAACACTCAATCAACATTTTCATCAAGTTATCCACTACAACCCAAAAATATTTCTCCTGATCAGTAACGGCCCATTCAGGACCCATAAAATAATTTTGTGGAGTTAGGGTTTTTTTTCTTTGATGCAATGTGTGTCACTTTACACTTGTTCACATTGCCATTTTAATGCCAATTCCCACAGTTTGGAGACATCCTTTTGGAAATCCTCACAATCACTTCTTGTTTTTACTGCCCTAAACAATTTGATGTAAACCGCAAACTTGGCAGCTCACCCGAAACTCCAGATCATTTATGAACAACTTGTCTGGAAAATATTTTTTTTGGCAATTCATAGATTGAATAAAATAAGGGGAAGGTCTATAGCTCAGCGATAGAGCATCTGCTTTGTATGCAGAAGGTCACAAGTTCAATCCCTGGCGTCCCCAGGTAGGGCTCAGAAAGATTCCCTGCTTGAAACTCTGGAGAGCTGCTTCCAGTCAGTGTAGACAGTACTGAGCTAGATGGACCCGTGGTCTGACTCAGTATGAGGTAGTTTCCTAAGTGAAAAAGAACTGTTTCCAGTTCAGCTCCTTGGGGAAACTCACTTCTTCAATCCCTCCAGTGTGGGAATTGTCCAATTACTCCCACTCTATGCTTCTTGCTTCAGTTATGGAGCCCTGCTGCATTAGATAAAAGGCCCATCTATCCTAGCTTTCTGTTTTGAAAGTAGCCAACCAGATTCATATAGGAAGCCTGCAAGCAGGGCATGAGTACAACACCACTTCCCCACTTGTGTTTACCAGCAACTGATATTCTGAGGCATGCTGCCTCTCATACTGGGCGCAGTATATAGCCATCATGAGTAGTGACTGTGTTCAAAACACCCTACACAATCAGAACAAAAGGTGACAATTTTCCTGAGGTGGCTGTTGCCTCGATTCAGGGGCCAAAAATAAATCTGAATGCATGTTGCAATCTGAATGCATGTTGAAACTATTTTCAAGACATGATGCATGTGAATACTTGCCACAAGATGACAGGGACCACAGTCCCTAGGAGCAAGCCTCATTTAACATAATGAGACTGCCGGTGATAAGTAAATATGCTATGTTTGTGCTGGTCAACTGCAATCCTGTGTGCACTTTCTAGGAAGTAGGACCCATCGGACTCAGTGGAACTTGGGTCCAAGGAGCCATGGGCTTTAAAGAAACTTTTGCATAGTTAAAAATGGCCTGATTTAATCATGTGTAAAGCCAGTTAACACAGCTGCTTGGAGGAGTTATGTTCATTTTATGCCGACTGTGAGTGTATATGTATGTGTGTGAGAGACGGAGTCCAGACATTGTACAGTAGGGCCCCACTTTGCGGCGCTCCGCTTTGCAGCATTCCACCGATACTGCGGTTGTCAATTGCAGAAAGGTCCCACTCCTACGGTGCTTGTTCCACTTTTATGGCGTTTTTCAGGCATCGGGCGCCATTTTAGACAATGTTAGTCAGTGCGTTCTGCTTTACGGCGGATTTCGCTTTGTGGCGGCGGTCTTGAACGGAACCTGCTGTATGAGCGGGGCCCTGCTGTACTACAGTTCCCATCAGCCCCAACCAGTCAATGGTCAATGGTCAGGGATGATGGGAGTGATAGTGCAACACGGGGGGGGGGTTCAGGTTCCCCATTCCTGGCCTAGACTGAATATGTATACTGATAGGTGCCTGTCTGTCTCTCTCTGAGGGGTGAAAGTTGAAGCTTGCCCGAAAGTAACACTTCAAGTATCTGATGGAATGGACTGTAGTCCACGAAAGCTAGCCTTATGACATGATACATTTGTTAGTACCCTAAAACAGCACTCCCCTCTCATCTTCTTCACAAGTGGGGCCGTTATTTCCTTGGGTTGCTATGGTGACACAGGAGCGAGGGGAGGCCTCCAGAGCGCTGTGAGGCGCTGTGTGCCAAATCTATAAACGCAACAAGCGTCCCTAGTGCGAAGGGGAGGGCGGTGTTTCTTGTTCGGTTTTGGTGGTGGTGGTGTTTCTTCTTCTTCTGACGAGAAAGCGAGCGGGAGGGAGGAACTGGAAGTGAAACGGATTTGGGTTGGGGGCGGCGGTGCCGGCCGGCTAGGACGGTGTTGCGGGCGCTTGCTTCCTTCAGGCCCAGGAAGACTCTGTTTCCCTCATGAGGAAGAGGAGGGCCTGAGGAGGCCGACATGTCCGACAACGGCTTCGACCGGGCTCCTGGTGCGGGTCGAGGCCGAGGGGGTGGTGCCCCGCTGGCTCCTGAGAGCGGGGCCCGCTTGGGGATGAGCGGAGGCGGCGGCAGCGGCAGCACCACCAGCAGTGGTAGCTTCGGGGGTCCCGCGCAGCTTCTCAAGCAGGGCTTCGCACACCACCAGGAACCCCTTCGGCCTCCCAAGACTGTGCCTCCGGGGACCAGCGTCGCCGCAGGTATTGCTTGGCGCCGCTTCACGTCCCTACCCCGCAATTTTCCTTTTCTCCTCCCTCACGCGTTCATGTTTTTCGTTTGGAAGAGGAACTGGGATGGTCGGTCTCTCTCTTCCCCCCCCCCCCCCGAGGCAGGCCCGTCGTCGGGATCCTTCTTTGTCGCTTTTGTAGCCAACCAGAGAGTGCAAACCCGATGAGGAAGGAGACTTGCTCTCCGCCACCACCACTCCTTCCTTTTCCCAACGTCCCTCAGATTAACATGGGGCCATGTAGGGGCGCCGTTGAGGGAGATTGGGGGAGGGGAGTCGTCGCACCTCCCTCGGTCCTATCTTGTTTCTGAAGCCATGCATCGTTATTCTTCAAGAGGACCTCTATTTCTGGCCGATCCTGCATTCAGGGTGACTAGACACTGGTTTACGTTGGTGGTGACATTGCTGTAGTAGTTCTATCATCAGATGGTGTTCAAATGGTTCCCCCCCTCTCGGTTTTGCCGTTTCATCCCGAATAGATAAAAAAACGGCCCTTGAAACTTCGTTGATAATTGTAGCCTGCAATCCTGTGAAGACTTTAATAGGAGTAAGACCGACTGAACATAGTGTGATATGCTTCGGAGTAAACATGCATAGAATCGAACCATTATTTCACTTACTGAAATATCTTTAGTCATTGAATAGGTACTGTTGGTGTCTTGCCTTAAATTCTCTAGCAGAGAGGAAGAATTGAACCAGGATTATTAATTTACCAAGGGTTATGTACCCCCTATCGGCATGATGTGCCATCTCTCTGCACATCCCTTCCTCTTCTTTAGACTGCCCTTGAAAATGGCCTGGAATAAGTAGATATGTATGGGTACAACAGTGTATCATTGATCTATATTTGTGTGACGTTGGTGCTACATGTATATGTATGTATAATTTGGCATTTCTGATCCATAGGTCAGAAATCCAATCCACACATGCTTCTTGCTGGAATAGTAAGATGGTGCTACTGTTTGTTCAGTGAGGGATAAGGCAGAGGAATCAAGAGCTTGTGTTTTGTTTTGTTTTGTTGAGGTCTTTTTCATATCTGATGTTGGAATTCTAGTCTTGCTTATTCATAAGCAAGCTCTTGTGAATTAATGGACATTATTTCTAAGTAAATATGGTTAGGATTAGGATGGATCACAGCCTAGTCATAAATGTGATTATTCAGAATAAGTCCTGCTTAGTTCAGTTGAGTTGTGCATAGAGTTGTATTCAAGTAAGCATGTTTAGGACAGGGCTGTAAAAGTGACTCTGAACCCTTTATGGAGTATTGGTACACATGTGGAAGAGGATTAACCAGAATTTGTTTGAATTACAGACTCAAAATGCAAAAAGCAATGAGACATGTAAGAATAGGCAGTAAGACTACATCTTAAATATACTGATTTTGAAGAAAATTCCACTGAAGTCAGTAACTTGTTCTTAGGAAATTCCTTCTATGTATTATATCTATTTGCATTCTATTAAAAATGCCTGGGGTGATATACGATACCTTAGGATTTAAGTTTAAAATTGAGCAGAGTGACAAGATTCTCATATGTTATGTACTGCATTTAAAAGGAGTTACTGACATTGAGCAAACAGTCATGCTGTAGAGATGAAGAGAATGGAATATGTTATCTGTTGTACAAAAATGTCTAAGCTGCCTTATCCCTAAAATTTAGGACAGAGGACATCTATTTTAAAAAAACTTAAGCTGTCAACTCCTTGGGACAGAATTGTTATGCTGTCTGTAAAGTGTCATATATGTTGATGGCACTACATACATAGTTATGGGCAGTGTCCAATTGGTGCCCTTATGCAATACAAGAACTTTTGATCCAACAGGAGGAGTCTGCTAACTGAGGAGAGGGGGTGATTTTTTGCTGGCCCCTCACCCTCTTCCAGTCCACAGCACCCCTAAAAATCTGTTCTGAGTTTTGAAGGCTGCAGGGAATGACGAAATGAGCTAAAATGTCCTCCCCTTCTTTGCTATTAGCAGATGCCTCTGCTGGAATAACAGCAATTGGAGAACCAATTGGATTCCTCCCTATGCAATAAAACACCTTGTTAAATACTATTAAAGCAAATAGGTTTTTGCACAGCCAGGTTTTTGCAGTCAGTCTTCTAGAAAATGAGAATCTTAGAGCAGCGCTACTGATGTTCCACCCTATTATCCATACTCTTAACACACTGAGGTGGATAACTGTTAATATCCTCAGTATAGTGATACTGAACTCTTCCTTTGCTCAAGTGCAAGGGAAAACAGGCTAGGATTTAAAAATTAGGCTTTATGGAGATGTGAAGTGGGATACAAGAGGCAACATTTTGAAACAGAAATGTTCTGATCAGTTTTATTGAAGTTGTTTATTACAAGGAGGATTGGTCAGTTGTGATATATGTAACATGTGTCCATCAACAAAAAAATTGATAATGTCTGCAATTTTGTCTAAAATGGAGCAAAGAGGCTTACCACTACATATACGATATTTTATTATCTTTTGCAGTAGTCATAGATGTCTAGGAAGAAGGGTTATGTTTTGGTTATACAAAACCTTTCATAAATAAAACATTGCTTTATCCTGTGTAATCTTCTATACATAAGCATTATTATTTTGTTAGATGTGTACAAGACGCGTCCAAGGTCTGTTGGCGTAAGGGCCTGTCTGCTTAAGGGGTGAAATTCTTGTTTGTATGCAAGAGTCTTGAGTTGTTTTCCCAGACAAGGTGGTGTTCTTGAAGATCAGCTTACTGCTTCTTTAGAAGGGGACTGAAGCTGTATCCTGACAAGACAGAGACACTATTGGTGGGCAGTTCCTAGGCATTTATAGACAGAGAGCCTTGCCGCAATGCTGTATGCTTGAATAATTTTGCATAAAGATTATTGTGACCTTTACATGGGGTTGCCCTTGAAGGCAGTCTGGAAACTTAAACTAGTGCAGAATGTAACCACTAGGCTGTTGGTGGGAGTACCATGATGAGATCATGTTACTACTTTTTGTGTGATATGAACTGGCTCCAGCACATTACTGGTCTCAATTTAATATTGACATATAAAAGCCTTATAATGGCTTGGGACCAAGATATCTGATGGAGTATCTTTCCATATATCAACTGGACCAGGCCTTGTGGTTTGCAGAGGGCGCCTTTCATGTTCTGTTGCTGCACATGGCTCACTGTGCAGTGACACAATGTATGGCCTCCACTCTGTTGGACTTGCACTGCCAAGGTAAAACATGCACATTTTCCCATGCTTTTCATGGGAATGGTTAGACTGCTACAATCTGGTATATATTGACTTCTGCTGTTTTCTGTCTACTACTATGAACAGTTGTTTAAATTGTTTTTATAAAAACTAATTGTTTTACTGTTATGATCTACTTGGGATCCACTAGATGAAGCTTTGCTTTTAAGTTTAATAAATTATTATTATCATCACATATCTGAGTTGGATTCATAATTATTTACCTATCTGTTAACTTTAAAATGCCAAAATTTTTCTAGATTATGTTTTCTCTGTCAAAATGGGAAGGGAAAAGTAAAATTGCTTTGAATACTGTTGTGGTTAAGAGAGATGCAATATTCAGTTTCTTAATTTTAAATTTTCAGAACAGACAAAAGCTACAACTTTACCAGAAAAAAATAGTTCTAATTCATCAATGGCTAAACCTCAAGTGGTTGTGGCTCCAGTGGTAATATCAAAGCTTTCCGTGAATGCACCTGAATTTTACCCCTCAGGATATACCCCTAATCATAAGGTAAGTATTTAAGCTGCTCTCTTTCTCATCTGTTTCTAAGCAAGTGCTCATGAAAAATAATCTTCATTACTTCAGTACAGGAATAGTCAGCAAAATTCTATCCTTATCCAAACTGTACTGCAAAAATGTACTGCTTCAAGTTTGCCCTCAAGTTGTTAGGGAAGTTAATTACATAAAGGTCTCTGTACTGAGTCTAGAACAAGCCTGGTTGCTTTTGGCAAGTAAGAGCTTCCTCCAGGTGACTAGGCAGAGAATATTTACAAAGTTGGCTTTTTTATCTTTTGGGGCCTACAATATAGGCCACAACTAACTAATATTACTTATTATTACTGAGACCGCCTCAGTGGGGGAGATGGGAAGAAGGGCTCATTTCATCAGCTCTGCAGGAAAACCGCCTCCATCAGGCACCTCCTTCTCCTGATCTGTTTCCATGACAGCTGGCTGGTCATTATAAGAACAGCTATTTAAGAATTGGTGCCTGAGTTTGCTTCCCTCCCCTCTTCTTTCCTCCCTGCCCCTTTCCCCTTGTGTGTTGTTGCTTTTTTGTCCTGCAGGCAAGGACTATCTTATATTGATTGATTGTATGTAAGGTACTCTGGGAGCCTTTTTGGCTGAAGAGTGGGGTACAAATACAATAAATAATAATGGGCAAGGGGAGCCTGTGGCCTCCAGATGTTGTTGGACTACAACTTGTGTCATCCCTTACTGTTGGCCTTGCTGGCTGGGCTGATGGAATAGGAATCCAGCAGTATCTACAAGATCCCAAGTCATCACCCTTGAACTAGCAGATATGTATGGACAGACATGCTAGTGGACTTACTTGCTACCTCTCTTATATCAGTATAGACAGGTGAATTGTAGCAAGCCTCTGGTATGCATAGAGTAGAATCAAAGAATAGTAGAGTTTGAAGGGGCCTATAAGGCCGTTGAGTCCAGCCCCCTGCTCAGTACAGGAATCCAAATGAAAGCATACCCAACAGGTGGCTGTCCTCATGGTTTTCCTTGGTATGCAACAATCACCAGTGCTATTGCAACTGATGAGCAATAATGTTATATTATGTTTTACTGTAGCTGTAATTTCCCAATCCCAGGTGTTCAAGGTGCGTGGATGGGACAGCATGGCACACCACAGTAAGATTTTCAACTAGGTTCCCATGTAAAACGTTAGGCCAAATTTATGTATATTCCTGTATTGTGCCTTTTTAAAACTTCAGTTTGTTTGCTTTCCGCTACTAATGGCAAGAACTAAATTGATGATGTTGAAGCCATTTTCATGAAAACTGAAAATGTTAAGTTCAATTCCAAAGCTGGCTGTAATTTCTTTTAGGAAACATCTTTGGAAGATGGTTGTGATGGATTTCCAACTTTAACAGAGTATGTGCAGGATTTTCTCAACCACCTTGCAGAACAGCCGGCTTGTTTTGAAACTGAAAGAGCACATTTTTCAGAAACTCTAAATGGCTGTGTCACTACAGATGAAGCATTACAAGAACTTGTTGAGCTCATATACCAACAGGTAGAGTGTGTGTGTGTGTGTGTGTGTGATGAACAGCTTGCATATTATGTATAAAATCATATTTACATGAATTTCTAATCTTGCAATCACACAGGATTTATCAAAGCACATTTTTTGAAATAGTAAAGGCTTGGGCCAGTAGGAGTTTTAGAACATCTGGATGTTAGTTGCTTACAGTGGGGATGAAGCTTTTGCCATGCAAGTTTAAAATAGTGACACAAAGGAGCATGCCTTTGCATATTGGGCTGCAAAATGATGGTCCTCCCTTTATCTGCTTTAAAAGCTTGGTATGAAATAAGCCTGTGTTCTCTGCTATAGTTACTTCAGATAGACTTGTTTAATCTTTGCTGAACATTTTTTGTTGTAGAAAGCAAAGAGTAACAAACTTATACTTTTTTTTATTTTTGTCAGTTCACTTGCTTTCTGAAAATTTACTGTAACATGCTTGAAACTGTAGGAAAGATGTTTGAAAATATTTTTACAGTAAGATACATATCATATTAGCTCCAGTTTCAATACTCCTAGTGTTGTATTTCACTGAATAATAAGCTAATTTTATCAGCAAAAAAAAAAAAATGCTATAATTTCCAAAAGTATTATTTCAAGTATGGAGAATGTGACTTCAAGACAAATGTTTCCAAATTTACGTATGTGACCCATAAGGTTACAAAATATTCTAATATCACTAGTGTATTCTTTATACAGTGAATTACTGAATGATTCAAATTATTGATAAATTTATTTATTTATTTTATTCAATTTTTATACCACCCGAAGCCAGAGGCTCTCTGGGCGGTGCACAGTATAGCATAAATACGATACAATAAAAATACATTAAAATGACAATAGTAACATTAAGCATATATGTTAAACAATTAACAGCCTGGTCTATATAACAACAAAAATTTAAAATATTTAAAAAGCCTGGGAAAATAAACAGGTGTTAACCTGGCGCCAAAAAGATAGAAGTGTAGGTGCCAGGCAAACCTCGTCGGGGAGACTATTCATAGTTCGGGGGCCACCACTGAAAAGGCCCTAGATCTCGTTACAACCCTCCGAGCCTCTCTGTGAGTCGGAACTCGGAGGAGGGCCTTTGATGTTGAACGTAGTGAACGGGTAGGTTCATATCAGGAGAGGCGTTCTGCTAGGTATTGTGGTCCCGCACCATGTAAGGCTTTATAAATCAAAACTAGCACTTTGAATTTGGCCCGGAAACCGATAGGTAACCAGTGCAAACGCGCCAGAACAGGTGTTATATGTGTGGACCGTCTGGTCCTAGTCAACAGTCTGGCTGCTGCATTTTGCACTAGCTGTAGTTTCCAAACTGTTTTCAAAGGCAGCCCCACGTAGAGTGCATTGCAGTAGTCCAATCTAGAGGTTACCAGAGCATGCACAACTGAGGCGAGGTCGTCGCTGTGCAGATAGGGCCGTAGCTGGGCTACCAACCGAAGGTGGTAGAACACATTCCGTGCCACCGAGGCTACCTGAGCCTCAAGAGACAGGAATGGATCAAACAAAATCCCCAAGCTACGAACCTGTTCCTTCAAGGGGAGTGTAACCCCATCCAGAACAGGTTGAACATCTACCATCTGGGCCGAGAAGGCACTCACCAACAGCGTCTCAGTCTTGACAGGATTGAGCCTCAGTTTGTTAGCTCTCATCCAGTCCATTATCGTGGCCAGGCAACGGTTCAGCACATCAATAGCCTCTCCTGAGGAAGATGAAAAGGAGAAATAGAGTTGCGTGTCATCAGCATACTGATGACAACGCACTCCAAAACTCCTGATGACCGCGCCCAGCGGCTTCATGTAGATATTAAAAAGCATGGGGGACAGAACCAATCCCTGTGGGACTCCACAATGGAGAGTCCAGGGTATCAAGCAGTGCTCCCCAAGCCCTACCTTCTGGAGGCGGCCCACCAAGTAGGAGCAGAGCCACTGCCAAGCAGTACCTCCAACTCCCAACTCCGTGAGTCTCCCCAGAAGGATACCATGGTCGATGGTATCAAAAGCCGCTGAGAGATCAAGGAGAATCAACAGAGTTACACTCCCCGTGTCTCTCTCCAGACATAGGTCATCATACAGGGCGACCAAGGCCGTTTCAGTGCCGAAACCGGGCCTAAAACCGGATTGAAATGGATCTAGATAATCAGTTTCATCCAAGAGCACCTGGAGCTGGCTGGCAACCACCCTTTCCAAGACCTTGCCCAAGAATGGAATGTTCGCTACCAGTCTGAAGTTGTTCAAATTATCTGGGTCACAGGAAGGTTTCTTCAGGAGTGGTCTCACCACCGCCTCTTTCAAACGGCTAGGGACCACTCCCTCTCTCAAGGAGGCATTTATCACTTCCCTGGCCCATCTGGCTGTTTCAACCCTGGCAGCTTTCACTAGCCAAGAGGGGCAAGGATCTAGTACAGAGGTGGTTGCACGCACCAGTCCAAGTACCTTGTCAACTTCCTCAAGCTGTACCAACTGAAACTCATACAACAAATGAGGACAAGACCGTGCTCCGGATACCTCATTAGGTTCAACTGCCATAATATTGGAGTCTAAGTCCTGGCGGATGCATAAGATTTTATCTTGGAAGTGCCCAGCGAACTCATTACAGCGGGTTACCGATGATTCTCTAATATCCTGAGGACTGTGATGTAAAAGCCCTCAGACAGTTCTAAAGAGCTCCGCAGGACGGTTGAGGGATGATTTAATAGTGGCAGCATGAAATGCATGAGAGAAGATAGGTTACTGTAGGGCATTTGTAAATACCAGTTCAGAAATCAATACAAAGATTAATTAGGACTTCTTAGATATGAAATAGAGAGAAACACCTCTTCAATCCCTTCTTTTCAGTTGAGCCATTCATCTCTTTAAGAATAGGACACATGCAAACCCATCCAATGCTTGCTTACTCAGAAGTAAGGCCCACTGTGTTCAGTATGGTTTACTCAGAAGTAAGTATGTATATGATTACAGTCTGAGACTATTTAATGTTGTTTTTAAAATGACATAGTACAATAGTCATTCTTGACTTCTGAGTTGGCATTTCTTTTAATGTTGAAAAATGCCATTTATGCCACTCCCATTACTCAATTTTGTTTTGTTACCCATGCATCTAAAACAGAAGACTACACAACTTTAAAGGCTGAGTCTTGAAAGAGTATTCATATCATGAGAAAGATCTCTGTCTCTTTGCTCACATTACATTGTATCATATAGTTGTTTTTATATTTCTCACTGGGCTTGGTTTTTGCATCTTGGAATTGCCTTTTCTTGTAAGTAAGTAAGTAAGTTTATTGTGGTCAAAGACCCACAGTATATACAAAGAGCAAGATAAAAAGGAAAATAAAATAAGAAAACGGTGAAACATTAAAACAGAAAACAAGGTGAAATTGCATCAGAACGAGAACTTACACTCCAGAGGGCAGAGATATCCGTATTTGTTGAGAGGCATGGATAAACTTGGCTACTTGAAGGGAGGTTTCCCTATTGGAACCAGCCAACAGGTAAGATATTATGGATTCTGGAGGTTTATATGGGTGCCTTACCAGAAAAGGGGAAAGAATTTTTTTCCTTAGCTGTGAGTATAGGGGGCAATTTAAAAATGAGTGCTGAAGGGTTTCGATGGAACCCATACCACAGGGACAGAGGTGTTGTTCAACGGGCAGGCCAGAGAACCTCCCACTCAGCAATGTGGAGTATAGGGAGTTGAATCTGGCCTTAGTAAAGGCTAATCTGAATTTGGGTACTGTAAGGAAGTCTAGATAAGAGGCAAAATTTCCAGGATCCATTTTTAGCTTCAGGAAGAGGGGAGAGCATGCTTTAGAAGCTCTTTCAAACGAAGATTGCAAATCCAAGTCTTTAAGCTGACACCGAATTTGGGCTTTTGCCAGGGTAGGTGATAGGGATGCTAGGAATTCCTCAGAGAAACCTGTTTTCAAAAATTTCACAAAGAATTTTTTGCTCCAGTTGGATGTAAAATCGTCATTCCAAAGGGCAGATGTAAAGCATGGCTGCGTATTGTAGGCACAATCGGCCCAGAAATTTACGGCCATCAGCCATGCCATGCATTCCAGGGATGAAACACCGCACTGTAGCCTAAGAGCTGCCGAGGCGACGCATCTCAGTACACCAAGCACCCTTCGTAGGAAAAGGGAGAGGACTGCTTCCACTGAGGAGTTAAATGAATGTATCCATATAGGGCCCCCGTAAAGAATTTGGGGGATAATTTTGGCTTTGAAAACCTGAACAGCTGCTGGCACATACTGCTCCCCTTTGGTGAAAAAGAAGTGTAATACACCCTTTACTATATTACGGGCATTCTTGATCGCCACTCTGATATGAGTTGTCCATTTCATCGTGGAGTGGAAAGTAATTCCTAGGTACCTGAAGTGGGAGACCTGTTCAATTTGGTGACCATTAATTGACCAGGGAGAGGTTATTTTACGGTTAGAAAATACCAGGATTTTAGTTTTAGAGTAGTTGATAATAAGTCGGTTGTCTCTACAATAAAGCATGAAGGCTCGGAGCATTTGCTTGAGACCCACTTTGGAAAGAGAAAGCAGAGCCGCATCATCAGCGTGCAGGAGCAAAGGGCATCTTACTTCTGCGATTTTAGGGGAATGAAATTCCTGAGAGAGGCAAAATGATCTTAGGTCATTTAAGTAGAGGTTGAATAGCAGGGGAGCTAGTATGCATCCCTGTCTCACCCCCTTGTTAGAGAGGATGGGGTCGGTTAAGCCTCCCTGTCGACCACAGCGTACACGTAGAGAGGTTCGCTGGTATAAGTTGTAAATCAGGGTTAAAAGCCTTTTGTCGATGTTAGTATTTGCTAACTTGCGCCATAGATTGTTCCGTGGGATTGAGTCAAAAGCGGCTTTGAGATCCACAAAAGCCACATATAGGCCATTACCTCTTAGCTTACTGTATTTTTCCGCCAGGTGACTCAGTACAAGGCAGCGATCGAGAACCGAACAGCCTTTCCTGAACCCTGCCTGCTCTTTGCCTAGTATGTCGTATTCCTCCAACCAGGCATCAAGCTTTGTTTTCAAGTGTGCAGTGTATAATTTACCAATGACTGATAATAAGCTAATTGGCCTGTAATTTGAGGGGTCCTCTCTATCTCCCTTCTTAAATACAGGCACATTTATCGCTTTGCTCCAGGATTCCGGAACGAGACCGGTATTATTGATTTTGGTAAATAGATTGGCTAGGATAGGCGCCCACCAGTCTGGGAATTTTATCAGCATTTCTGACGGGATATTGTCAGGGCCGGGCGCCTTATCCGCCTTCAGAGCAGCAATCAGAGCTTTTACTTCTCCCTGGGAAACAGGAGGCCATGGCAGAAGGGCCAAGGGATCGGGGGGCCAAAGGGACTTTGATCCACAGGTCGGGCTTCAACGAACATGTCAGTGAAGTACCATTCCCAAGTCTGGGGGAGGATATTACAGGGTGCTATAGGTTCGGTGCGGTAAGCGTTAGAGATGATGGCCCAAAAGCTTTTGGTATCTTTAGATCTCGATACCCGAATTAAGGACTCCCAGTCTTGCTGTACAGATAGCCTTTTCTTAATAGTCAGCAGAGACTTGTATTCCCTTTTGATGACATAATATTCGGGGGGAAGCTGGGAGAGATTTTCCTGGCGGTAATGCGTGTATACGTTCCTCAGCTGTAATTTTAAGGCCAAGCATTCCCCATCAAACCATTTCGCATTACAGTTAAAGATTTTTTTAGGAGCAAGCTGTCTAGTAAAAAGGGTGGTGTTTAAATTGGAGATTAAGGATGAATATTCATCTAGGGCTGACTGGGGGTTATTGGCTTTCCTTAAATTTTCCCGAATGGCCGTGGCCAGAGGGGAAAAAAGGAAATTTTCAGACCTAAGGGCCAGCTGTGACGACCATCTTGTCCTTCTGCCCTTAAAATGCTTGCCGCTAAGGGTGGAGTTATGGTAGTTCGCTAGCCTGGAGTTCTTGGGGCAGACGCACTCGATGTTGAGCGGTAGATGGTCACTATTTTGTCTATTGCCTAGCTTGAAGGCAGAGATCAAATTAAGTAGTTGGGGGCAATCATTGCATAATCGATAACACTGCTACCGCGGGAGGAAATATAGGTGTATTCTGCACTGGCGCCTAGATATTCTAGGCCATTTAATATGATCAGGTTATGATTACCAGCCAAGCGAGCTAGGCATATTCCCCCATAGTTAATTTTGTAATCCTTCGAGTACCTGTTAGAATTAGGGATAAGGTGGTCACAATTTTCGCCCCCCCCCCATAGCCTTGATGAAAAAAGAGCATTATTATTTGGTCCAGTCCTCGCATTAAAGTCCCCCATGATGAGCAAATATGCTCTGGGATACTGAGCCATCAAATCTGACAAGTAATTATCAAGCTCTTCCCAAATCGTGACCGTGTTGGAACGTATCTGACTGGGAGGGAGGTAGACATTAATACACAAGACCGATAGGGCATTAAATTCTAGGCACACTGCCATGGCCGTTGAGTTCAAGTGTTGGAGATCTCTAACTTGGATGGCCAAATCAGAGGAAATCAAGATTGCCAGACCCCCTTCTGGTCTACCTCTCCTATCTGCTGCAAGTGTGGCTGGCAGATGTCTGGGGGAGAAGCCATCTAAAAAGGGATTACAGGTTGCCCAGGTCTCTTGGAGAAATATTACATCAAAATTGTTAAGGTAAGAGGTCAACTCTGGGTCGCTTTATTTACTGTTCCAGCCAGCTATGTTCCAGGATAGGAACTGCAAAACAGCGGGGGGTGAATGTCAGTTAGGGGCCGAAATTCTATTTAAGGCACCTGTGACATCCTGAAAGACTGCTCCGTTCGTACGCCAGCTAGGATTAGTAGATCTGGAGACCATTGCTTCTAGTGAGGATGGTCTTGGCCTGTTAGATGTTCTTGGTTCCTCCGCAAATTTGGTGATGGAAAAAGCTGCTATGTCATCATTTGAGGGAGCGGGCGAGGATATCAGTGACTCACAGCCATCCGCGGCTCTGAGACGTTGGATTAGAAGATGCAGCTTGGATATCAACGCCGATCTCTCAGAAGCTGGGAGCTGGACGTAGAGCTCCGTGAGTTGAAGCTCCTCTGGTTCCAGTTCCTGTAGGAGAGCAGGCATCAAAAGTGGCACGACTGCGGGAGAGAATTGTGGCTTCAGAGGATCAGGGGCCTGGTGAACAGAGTGCATGAAGTTGTTAGTCCTTGGAGGATCTTCAGAATCGGCCATGCTACCGGTCAAACTGCATAGATGAGATCTGACTAACGGTATTGGAGGTGCGGCGTTAGTATAGTATCTTTGTACGGATATACCCATTCCTTTTAAGCCGCCCCTTGCACTAAGAATTTGATTGGCTTCCCTACTGGAGTGACAAGTAATAATCAGGCACCAATCCCACATGTTGTTGGAAATGTTGGTCATTGTTCTGATGAAATTTGTTCGCCATGGGGCATGTGTCGCCTGGCGGAGACAATTGTCCAAGAACGGAATACTCGGAAATAGGGGGCGCCGTCCCCTGGCGTTATGTTTATAACAGATGACCAGCTTATCCGATTGTAGTGTCAGGTTCCACCTTGATGAGTGTCTTTCAGATGGCTCAGACCTTTGTTCCAAGTGGTCCCACAGAATAGACTCAAGTTCTGCCATGTCCTTGACCGAGATAAAGCTCTGAGAATCTGACTGAGGCTCCGTCAGCAGCAGTGAAGATTTTCTCCGGGTATCCTGGCAGTGGGCATTTGATGAATCCTTCTTCCTTGGAGCGTCCAATTGTTTGAACAAAGGTTTAAAGTTCATCTTATTAGAATTATTGGGCTTGCTGTTCTTAATATTTTTTTATTTTTTAGATTGGTTGATGTTTAAAGCAGTAGTAGATTTTTTCTTTTTCTTTCTGCCTCTGTTTTTGCCCGTGTCAGGAGTGCGACTGTAGGGTGGTTCAGAGCTGTATATAGGGTTTTCTATAGCTGTTCTTCCACCTCTTGAGGGCGCTAATACTTCCACCAGCGTGGTAAGTAGATTATTTGTTTCTGAAATATATGCCTTAACTAACTTCATTTCCGCAAGCAGAAGGGGCTGCCAGTCTTGTGGGGGGTCTAAAGAAAGGGATCCGTCTTTTTCCCTTTCACTCTCGGCTGAGGAAATTGGTTGTCCCATAAGAGGGCAATAAGAGTAAATGGTAAGGAATTCTGAAGGCGGTTCATCATTTATTGCACTCGGGGGAAAGTTTAAACCTACATTCTGCAGTTCCTCTGCGGGGCTTTTAGCAGCTGGAAAGGTCGTGTGAAGTTTAGCAGAGAGGGGATGTGCTACCGTCCATTCATTTTCCGACCAGGAATTCATAGAGTTAGCTAAAAATTTCTGTGACGTCGAAGGGGGTAGGTCCTTAATGGGGAGAAAGTATTCTGTAATCTTGTTCTGGGCACTATTTGGCGCGACCGTTTCTTCCACGGTTAGACCCATCTCCTGATAATTGCTTCTAGTCATTACCATCTTAGCTTCGAGCCCCTTGCCCTGTTTGCTGGGTGAATCAGTGGGGGCCGGGACTGGAGTTTAATTTGGCTGCTATAATCAGCTAGGCGTTTATTTCGGAAGCCTTCATAAATTTTGATCACAGGTTTGTAAGTCCTCTGGGAAATGGCAGAGATGGCAGGCGGATCCCCATAAGATTAATGGCGGATCCTCCTATGCTTGAGCATCCGTTGACAAGCGTATCAGCCTGGAGCTGTCTGAAGTTAGGGAGGATGGAATGCAGAATTGTGCCAAAGTTCACCCCACAGTCTCTTCCTTCCCTACTTCTTATATCTTGAACATTGTCTACTCATAACAATCCTTTGGTAATAGCTTTAAGTTTCTCGTTATGAGAGCTGAAGTAAAAGCGTCTTACCGGAAGTCCACCTCTTACCGGAATCGCCTTTTCTTGTACTGGTATTGTATAAATGCAGCTAGATTATAATTGCTATAGTAATTGTAGAAATAGAACGCTTTCTGCCAAAAGTGAAGTTGACACTTCTTGGAAGTTTTATAAATGAGGACAGAGGCCTTGAATTGAGCTCAGTCAATTTGAGGGCTTGGTACAAGCTGTAACACACAACAGACTACTTTCTGGGAAGGCTGTAAGGGAGGGGTAGCAGGGCTGCAGCTATGTAATTGAAGGGAGAAACAGGAAACTAGGAGTGTTTTGAACATTTTACAAAGGGACACATAGTACATAGTGAAGGCCCAGGTCAGAGAGAAATTGGGGGAGGAACATTTTCAAGGATCTATTCCATTTGTACAATGAAAAAAAATTGAAATTTTGGAGGAATACTGAAAAATGTGAAATATTTTTTCTTTTTGAATGAGTAAAATGCTTAATTAACAAGGTTTTACTCAAAATGTGTAGTAGGAAACTTTTATGTAAGAAAATTACAGAATGTTCATTCCTGTGTATACTATGTAGATCAGTGTTTCTTATCCTTTTTTAATCCTTGCCCCCTTTTAACTAACATAAAAATCCCACACCCTCCTTCAAACCTGCCCCCCTAATTATTTTATTTGAATTTTCAAAAGGATTGAAATATTGTGACTTAATTATAAATAAAACGTTGGGCTTAAGAAAACATATCAGAGTAGATATACATTTTTGGGTTTGGCAGCTATTTTGAGAGAATCCAATACCCTCAAATAAAAAGAGAACTTGTTTCATGCTATGATTTAGTATTGCATATACATAATGATAGCTCATAAGATAATGCCGAACTACTGTGCACCCATGTTGTGATAATAAGCTGTGTACAATCTTCTCACTTTCCCAAACATAACATTTCATACTATTATAATTTAATATTGTTAATTTTTACCTATGTACATTTTTTTAAAATGCACCCCCCAGATGTTCATACACCCACCCAGCTGAGAAGCACTGATGTAGATATATGAAATACTCAATTCCAAGATGCATTTCTGCACCTAAACAGCACTGACATTTTTATGAGAAGAATATACAGTGCTTTCATTTGTTGTGGTTTGTTGCTTTATTTCATTTTTTCTTGTGAACTTTGATTTGTTTGGAGGTTCTAGATGCAAGTACAGTAGGGCCCAACTCATACGGCGGGTTACTTTCCATACCCCCACCGAAAAGTGGAACTCTGTCAATAAAATGGCACCCAATGCCCAAAAAACACCATAAAAGCTGAACAAGCGCCATATGAGTGGGGCCTCTAATTGAAAGCTGCCGTATTAGCGGAACGCCGTTAAGCGGGCTGTCAAAAAGCGGGGCCCTACTGTATCCTGAATTGCATTCCTTTTGACCTGGTCCCTCCTTTGCAGTCAACGTTTTCACTTCAAATGATTAAAACACACTCTGCTTCAAAACTAAAATCTGTTTCCAACGATGTTTTATTCAGTCATATTTACCTCAGACATGCCCATTAATTTCATTGTGTCAACTAAGCTAATGTTAGATACAATCCTAAGGCATTTTATACTTTTGAAGTTACAGTTGTTGTTGTTGTTATTATTATTTATTTATTTATACCCTGCCTTTCGGCCAAAGGCCCTCAAGGCGGCTTACAAAGAAAAATAAACACAAGTATAAAAATACATCAGTGAAAGTTGTATGCAAGTTACCTGGGTCTTACTTTTGAATAAATAAGCATAGGATTGTTCTATGAATTTCAGTACAGTTTTATGTTATAAATAATGCATTTTATGTTGAAGCAGCAGAATAAGGTTAGGTTTGATGAACAATTATTGCATATATTTCAATCCCCGCCCCATGTCTGATTTTTTTTTCTGTGGGGAAAACACAACCACCATCTCTCCCCGTTGTCCCTCATATCTTCAAAATTCCTGGAAACCTTACATATATTGTAACATAAGATAATGATGTTTGTCTGTAGAAGAAACCTCAGAATAGCTATCGGGGAGCAATCTGAATTCCCCCCTGCTGCCCAGTGGGCCTTTATGGAGCAGTAAGGCCACCACTGCAACCCTGCTGCACTTGGCAAAAATTGGGGGAACAGGAACAGGAACAGCCTGGAGCTGGTGTAGTGATTGCACCAAATGCCTTCATGTGACAGCAGGAGGGCCAGCTCACGGTTCGCTGGATCCCAGGCTGGCTCAGCTTCTCCCTGGTTTCTGTGCTGCTTGCATTACTCTGCAAGTGACAGCCAGTGGAGGCCTGCAGGACTGGGCAAAGGGACACCTTCACCTAATCCAAACCCCTAGCCTGGAGTAAAGGGAACATGGGTTGCTCTGCACACCTTTAGTCATTGGGTTCTCCTTAGACAATAGTGAGACATAACATTCCTACACTATTCCTAGGCAAGGAACAAGTACACACTTTGCATGTTGTATACAGTTGAATAGAATCCTATTTTCTTGGGTCCCATTCAGATGATATTTTTCCCATGGAATTTTTCCTAAGAAGAAATCGGAAGTGGGCCTCAGGCTTGCGTACTGCATCTCCATTTCCTTTACAGGGAAAAGTGAACAAATGAACTAGGGAGACCCTGTGTGTATTTGATGTGATTTCCTTGACTCTTGACAGAGATCTCATTGTTCATTTCTGCTAACAAGAGGGTGAGACCCACACCCAGTGTCCTCTCCTCCCAAAGATTCAATTCTGGGGGCATAACATCCCAATATCCCCTCGTTGATTTTTCAGATGTGAACCCAATTCCTTGTTCTGTTGCTAGTCTCCTGCGTAAAGACAATTCACCATCAGCACTTAGCTGATCTGCAAGACTGGTTTGAATTGGCTTTTATAGTGTAAAGTGGACCAGCAACAAAATGTTATAGCAAGAGTATGGATGCTCAGGATTCCAGCCACTCCATTCCCCTTCCCCCTCCCCAGCTGTCCATCTCTCCACCACCCCCCACCATCCAACAATAAGTATTCCACTACCACTGAGCATGTTTAGTCCTCATTGGGTTGTTTTGAATGCCTCCCCCATTTTAGGTTTTTTCCTAAATATATTTTGGACTTCTACAAACCTTGGGGTACTCCTGAACCTCCTCATTTTACTCTCTTGTGCATGGATGGTGCCTGTTTGGCTTCATAAGGACTGACATTCACATAACCTATACCACCTAGTAGTATGTATGATTGTTTGCAGGGCTTGGAAATGTTACTTTTTTTGAACTACAACTCCCATCAGCCCAATCCAGTGGCCATGCTGGCTGGGGCTGATGGGAGTTGTAGTTCAAAAAAGTAACTTTTCCAAGCTCTGATTGTTTGTTACCATTGTTTAGCTACCTTGGGCAACCAGATATGGAAAAGTGGGATATAACTTTAAATAACAAATAAGAACTGGTTCCCTTAACCATAGAGGAGACCCAGTTAGTACGCTGTTGTGAAGCCCTTAAAATTAGTGAATTCCACTAAGCTGAAGATTGTTCACTTTAAATTCTTGTGGAGGGGTCCAGGAAAATCTTTCAGATAAGTACACAAAACCCACATCATTTTGCCTTTTCTAATTCCAATTGTTCCTTTGTTTGGAAGGCTACATCTGTTCCAAATTTTTCCTATATGGGGGCAAGGTTGTGCAATTATCTGTCTCATCATCTCACCATTAATCCTCAAAGTGGCAACTTCAGACAATTACTGCTTCACAGGTAAGTATCTGTATTTTTATGACATGAAACTATCATGCACAAAATTGACTTGATTTTCTTGTGTTTCTTCTCTGCTTAAACTTCTGATTCCAGAGACATTGCCTAATGGACTTCCAGAACAATTTTGTCACAAAATTAAATGCTTTCCCCTTTACCTCTTAGGTTTTTCAAAAGCATTTTGTGATTTTTGCTTCAAATTAAAATATATGTGTAAGTTTATTTTCTCCACTTTTTTATCTAGTGTTTTGGCTGGGATGTTCTGTTTTTACCCAGGCTGTGGAGTCGGTACGCCAAACCTTCGACTCCTACTCCGATTCCTCTATTTTTCTACTGTCCGACTCCACCCAAAATTGCTTCCAACTCCACAGCCCTGGAAAGGGCTGTAAATGTGTCTTTAAATTGGAAGCTCTCATAGGAGCATTTTTATCGCTGCCTGAATATGTGCTGATCTTGGCATCACAGCATTTGTCTTCATCTGGGTCCTGTGTCATACACTGACACACAAAATGTTTTCCATCTTGAGTTATGGTGAAATGCTCAACTACAGCTAACTTCATGGGAAGCTTCTTTGACATTTTGAATTTATATTTTTTAAAATGTGTCAATCAAAATTTATTTTGAAGTCGGAGTCGGTACATTTCTACCGACTCCGACTCCACCCAGAATTGCTTCCGACTCCATGACTCCGACTCCACAGCCCTGGTTTTTACAGATCTTACAGTATTGAAGGAGAAGCTGCTGACAGTCAACTAGCCTAGTATTATACAGCCAACCCAAATTGTGTTTGCATTTTGACAGATTTGTAGGGCAGTACTGAGAAAGGAGGTCAGGTCTCCTGCTCCCCTGGTGCATTCACTATAGCTGTCCAATTTCCCTGCTTTTTAAAGCTTGATAGAAATATCTGTGGGCTATAGGCACATTCTTAAACCACAAGGTTTTTTGCCTATTAGTGAATATTCTCTAATCTGTGCATGTCTGTAAGAGTACCAACTTTCATTTTTAAATGCAAATTTCTAGCCTGCATGATTGCAGGAAACAAACCACCTGAGCTTTTTTATAAACAATTAACCTGTTCTCTTTCCCCCACCCCCAAATGTACAAATATGTGTAACCCTAAATCTTACAGTCCTTATTAATAATACCATTTATATAAACATTACAATTTGCATAACTTGGTGAGTAAAAAATCTGGGTTTCTGTACTGCAGGGGTTTATTGTTCTGATGGATAAAAAATGCCAGATATGCTTAGGCATTCTATATGTAATAGTGTTCATAAAATGCCCCCTTTTTAATGCCATCTAATGTTTTACTTATTTTGATGCTAGAAAATATTGCAGATTTTGATACACTAGATCAGGGGTATGGAACTAGATCTGGCTGCTGGGCCAGATCCTTACTCCTCCACCCCCACGTGTGGGCCATCTTTGACAGCTAGGTGAGCAGGGCTGTTCACATGTCACTCCCCTCATATCATAATGGTGCCAAGTGACTTGTCAAACTTCAAAGGAAGTTGCAGCTGATCAGCAGTTACAGCAACGTCCATTGGGTGCCCCTTTGAAGTCCTTTTGGAGGAAGCAGTTTGGATTCACACCTCTTTCTCCAAAACAACATTTTTCCCTCTATAGATTTCGTCCTTTTTAATGCTGCTGTGGTACAAAAATACATATGCTCTTTTTTACTTTTTCTTTTTTTACAAAGCACCCCCTCAAAATCACCATCAAATCATAGGTCACCTCTGTGTCCACAGATGTGTTCAGTGATTTGTTGGTGATTTGTTATCTCCCTATGTACAAATCATGAAGATCTGTGACTTGGATCAATGTTTTTGACACTGGCAAGCTCTGGCTCTGTGACGTTTGCTGTGCAGTCTACTACTGCAAGCTTTACTTTTACGGTGTTCGGGGGCAATCCTGTATAAAATCATGCAAATGCAAGAAAATCTGTTTTAATTCTACTAGATTTACCAGACTTCTTGCAAAGCAAAGGGAGTGTATGTGTGCACTTTCTCTCTTTGGGTGGGAGGATAAGAGAAGTCAGAGAAGGGTGGTGTCCATAGCACTCTCTCAGAGTTCCAAATGAGCCTATGGGACCAGAAAGTTTGGCATCCTATGATTTATTGGGTAGTAGCAAAATATTTCATTTTCATTTTTTATATGAATTCTTACCATTTCCAAGGAGCTTTGGGCAGCATATGTGAGTCTATACTCATTTTACTCTGACAATAACTTTATGAGGGCAGTTAGCATGACATATGATGACTAACCCATGGTTGCTACTTGAGGTTAACAGCTGAGCAGGTCTTTTTGATGCAAGAACAAGACTCTCTCCGCTGTACCACACCCAATGTCAGAGTGGCTCTTGCATCCTGGTCCTTTTGATGTATGGGATAAGGGAGGGCCTATATTACTGCATGGAACTGAGTTGAGTGTGCATGTCCAGTATGTATCTCTGTACTCTGTAATGTCCCTGTCAGTTTGGACTAGGCCACCCCACTTTTTAAATTTGTTTTTATTTATTTTTTAAAATATTTATATACTGCTATACATTAAAAAAAATCAAAGCAGTTTACAACATATGTAAATAAAAGATGAAACCATATATAAATTTAAAATCAGAAATCATTAACTAACTGTTGCAGACAGATATCTTCTCAATTGCCTGTATAAGCCTGGTGAGATAGAAACCTTTTTAAAAGTCAGAACAGAAGGTACTGCTGAATCTCTATTGGCAGAGCATTCCACAGGATTGGGCTGATGACACTAAAGGCTCAGATTCTTGCTGTTGTCAAATGAGCCTTGCCAACTCAGGATGACAAACGATGCTCCTGTAGTTGATCTCGGTGATTGAGCTGGGATATAAGCATTCAAGCAGTCCCTAACATACCCTGGACCTAAATTGTTCCAAGCTTTGTAAATTAATACAAGGACTTTGAACCTGGTTCGGTAGTAGATGGGCAGCCAGTGCAGATATTTTAACAGTGCATGTGAGGGCCTCTTGCAGATACCAACTTGTCAGGAGGCCTGTTCCGCACAACATAGAAGTGGATCTTAGTGTTGTGGCATCTACCCGTTGGAATTCCTTCCCCTTAAATATTAGACAGGCACCATTTCTGCTACTTTTCAGCAACTACTGAAGACCTTCCTGTTGCAACAAGCCTTCTAGGTAGAGACCTTATCCCAGTCTGCGTCTATGTTGCAATTGCTTTTTGAGATGTTTTAAAGGATTTTTTTTAAAGATGTTTTTAAGATCTTTTAGAGTTTTGTCCTTTGTTTACCACCCTGGGCTCCTTCTGGGAGGAAGGGCAGAATAGAAATTAAATAAATAAATAAATAAAATGACAATGGTGTCGCATGTTGTCAGTCATGTGCCCCCATCAGCAGCCTGGTTGCCAATCCTGCACCAGCTGGAGCTTCCAAACCAGGCCCAAGGTCAGCTCCACAGAGCACATTGCTGTGATCCAACCTCGTGGTTACCAACTCATGGACTACAGTAGTCAGGCTGTGCCTGCCCAGGAACAGCCGTAGCTGGTGAACCAAACAGGGTTAGAGGTAGCAGACAGATTCTACCCTCACTATGGCTCTTTTCCACGTAGGTGTGATTGGCAAGAATTCACTTAAAATAAAGATACATTCAGAGGGATAGTTGCCATGGGTGATTCCAGTGTGTGGGGAAGCTTTACCTGTTCACAACTGTATCTTTGATAGCATCTCATTTTGCATTACATTCTAGGTCTCAGTAGAAGCTGTTGAGACCTGAGCCAGCCCAATGTGCATAACTCTGCTGTGGATTCTGTTTCTGGTGTGTTATTGAACCCAAAAACTGGAAACGTATACAAAGGGTGCATTTTAATAAATTGCAGTCATCTATTTCAATAACGAACAACAATGTTCATTACTTGAAGCCCTGGATATTGCATTATACATTATCCCATTTTAATCTGTTCTTTGCCTATTACACATTAATATCAATTTTTAACTTGGATATTTTAACTTCAGTATATTTTTTGTATTGCTAGAACTGGCAAACATTGAAAATATTACTGATTAAAATGTGTCTCTCGTAGGTGTCGGAAAGAATATGAAAATAGAGATGAAGCCGCCAAAGGAGATGAAGCTGCACGGAAAAGATTTCATGCATATGTGCTATTTTTAGCTGAACTTTATCTAAATCTAGAGGTAAGGGGGGGGGAATAAACTTTTAGTCAGAAACGTAGTGGTGAGCAAAGGGCCTTATGACTGTCTCCCGACTAGGCTTTACTCAGAGTAGACCCTTTGAAATTACTGGGCCTAAGTTAGTCATATCCATTAATTTCAATGGGTCTAGTTTGAGTAGAACATTGGATACAGACATAAGAGTACATTTGTAGGGCACTATAAGTTTGGCAAAAACAGCAAAAATCTAAAATCAACTAATTTACCTTTAGTTCAGAATTTTATTTTTTGACATAATTTTAATAAAACAATTATTTTTATTAAAACTAAACCCTGTCAAGTGCCCAAAATCCTTGTTGACATCCCCAAGCACTGTTTCACTAATTTGTCAGAACACTGGATGTTAAGAGGTATACATTGCTTAATGAGTACTTGGGTAGAATCCTGCCAACACCTTTATCATTTTATTTCTGTAAGGAAAGTGATAAGACAGTCCCTGCACTCAGGCTTACAATCTAACAGACCCAATACAAAAGGAAAGTGGATTGGGAGGGAGGAGACACTTCAGAAACTTCAGGCATTATTACTTAGCTACAGAGTTCTTGTAATGACCAGCTGGAATTTAAAGATTTCAAGGAGAGGAGGAGTCAGAGGTGATTGGTCTTTCAGCAGAGTGTCTGGAGAAACCCTACAGTCCCATCTCTTTCTCCTGTAATCTGATGAGATGGTGCAGCTGGGTCACTAAGGTCGCAATCCAATACTTGTCTACTCGGAAGTAAGGTCTATTGGGTTCAATGGAACTTACTTCCAGGTAAGTGTGTATAGATTGCAGCCTAAATTACTGTTATACTTCAGTGGCATTGATTTCAATAGGCTATTAAAAAATGTGGGCTTAAATTTCCTTTTAGCTATTCCAAACATTCACCTCTTTTTTAGTGTACAACAAATGAACAGGCCTATATTATGTTAGTGTGCTTGAGGAATCTCCCTTAATTCTTTCCAGGGATAATTCTGTTGACAAGAAGATAAATATTTAAATAAGTATGGGGGAGACTACTTAGTGGTTTTTTTTAGTCTTTTTCTTTTTCCCTGTGGTGAGGGGAAGCGATGCACAACCCATATTGGATTGAGAGTTTTCTCCAAAATGAAACTCCTGAAAAGGTAGGAGGCTTTGTTCTATTATATCAGGAACACAGGAAGCTGCCTTTTACTGACTCAAACCATTGGTCCATCTAACCCAGTATTGTCTACACTGACTGGCAGTGGCTCTCCACGGTTTCAGCCAGGAGTCTTTGTCAACCCTACCTGGAGATGCTGGGGATTGAACATGGGACCATATGCATGCAAGGCAGATGTTCTACCACTGAGCTACAACCCTTCCCCAAAGGTAACATGGGCTCAGTGGTTGCCAAACAAGGTTGCCTTGATGACCGAGCAATTAGCTAGTCACTGCCTCTCAGCCTCATCAAAACCTATTCATTGGAAACAACTTGAGGGCAGTACATTTACATTTAGCATCCAAGGACCCCCCCTTTTTTTTGCATTTCCCCTATTAACCAGCTAAAGGTTGCTGCAAAAACAGGCTTGTGCATCTTATTTTTAATTCTTCCATGCCTCACCCTGTGTTCCTCTGACTAGGAGAAGGCAATGGCAATTTTAAGCCTCTCTTTTATTTCCCTCTGCATCTCCACCTCTGCAGTCCTTCTCATTTGTCCTCCAAATGCTAATAAAGAAAAACAAAAAAATAGATGACTGGGTTGTGAAGGACAGAGTGGCTGTGGGGAAGGAAGAAAAATCTGGAGTGGATTTCTTTGGAGAGGGAGGGAAACACTGCCTGTTCCTAGCCTTTTTAGCTCTGGTTTTGAAAAAAGCCGCTTGGTCTGACACAAATGAAAACCCTTTGTCAAAGAAAAGAGTGAATGCCCAAGGCAAAGGAAGCTAAGAGTTAGGGAAGAGAAGTATTTTAATTGTAGAAAGCTGCTGAAATTCAGAAAACCAGGAATGGATTTTCTTTGGGGTGAGGGAATGTGTTCTCTTACAACACACTTCCTAGGGAAGTGGGGGCAATGTTTAGTCTTCAAAAAGAGAGCTACAGGGGTTCAGCACAGTGGCATCTGTACTGTTGGCCCTTGTTTATTCTGTGGGAGGAACAGCCTGCACTTCCTTGGTGGAAAAGGAAAGGCTATATTTTTCCTGGATAATAAAAGTATTTTTTGGCTTCCAAGCCTAGATATAAATTGTAAACCCCTGATCATGGACTTTATGTTCTGTACGCAGCTAGGTTTTATAGCGAAAAATACAACTCCAGAGAATTGAATTTTAATAATTTGCAATATTTTTTAAATCTTACGGTCATGTGAATGTTTGTATACTTTTAATAGGTTAAAGGAACTAAAGGTCAACTAACCAGAGCAGAGATTCTTCAGACTGGACTTCATGACTTATTGAATACGCTTTTCTCTAATCCTATGGACAGTAATTTAATCTGTGCAGTGAAGCTACTGAAAGTATGACATATTCATTATTTGGAGTTGTGTTATTGTATTTTGGGGGGGAACTTTTGTTAAATTGTTGTAGATGATTATTTGGACATTAATTATTTTAATAAAGATTAGGTTTCTCTGTTCAGTCACATTGGATAAAGTGGTGGACTTGGACCAGATAGGTAGGTTTAAATCTTCTCTCATCCATAATGTTCACTGGCTGGATGTGTCACAATCAGCCTCGGAGTATAGTTGTAATGATATAATGGGATTATTCTGCATTTCCCACCCTGAGAGAGGAAGGTAGGATATAAATGTGATAAATAACCATTTCTATTATGTTACATTGGCTTTGTCCCTTTATGAGTAGAAGGACTTCCATTTGTGCACCTTGCATCCCAATGCAGCCTCAGACACTACATTTGATAGTGTTTTGACCCACTGAAGTAGCTTTACAGGAGGCATAGGGACTGCATTGGGGAGGAGCAGGGCAAGAAAGCTACACTGCACAAGTAGAGGTCCACTCATGCAACTCTGAACTCAACCCATTTTATTTAACCTCTTTAATCCATTGAATGCTGTTAATCCTAGTTCTTCGACTGTATATTTGGGGAAATGTATAACTATTATTATTACTACCAAAACAACTTTCTTTAGCTGTTAGGGTTGCTTTCAATATCATACCTGATTTAAATACATAAAAAGAAACAAAAGTCAGTTATTTGCTGCCTTCAAAAAGGAGTTAAGAGCACAATCCTTTTCATGTTCACTAACTTCCAGTGATTGAAAAGGGATTTATTCCTTAGTAAGGCAGTAGCAAGGCACGCTAGTGAGCAGTCAGACCCAATGCCATCAAGTAATGGCTGTGGTGGTGACTCAGATCCAGAACTTTCCCCTCCCCTGGAATGCTCCATTTTGGAGATTTCTGTGGATTACTGCTGGCAGAAAGTCTACCAGGGGTACTTCTGCCTAGCAGAAGAGGGGGCTTCACCCCATGGGCAGGCAGAAAGACACCTCTACCCCATCTGTACCCTCCCCAGTGTGGTGGATAAGGGGTTTGGATTGTGCCCTAATTGTATAATTTTTTATAATATTCTCCAAACAGAAGAGAGGCTTTTATTCTAGGCTTCTATAAAATTCAGTGTAAATTTCAAGCTGAATCAGTGTTGTCCTTGGAGCTCTTAAGAATGTGATTAATCATAAAAATGTTTAAAGTGTATTCAACAATGGTGAGCAAAGCCTGGTGACTACATTACGTCCTTTTCTAAGATGTATCTAATATAAGAATAAATATATTTATGCATAAGATTGTTTCCTATATAGTGCAAGGTATAAATACTGGAAGTATATCCAAGCAGCTTGTTTTCATGGGTGGTGTTTTTATGGTACTGTTTTATTGTTTTTATGTTGTGTTTGTGTATCCTGCTTTCAGATTTTTAGAAGTGCAATTAATTAACAATTATTCTGAAACAGCTTAATCTCAGAACCAACAATAACAGAAATTTCATTTATCTTAAAAGTCTCATTTTGAAAATATCTTTGCTAATAGCATATATTCCTTAGTTGACAGGGTCAGTACTGGAAGATGCATGGAAAGAAAAAGGGAAGACTTATATGGATGATGTAATACAGAAAATTGAAAACGTTGTCTTGGATGCAAATTGCAGCAGGTAGTAACAAAATTGTTTCCTAACTTTCCATTGCAGCATGATTACTGTTCCTTGCCATTTTATTTATTTATTTATATCTCACCCAGGGCGGCAAACAAAACCACTAAAACCCCTCTAAAACATCATAAAAACAGACTTTAAAATATATTAAAACACATCATCCTTAAAAACATATTAAAACAAAACATCTTTAAAAACATTTTTTTTAAAAAACTTTAAAACATATTAAAAAGCTATTCCAACACAGATACAGACTGGGATAAGGTATCTACTTAAAAGGCTTGTTGAAAGAGGAAGGGCTTCAGTAGACACCTAAAAGATAACAGAAATTGTTGTTGTTATGTGCCTTCAAGTCGATTACAACTTATGGCGACCCCCTGAATCAGAGATCTCCAATAGCATCTGTTACAAACCACCCTATTCAGATCTTGTAAGTTCAGGTCTGTGGCTTCCTTTATGGAATCGATCCATCTCTTGTTTGGCCTTCCTCTTTTTCTACTGTTTTTCCCTGCATTATTGTATTTTCTAGTGAATCATGTCTTCTCACTATGCATCCAAAGTATGATAACCTCAGTTTCAACATACTGAGGTCATCTGGGCATCTAGTGATAAAGATGGATCCAGGAGCACCCCCAGACTATGCACCTGCTCTTTCAGAGGGAGTATGACCCCCATCCAAAGCAGGCAACTGACCAGTTATCTGAATTCGGGAACCACCAACCCACAACATCTGTCTCGCTAGCATTCAGTTTATTGGCCCTCATCCAGCCCACCACCGAGTCCAGGCAGCAGTCCAGGGCTTGCATGGCCTCTCCCCATTCAGATATTACTGAGAAATAGAGCTAGGTATCATCAGTGTACTGCTGACACCTCGCCCCAAATCTTATGATGACCGCTCCCAAGGGCTTCATATAGATGTTAAACAGCATGGGGGACAAGATGGTACCCTGCAGCACCCCACAGCACAACTGCCAGGGGGCCAAAAGACAATCACCCAATGCTATTCTGTGAAAACGACCCTGGAGCTAGGATCAGAACCACTGTAAAGCAGTGCCTCCAATACCCATCTCACCAAGTTGGCCCAGAATGATACCATGATTAATGGTATCAAAAGCCACCAAGAGATCAAGTAAGAATAACAGGGTCACACTCCCGCTGTCCTGATAAAGGTCATCCATCAGGGTGGCCAAGGCCGATTCAGTCCCATAACCAGGGCTGAACCCAGACTGGAATGAGTCAGGGTAATCTGTTTCATCCAAGAGTACTTGCAATTGCTGTGCCACGATGCTCTCAATCACCTTCCATAAAAGGTTTTTTTGCGACCAGGCGGTAGTTGTCACAAACCAATGGGTCCAGGGTGGGCTTTTTCAGGAGTAGTCAGATCACCGCCTTTTTCAGAGTGGCTGGAACCATTCCCTCCTGCAACAGTGTGTTGACCACAACCTGGATCCACTCAGTCAAACCCCCTCGGCAAGTTTTAATAAGCCAAGAAGGACAAGGGTTGAGAGGACATGTTGCTGGCCAAATCGTCGCAAGCGTCTTGTCCGCATCTTGTCCACATCATCAGGCCGCGTCAACTGAAACCGATCCCAAGAAGTTGCAACAGACATCGCACTGGACACCTTACTGGGGACTACGGTAGATGTGGATGGGACATCAAGATTGCTACGGAGGCGAGCAACTTTACCCTCAAAGTGCCTTGCAAACAATTCACAGCGGGCCTCCGAAGGGTCTAAAATTCCATTTCCTGGAGTCAGCAGACCCTTGACAATATGGAAAAGCATCACTGGCCGCCTACTTGAGGATGTGATGATGGCAGAGAAGCGGGCCTTCTTTGCCACCCTCACCGCCACACAGTAGGCACGGTTATGATGTTCTACTCATGCCCAATCAGCCTCACAGCATGTCTTTCACCACTTGTGCTGTAGCTGTCGTCCAGCCTGTTTCATAGCCCTTAGCTCACTGGTGTACCAAGATGCAAACTGGGCTCCACAATGCCAGAAAGGGTGCTTGGGGACAACCATGTCAACAGCCCGATGCGCTTCGCTGTTCCACAGCGTGACAAGGGCTTCAACAGGATCGCCTACTCTATCTACTGGGAACTCCCCCAGGACATTCAGGAATCCTATGGATTCCATTAGTCTCTGAGGAGGTGGACCATCTTAATCTGTCCACCACAGATTACACAGTAAAATAGACCAGCCTTTAAAGCTTTCTGCTTATTTCTGTAAAGAATTCATTGTGGTGTCTATAGTATAACTTGTGCTAAAAATTGTCATTGTTTAAGTAATACAGCTCTCTACCAGATCAGATTTCATTGGGTGGAATCCAACTGATGCCCTTGTGCTCAGTGAATAGCTTTTGATCCAATGGATGCTTCTGCTAATAGAAGGGGGGTGGGTTTTGCTAATTCCCCTTCCTGCTAGCAGCCCCCACTCCACTACCAAAAACAGCTGCAGAGAGTTGGGGGACCCTTTAGAACAGGGTGGAAGATAGCATGGGGACTACAGGAGGAAGGGCAGATTGGCAAAAATTGCTGCCTCCTGCTCTTTTATATATGTAATATATGCCTAGGTGATGATCAGTGCCATGTTTTTGTTGACTGAATGAGAGTATTGACTTCAAGTTCAAAATTGTTCATAAGGGAATGTGAGCTATTAGCGTTTCCAAATTAAATTGCCTTTGGCAATGCGTTAAAACTACTGGGAGGAAGGGCGGGATATAAATCAAATAATAAATAAATATTATGTGCCTTCAAGTCGATTACGACTTATGGCAACCCTATGAATCGGCAACCTCCAACAGCATCTGTTGTAAACCACCCTGTTCAGATCCTGTAAGTTCAGGTCTGTGGCTTCCTTTATGGAATCAATCCATCTCTTGTTTGGTCTTCCTCTTTTTCTGCTCCCTTCTGTTTTTCACAGCGTTATTATAGTTCCTAGTGAAAATAAATAATAAAACATTTTCAAACTGAGTTCATGAATGAATTATCAAAGGATGTCAGAGTTTTGTTTTGTGATCTCCCTTATGTTCTGATTACAAGCCATATGAGTAAACCTCTCCCTAGTGTTGGGAACGCAATGATTTTTATTTGTACTTTTGTCTGTTACAGAGATGTAAAGCATATGCTTCTGAAACTAGTAGAACTACGGTCAAGTAACTGGGGAAGGGTACATATATCTTCAACATACAGAGAAGCAACTCCAGAAAATGACCCTAATTACTTTATGGTAACGAATACTTGCATTTATCTTGCTTCAGATACATTTACCAGAATATGTATAAAAGTACTAAGGTTGATAAATTAGTTGAAGTAGTTACTGATAAATATACAAGAGCTGTATTTTCATTTTAGAATGAACCAACATTTTATACATCTGAAGGTGTGCCTTTCACTGCAGCAGATCCAGGTACGTCAACAACTTGATTTTTGCTTTTTATGCAAAAAATAACTGAGGAACTAATGAAATCAGATGTCAAAGAGAACCTCTTTAAAAATGTATTAAAATAGTTTTAAAGTCTGTTATGGAAGGAGTAGAGGACACGCCAGTCAGGAAGCTAAACAAGAACTTCGTTCTCTTTTTTTCAACAAGAACAGAACTGCAACAGGAAACTCTTGACTCTTTATGCCTGAACAGTGAGTGGCAGCCCTAGCTCTGTCTGCTCCACCTCCGACCTTCCCACATTGTGTTCAACTGCTTAGAAGCTCCCTTCGGACCTTTCTGCTCAATGTGGGAAGCCTTGGGAGTTGTGCTGCCAGGGATGCTGCATGTGCGGGTGGCATGGGTGTCCCTGCAGCCCCTGCTTATGTTGCCATTCCCTATTCAGGCAATACACCTGAACAGGGCTTGTATATTGACACTCTACACCCAAATATAGAACCATTGCTGTTTTTTCATTTGTTAGCAAGTTATTGGCAAAATTAGAGAATTGAAATGCAGCTTTTCCCATTATTGCTATGTGTTGAAGTCTTGTGATAATTCTACCTCTTTTATTTGTTCTTGCAACTTTTTTATTTTTGTGAGTGCGAATTTGTATCAGTACACTCGCTTGCTTAGGTACCTTTTTAGTTTCATCTGATCTTTGTAACCTGATGCTAAACGTTTCCACTTTGGTTTACATTACAGTCCCTCCTATACCTTTCTTTACCAGGTGGAACACTGCATTCCCATGTAGCAGGGAGATGAATTTTTGCACAGTTCAATTAAGCAAATTCAACATTATTTTAAGAAAAGTTAAGGAAGGTCAAGGTTTGATTGGAAAATACAAACCACAGGAAACAAAAGGGTGATGAAATGCAGTGCCTAAACTCTCTGAATGGAGCCCACAGAGCAGGAGATTTACACTGATTGTGCTTATACATCTGTTACTTAGGTGTTTCTAAGCATTTGTTTATTTTACAAATTTTACAGGTTTTGTTATGGGTATAATGAATAAACCAAACTTGGAAGTACAATTTAATTTCTTTTTTAAAAAAATGCTGTTGTAGATTATCAAGAGAAATATCAAGAACTCCTTGATAGACAAGATTTGTTTCATGAATATGAGGAAAATGGAACAGTCTTACCAGGAGCTGGAGATCCGTAAGTTCTTTCTTACAGTCAGAATTTCTTACCCAGATACATCATCACTTCATTTAGATTTTAGAAATCTTGAATTAGGGCACCACTTTTCAAGAGCTCAATTGTCAAAGCTTGGCTTTTTAAAAATATTGTGCTTCTTATAAACAATACCGTTCATGATTGGCATGCCTCTCCTCTTCCAATTTTGTTTCATTGCATACTCTGGTGCATTATCAAATTGCTTTGAAGATAGTATTCCCATAATAGTTCAGAAAAAAATGACTTGGCTCTGACCAGAAAGCCTGTTCACTGACAGAGGTACTGTTTCAAACTTAGAAGAAGAGTGCTGTACAAGGAAAGGCAAACTAATTTCAAGAGATGTTCTTCTATTTGCACATACCCTTGTGCATCAGTTTGTATGTACCCTTGTGCATCAGTTTGCACAAGATTGTTTGCTTTTTTCTTATAAGATCTCCATACATTTATAGTTGGAATCCTTTACATATGTACAAAGCAGAACCTAGTGGCTGGAGCACAAACCGTTCCTCATTGGAAAGCAAGGCTTGCTTTGCACATGAGAATTTACGTACTGTAGCACTTTCCAAAGGGAAACTGCACTTTGGCCATTACGCTTGCTTTGCAACAGGGAATTGAATGCACCCTATGTTGGCACATGTTGCAGGCATACTATGACACCACTCTAGATACTTTATTGTCTACTAGCACTTGTGCAACATTTTGCAGAATTGCACTAATGCGTAAACCTCTGGAAGGGCAGGATAGAAATTTAATAAATAAACTCCTTCCATTCACATTTACTTGCATTCAGCCCTATGTAAGTTTCTGTTCTGAAAGTTTGCAAAGCCTGATTCATTAAGCACTTGGGCTCAGTATTTTGTGTTACCTATTAATTATGCAGTTGGACAAATGAACTTGCACAGAATGCTGTTATGTCAATTCAGCACACTCTGTTCATTGGCCACATATATGTATAGAACTTGGGCATTAATTCTAGTATTTAATATGCATCTAGCTTCTGGATTTCTTTTGTAGGTATTTTGACGACGATGATGATGATGATGAGATGGACCCAGAAATTGAAGAAGCATATGAAAAATTTTGCTTAGAATCAGAATGCAAGAGGAAACAGTGAGATGCGGCACATGAATATTGGTGTTGCGTGGTTTTTTAAGAAAAACAGAGCAGCATAGATATGAATAGCAAGTATAAAGGATGGAAAATCTTTAATGTCCATACCAAACAAAGGAAATTAAGTTTCTCCTCATACTCAAGTTATGCAATTTCCATTTTGTTAAACAGAATCTGCCAAAAAAAATGTAAACTTAAATCCTGTAACTTAAATAATGTGTATATATATATCATAGTTTATTTTATGTACAGTTCAATAAACAGTGTTTTGGCTGGAACAAATTTTATTTCAAACGTTACATTAATCTACAAATTTGAGGGTTGTTATATTATCACTTTCTGAAAGTAAAAACTCTAGAATCAAAAATTACACTATCACTTATGGAATGCATTAGTACTTCCTCTCCTTTGTGTAGGACATACCTGTCATCCCAATAACTGCCAAATCATATTTCACAATCATGAAAATTGTAAGCACTACTCCGTGCCCCCTTTTCCTGATTTGCCTTAGACACAGTTTGCCATAATGCCTAAACTGGGCAAACTATATTAGTGCTAATCAGGATTGCTTTCAAATCATGGTTTGCAAACAGGGATAGAGGACAGTCCCACAACATCTCATTGTTTTGAGGACTAAAGTATAAAGTCTGAATTCTATTAGTTACCCTCCCTGCGTTTTTCAAAAATGACACAATACTGATTTTAGTTCAAAGTTGCACAATAATGTGTGTAGCTTTGAAATATGCTAGGAAATCAACATTTCTGCTCCTCTTCAGTTTGGTAATTTAGGTACCATATACAATCACTTGTATTGTAAACAGTTTTTATATTACAGAAAATAAAATTCTAAATGTCTGCTCATCATTCTATCTTCCTTTTTAAGCATCTGTTTTTGTCTTTATAAAATGTTGCCCACGACACTCCTATATTTTTTGTTCCTCATTTTATATGGAATAGATTTAAGTAGGATCTGTTTCCTAACATGAAATGTATGTGTTGAACTTCCCAAGAAGTAGGTAAAATAATGTCTGTAAAGACAACAGAGCTTGTAAATATGCATGTAAATAGTGCTGTTTAATATTGCACTGTTATAATTTGGTACAGTTTGTGTCTGTTAAGAAAGTTAGCATCAACTATATCGTCTGGTGGTTAATTTTGTTTTGCTTAGTAACATATTTTGGAAAATAAATTGTTTTGTTGGGTATGCTTTTGTCTTCCTTTCATGTCTTTGTCTTCATAACATGAGATCTTACTAGATCTTTCTTGCTTTTCATCTGCAAAGCAGCATCTCTGTGCCTGCTGGCCATCATTTATCATCCTTCAAAATAGTAGAGGGCCAGTGTGGTGTAGTGGTTGAAGTGTTGGACTACGACCTGGAAGACCAGGGTTCAAATCCCCACACAGCCATGAAGCTCACTGGGTGACCCTGGGCCAGTCACTGCCTCTCAGATGAAGGCAATGGTAAACCTCTGAATACTGCTTACCATGAAAACCCTATTCATAGGGTCACCATAAGTCGGAATTGACTTGAAGGCAGTCCATTTCCATTTTTCAAGATAGTATAATAGGTTGGCCAGGTAGTACAACAATATGCATATGCAGAATTAAAAGACAATACAGTCAATGTACTGTTTCAGTTGAAAAATATATTGGTGAATTCTGACATTTGAGTATATATTTATCTACAATTTGACTATTCCAGATAAATGTGAATGCCTGAAAATTCAGATACACTAGTAAACGTTACTATAGCAAGTGTTAGGAAATACCCATCACAATTACATAAGTAGAAACCTGGATACTTCATAATGGGCCCTGGGCCCAGTGTGGAACCTAGTTTAGAGAAAAGGGGGACGGTGTAAAAGCCGGAACGGAACAGGCCGGAACGAGCCCTTTATAAAAGAAATTGATGCCAAAAACACTGGGATGTGTTAGAGACACTTGAGAACAACATTTAGGAACAAAAACCATTCCGATAGGATTTTTATTAACCCTTTAACAACCAAAATGCCCTCCGGAACGGAATGAAACAGCCCGGAACAGCGACTTCCCAGTGAGCCAGACCTCCCAAATTCACCAGTCCCACATGACTACATGGGATTCATGCAATAAGACACAAAACTTCCACGAAAACCACGTTCCGATACCCGTTCTGGGCTATAATACACTTTTATATAAAACAGCCTGGAACGGCGACTTCCCAATCAGCCAGACCCACCAAATTCACCAGTCCAACATGACTACATGGGATGCATGCAATAAGACACAAAACTTCCACATAAGCCACGTTTCATGCAATAATACATCTTTCTGAACAGAGCCCAGAACAACATCTGAACCAGCCAAGTCGATCAAATGCACTAGTCATGCATAACTGGATGAGTCAATGCTCTGGGCCACAAGCTTTCACAGCAACCACTTTCACTTGCATACACACAAGCAAAGATTTGTGCTATGCGCTCCAATTGTTTTCAATGGTATATAGCCAAATATAACTTCAGTTAATTTAACAACAGAGACAAATTTCAATCGGTACTGCTGAAAGTTAAGGGCACACTTCTGTATTTTTGTGAATACTTTGAATCTCTTATGTTACTGTAATATAAATTAAAGATGTCCTTTCATTCCAACGAGTGGTAGTGTTTATTTATAAATTATACAGTCATCTACACAAAACATCCTGAGTGAAATGTTGATAGTATGCAAATTTAACTGCAAAACAAATTGCTGCAATAAATATTATTACTTAGTTGGCAGCTCTAGTAATGGTTAATGAGGTATGTGTGTGAAAACAATATAGTACATTGTTTTTCTTTCCTAGCAAGGTTTTTGTAGTAAGCTATACTAGTATTGAATGCAACTACAGATAGCTTTTGGTGCTAGAGAATAGCTGCAGTTTACTCTTCTTCCCACTAGGGGCACTATAAGATCTGTTGGTCTCTGCAGAGACAGGATGATCCCTTCTTTTTTCAGACCAAAAAGGCAGCAGCCCAGGTATGCTATATTTATACTGTGGAGGTGGCTCAGTGACAGCAAGTAGTGTCTTCTCTCATTACCTACAGCAGAAAAGTCATGAGTAAAAGCCAGCTGACTTGCCTTTCCAATCTGTCTTTCTCCCCAATTCACCAGCTGTTCACAAACTGGTTAGTGGACCTACAAACAGCAACAAAGGGTATTGCTGATCACCCCAGAGGTTCCTGGGTCATCCTGTGTTATCTCCCATTTCCCAATAAAAGGAGAGGCAGCAACGTGTGGTTGGTGAATTTGGTAGGTCTGGCTCATTGGGAAGTCGCCGTTCTGGGCTGTCTTACGTAGAAGAGTATTATAGCCCAGAACAGGTATCGGGACATAGTTTTCATGGAAGTTTTGTGTCTTATTGCATGCATCCCATGTAGTCATGTGGGACTGGTGAATTTGGGAGGTCTGGCTCGCTGGGAAGTTGCCATTCCGTGCTGTTTCATTCCGTTCCAGAGGGCATTTTGGTTGTTAAAGGGTTAATAAAAATCCTATCGGAATGGTTTTTGTTCCTAAATGTTGTTCTCAAGTGTCTCTAACACATCCCAGAGAAAAGGCAAGGAAGAGTATAACATTATGCATAGTATAAGGAAGTGGATAGAGAAAAGTTTTTCTGTCTCAACACTAGAACTTGGGTGCATCCAATGAAGCTAAATGCTGGAAGGTTTGATGAAGCTAAATGCTGGAAGGTTCGGGGCAGGCAAAAGAAAGTACGTTTTCAAACAGTGAAATTATGTAATTTCCTCCCACAAGAGGCAGCGATGGCCAACTTGGGTGGCTTTAAAAAAAGGAACTGGGACAGCAGCGCTCGTTTTGTTCTCTATGCACGGACAGTTTTACATCCCGGTGTTGAAAATCCAAATGATGCAACTAAATGATCAGAGACGTAGAAACACTGAAAAAGGGGTGTTCTGGAGGAGGAGGCTAGGTGGTTATCAGCTAAGATTTGAGGGTGGGATTTCGGTACATCCGCTAAAGTGTGGTTTTGTGTGCCTTGATGGCGCTACGCAATTTTGGATCCACAACGTTACCGTGATCAGTGATTTAACGGCGGATTTTTGCGTTCTGCGTAAAACACACGAACACTCAAATTCAGCAAGCTTTGTCAATAATCCGAGCTTGGGTATGGGGGTTGGGAGATCCATACTTGCATTCAGGACGCGGGAAGAGTTCTTTGACACGTATGTTAAGTAAAAAAATAAAAAAAAATATGCAAGCGAACAAGCACACCTTCCGAGAAGTCCTACGCAAAATTGGCAGCGCGCTGCTGTCCAGCAAGGACACCGGTCTTGGAAGCCTCCTATCCAACGGGAGAAGGTCAACACCCTGCTTCCTCGTACAGGAGCAGCTACTCCATACGATCGCCCGCCCGGCGTTTCTCTTTAGCCCCGCCTCTTCGGTTTTCTCCCGTCGCGCCCTCGGGTTGGTCTTTCCCCGCCTTTCGGCGCGCCGGCTGGAAAGAAGTTTTGCTGAGCGGTTCTTCCGTACGTTGGGTAGGCTGAGTTTGATTGTCCGTCCCTTTAGGTGCATTTTCCCCCTTTCTGCTTTGGAAGCAGGACTTGCGCGGGACATGGTGCCTCGGTTCTGGCCCTGCAATAAAGAGGCGGGAGGCTCACTAGGCGGGGAGGGGCGGACTCCCACGGATAGCGAGGGGGGAAAATAGTATGTACAAGACAAGTGGGAGAAAATGTTGTTGCTGTATCCTCATTTCCTAGCCGGGCTGCTTCTGTTTGGGGTTCCTTTCAGCCAGCCGTGCCCTCCTCCACACGGGTGTAGTTGTTAGGGGTCTTGGACTCCTTACTTTTTTGGGAGCAGGGTTCCACTGTCTTCAGCATCCTACAAGCCAATCAGCATGAAAGGGGAGTGTATTAACAGCCGAGAAGAGTCTTTTAACATGTCCTTCCTGCTGCTGGAGCCAATCAGAGTGAAAGGGAGTGAGTTAGCCAGTGAGAAGACTCTTCTCAGTAGCTAACTCTCCCCTTTCATGCTTATTGGTTCCTAGGGATGTCTGTTCTTGTGGGAGAAGGCATGAGCAAGGAACTCATTCTCAACCCAGCAGCAAAAAAGGAGGGGAGGGGTGTGGCTATCACTAACATGAAGGGACTCTGCATTTTTGAATTTGTCACTATGCTACTGCTCCTCCAGCATACTACAAGGACCTTAAGCGGGTTGTTCTGCTTCTTGCCTTCCATTGACACTTTTTTGTCTGTGTCTGCTGACCATGCTCATTTCTGATTGGGTGGCTTTGTGTTGTTGTTTTGTTTTGTTTTGTTTAAACCCCTTTGCAGGGTTGTTGCTGGGGGGGGGGTAGGGTGCAGTTAAACCCAGAATGCAGAGTTTGGAAAAATATGGTGCAGTTGGAAAGCTGATAATGTGTATTTTGAAAAAACAGGATGGAATTAGACACATTAGGCAATTAAGTATTTAATTGACAGGCAATGTCAGGGACAGCATGTACACAAATTATGTAAGAGTAGAATGCACTCAGTTTCCGTCCTTAAAATAAACTGCTCAACCTGTATTAAAACACCTTCTTTTTGGCCAGAACCTCCACTTCTATACCTTCCTCTTTGGCCAGGTAACGCTTTGTCACATCCTTGTAAAGTACTCTTTTTTGTGTGCCTGTTAGTTACTGAACTAATGCAGATTCATAAATGAATCATTGCTGAATAGTAGATAAGAACTACCGACTCCTTGGAGAAACCGTCAGTGATGCAGGGTGTAAGCAAAGAGCCAGACACACTTTGTTTTATTTATTAATTTGGAATGTCTGATGGAGGATTTGTGCAGTTGGGAAAGCTGCTTTTAAAAAAAACCTGCCTCTTTGTTGCTGTTTTTAAGATGTTTTGTACTTCTGTAAAGCTTGGGGTTCCCTTGAGCATGTGGATTCCTCCATTTTCTTTCTTAGTGCTCAGTGACATTTTGGCTCAAGTCCTATTGGCATTCAGCGCTTGAGGTTGCTATTAGAAGGAATGGTATTGGATTCAACTAGATGATCAGAGTGTTTCCTTTGGGTGATGAGCCGATGATGCCATTGCTTTTGTATTAGCAAGCACCACAATGGGTAGCTATGTTGGCCCATAAGAAAAAATTGAGAATACATAATTAGGGCATTATCTTTATTAGGCCAATCAAGATGACATAAGATAGTGTGCAAGTGTTTGAGTTCTCCAAAACTTCATCAGGCTAGATGGTAAACAAAGCAAGAGGGGAGCAAGGAAAAAAAGGTGGCTGAAACCATGGGGTCTGTATCTGGTCACAATCAGTGTAGGTTATCTAATTTTATTCTCCCCACAACCCTATTAGGTAGACTAGGCTCAGACAGTGGCTGGTATCAGGTTACCCATGGCTAATCAGGGATGTGAACTGAGGTCTCCCCAGCAAAAAACCAAGACAGTCACCACTGTACTCCCCATTTTGCCCGCTCACCATTCTATGATTGTCTGCTGACTCTGACAAATTGGATTATTAGGTTAGGTATTGCTGCTCGATCAACCATTGCCTGCATTTTTGGACTCTCCTTGGGGGAATAGCTAAGGCTGTCATGGTGAGATCCTGCACTTCAACATTTACCACTTCCCAACTGATCCCTCTCTCCCACTCGTGCCTAGCCAGGGAAGGTTGTAGGACAGGCTTTCAGCTGTATGTGTGTACTCTTTCGGGTGATTTCTGACAGAATGCACATTGTAGGCCAGGAGTAGCCAATTTGGTGCCCCCTAGAAGTTGTTTAATTCATTACATTTATATCCCACCTATCCTCCAATAAGCTCAAAGCAGCATACATGATTCCCCCATTTTATTCTCACAACAACCCGGTGAGCTACATTAGGCTGAGCTATAGTGCCTGGCCCAAGGTCACTCAGTGAGCTTCATGGCCTAGTGGGGATTGAACCTGGGTCATCCTAGTCCAACACTCTAACCATACTGGCACACTGGTGGGATCACAACTCACATCATCGCTGACCATTGGCCATGCAGGCTGGGGTTGATGGGAGTTGGGAGCCTAACAATATCTGGAGAACACCACGTTGGCTGTCCTTAGGTACTTTTTTTTCTCCCCAGAGGAGTGTGAAGCCAGACACATAGGACAGGAACTCAGCTACCTGGCCACAAAAGAAGAGGAGGTAGGCCCCACGGAGCCAAGGCCTGCTTCTCCACAAGAACTGCTGCCATTTGCAGCGATAGGAAGGAGGGCCTGAATGATGCTCTGATCCTGCTAAGCAAGGCCCTGGCTGTGCTAGGCCAGTGTTATACTTGCTCAGAAAGGAGGGTGCAGATCCTTGAAGAGAGAATTTTTCTTCGGGGGATGCAATTACAGTTAAGGCAGTTTTGATCTGTAGACCAGACATTGACTTATTAGAGAGTGTGGCAGCGAAAGGACAGAAACAAAGAGTAAGAAAGGACAATCCCATCACTCTCTAATACTACTGCGCCTAGGTGTATTTTCATGAGAGTAAATTAGCAAAATTATTATTATAATTTATTATAATAATTAATTAAATTTAACTAGACTAATACAGTGGCCTAGCTGTGACTGTTCTAAGCAGTTACTCACTTTTTAAATAAATGTTATCTGGCCAGACCTTTGTTACCACTTGCTAACTTTTAATGTATTGTATTATGGGACTTTTTTTAAAAAAAATCACAAACCTATTTTTATTATAACAAAACCACACCAAAAATAAAGAAAAACACAAGAAGCTGCCTTGTACTAAGTCAGATCATTGGTACATCTAGCTCAGTGTTTTTTTCACTGACTGGCAACGTTCTCCAGGATTTCAAGGCAGGAGCTTTTCCCACCATATGTGGAGACGCCAGGGATTGAACCTGGGACCTTCTGCATGCAAAGCGGATGCTGTACCACTGAACTATGGCCCTTTCCATGGAAGAAATAAGAGAAAAATAAGAGAAGATTTAAACTTATATAATATATGTAGCTGCCCTCAGTTCTTGGGGTCATTTCCCAAAAATAGGTGTTTAACAGCTATAAATTCCCCTTTAGAGTGGTGGATAGGAAACATAAGGCTGAACCTTTTCCTGAATCTTATAATTCCACAAATGTATAAGAAAGACTCATGTACCCATGAGTGTTCCTTCTAATTCCAACTCAATATGTTAGTTGAAATAACAGTGCTGTATCCCTTATTTTCCTCAAGCATTCTGAGTTGGGAGGGGGATTTACAGTTTTCTAATAGTGCTCAAGACATCGGTGCACTAGTCAAGAAACAAACTGTACATCAGCTTTTTCAGCTACTGTCTTAATCATAAGTAACAAAATTGTCTTAGGACTTCTGTGTATACAATACCCTGTAATGGAGGCAATAGTCAAGAAATTAGAAGAAGGCTAGGACTGGGGAGGGCAGCTATGAGAGAACTAGAAAAGGTCCTCAAATGCAAAGATGTATCTCTGAACACCAAAGTCAGGATCGTTCAGACCATGGTATTTCCTCTCTATGTATGGATGTGGAAGTTGGACAGTGAAAAAAGCGAGTAAGAAAAATCAACTCATTTGAAATGTGGTGTTGGAGGAGAGCTTTGCAGATACCATGGACCACAAAAAGACAAATAATTGGGTGTTAGAACAAATTAAACCAGAACTATCATTAGAAGCTAAAATGATGAAAATGAGGTTATCATACTTTGGACACATCTTGAGAAGACATGATTCACTAGAAAAGACAATAATGCTGGCAAAAACAGAAGGGAGTAGAAAAAGAGGACGGCCAAATGAGATGGATTGATTCCATAAAGGAAGCCACAGACCTGAACTTACAAGATCTGAACAGGGTGGTTTACAACAGATGCTGTTGGAGGTGACTGATTCATAGGGTCGCCATAAGACTTGAAGGCACATAACAACAATGGAATATTGATTATAGGATTTTTTAAAGAGAGAATGTGGGGTTAAGGGATGAAGCTTCAAATCAAACTACCTTCGAGTATGAGCCTGAAATCCTAAATACACTTAAAAGGGAGTAAGCCCCATTGAACACAGTGGGACTTACTTCTGAGTAAACATGCCTAGGATTACCATTTTGGCAGAGTGAGCAGGCAATAGTCAGAGTAACTGAATAACCCAGGGATGGGGAACTTTTAGCCCTCCAGATGTGTGTTGGTGTTTTTTAACTACAATGCCCATCAGCTCTAGCCACAGTGGCCAATAGTGAGGGATGATGGAAGTTGCAGTCCAACAACTTCTGGAGAGCCGCAGTTTCCCCATCTCTGGAATAATCTCATGTACACTGCACTAGGTTCTTTGTGAGATTTGTAAATAGAGGACAGTCCACTATACAGCACGTAATAGTAATCTAGGCATGAGATCTTGAAAGTGTGAATGATGCTTGTGAAGCTCACATATCTGACAAAAAGAAAAGAAAAGAAAAAAGAGTCAGCTGACTAGATGTGGTTTCTGGCCACTGTCTCAGTCTGGATTTCTCCGTGCAATGATGGATCTAGGCATGCAGTGAGGCTGCAAGCCAGGAGAAGACCAAACACAAATCTTCCAACACCAGGTCACAAGACCTGTGGGCTTCATCATTCTTTAAATCTTGCCTGGGTTCAGCTTCTATTGGCTGACTTATGTACAAGTCTCCAACCACAGGCAAATGCCCTGTAAGTAGCGAGATTGCAGATCCTGGGTCAGTTGAAAAGGAGAGGTATAGTTGTGTTAGACGGATGAAGCCTGACCATAGAATATTCTCATTTCCGTGGTTACTTGCTGTAAGTGTCGTTGCTTATGTAGCCAAAACAGTGCCATCCACACACAAGAAACAGGTATCAAGGAGCTTAAGGGAAACCCCAAGTTTTACAAAATTAAAAAAAACTTTAGAAAAAAATTCTAAAGGGGGGGGACCCCCAAAACAGCCTAGTGAGGACTAAACTTACTCAGTGGTCACGGAATGCTGGCTGGTTGTTGGGGTATATGTGATGGAATGGTGTGGCTGGAATCCTGAGCAGAAGCAACCTAGGTCACAACATTTTGTTGAAGGTCCCACTTCTCTCTCTCCAGTCTCAGTCCTGCCGCACTGGCCCTTTTAAGGTAGAAGAGAGAGCGGTGTGTACAGCCAGTGCAGTTGCTGGATTTCCACCCCCCGCAAGGTGGCTTCATATACAGTTCTCTTTTCAACACTCTGTCCTTTCAAAGAGAGATGTGCAGGGGAATGATCCCTGTTGCTCCTTGCCTCATTCCCAGGACCCCCCTGGATCTGAATAAGATCATGGCTCAGGTCTCCCTATGGGTGGAAGCAGTCACAAGGAGCACACAAGCGGACTCTTTTCCTCATATTTCTGTTTGTGGGACCCACTGGCTGCAACGCCAGTGGTACTGGAGAGAAGGTGCGATTACCCCTGTAAAGCTATCGTAATTGGATAAATTGAGCAGAATAAATATAGTGGACTTGCCAGGGGAAACCCAGGTTTGAAACACTCTTGAAACACTGGGCCAGTTGCTCTTTCAGCCAGATCTCGAGAGTTTGTGAGGCTAAAGTGAGAACTCTGAGAGGCCTTTGGAACAAGGTCAGAATGCAAAAGACTATTATCGTCACTCCCCAATCAGAGCTTGGAAAAGTTACTTTTTTAAACTACAACTCCCATCAGCCCCAGCCAGCATGGCCACTGGATTGGGCTGATGGGAGTTGTAGTTCAAAAAAGTAACTTTTCCAAGCTCTGTCCCCGTGGCAGTCTTTCACTGTTCTGCAGAGCTTTTTTCGCTGCTCAGAGTTCTGAAAAGATGTGTAATGTAAATACTGAGGAATGCACCCTGTTACTTGCCTCCATCCCCTGAAGTTGTTGTCCTCTTCTTTATAGATTGCCTCTGAATTAAATGCCTTTTATCTGTTGCAATGGAGTCGGAGAGTCTCATGATCCTTTACGAGGATAATTCTGTTGAAGTGCACTATGCGGGTGGATCCAGGCTGCTGCTTTCTCCTTGCGGGTCTGAATTTTTATTTGAGAAAGCCATTCCTGCCTCTCCCCATCCCATGCAGCCAGCAGAGAGGGTTCGCCAGAGGACACAGTTTGCTATTAGCATCTACCGGGTAAACAAGAACATTATTTTGTCTAAGCAGTTCCAGAAGAGAGAAAGGGTTGTTGTGGGATAATAAGGTACCCCATATCTGCCAGCCCATGCTTTAAGGCAGAGGTGGAGAACCACTGTCAGCCCAAGGGCCTTATTCTCTTCTGGGGAACCTTTTAGGGACCACATGCCAGTGTTGGACAGGGCCAGAAGCAAAAGTGGATGGAGCAATGAGTGTCAATTTTACCTTTGCAAAGTAGGCTAGTTTCTAAATACATACAGGGAGTATTGGAACTAAACGTGGATTCTTAATTGCCATTCCTGTGTTTTAAAAGGGGGGGGAGATTAAATGGATGCTTATGTTAATCTACAAATTCTGTGATATATGTTGTTTTTTGTATTTTTAGGACCAGCTTTTGCATGCAATTGATTTCCGGAATCTGTATTCTGATCGTCCCTATTTACCTTCAAGTATTATATCTCCTGAAAGGAAAAATGTAAGTGCTTTTGTAGGATTTTGGGTGTGCGAGGGGGTTGGAGATAAAAGAAAAGGTCCAAATTAAAGTGCTGGCTGGGGATGATGAGCGTTATAGTCTAAAACATCTGGAGGAGGGCACCAGGTTGGGGAAGGCTGATTAACGTTATAAGTTGACTAAAATATAAATAAATAACATAGGTGACATTACGCTTAAGATACAAGTCATTTTGCTTCCTCTTTTAACAGGTTCTTTTTGCAGATATCTCCAAAGCCAAATGGCCCACTCCTCATACTGCTGATGGGGTGATACGTCTGTGTCACGGCAGCGTGACAGTCTCATCTTTAGATGGCCATGCTTGTCTCTTCTTGCCAGAGCTTCAGCAAGAATTTACAGTGGAGTTTTTATGCAAAGTTAGCCAACAGTTATTGGCACCAAAATTACCAGTTTTGGAAAAAAGGTCTGACGAATCGGTCCAGAATTGCTCTGGAAGGTCCAGCCAGAATCCTGCCTTGAAACCAACTTCTAAGCAACAGAGAACAGAAGAGAGAGAGGACAACCTCTGCAGGGATACAGAAAAAAATTTGCAGGACAGGAGATCAACTCCTATGCAAAAAGATGAGATTCCTTGGTCTTTCCAGAACTGTTCATCAGAATATTGTAGGGTTACCCAACGTATGTCGGTGTTCTCCTGCCCCGAAGAATGGAAGTACGCTTTGTCATTGGCTTTTATGTTTTATCGGTCACACGCTGGCAACAACAGTGAAACAGATGAAGGAAACAAAGGCAATGGGAATGTAGGTCATGACACTTCACCTTCATTGGAAACTTCTAAAGCAATCACTTGTTTGCCTCGGGCTTTACCACTCAGCTGCTGTGCTCCTTATCTGCACAGGTGAATTATTTTTAACGATTTATTAAGAGCGCAGTTTTTACACATAAATATATTTATTTATGTTTTATATTTTAAATGTCCCATCTAACCGTGGTGGCTAACAATCTGCTTAAAAGCAGTAAACGTTCTCCCACAGTTGAAGGAGTTGGACTCTTCAGTGACTTTTCCAGTATGCTTAGATTCCCAAACATAAATGGAGTATAAGGCTCTGTACTGGCCCCAGTGTTGCCCCTGGAGATTTGGGCAAGGTGTCATCAGTACACTGATGACACCCAGCTCTGTTTCTCTGTAACATCTGAATCGGGAGAGGCCATGCAAACCGTTGGCCGGTGCCTGGACTTGGCGCCAGGCTGGAAGCACAAGGAAACTCAGGGGACAGCAGGGGCCTCATTCTTAACTCTGGGCCCTCTCTCCCACCCACCCCGATGTGACTAGGTGTAACAACTCAGTTAACAAATGTGGCAGCCCAGCCAGAGTAATTTTGTGGGAATAAATGTTCCTGCCAGTCAATCATGCAGCAAGTTGAACATTGGGCAACTTGTAGCTATAAATGCCACCATCCTAGCTGGGCGCTGCTTCCTTCCATCTTTACTTCCTCTGTGCCTTCTGGGACCACCTTTGATCTTCCTTGCCCCTGGAGCGATCATGGTGCAGTAGCAATTCTGAATCAGAGAGGGGCACTTTCAGATCTCACAAATGTTGCTCTGGTTATGGCTCATTGCCAGTGGTCAAAAGATTGCCCTTGTATTTGACAGTCCATTTAAAGGGGAATCCCCAACAATAAGGGATTCCTGCCTCGTTTGAAATGGCTGTGTAGGGCCTAAAAACTCTGTGCCTTTTGAGCATTATCAGGTCAGATATCCTGAAAGACTTCCAGAGCCCCTGTCTCCGTATTTAAGCCATAACATGTTTTGGAGCCATCAGAAGATTGCCTCCTTAGTTTTGAATCTTTCAAAGCAGACAACGATATCTCAAGGAAGGTTGGCCATTCATAGCCTTTGACCCAATGGTACCTGCACCCATTCAGTGTCATCCACAGTGACCATAAGCCCCAAGTTCAAGCCATTAATCCAGTCCTCAATAAATGCTGGCATGTCTGCCCCCTCTTTCTTCTCGGGAACCTCAGGCATTCTTGATTTTCCTGCCCCATCTGCCTTTGTTCTAAAACTGTGGTCTCCATATTATGGATGGGTGACAAATTTGATTCAGTTTGAAGCTGAATCTAACAAATTTGCACTTTCTGAAAAGAACTGAAGCACAGCCATTCCTCGAAATTTGAATTTTGCAATGCAGTTCGCCAACCAGTCAGTGTCTACACTGAACTGAATTTAAGATTGGAAAGGTGAGAAACTGAGAGAACCGAAATTGACATCTTTCCATCCCTACTCCAACCTCAGTAGCTGTAATTCAGATTGATTATCACATCACAGTTGCTTGGACATTATGTGCCAGGCCTGCTATTTGGGAGGAGGCAACTTCAGTCTTTGCTTCGAAAGGTTGCAGCACTGCAACCCAGTCTGCTGTCAGAGCCTCCCACAGCTTGGCCACAGAGTTGTCAGTTTCACTTGTCTCTGACAGCAGGCTTGTCAGTTTCGCACACACACCCAGCTCTGAGGAACTTCCACTGATAACTCCTCCAGTAAGTAACTTGGGGATCATCTTGTGCTGCTCTCATGTTGCCCCCAACTTCACCTTGCTGCTGCTGATTTTCCCACTGTTACAGCTTTGTTAATGCTGCTGCTTGCTGCCTATTACACCCCTTAGTTATTAGAGACTCGAGCTGCCATTAGGCCTCATGCAACCACACCCCAAATATCTTTAAAGATACACCAGAAAATTATAGATCAACCCTCGCCAACCTGGTGTCCTCTTGGCCTGCAACTCCCATCAGCCCCAGCCAGCACACCTGATGGGAGTTGTAGTCCAAAAGAACTGGAGGGTACCAAGTTGGTGAAGGCTAGTGTAGATACCTCTTCATTTAGTGGGGGAAAAACTTCTTAAAGGCTCAGAAAGCTTATCTGTTTCCACATAGATAAGTAGATTGGTCTAAACTTCTGGAAATTGTTACCATAGGCTGCACCCCTATACATGCTTACCCCAGAATGATTCACACTGAATACAGTGGAATTTCCTTCTGGGAAAACAGATACAGGATCAGACTGATTTTTAATTTAAAAGCAATATTACCTACAGCAGGGATAGGGAATCTGTGGCCTGCTGACTTCCCCACTCCTCTCTGTCCCAGCCAGCATGGCCAATAGTCAGGTTTCTGATCTCTGCTGTACAGTATGTTTCCTGGATTGTTTTGGTTTTTAGTTATAACAGTAAATATTCCAGTTGAAGTTTGCTAAGTGAAGTGTGCTCTTGGTTTATTTCACAGGTGGAATTTCTCTGATTTCTTCCAGCTGAGAAAGGAGGGCAGTGGGCATTATTTGTACTCCCAGCCAATCAAAGTAGTCTGGAGTGAAGGTGTTATTTTCAGGTGCGTGGATTTTATAAACAAAAAAATTTAATGGCTAACTGTTAGAATTTTTGGTATATGTTACAGCAGAGTGCAGAAATAACTGGTCTGTTAAGACTGGTAGATGAAAGAATAAAGAAACTTAAGCCATGTGGCCTGCACTCAAGGAACCATTACTGTAAACTGCCCAGAGAGCTTCGGCTATGGGGCGGTATATAAATGTAATAAATAAATAAAATAAATAAATAAATTACTAATTAACTGAGAACAAAGACAGGAAGAGAAGGGAGGATGGAGCAAATGAGGAGCAAAGCCTGCAAAAACAACAAACACTTTAGAGGAGGAATCGGCAAAGGAAAAAATAGATTGCCTTTTTTCCTATCTCTCCCCATTGGTTCAGGTCACCAGCATGCATTGGTGCTTTACTCCCAACACTTACAAATTAGCTTCCCTTATCTAAAGTTAGGAAGGTTTTATATATGGTTTCCTGAAAAAAGCCTCCATGTGATTTCTCTCCTCCGCCCCGCAGTAGGGTCCCTTGATCCTCAGAGGACCGTGTTCAGGGAGGGACTGCTATAAGAAGGTGGGGCAGAGAAGTCAGTTTCTGCTAGGGTTGCCTTGTGTCCTACTTTACAGAGGACTGTCCTCTGTTTGAAGGGCTGTCTGGTCCAAATGTGGCTTAAGATAAAGAATCCGAAGGAGGGAGACTTAAAGGGGCCTTGAAGTTGCCCATCTATTGTTAGCACCTGGAGACCAGGCTAAGCTGGCACACAAGACACCTATTCACAGTCTTCCCCACTACTACGAGATAAATTGTATTACTATTTAAATTATTGTAGTTATTTCTAAATCAGAGTAATAGAAATTAGCGTATGTAACTTGTATGCAGATCTGTGTCCCCTTTTTCTGGTGCTGCATTTCCTATATTTTGGTGACATATCAGTGGCCACTCTTCTTTCCGTTGGACCTCTTACGCATGCAGAACTCAATTGAATTCACTGGTTTGAATCTAGAGTTCCTGTGAGCAGGGTTCCCTTCATAGGGTGCTCCTGCTGATGGAAGGGTGGCAGGGACAATTTTTACCAGTGCCTCCTTCACCCTGCAGCCCATGTGTCCTTTCAAGATCTATTCCAGAAGAGGGGATACTGGGCATCCCTACCTAAAAAGAACAACTTTTAAAAGTTCCCAATAGAGTGACTAGCGTGATTGTGGAAGGTGAGTTTCACAGTCTAGGACAGTGAGGCTGAAATCTGGGAGTATGTGTCTACTTCTGAGTGCAGTATACATGTACAAGATTGTACTGTTAATGCACTTAAGGTCCTGTTGACCTCAGTGGAACTGAAGCACAGGACACTGGCTGCAATTCAGTACACAATAGGACTTCAGTCAATACCAGTATTTTATTTGTCAACAATCTTACAAGGTAGTAAAATACTTAGCAGGACTAATTATCAATGTTTTCTCATAGGTTTTTTTCTGGAGCTAGACGCATAGAAATTTACCCTGGCGATGGCTCAGTTTTCAAATCAGAAGCTTCCTTTTTAGGAAAATATTTCACTCGGTATTGTATTCAGGAACAAACAAGGCAGGTAAATGATACAATTTTATCTTTCAAACCCTTTCTCTAATATTTTAAGAATGCTGAAAGGTGAATACTGATGTAGGTCTTCTGTTAAAAGAGCATATGCTTCATGCATACATATATATATATATAAAAAAACACTACAGTTTCCATTGGGGTAGTCTTCAATACTAGGCCTACTCGGAGTAGACCCATTGAAGTTAATTGAAATGACTAGCTTAGGTTCTTTAATTTCAACTGGTCTACTCTAAGTAGGTCTCAGATGGATACAATCCATTATGTTTTTCTTGCCACTTGAAAGATGGCAGGAGATGGAACACACAGGAATTTTTAGAACTACCAAGTAGTTCTAAATATAGGACTACACAGGAATTTTTAGAACTACCAGCGAGATCCCCATCAAATGATAGAGATGTTTGAAATCTGCAAACATTTTTCAGTTTGAAGTCAACATTTTTAAACCTGCACATACGAGTGTTGTGAGCCAAGCAGGGAGGGAGCAGATAGATGAAGGCGAAGCAGAGGATGAGGACTTGGACTGGGAACCTGGGGAGGGGGCAGACAGTGGGATGGACTCATGGGGCACCCCAGCCCCATCTTGGAGAGCTCAGCCCCCTCATCTCCTGACTCCCCTGTGAAAGTGCCATCTGGTGTGTCTGACACTGTCCAACTGGACACGCCACCACCAGAGATTCAGGCTTGCACGTCAGACATTTCTCAGCCAAGCACTGCCCAGCATCCCCCACCCAAACTGACAGCTATCAGCCCCCCTCTGTCAGAAGCTGAGATCAAACCACCTTTGCCCCATGCTAGACTGAGCCAAGGAGGAGCCTTTATTTGCGTGCAAGATCCAAGCCTACTTAAGGGGACTCGGGGGGGGGGGTAGGGAACCCAGTCGCTGCGTCAACATCTTAGAGTCGCAAGGTCATGCTTAGAGTTAGAGTAGTGCAAAATTCCTAAAAAGAGTAGTTAGGTTAATGAAGCGAACTGCTTTGGATGCATCTATTACTTTAATAAAAAGAGAAAAAGTCATAGCCAAGTCTGAGCCTGATTTCCTTGACTTCGGGCAGGACAATGAGAGATGGCAGAGGGCAAGGTTTAGCCTCATGGCTGCTGCTGTTGCTTTAATGACTCTTGACTGTGCATTGAGAGAACCTTTTCCTTACTGCTGTAGCATTTTCAAAATCCTGCTCTATGTGAAATGTCCCAAGTTCCACAAATTTGATCTATTGTCTTACCATCTCTCATAGATCCGTGATGGTACCTCTCCATGTCATGTGCACACAGTAGGTTTTGTATTTTTCTTAATGCCATGGAAAGGTTTAGAGCAGGATCCCACCTCATCAGTGGCTCTCAGGATGTACCAAAGCTGCTTTATGCAGAGTGAGACCATGAGCCTATCTGGCCCTGTGCTGTCTACTGGCAGCATCTCTCCAGATTTTCTGGCTTTGTTTTCCAAGGATCTCTGGCAGGCAGAGATGCCAGGGATTGAACCTGGAACTTTATTGCATGCAAAGCATGTGCTCTACTGCTGAACAATGGCCCCTTACTGCCACTTTGGGATTCCCACAACTGTCAATGGTGCAGTCATGCATAGATGGCTTTTCAGACTTTATTCCTTGTCAAGGCTATTTCAGAAAATTGCGTCTTGATTTATTTGTTCATCCAGAGGTTGGAGGGAGTTGCTTAAGTAACTTAAACAAGCTCTTGCAATTTGAAGTGCTGACATCCACATTTTATTTATTTTTGTTTTTAGTTTGAGCAAGCCAGAACAATGGTGGACAAGGCTGGGATTTTGTATACAATGGTTTAATATTAATTTCCTAAATCTGTGGTCGCCAACCTTTTTGGGACTAGGGGCAAATTCAGATTTTTGAAAGAGTGCTGAGACACTGCTCACACGATGGCTGCCACAAAATGTGGCTTAACACAAAATCACTGCCTGGGGGGGAGTGGCCTCACATCCAAGATTTGCATTGGCAACCCCCATCCTAGATCGCGATTCTTGCTTTGCCCTTTTGTAAGCAGCTTTCTTTCCTTCTTCCATATTCAAGAGAGAAGAAACAATGTATTCCGTAAGTGGGCTGCCACCTGATATACCTGGGAGTCTCTACTCTGTGTGGACAATTATTACACAAGCAGTAAGGTGAAATGTTTTGGCTCAGTATTTTTATAAACTCTCTTCCCCTTGGTATGTGTGGTGGGGAGGGGGGTGAAGGATCACTTAACTACATATTTCTGTGTCTTATAAAGTGCAAATTTAGTAGTTTACTCAATTTATAACCTGCTCCATCCTGAAAAGTTGGGATTGTATTGAACTTAAGTCCTACTCAGAGCAGATGCATTGAAATCAATGAACCTAAGTGAGGCTGCAGTCCAATACATGTCTACTCAGAAGTAAGCTCCATTGGGTTCAATGGGACTTACTCCCAGGTAAGTGTGTATTGGATTGCAGCCTTAGTCATGTCTATTAACTTCAATGGGTTTACTCTGAGTAGGACTAGCATTGAATACCACCCCTGGAGTGAGAATTAAGTTTAGGAAACTCTTGTTTTATTGGTAGGATAAGGTGCCATCAATAAGAATCTAAGTAAAGATAAACTGGCAAAAGATAAAATTATGAAATGTGTGTATCTTTTTCTCTTTTTTCTTTTTTTGCTACGTAGAGTTCTTCAACATAATCTTGAGAACATGCTTTCATTAACACATAATTACACCGTCTGCTGCTGGAAGATGGTGGTAAGTAGGAAAATGCTGATACCTTGTAAAATATTATGCAGGTCTTCCTCATGAGGCTTCTCCTTGTTTTCCATGATGGAACGATTCAGGCATATGTTTTTGTTTTCAACTTTTATGCTGTACTTTTATTTTACACCCAACCAACCTGATGATTCAGGGAAAGAAAATAAACCTAACAAAAAAGAAAGGTTCCAAGTATGCTCATGTTCATGTGACATGCTTTACCTCAGGTTGGACAGTCCATAAGACAGCTTGTGGGCCACTGGCCAATTTCTGCTGGAGCTCTTAGTACCTGCTGTTCTATGGGATTCTTGAATGCCGAATTAGGTGGATCTCTGGTATGGCAAAGTGTTTCTTATGTTACATTACAAAGTTCCTCTGTGACTCCAGAGCAATTGTCCAAAATTTTCAACTCCTTAAATGGCTTTTTAATAAAGTAAAGAAAAAAGAAGCTATGCATGGCACACAGTGACATAGTCCTCAATGAGAAGCAGCACAATGGATATGTGGTTCATGGTACTCATGATAGACCATAGTCCACCAGTGGACCACTGGCAAGTTTTCTGATGGACCACACAGTGCCTGCTCACTGCTAAGATTCTTGCAAAGAATTCTGGACTGGTGTGATGCAGCTGTCAAGACACTTTCTATATTTCATTATCTCATTTATGAATTGCTTCTCATGAGGTATCCTAAAGCAATTTGTAATACAATGAAAACATAAACAGAACAATTGCATATATAAACCTATTAAAACAATAACAGCACACATATAAAGCAATTCAGATCCACTACCGATGCCAACTAGGATAAAAGTCTCCAATTAGAAGGCTTCTTGAAAGAGGAATGTCTTCAACAGACACCAAAATGACAATAGAAAAGATGTCAGTCTGATATATAACGTAAGGGAATTCCAAATGGAAGGTGCCCCCATGCGAAAGGTCTGGTTCTGACATCATGCACAATAGACCTCCTGATAGGATGGAATCTGCATGATGCCCTCTCCTGAAGAACACAGTGAATGGTTGTGCACACAAGGGATGAGACAATCTTTTAGGTATTTTAGATCTTTTAAATATTTTAAAGCAAGAGTGTATGCTCAGATCATTGATGGCAAAGCACAACTAATCCAACTAGTGCGGAATCTTGAATGTGCATTCTTGATTTATAAACTTAAAACTTGGGAGGGGACCCCAAAGAGTCTAGTTTTAAAATGTGACTACAGCATGCAAGACTGATGCTGGGCCACATACATAAATTGCATTGTTCAGTTGTTAGCTTCTTTTTTGTGGTCTTCAAACTTTTTGGCTAGTGAGGCACTGGAAAAGAAGGGAAATAGATTTATAAGGCCAGAGACAGCAGCACCCAAATCCAGTGGTTCCCTGTACAAATCACAATTGTGTTGTGACAGAGATTGTACATGTGTGTATATCTATATTGGCACATTTTGTACTCTGTATTTCTTCCATCATGAAACTGAAGGCAACTTGCATGCTGTGCTCAGGCAGTCTCCTCAGCATTGACCAGACCCAGACCTTAGCTTCAGCAAAGTTGCTGCATCATGTGCCCTTGGATCAGGCCATTAAAGGCCTGAAATTAGCCAAATGCTAGCATAAAGACGTTTACTAGTACTGAATTTATATTTGTTCTATACAAATCTGTCCTATGCATGGTTTGTTTTAGTCTCCTGAAATGGGCGGAGGAAGAATGCTACCAGTCCCTCTGGCTGAAACGGTTATTCCTAATGTAGGAAGATTCTTTGCCTATTCAGATAATAAAGTACATGCTGTTTTTTATGATGGAATGATCCTGAACATGGCGTGGGATTTCAGTTGTCACTATGGAAAATCACAGGTGAGCCTGTAACGCTTCCTTCCCTGGCTCTCCCTGTCAGGTTCCTCTCTGCTTGTCTTTTTCCTCAGCCTCCATCCTCAATCTCTCAGCTTCCAACTCTCTCTGTTTTTCCTTCTCTGCACCTTCCATCCTCAACTTCTCTCTCAAGTACTCTATATAAGCGGGATTGCTTAAATATCCTTCTGGGGTCTCTTCTCTGACAGGTTGTTTTTGCTGGGCAGTTGCAAATCCTATAAGTGCTACCCTCAATTCATCTACCCCTTTACCCTCATGAGGTAAATTGAATGTTATGCACTTCTCCACCAGCTCCTCTCTTTTCATTTTTATGTATTCAGCCATGGTCATTCACTCTTTGCCACACACTCTTTGCCAGTCACTCTCACAAGTAATCTTGTTTTGTTATTTCTGTTTGCCACACCACTGTTAGGGATTCTCTAGTATTCGTATCTGGATTCTCTGTTGTTCGTATCCCACCGCTACTGACACCACCTGTGAGGCGTCCTTCCCTGGCTCTCCCTGTCAGGTTCCTACCTGCACGTGGCTACTGCCTGTCACTAGGCACCACCAGTCCGGACCGCACTCTCTTATGGTTTACCTATCCGCCCTAGCACAGATCTCAACAGATCCCCCTGCTAGGCAACCACCAGTAATGTCCCAATACTAGTATTCCCAGAGACTCTGAATACTGGTATTGTTATTCTCTTCACCGCTGCCACCATTTGTTACAGTTCCCCTTCAGCCTTGGTCATTACCTTACCCTCCCTTCTGGTCTGTGAAACCCCAGCCAAGGATCAGGCCTTTGGTAAACCAAATTAAGTATTTATTACAGATAACAAAGCTAACAAGATTAACAAGATTTCTTCTTAAGGCACATAAGCATATGGTTTTACTCAATACTAATCCGAACTCCACCTCCCTCCTGGTAAACAACTCTCTAAACCCCACCAAGCAATCCACTCTTTCTCTTCTCCCCCCCCCCCAGATTCCACAATTCACCACCTCACATTCCCCCAGATTTACCTGTCATCCTTTCATTTATACTGTCAGCCATTTTAAACATTCAGCCAATCATCAAGCATTCTATTGCCCATTCACCCCCCCTCCTCTTTCACTACTTACCATGTATACTCTAAACAACCAGCACTTACCATATATACACTAATATATAGGAACATCACAGAGCCATATAGGGAGTTGGCTTAATTTTATTCTGTGCTTAGAGTAACTACCTCCCACCTCTCAATTTCCTATATGTAGAATGTGCAGTACATGTGCAAGATCATCCTGACTGTTTCCTGTTTTTGCTTTTTCAGTTTTGTCATGCAGTTGGTCTTTTTCACTTCACGAACACTTAAAAAGAAAAATCATTTTGTGGGAATTTTTTCTCCTTAACAATGATTGTATGAATTGATCACAAAGTATAGTTCAGGGTGCTTCCACTGTTGCTATTTTCAGGTGGGATTCAGTCACATACCCTAAAATTCAGGTTGTGAAATTAAAGTTCATGTGGAGCTCTTGTGCAACAAACCTGTTCCCCCACTCAAAGAAAAATGTGATAAATAGCAGGAGAGTGTGGGATAACATTTGCTTGACCCAATTCCATCTAACTCCCTGCAAGCAAATCAAAATGGGTGCTCAGTATATACCCAACATTGTCTAATTCTCCCCTTCCCCCAAAAAACAAACCTGGATGAATGTTCAATAAATATGTTCTCTGGGAATGACCTAAAACTCTTTGAGGCAGTTTCAGGTGTAAATGAGATACAACACCATAAATAATACAGATGAACTACAAACAGTATTTTGAAGCAATGTTGTGTTTTGTTTTCTTTGCACTTGGGTCCTGCTTGCAAGTTTCCCATGGGCAACTAGTTGGCCACTGTCAGAAGAGGATACTGGACCAGATGGGCCATTGGCCTAACATAGCAGGCTCTTCTTAGGTTCTTATTAAAGCATAAGGGAAGAGTGAATATTCCAGCAGTCTCAGAAAAGGCTGTCCAAAAATATTTTGGATGACTGGGCTTTTCTGTGACCACACCAATCAAAGATATGATAATTTGATCCTTCCAAAGGACAAGAAGAAGCATTAGAGCAGCGTTTCCCAACCAGTGTGTCTCCAGATGTTGCTGGACTACAATTCCCATCTTTCCTGACCATTGGCAATGCTGGCTGAGGCTGATGGGAGTTGTGGTCCAACAACATCTGGAGGCACACTGGTTGGGAAAGGCTGCGTTAGAGGAATCCTTTTAAAAACTCCACTCACCTAGGGAAGCACCTGATGTAAAGAGAAAATGATAGGAAACCTACAGCTACAACAGACTTTTTTCACAAGATAGAATACTAGAAACAGAAAGCCCACACCCAGTTGGATGGAGCTATGTAAACATAATCTGTATAAACAAGTGGAAGAGGACTTTCCCAAGTGATCAAAAATAATCCAGATTTTATTTGTAGAACCTTGGTTCCAGTGAAGATTCAGCAGCGCAATATCCCATCCAAGTGTAATTGACAGGAAGAGACAGAGGATGGCTTTTAAATGGAGAGAGCACTTACGTGTTTGAGTGCTAAGTTGGAGAAATGTTTTTGTTTGCAAGGATTTTTGTTTAGTGTGATAACTTCTAAAATTCACAAAATGGCACAAGCAGGGTGGAGGAAAGGAATTGCTTCATAACATGAGGCTGCAGTAAGCGTCCAACACTAATCACATTGTGCTCATTTTTACATGTTTCCTGGACAAGAAGCTGCATTTTCTCCGCCATAAAATAATTGCCATTTGAACACTGAGAATATGTAATCACACTGTAAGCAAAGTACGATTTCAAACCAAACTGTCTGGAATTCATGCAACAAATAAGTAACACATGCAGAATTTTAGCATAGGAAGATCATCAACTGGGAAGGTCTTCTTGGGTTTCTGATACTTTTGCATATTCTCTCTCATTTAGGAAATGGTAGAAACGGAAGAGCACTTGGTGTATAGGCTAAGAAGGTTTACACTTGAGCCAGGATTATAAAAGGCAACTAGCAAAAGGAAATAATGTTTCAGATTTTTCTCAGAAGAGGGATAGCAAGAAATGAGCAAAGCTACATTGAGTATTGTATGACTTTTGAGGACTACTGTATTATGTAGAAGATGTATTCTGGTACAGTTGAACCAAAATTTCTCAAAAATGCATTTTTTTTCTACCCCATAGGAAAAAGGTCAATTTGCAGAGTTTGCCCCAAATATTTTCTGCCATTTTTCCTCTGCAGCAGATACCATCACACACACACAAACACACACACACACAGAGCGCCCTGAAATGACGCTAGGTCTAAAGCATTGTAAAGAATGCAAAATGAAATCTTGGTGTACCACTGCCACTCAGTGTAGATAATACTGAACAAAATGGACCAATGGTCTGACTCAGTAAAAGGCAGCTTCCTGTGTTCCTATGTTTCACTTGCTAACGGTGAGCCACATCCCTCAGCAATTCTTGGGAGAATTTCTCCTCCCCTTGAAGTGAAATGTTCTCCCACAATTTCTCTGCTCCAGGTGGTGTGAATGTCCAGCAGGTGGTAGTCAAGAACTAATGTAGAGTGGCTCTGCTATGTCTTTAAACAGCGGAAGAGGAAGGAAATTTATCAGTACATTGGAGAGTTCTGGAGGGGCTAGGTTGGGTTTGCTTCTGGGCTTGCAAAAGAACTAGAGTGATAATAGCATCCAGAATGATATTGACCCACTTGGCTCCCAAGGAGAGCTGAGACATGGAAGTGTGCAGGGAATCTGGTGGCCCCAACTTGGAGGGCAAATTCAGAAGCTAACCCCTGCCTGAAACAAATTACAGTGGACAGGAAGAAGTGATAAAGTATGATACTTCTCTTTTTTCCTTCTAAGAGACCTCAAGATGCTAACATAGGTTGGTGCAAACTGACGTCTCCTGAAGGAGCACAGCATCTTCTCCAGATAGATCAGCCCGAGCTCTATGAAAGGTATTTGTAGATCTTTTTGATATTTTCAGGAATTTTAGTACAATTTAATCTGCCATGCTGGAATTGTTAAACTTGCCCAAAAGAAATACAGGGGAAATCTTTTTCCAAGTTATGTTTAATGATTAAATCCTCCCCCACCCTACTCCATTGTTACTGATTTCAGAAAGAGTCACCAATTTGTTATCTTTGACTTTTGTGGCATACATTTTGAACAAATGCTTTTGGGACAATTTAATATTCGGCAATTATTTTCCTAAAGATGGCCAATTTCTGTGCACTGGCAGAACAACATACAGGATCAAATGCTAAGGTCCCATTCCCCCTCTCCCCCACCTATTTTTACAATGCTTCAATAAGAACGTAGGAAGCTGCCTTATACTGAGTCAGATCACTGGTCTATCTGATGGAGGATCCCCCAAGCATCCTGGCCCCAAGCAATTTGGGCCCTTGAAGATGATGAAGAAAAAATGGATTTCTTTCCCTATATTCACACACAACAGGCATTAAAAGCAGGCCTATGTGTAGGGAGAGCAGGCAATGGTCAAGTTCACCTTGCTGTAAATTCCTGAGCTCTTTCTGTGCCAAGATTTTTGCTAATGCATGACTGGTAGATCATTAATTTGGTATTGTTTTATAATCTTTTGATTAATATACTTTTTACTATTTGATCTTGGAAAAGAGGTTCTGGTCTTGTATGCTGCAGAGCAATGGCCTCAACTAAGGGAAGTCTTTATAGTGGAATCAAGGAGAGCTTGATATTGATTTTATAATAGCATGATGTGTATAATCTTATTTCATAAATATAATGTGTTTTCTCGAGGTGAGAGGTATTCTGAGGTGGACTGCCTCCTTCATCCCTCTGTGTTTGATGGAGAGTGGCTGGCTCAGAGTTACCCCTTTTCTTTATTGCGTTCCCTAATTATCCTTTATATTGTGTGGCTTTCAACTATAATATGGTGATTTAAAAATCTTTCTCTATAGCAGTGTAATTACAAGCGGAATTTCACATAGAACTTCCAGTCACTCTAAGGAGAACCCAAACTTGGCCTTGCCTCATGGTATCACTTAAAAGAACATGTTGTAATGTCCTAAGAGATGTTCCTGCCCAGCTTGACTGATCAGAAGCCATAATAGAATGGAACGTATAGTACAAAATCATCAGTAATATATGACAGTAGAATAGTGGTAATATCAGTCAGGGGGACAGACTGACATCAATAAGACAAGACAATAAGATGGGAGGTATCTGCAAATTTATGAATATGCATGTATTCATTAAAATAAAGCTATCTGGTTGGTTGGAAATATTTCAAGAGGGAAGAATTGTGATGTTATGGGGGAAGAAATCTTATGCGATTGGTAAACTAATGTCACATGTGTATTCAATAAGGTATAAAGGATCTGTGCAGACTGTACCTCAGTGCAGTCCTCTCCAGATTTTCTGCGGGACTGACCTGCATATGCTTGTAAGAATAAAGGCCTACCTGTTTGCTTTAAGCCTGTGTCATTGATTACTTAAAGGACCCCCAGCAGAGATCCCACAGGAGAAAATAAAAAAATTCTCCATCACATCTAGGTCAGTATTGTCTACACTGACTGGCAGTGACCCTTCAGGATGTCAGATTGGTCTCTCTCAGCCTTATGTGGAGATGCCAGGGATTGCTCAGCCACTGAGTTACCATCTGTCAACAGGTGGTGACATCAATATGCCCACATATCCCTAATATATATATATATTTGTGGAGATTAAGCCACTTTCGGAGCCAATCTTGACTGATAAGTGATGTATAGAATACATTCTTCCAGGCAGCTAGCATCTGGAAGCCTAGTGCTACTGATCCTTTCAACCCAGACTTGCTGGTCTCCAGGTCACAGGTTTGAGAGGAACTAGCACAGGTTCTTTAGACTGCACAATGAGCTTGATAGGCCAAACATCAGTGTATGGCAGGGTATCAAAAGGAAAAGAGGAACACTTGGCTTGCTTTGGATTGTGTGCAACACTACCTGGCCAAGTCCAGGGAAAGCTGGATGCATCCTAAGAATGAAGAATTTGCCTCCCCATCAGAGACAGATGATATGCCCCAGCTGCCATTGGTACTTTGGTTGGTGCGGCCTGTTTATTCTGGATATAGCATAACCTCTTCCTCTGTAATGCAGATACATCACAACTGTGGTAGAATGGTGCAGAAGCGTAAACAAGGACGGAGAGATGCCTACTGATGCACCACAGTCTAATCCTGAAGATAACTGGTATTCATCTTAAATGTCTTTCATATAGTAGGCAGGCACGGTTTTTATTTATTTATAAATGTCAATTTTAGACATTCCTTTTTACTCAACCTTTCCCAAATACGTGAGCCAGTTTCTATGTTTGTTGGGTTTTTTAATGGTTTTAATCCTTGATTTTGCTATGTTCTCTTGCTTTTATTATGTACACTGCTTAGATAAGACTTTTTCTTCATATGTGGTTTATAAATTTATAGAATAAGTAATTTACAAATCTAAAATTACTCCTCCAGGTCTACAGAGGTATTTTGAAGGAGCCATACCTTCCATTGGATTTGTTAAGCTTGAAGGTCCTGATATAACAACAGATTTTTAATTAAAGCCACTGTTTGTTCTGCTGACAGGTGGCAGACGCAGTGTTCACCTTCTGGGAGTCTGTCTAGAGATGTGTTAGAGTATGGTAACTGGAAGCAAAGAGATAAAATGTTACACACTGTTAATGCCATATCTGTAGACTTTTTCTTTTGGGCTTATATTACCGACAGAACATTATCTATGTCATTGGCCATATGCAACTTGTTAAAATCCTTAAAGGAGATAAGCCTTAGGCCTGGGAACCAAATGCATACCTCTTTATCTGGCACACAGGACTCTTTCTTCCCAGGCCACACCACTCACTGGCCCTATACCAAGCTAGAATGTGTACTTGAAATCTGATAATGTGTTTTGGAGGACAGAAAGGGATGTCCTCCCCCAATTGTCACCACAGGGGCATCTGCAGTAGAACCATCCTGACCCAAGAGGAGAGGAGAAGAAGCAGTAACAGATTCTTCTTAAACAAGCTGTCTTTTCCATTTTTTAAAAAAAACATTGCTTATTGTTGTAATAATCTTATATAAACCACTTTGTGAGGTCCTCCTGAAAAGTGGTATATAAATGCCTTTATTATTATTAACAACAACAACGTGATGATGATGTGGGAGTGTTTATAGAAACAAGCCTACTGTACAAAGATAAAATTAACATTAATTGCCCTGTCGTCTTTGCTTCTGGCCCTGACTACCACGGGCATGTGGCCTCTGAAAGGTTGCGTAGGAGAGAATGAGGCCCTCTGGCTGAAAAAGGATCCCCATCCTTGGCCCGAGACTACGTGTTAGCCATCTGTGAGCTGTTGCCATCTAGGGAAGCCAAATAAATGAGATGGATGAGGACCCAAATTATTTTAACATTTCAGTAGCTAAATATGTTGTGCAAAGTGACCCCACCCCCCAAAAAACCACCTCAGTACTGTGAGTGATCTTAGCAGTATTTGACTAAAATAATGATTTGGGTTCTGATCTGGTACAGGATAAATAAAATTTTGCCTTGTTGGAGCTGGAACTTGAAGTGAAAAGTGGATCAGATATCTGTTACACACACACGCACAGAGGACAGATCAAACTAAACATTACTTGTCAAAATGTTCAGAGCAATATGCTGACGACACACAACTCTACTCTTTACATCTCCAAGTGTAGCAGTGGGTGTGCTAGACCGATGTCTTGCCTCAGTAATGGACTGGATGAGACCCAATAAATTGAAGCTCCATCTAGACAAGACTGAGACAGTGGGTGGTTCCTGAAACCAGGTGGAGTAGATGTGACCTGCTCTTGCTGGGGTTACCCTTCCTCTGAAGGAGCAGGTGCATAGCTTGGGGGTACTTCTGCATCCATTACTGTCGCTTGAGGCTCAAGTCGCCTCAGTGGCACAGAGTGCCTTCCATCAGTTTGGCTAGTGGCCCAGCTACAACCCTATCTGGATAGGGATAACCTAACTTCTGTTGTCTATGCCCTGGTAACCTCTACACCCTAGATTCACTAATAAGGAAAACAAACCTTGTGGTGTAAGAATGTACCTATAGCCAACAGATATTTCTATCAAACTTTAAAAAGCAGGGAGATTGGGCAGCTATAGTGAATGTACCAGGGGAGCAGGAGACCTGACCTCCTCTCTGAGATATTGTACTGCACTACAAACTGGTAAAAACGCAAACACAATTTGGGTTGGTCTTTCACAGTCCAATCCACTTCCTGTGTAGCTTGAAAGAATTTAGTAACAGGGAGGGAGGGGAGGAGATTGGGTGGGTGGGCACTGTGCATGGGGAAAGCTCCTTTCCTTTCCAAAATGAAAACATTGTTAACACTATAGTTGTTTTTCAGGGTTACCCCTACCTTTTTATTCTACAACAGATACAGTGCCTTGCAAAAGTAATCAGACCCCTGACTAATGCTCTCATATTACTGAATTATTGGTACATTATAATTTTGTTCTGTGTGATATTTTATTTTGAAACGCTGAAACTCAAAATCAATTATTGTAAAGTGACATTGGTTTTATGTTGGGAAATGTTAGTAAGAAACATAAAAAACCAAAACATGTTGCTTGCGTAAGTATTCAACCCCTGTGCTGTGGAAGTTCCCAGTTTACACAGATGAAAGAAATTGCCCTATCAAGGACACAGTTACCTTACCATTGGCCTCCACCTGTGAACCATTAAAGTTGTTGTCACATTGCCAGGATGAAAACCCCACTGTTGAAGGATCATTGATCAGGCAGTGGATCTGAAGGAAAATGAAGACCAAACAGTATTCTACAGAAGTGAGAGATAATGTAGTACAAGTGCATAGATTAGGAAAAGGGTATAAAATAGTATCCAAGTGTTTGGATATCCCAGTGAGCACAGCTGGATCAATAATCAGGAAGTGGAAGCTGCATCACACCATCCAGGCACTGCCAAGAAAAGGCCATCCCTCAAAACTCAGTGCCCAAACAAGGAGACTTGTGAGAGAAGCCACAGAGAGGCCAACAATCACTTCTGAAGGAGCTACAGAGTTCAGTAGCTGGGAGTGGAGTAATGGTGCACCAGTCAACCATATCAAGAGCTCTGCATAACACTGGCCTGTATGGGAAGGTGGCAAGAAAGAAGCCGTTACTCAAAAAGTACCATCTGAAAGCATGTCTGGAGTTTGCCAGAAAACATGAGTGTGCCCCAACTGCAAAGTGGGAAACGGTTTTGTGGTCAGATGAGACTAAGATAGAGGTTTTTGGCCAAACCTCAGTGCTATGTGTGGCGCAAACCTAACACTGCCCATGCCTCAAGACATGAAGTCTGGTGGTGGCAGCATCATGTTGTGGGGATGGTTCCCATCAGCATGGACTGGGCATCTTGTTAAAATCGAAGGAAGAATGGATGGAGCAAACTACAGGGAAATACTGCAAGAGAACCTGCTCCACTCAAAAACTGAAACTTGGGAGGAAATTCACTTTTCAGCAGGACAATGATCCCAAGCACAAGGCCAAAGCAACACTGGAGTAGCTCAAGAATAAAAAGGTGAATGTCCCACAGTGGCCCAGTCAAAGTCCTGATCTCAATCCTATTAAGAAACTGTAGTGCTCTTTGAAAATTGCAGTCCACAAGTGATGTCCAACCAGCCTGAATGACCTGGAGCAAATCTGTCAAAAAGAATGAGCCAAAATCATCCGACAGTGTGTGCAAAGCTGATATATACCTACCCCAAAAGACTTAAAGCTGTTTTTGCAGCGAAAGGTGGATCTACCAAATATTAATATGTGGGGGTGGAATACAAGCAACATGTTTCAGTTTTTTACGTTTCTTACAAACATTTCCCAACATAAAACCAATACCTTACAACAATTGATTTTGAGTTTCAGTGTTTCAAAATAAAATATCATACAGAACAAAATTACAATTGTAATTCAGCAATATGAGAGCATTGGTCAGGAGTCTGATTACTTTTGCAAGGCACTGTACATGTGGTCTCCCACTCAAATTTAAACCAAAGCTGCCCTTGGCCATATCCACAGCAGACATTTATTTCACTTTGAACAATCATGGCTTCCCCCAAAGAATCCTGGAAAGTATAGTTTGTGAAGGGTGCTGAGAGTTGCTAGGAGATGCCCTATTCCCCTCACAGAGCTACAATCATCAGAAGAGGGGCTGACTGTTAAACCACTGACCACTAGAGCTCTGTCAGGGGAATAGGAATCTCCTAATAACTCTGAGCACCCTTCACAAACTACACTTCCCAGGATTCTATGGGGGACGCCATGACTGTTTAAAATGGATAAAATGTCTGGTGTGGTGTGGCCTTCTAATTAGCCAAGCCAAGCAGTCTGGCTTTTAGAACACTGACAGTTGGTTCTTACTGAGCATGCCTGTGCTATCATAGACTCCAATGTTAGTTTTCTTAAATTAATTAAAAATCAGCCATGCATATTTTAAACTTTTAAACTGCAGAAGATGAAGGTCAGAGCATGTGGCAAGGTCAGTAATTACAGGTACTCTGTGAACATGGCTGATTTTTAATTAATTTCAACAAATTGCAGGCAGGTTTGAGGCAGCAGTTGTAGGCACTACATCTCTCTGCAAGTTGGTTCCATGGAGAGCCAATTGGAATGGAGTGTAATAAGACCTACATCAGGAGTTAGAACTTCCAGGAGGCTGGGGAAAAGAAGTTATCATCATTGCCCTCCTCAGCATTTCCCTTTTTGCTGCTGTTGGTCTCCTCTGGAGAAAAGGAGAGAGCCAGCTAGAAGTCATCTAGCCTGTCTAGACTTTCTTTTGTAACATGATGGGTGCTCTGTTTTGTCAGGGACTCAACAGAAGTGCTGCCTCGTCCAGCGTCTTGCCTTTCTGCAGTGTCCATCTGGCTGCTTTTGGGGGGAGCATACAAGTAACAGCCTTCTCCCACTGTGGGTTCTCTCCAGCCACCGGTGCCCAGAGTTAGTCTGCCTCTGAACATGGAGTCTTCATATAACAGCAGCAGCCATCAGCAGAGACTCTTAACATCAATACTAGAGTGACAAAAACTGTTTTCTTATGCTTTCATATTGGAATGTTACGTTATTAATGTTATGTTATTAATTTGATATTTTTAATTGATTGATAGCTTGTTTTATGATGACTTTAAATGTGATAATGTTTAGGTAATCAATTGGAGTTATTTTTGGATTGTTTTGAAATGATTTGAAACGATTCTTATGTTTTTTTAATTGATTGCTATTGAAGTGGTCATTTCCATTTTTGTAAGCTACTTTTGGTATATTTGAATGGAAAAGTAGCATATAAATTCAAGGAATAAATAAATAATAACAAATTATGAGACCACTGACAGAAAAAAGTCCAACAGGGGTGTGGATTATTTTACTTGTGTTTTAGACTTAGAACTCTGGATTCTCTATGTGTTTGGTGTATCGCTATGAAAACTTAGAAGGTTGTGAAGCAAGCGTTCCTGAATTCAGGACTATACGTTTTGTAAGATTTGGTTTTGAAATGAGCTTATGAGAATCAACAGAATGGCATGGGGTGTATTTTCAAGTTAACATTGCGGAACGCAAAAAGTCCATGCTGGCTATAGTATACAGCCACTCTTGTGGCTATATAATTACTGCAATGTATTATAGTTGGGGCTGCCTTTGAAGACAGTTCAGAAACTGCAGCTTGTGCCAAATTCAACAGCCTGATTGCTCACAGGGGCAGGACAGTCTGAGCACATAACACCAATTCTGGCACAACTACACTGCTACCAGTTAGTTTCTGGCCTCAATTAAGAGTGCTGGTTTTTATCTATAAAGCCTTATCCGGCTCAGGACTCCAACATCTCAAGGACTACCTCTCCCCTTATGAACCAACCCGGACCCTGAGCTCCTCACCTGAGGCCTTTCTCCATGTGCACCTTCCGAGGGAGATTCAGAGGATGATGACATGGGAGGGGGTCTTCTCAGTGGTGGCCTCCTGCTTATGGAATGCTCTCCCCAAGGAGGCACACCTGGCACCATCATTATCTGTGTTTAGGCACCAGGCATTTCTCTTCTCCCAGGCATTTGGCTCTTAATTTTGGAGGCCTCTTAGTATTGTAGCCTTTTGGGGAGGGGGTTGTTCTGCTGCTGTTATATTTATGTGTTTTTAAACTTTTAATTTTGTGTAAGTTTTTATACTGGTTTTAACTTGTTATTGATTATAAGTTGCCTTGGATTCACATCTGTGAAGAAAAGCAACTAACAGATTTAATAAATAAAGAATAAAGCCCATGCTTTGACTGCTAGTGACAATTTCAATGTTTTCTGAAGTTAGCTGACCCAAAGCACCAAGAGTGTGAGAGCTATTATTACAGTACACAAGGATTTATATAGTTTGTAGTGTCTCATTTTCTTCTGCTTCCTTTACTGTTACAGAAAAAAATGCTTATTACAAAAATTAGGAATACTTTGAAGTCTATTCTTCAATGCATAAAACAAAAATAGGATGCGGTGGATGAAGGGTTAGATGCTCACCTATATCTTTTTTCTCTTTTGTAAAGATTTCTTTTTTAATTTAGCATTGTAATAATTGAAATGGCATTTTAAGAAACATGTTCTCAGTGTTTTTGTTTTTTACAGGTCAGTTGCTGCTGAACTTGAAAAAATAAAAAGATTCAACTGTATCCTTTTCAAACATGTTGAATTCATAGAAATGTTCTTGATTCTTTCCTTGGGACTACCAATAATAAGCCTTTTCCATACTTTGGATCAGTTCATTAGTCAAAGTACTAATAAGATATCTGTGAATAGTATTAAAATATTACAGCTCCTTCACATGACTTATGTCGCATTACAGTTTAGATTTGTTTATGCTAAATACTTTTATTGCTTGTTAAAATGTTTGTCTGATCTTGCCGCATTCATACATACTTAATTATATCTTGAAATAGCCTTGTAGAGGTTTTTTTTTAAAAATCATGCAGGCCAATCCTAGAAGTAGGTCAGAAGAAAGCCCCACTGCGTTCAGTGGGACTTACTCGCAGGTAAGTGTGTATAGGATTGCAGACTTATACTGCAGTCCAAACCCTGGCATGGGGGCCACCACTACATCTGCAACCCTGCCACTCACACCAGCTAGGGCAGAAGGTGGGGGGCAGGCAAATCACTGCAGTAGCCTCTTTTGGGGCTTTCTGTGGGCTGCCGCCAGTGGAAATCCCCGCCCAAACCCAGTATAAAGGGAGTTTGGATTGCAGCCATAGTGTTATACATGTATTGGATTCTGTGATGCCACCAGAGATAGCATCAAACAGTGTATAGATTTCTCCTGTTGCTGGTGTGGGAAGAGGCTTGTGTTTTGTCGTCTTGTTTTTTTTCCCCCTTAACTTACAATTACAGTTTTATTGGAATACAGCAATATTCCAAGCAAGGTTTCAGCTGTGAAAAAAAAAACATCCTCCAACACAGACAGGCGAAACGGACCAGAAGAAGTCTTTCTAGACAAGGACATTAGTAAAAAGAACATAACTGAGACTCTTGAAAAAACTTCAAGAGTTATCAATGATATTGATTCTCTTTTAGCTTCCTCTATAAAGCGAAACATGATCAAAAGCAGTTCAGGTAATGCTGTCCCCCACTAACCTGATTGAAGAAGCAGAAAAATAAATTCAAACCATCAAGGTCAGGCTGTAAAGAGTTGTTCTCAGTCACTCACTTTATATATTTTTAAAAGGCAGAATTATCAGTTAAGGATATTGTTAATTTATTAATTTGAGTATATGTTGGGAGGTTTTAGGGATTATGTTTGTTTTTTGTGTGTATTACTATTTCTTAGCTGATTTGCCTCTATGGAGAGATAGGTGTGACAGAATTTTTTTAAGTAAATAACAATAAAAAATAAACTATGGTTTGTTATAAAAGGCCACATATGAGAGGATTTGTTATAATGTCAGATGTAACTGCACTTAATATCCCTGTACTGAATCAACAGTTAAGAATTAGCCCTTGTTTCCCACATACATGAAAATCTCACATCACTGGCTTTGAATTTTCAGTTGGAATTTCTGATAACATTTATTTTTATTTATTTATTTATTTGTTTGTTTCATTTATAGACCGCCCATAGCGAGTGGCTCTCTGGGCGGTGTACAAAAAGGTTAAAATACAAAATATCAACAATAAAATCAGACAACAAACAATAAACACAAGCAGCAACTAAAGAAAAAAATAAAAAATAAAAAATTTAAATTATAACATAAACGCTTAAAATGCCTGGGAGCATAGCCAGGTCTTAACCTGGGCCCAAAAAGTTAGAAGCGTAGGCGCCAGGCGTACTTCTTCGGGGAGGCTGTTCCACAGTTCGGGGGCCACTACAGAAAAGGCCCTAGATCGAGTAACTGTCCTCCGGGCTTCTCAATGGGTTGGTACCCGGAGGAGGGCCTTAGATGCTGAGCGAAGTGACTGGGTAGGTTCATAGCGGGAGAGGCGTTCCACAAGATATTGCGGTCCCACGCCCTGTAAGGCTTTATAGGTCAAAACCAGCACCTTGAATCTGGCTCGGAAACAAATAGGTAGCCAGTGCAAACGGGCCAGAACAGGTGTTATATGTGCTGACCGGCTGGTCCTCGTCAGCAGTCTGGCTGCTGCGTTTTGCACTAGCTGAAGCTTCCAAACTGTCTTCAAGGGCAGCCCTACGTAGAGCGCATTACAGTAATCCAGCCTAGAAGTTACCAGAGCATGAACAACTGAGGCGAGGTCATCCCTGTCCAGATAGGGGCGTAGCTGGGCTACCAACCGAAGGTGGTAGAACGCATTCCTTGCCACCGAGGCCACTTGCGCCTCAAGAGACAAGGAAGGATCGAAAAGAACTCCCAGACCACGAACCTGTTCCTTCAAGGGGAGTGTGACCCCATCTAGAACAGGGTAAACATCCACCATCTGGGCAGGGGAGGCACTCACCAACAGTGTCTCAGTCTTGTCTGGATTGAGTCTCAGTTTATTAGCTCTCATCCAGTCCATTATCGCGGTCAGGCAATGATTCAGCATATCCACAGACTCACCTGTAGAAGATGAAAAGGAGAAATAGAGCTGCGTGTCATCAGCGTACTGGTGGCAACGCACTCCAAAACTCCTGATGACGGCACCCAGAGGCTGCATGTAGATGTTAAAAAGCATGGGGGACAAAATCGACCCCTGAGGGACTCCACAATGGAGAGTCCAAGGTGTCGAGCAATGTTCCCCAAGTACTACCTTCTGGCGACGATCCGCCAAGTAGGAGCGGAACCACTGCCAAGCAGTGCCTCCAACTCCTAACTCCGCGAGTCTCCCCAGAAGGATACCATGGTCGATGGTATCAAACACCGCTGAGAGATCAAGGAGAATCAACAGAGTCACACTCCCTCTGTCCCTCTCCCGACAGAGGTCATCGTACAGGGCGACCAAGGCTGTTTCAGTGCCAAAACCAGGCCTAAAACCGGATTGAAACGGATCCAGATAATCGGTCTTATCCAAGAGCACCTGGAGCTGATTGGCAACCACCCGCTCCAGAACCTTGCCCAAAAAGGGGATATTTGCCACCGGTCTATAATTGTTCAAGTTATCTGGGTCTAAGGAAGGTTTCTTCAAAAGAGGTCTCACTACTGCCTCCTTGAGGCTACTAGGGACTACTCCCTCACTCAAGGAGGCATTTATCACTTCCTTGGCCCAGCCGGTGGTACCAGTCCTGCTAGCCTTGACCAGCCAACATATTTTCCTGATATTTAAGATTTTCGTAGAGAGGAGAAAGACTATACAACTATTTCAGCTCATAGATATTTGAATAAAGAGACACAGGCTAATTAAGTTAGGTCATAATCATACAGCCACCAGAGTGTCTGTATACTATAGCCAGTGTGGATTTTTTGCATTCCACAATGTTAAATTGAAAATACCCCCCATACCATTCTGATGCTTCCCATAAGCTCATTTCAAAACAAAACCTTACAAAAGTTATAGTCCTGAACTCAGAAATGCTTGTTTAACAACCCTCTACACTTTCATGGTGATACACAAAACAGTCAGAGAGAATCGAGACTTCAAAGTGTAAAAAGAGAGAGAGAAAATCCAAACCCCTTTTGGTCTTTTTTCTGTCAGAGTCCTCATAATTTGTTGAAATTAATTAAAACTCAGCCATGTTCACAGAGTACTTGTAATCCTATTACTGACTTTGCCCCATACTCTGACCTTCATCTTCTGCAGTTTAAATGTTTAAAAAATGCCTGGCCAATTTTTAATTTAAGAAATTTAGCATTGAAGTCAATGATAAGCCCGGGCATGCTCAGTAAGAACCAACTGTCAGGGTTGTAAAAGCCAGACTCACAGTTGCTTGGCTTGGACAATCGGGGGGCCACACCCACACCAAACCTTTATTTCACTTGAGACAGTCATCACTTCCCCCAAAGAATCCTGGGGAATGTTTGTGATGGGTGTTGAGAGGAGACTCCTATTCCCTTGACAGAGCTTCAGTGGCCAGAGTAGTTTAACAATCAGCCACTCTGATTGAAGCTGTCCTGAGAGGAACAGGACTTCTCCTAGCAACTCAGCACCCTTCACTAACTACACTTTCCAGGTTTCTTTGGGAGATGCCATGACTGCCTAAAGTGAAATTAAGGTCTGGTGTGGATATGGCCAGGCACAGCTTTGGTTTAAATTTGGGTGGGAGACTACATGTGCCTGCTATAGAATAAAAAGTTGGGGGAAACCCTGAAAAAGAATGATACTGTTCACAATGTTTTCCTTTTGGAAAGGGGCTTCCCCTCTGCCCATTGCTTGCCCACCCAATCTCATCCCCTCCACTCCACTCCCTGCCCCTCCCCCAAGTCAGTTTCACCTATCCTAAGCATGATTGCACAGGAGTAAATCCCATTGAACCCAAGAAGCATGTAAATGATCAAACCTGCCCTCCTTCCTCCTCCTCCTCCCTCTCTCTTGCCCCTTCCCTCCTCTCATCCCCTTCCAATCCCCTCCTTTCCCCCCCCCATGGTCAGTTTTACCTATCTTAAGCATGATAGAACAGGAGTAAACTCCACTGAACTCAAGCAAATTATCAAACCTGCCCTCCTCTCTCCTCTGCCCCATCACCTCCCTTTTGCCCCTTCCCACCCCCTTTCTTTGCCCCTCCCCCTCCTCTTCCAGTCCTCTCCTCTCCATGGTCAGTTTTATCTATCCTAACCATGATAGCATGGGAATAAATCCCATTGAACTCAATAAGCATGCAAATGATCAGACCTGCCTTTCCCCTCTCCTCTTCATCCCCTCCCTTCTTCCTGCCCCCCCCCCATGGTCAGTTTTACCTATCCTAAGCATGATTGCATGGGAGTAAATCCCACTGAACTCAATAAACATGCAAAGGATCACTCACCATATGCTCAAAGGCACGTTACCAAATTCTTTCAAGCTGCACAGGAAGTGGATTGGACTGTGAAAAACCAACCTGAATTGTTAGCATTTTAACAAATTTGTAGGACATTCCATAGCTCAGAGAGGAGGTCAGGTCTCCTGCTCTCCTGGTGCATTCACTATAGCTGCCCAATTTCCCTGCTTTTTAAAGTTTGATAGAAATATTTGTTGGCTGTAGTGTGGCGTAATGATTAAGGTGCTGGACTATGACCTGGGAGACCAGGGTTCGAATCCCCACACAGCCATGAAGCTCACTGGGTGACCTTGGGCCAGTCATTGTCTCTGAGCCTCAGAAGAAGGCAATGGTGAACCCCCTCTGAATACTGCTTACCATGAAAACCCTTTTCATAGGGTCGCCATAAGTCGGGATTGACTTGAAGGCTGTCCATTTCCATTTTCATAGGTATGTTCTTAAACCGCAAGGGTTTTTTGTCTATTAGTGAATACTTTACTACTCAGCTTTCTGTTCTGTTGTCTGTTTGTCAAATAGTTACAATCAAGTTCCATTATCACCTTTTAAAGTTTTTTTTATCTGCCCTTGCAAATAATTGTTTCATTCTTTTCTTGTGCATGTATCCACGGAAGGATATTCCACAATTTCTCATCAATAGCCTTTCACTTTGCACCCCTTATTGGTAGTGTACACAGACTCTGATATTATATGCTTAGTAGTTTGGTAACTTTTAGCAGGGAAGGGCTGCAACTCAGTGGCACAGCATCTGCTTTGCATGCAGAAAGTCCCAGGTTCAAGCCCCGTTATCGGGTAGGACTGGGAAAAGCTTCTGCGTGAAAACCTGGAGAGCAGCTGCCAGTCAGTGTAGACAACACTGAACTAGATGGGCCAAAGGTCTGACACTGTATAAGGCAGCTTCCTATGCTCCTAAACATTGATAGCAGTGAATGCCAGCCTTCTTTTCTTTGCTTGCCTGCCTCTGTTCGGCAGTCTTATCAATCTCTTTTTTCTTTGCGCGTCTTGGGTGTTCAAGGGTCCCCCTAAATCTCAACCAAACAATGAAGCCCCCATTTGCTTCTTTGCCTTGCATACAAAAGTGAACCACCAATATTTGCTTCCCCCATGCTTTTACCATACATTAATTTTTAGCCATAACCCAAGCAACCTCTAAAAATGGTCCTTTTTTAATGGGGGTGGGGTGGGGGCCTAAGCCGTTGCTAAGGAGTTGCTGGGTAGCTCGCAGTCTCGAGATAGCGCGGGGAGAGGACGGGAAAATGCAAGCAAGTGCGCGGCACTCCCTCTTGCCCTTCGGCCATCCCAGAATGCTGCGCGCGGGTTGCAGGTGGGCGGGGCTCTCGCGTGATCTCTGTGGTACGTCTGAGGGAGGTGAGCGGCGGGTGTTGAGGGGATTCTGGGTGGGGGAATAACCGAGTTGAGGGGGAAGCGGAGAGGGTGATGCTTGATGCGACGTGCGTTGGAGTGAGGCTGGCTATAGGGATGAAGATGAAGAAGGAGGAGGGAGGTGCAGACGCTGTTTTAAGGGTACAGTAAAAGCGGGGGCGGGGAGTGGGCTGTTACATGGGAGTCGGGCTAGCCACGGGCTGCTTTCCTTGCAGGGTGAGAGGAAAGAATGGGGCTAGGAGTCGCCCAATTGCGTGCCTGCCTAACCAGTTTTCCTCGACACCATCGCCATGTATGGGTGCCATTTGGTGTGGGTGTGTGGCTTCCACGGGTAGCTCTCCTGTGCTTTTAAGCCGTAACGCTGTGGGTAGAAGCTCAACAGGGAAAGCTTCACCTGCCCTTGGCAGGTTTATAGTGATGGGGAAGAAGGGATGCGCTGGATCAGACAGAAAGTTGACTATATTTATTCTTCCCTTCCCAAAAAATCATATTTCCATACTAGGGTAAAGCTTCACCTCTTGAGTTTCTGCCTGCTGTTGTTGCTGCTTAAGAAAACAAGATCCTACTGGTGGTGCTTGTAACTGGAATAATTGCACATTCTTCACTCATTTCTGTTTCTCTGTTGTTTCTCGTGTGTCATATTCATCTAGATTGTACACTCCTCGAGGCAGGGACCAACCCCCTCAGGCTCTGTAAAGTCCCATGCACACTGATGCTGCTATACAAGTCTGTTATAATAATAAAATGGAGGAGTAATGATTACAAGGATCTGAAAGCAGTAGGGGGACCTTGACCCAGTGATGGCAGGAACTGAGAGATGTTAAAATTTGGCTGTGGGAGAGAGAAGATTGGGCAGGGAAGCTCAGGAAGATATTGTTTAGATAAGAGCTGGGTTAGTCTTTAAAACAGTCACAATGAATGGTGTGGGCATTAATAGACACTAGGAGAGAGGGGAATTCAGTTAAGGAGGTGCTTGGAAGAAGGGCAGTGTAGGTATGAGCTGAACTGAAGGGTAGAAATGGAGGTAATACCAAATTGGAGATGGGTCTTGGGGTGTGTTGTTGAAGCAACAGTAAGAACAGGGCTGGGCTGTGATGTGTAGGATTAAAATAAGTCAGAAACTTTATTTAGCAGTAACTGCAATGAGATGTTTTTAAGAAGCCATGGGGAGTTGGAGGGGAACATGAATTGCCTTGCAAATAAGTCCACCAAGTCATTACTAACAATCTGCCTATATATGCCTTTGTTAGTCATTTATGGCCTAAAATAAAATAAAGGGCCAGTTTTTGTAATACTTCCCTGCCTGGTTGCCTGTTCATGATTTGTGCATGCCTTGGGAGAATGGGTATTTATTTACAGGCTGAGCTACAAAGAGGAGCTGCAGAATCTTGGGTTGGGTCAGTGCTTATTGCTAGGTGGGGTGCCGAGGCAGGTTAGGAAATGATCCTAGTTGCCTGGATGGCACTCAACTGGCCCATCTTCCTGGAAACAGTGAGCTGATAACAAAAAAGATGGGATAACTAGGAAAATGTGCAGTAGTTCACATTGGATTATAGCTTACTTCACATGCTGCATTTTACATGTACTAATGTAAAGGTGAAAGCAAACGTGTTTGGAAGGCCGTGTATTATAACCTACTCTTGTTAGAAAGATGCAGGTTTGGCTGCCCTCTCAGCACCCCACCCCCACGTTAATTGTGTGCACAGTGGCAAACCTGGGCTTATTGTCATGTGTTGTGTGAAATGGCCCCTTAATGATGAACTGTTCATTTAATAACACTCTTTGTGCCACTCTTATTGTAGGATCTAAAGCAGGGGTGGGCAACCTGCGGCCCTCCAGATGTTGCTGGATTCCCATTCCCATCAGCCCCAGCCAGAATGGCCAAGGGTCAGAGATAGTGGGAAGCTGTAGTGCACCTGTAAATGGAGGGCAATAGGCTGCCCATCCCTCATCTAAGAAATGGTAGACTGCGCATGCAACACTGTGGTCATGACTTCTATACAGTCCTACTTTCTCTTGTGTTGCTGCTGCTGCCAGTAATACTTGCACGAATGTAGCTCCTTCTGCTTCATCCAACGCTTAGCCTACCAACCAACATGTGTCAAACTCCAATACATTCCCCTAGTAGCCAGACCTTTGTTCATCATTTGCCATTTCTCCAGTTCAGGCTTCAGACTTCCGACTTCCCTCCCATTGGCATTGCAGTACTTGGACTGGTAGAACACTAGCTCCTTACTAATTTGTTTTGCTTCTATCACATTCTCCAGTGTTACTTTTTTATAACTTCTGCTACTTGAACCTTCCCATGGTAGCTGACCCTGTAGACCCCCTGGGTCAAAATGTTCTTCATTACAGGACCGCAATAGGGGGATTTATCCATATACTCATTCAGTGTTCAAGTATTATCTAGGATAAATTCTGTCCCTAATTTCAGAACCTCTGTTGTAACACTATAGCACAGCTTTGAACATAGCATTCAAAAAGCATCCTCCCTGTTTGTCCTAAGAACTGGGTGTAGGGATTGTGTTTGGCAAGCAAAAGTGAACCGATCAGATATTAATAGTTGATTAACAAACAATATTAAATATGGCTGATGTGTTTAGTGAACATTAACTTAGTGAACAATGATTTCCTTTGCTGCTAGCATTGCAAAACTAGTCTGCTTTGATAACTGAGTATCATGTGCTGATCTTCCTCAGAACAGCATGAGCTGCAAAGTTATATTTATCTTTTTGAAGATGTATTTATGAAAAGCAGAAAAGAGCAGACCGCCACACACACTGAGTGTTTCTGTTGGAGCCAGGACTGGGGGCGGGGGGAGAAGCAGGGTTGAAGAAGCCTTATATCAAAACAGGCATGACAGATGAGATGGAATAACAACTTGAAAAGGTCCTAGTTGTGAGCTTTGAAAATGTAGCCAAGCAGAAGGGGGAGAGTGGTATTGTGATGTCAAAATGGTGACAGGGAGTGCTATAAGAAACACAGGTTGCATCTAGGACACAGTTTGACACAACTTGCATGGATTTTGTTTTGTATGAGACAGTGAACCAGAGAAATATGTTTACAGATATTCTTACTTAGCTCTTAGATTTCTGTTCTGTTCTGTGATCTTTCTCTGTGATAATTACAGAATGACTGAAGACTTAACAGACAATGGACCAAATGTACCCTGATGGCATTTTGTGTGTGGAGGCATGTTGCTTGCTATGGCATCTGAGACTGAAAAGGCCCATGCTCTTCTCCAGTCATTCAGCACAGCTTCTGTCATTTCAAGCCTAGGATTGGGGTTTTTTTGCTTTGTAGCAGACAAACTTCTACAGTTTTCTTTCATTCAGCAAAATGACTGGCTGCGAGCACTCACTGATAATACTGTGCATGGAGTTGTAGGATTGTGGTCTTGGGCAATAGTGATAGGACTCAAGAAGAAAAGTGACTTTCCAGAAGTCATTTTAGCTGGCCTCCTCTCATCTGTCATTGATGTGGATCACTTTGTTCTCGCTGGATCTCTTTCATTACAGGTAAGGAAAACCATGGTTTAATAACCTGTATTTTCTTTTATTTATGCATAATTTGATCTGAAACTATTGGAAGCATTTTTAATGCTGATTTCATATTGAAACTAACCCTCAGATTACTTGGTGGTGCTAAGGTTTGAAAGGCAGACCTCAGTGCAGGCCATCCTGATGCGCCACCTCCCTCTTTTGTCTGTGCTGGATCTGATCAAAAAAATCTTGGATAGCTTTTTATGCCAATTGGTGTCAGAGCTAGGAGATACATTGCATTTAATTTTAAGGTGAAACGACTATGAATTTCATTCTAGAAATAAGAACAGGCAAGTGGTGTTCATGGTTCTCAGTTGAAAATCAAGTGGTGTATCTTAAATCTGAATCTTTCACAATGCCAGTGTGAGAGCCAGTGTGGTGTAGCGGGTTAGGATGTCGGACTGGGACCTGGGATACCAGGGTTCAAGTGTCCAATTGGCCATGAAGCTCACTGGGTGACCTTGGGCCAGTCACTGTCTCTCAGCCTAAACCTACCTCACAGAGTTATTGTGAGGATAAAATCAGGAGGGGAAGAACCATGTTTGTATATCACTTTGAGCTCCTTGGAGGAAAGGTGGAATATAAATGTATAAATAAATATATATTGATGAACCTCAAACCTGTTTCGTTTTGATGCCATTTCGGTTCTGCTCTTTGATAGTAATAGAAAATATTTCATCTGTGCTTAACTTGAAAGGAAATAACGTTAGCCTGTATAATCCTTAATACGTTTTTAGTCCTCAGCTTCAATAAGACTGAAACCATTGTAGCAACAGTATATCAGCCACGATATCAGCGCAAAATAAGCCCACCTCATACACATACTAAATAATTTGAAATATTACTTTATGCAAATAACAATGATTGGTGGGTTGTTGGTACTATAATGTTCAATTATGTGTTCTTTAAAGGGCTCTTTAAACCACACACATTTCATTTGGTTGCTTGTCAATATCCTTTGATTGTTTCGGTAAACCTTTTTTCTGTCTTTTCTCCACTTCATGTAGGATTGTAGCTTGGTTCATCACACCAGTGGTAACCATGAGGCATGATGGGGGAACACTGAGCTGTTCCATCATCCTTGCTGCATCTAGTGGAGATCCTGCTGTTCTCCCTTTCCCACTCTATGTTCCATCATGAAAACATCTGAAGTGAGATGTGTTGGAGGGGAGGGGGCATCACTTTATGCAAACTCATCATAAGAAGAGAAGCAGTAACAGTTTTTGTTGAGCAGTGTCAGTATATGTGGAAGCATAACCTACAAATTGGATTGTCACCTTCCACGTTCTTGAAGAGCCCCTGTGTGATAGTGTGCAGCTTTCCCCAAGAGTTTCTCTGCATTCTGGGCATCATTAAACTTCTTATGTTTCCATCTGTTACGTACTTTGTAAAATACAGGAGCCCTGGAAGGAAAAAGGTGACAGCCCTACATAAAAACATCTGATTTCCCACTGGTTGCTGCTGCTGTTGTATGCCTTGGTTGTGCTGTGCATGACCCTGGGTGGGAGACATCCTTGCCTCTTGGGTGTTTGACAGCTGCCTGTTTGCCTATGGAAAGACAAGAGACAATGCCACATAATGGATAACAGGCATGGGGTGGTAAATGACTAATTATCTTATCTGAATGTTTCAGGATGACTGCCATCTGAATGTTTTCCCACCCTCATTCCTCCTCCGTTGCAATTTCCCTAAAGCAGGGACAGGGAACCTGTCTAGGTGTTGCTGGACTCCAGCTCACATCATCCCTGACTATCAGCACTGATGGCTGGGGCTAATGAGTGTACAGCAACATCTGGAGGACCAGCCCAGGTTCCCCACCACTGTCCTAATTTAAATGTTTTGGAATTCACTGATGTGGGAAATGTTGTCCAGACAGTAATGGAGGTAGTTCTATCAGTCTCTGTCTCCAATTACTGTTCATTTTGTTCCATGTGCCCTGGCTGTGATTGTGCAAGAATGGACCAGAAATGTTTGGCTAGCAGTACCTATCAGTAGGATGCTTGACATTCACCAAGAAAGTGGCCATGCATCCTATGTTTGTTCCCGGTGCATGGTGTGAAGCTTTTCCCATCTGGGAGTTCATGGTAACAAGGTCCATTTTCCACACAGAAAGACGCATACTATCTGTTTAGTCCAGGAGTATTGTTACACAGTATATAAGGCCCTGTACAGCTCGGGATCAGACTTGAGAGACCACCTTAGCTTTTGTATACCCAGTGGGTCACTGGATTTCTGTAGGAGAGTTGCTCCTTTAAGTTCCAAAGAAATCAGAAGCCCTCTCTACAGTAACTCAGAGCAAGACTTTTAGTATGGCTGCCCCTGTCCTGTGGAACAGCATTCCTGGTGAGATGTGAGAGGCACTCACTATCTGCACTCTCCAAAAACAACTGAAGACATTTTGTTCCAATAGGTTTTTCCAGCTGGATAAATAGGTCTCTGCCATAGGTGTCCATTTTGTGTTGTTTTTAAATTACTTTTTGTAATTTTTTTAGCTGTTTTTATTCTGTTTTGTTAATTGTCTGGAATATGTGGAAGGAGATTGCTAATAATAATAAATATAGCTTCTCCATATTCCAGATGGATGAGGGAGAGGCTCTGCAGTAGTAAGTGTTTAAATGTTCTGCACACAATGAGGTCTTGTGGGGAGTTGGGAGATTCATACACTGAAGTATAACCTCCCCCTTATTTGTTTGTGGGCTCCTTCTCTGTGCAGGCCTAGTTGCCACCCTGGGCTCCTACTGGGAAGAAGGGCAGGATATAAATCAAATAATAAATAAATAAATAAAACTGTGGAGCTGAGGTTTCTGGTAGGTGTTGTATCTGGAGTCCTTAGAGTACCAATAAGGGGTATAAGAATATAAATTATATATATGTATGCATGCTCTTTCTTTTTTATAGGCCATAGCTATTTGTTCAGACAAAGTGTTCCATATATGCTGAGTGTCCTTTTCACCAAATTTCTCATTTTTGCACTTGTATTCTCATAGCTCTGTACAAAGAGTAATCCTGTGGCATGTGCGTCACTGGATTTATACCATGATTGACTACATGATAGTCAGAATCTTATCCTCCAAAGTGGTGGGGATGGGGGTGGGAGGGAGACTGGTGTGTGAGGCTCTCCACTGATTTTAGTGGGTATATTTTTATATATAGCACTTATTTTTGTAGCCATATCTTTGGATCCCCTGAGGAGGTATGAGTGATCCCTGAGGAAGGATAATTTTGTGATTACAGCAGCTACTTCTCTTCTACCACGCATCTGTATCCATCCCTTTTCCCCCTAGCATTGTCATTGTCATATCAGCTAGTACTTTTGCTGTGCCAGACTTCCTCCAACACAACAGCTTTGCCATGCTGGCATGGATTCACTGTGATGGTGTAACTTTGTGTTCCACTATTATAAGGAGATTTGGTTGTGATGCTGTCCTTGTCTAACCAGTGTAACGGACAGAAAGTATCTGCTGGAACTCTTTCAGAGCTGCTATTGTAAGGGATCACAGATTAATATCAAGTTAATATTGACAGAATGCATTGAAGGTCCGCATTTCATTTTTCTTGGCTTTCTTCACCTCTTTTTGTGCGTGATTTGATGAAAAGGAGATGACTCTTTTTAAAGAAAATATGAAACAAAAAACTAGCTTTCTAAGAATTTTGATGTTTCATTTGGAAGATCCATCCTGTCTTTTTAAGCAGGTGGAATTGAAACAATTTCTTTGCATCTTTTTCCAGTAGATGGCACACTTCCCAAGAAATACAAGTGCAGACTACCGTATATTCTGGCATATAAGACGACTTTTTAACCCAGGAAAATCTTCTCAAAAGTCGGGGGTCGACTTATACGCCAGGTGCTGAAAAAGAGCGGGAAAATTAAGTCAAAAAATGGCGGACAATAACGAAGCGGCAATGGCGGGCGGGGGTAGAGCCGCTTGTGCTGCAGCCGCGGGGCCGATAAGCAAGGTCGCGGCGCAGAAAATCAATAAAGGAACGGCTAGGTAAAAAAGGCAAGAAAGCCGCCGCCGCTAAGGAAGCAGGAGGAGTCAGCCGCAGCCGCCGTATGCAGGGACCGTTGCGGCGCGAAACTGTCAGGCAGTGAGGCTCAAGGCAGTCCGAGATAAAAGCCGCAAAGGAAGAGAGAGAGCCACAGCCGCAGACTCTCAATGAAATATTCCCGGGACGGGGGAGACTCAAACGGCCAGGAACGGGAGGGAAATAACGACGGGAGCTGCAGCCGCAAGCTCCCGCTGGGAATAGAGAGAACCGCAGCCGCGGTCCCTCTGATGGCCGTTGGATGAAAGGCTGGGAAAATCAACAGCCCGGGCTACAGGGAACCCCCCCAAGGGAACTCCCCAGGAATGGAAAACATGACGTTAGATACAAGACAGAGGGAAGGGAACACTTGGTAAACACACAGTTCACAAAACCTCCACACTCTGTCAAACAAATACAGCAACAAAAAACACAGAAAACTTAGCTAAGCTACGAGTGGGAGGGGCCTGACGCCCCTAGTCTTGACTTCAAAGACATTCTTGCCTTCGCACGATAGGCTTTGTATACAACAACCAGCCAATCGCCGGTAAGGTACATCGCTTGCATGTCATAAGCAGGGGTAGTCTTATACGGCGAGTATATCCCAAACTCTATATTTTAACTGGAAAAGTTGGGGGTCGTCTTATACGCCCAGTCGTCTTATACGCCGGAATATACGGCACTTTTGCATTTAGGTTTCTTATTTTCATACTTTTATTTTGCTTCTCTTCCCTTTCCCCCCTTTCATCTAAATTAAAATGGCAGAATTATTATATTTTTAATTTGTTTTTACTTGGATTGATTGATTGATTTAAACAGATTGTGCGGAATCTTTGATCCTCTACAAATGTTGCTGATCTGCATCTCCCATCAGCCCTAGCCAGCATGGCTAAGGCTGGGGATGATGGGAGTTGTAATTCAACACCATCTGGCAGGCCAAAGGTTCCTCACACCAGATATAAAACATTTTTCTCCTGCTCTTCAGCCGCAAACTACTCCCAGAGTGGCTTACAAATTATCAGTGATTTACTGTATTGTTTGAGGTTGTATGTTAAAAATGGGCTGTATTCAACATAGTGCTAGATAATTCCATCAGTGCAACAGACCAATCTCCATCTCTTCCTCCTGCACACTCCCTAAATCTCTTCTGGGGTTTTCCCCTAACCCTCCAGAGCACATTTGGGGATTGTGCGGTAGGGGGAGGAGAGGAGGGAAATCACGTTGCACTAGTGCTAACCCTTGTATATTAGTTCCATGCATTTTGAGTAGTTGAACATCCCCAAGATTATATCTGAAGGTTTTTGTTCAGTTTGGATTGATGAATCAAATTACTGAAAAGTAATAACAGAAATGTATGAGAATGGCACTATTTGACAAACTGTTGTTGTTGTCATTTATATCCCATTTTCCAACTCATGAGTTGTCCAAGGCAATTAAGAACAAACACAAGAATTTAAAAAACAAATAAAAAGCAATATGGCTATATTAGTCGCTTTAACCTGACTGAACAGAGGCAAAATCCACATAGTCTAGAATAGCCTTTCCCAACCAGTGTGCCTCCAGATGTTGTTGGACCACAACTCCCATCAGCCTCAGCCAGCATTGCCAATGGTCAGGAAAGATGGGAATTGTGGTCCAACAACATCTGGAGACACACTGGTTGGGAAAGGCTGGTCTAGAACCCAGGCTCCAGCAGTGATCCGCTACATGATCCTGGGAATTCACAGGCATGGCATGTTGATAATAGCTATCCTCTACTGCAGCCTTCCCCAATCTGGTGCCTTCCAGATTATGATGGACTCCAACTCCCATTGGCCCCAGCAAGCATTGCCAGTAGTTAGGGATGATGGGAGTTGTAGTCCAGGACGTCTGGAGGGCAGCAGGTTGTGGGGCAGCTTCTCTGTTTTGCCTCCAGCATTGGAAGTACTAGAAGTATATTGTTTCTGATCATGGCAGTTCTACTTTAAAAAAATACCAATATAGAATAGGTAGTAGAAGTTATAGCAAAATGCAGAAGAGCTATACAAAAATTAGACAATAATTTATAAACCATCTCAAGTGCCAAATGTTTTTGAAAGAACTGAAAGGAATATATTACATCAAAGCATAGAATAGCAGAGAAAACTGGGGCACACAAAACATGAAGTATACAAAAATTGATCATGGAGTCCTTTTTAGGTTGTATGATGGTTTCTGTCAAAATGGAGATAAATGAAGTTGTAGCTGTTAAGGGTCATATAAATTGTTGTAATTCAGGCTGCCACTGTATACTGTGTTTTGTTTTGTTGTTTTCACTTAGGCTGCCCTGACTCTTTCACGAAGACCATTCCTTCACTGTTCTACTGTGATCCCTCTTGTGTGTCTGACATTAAAGATTATTATGCACCTTTTCAAGCTGAAGGATTCCTGGTGCTTTCTTCCCTGGATGCTGTTTATCTCCTGGACTTCGCATCATATTCGAGATGGAATTCGTCACGGCCTGTGGATCTGCCCGTTTGGAAAGACTGCCCCCTTGCCTTACTGGCTTTATGTGGCAATCACGGCATCGTTACCTCATCTCTGTTCTTTTATTATGTATTTAACAGGAACAAGCGAACTGATGGCGATTAAACATGGTATGCATATTGATGTCTAACATTAGTCTAGAACAGTTGTGTTTGCATCACTGAAATAATTCCCTCGTGATTTCTGAGTTAGGTCTGACCTGAAGTTTCAGAGCCTATTATAGCTGCTTTATTGATTCTCCGAAGCCTCTGCTGCACAAGGTAATGTAACTGATTAAATGTCCAAGTAATCTGTGCATTAGCATCTCCTTCTGTACATTTTCCTTCTTTTTAATTCCAAGATTAAGTATTTTGTAACATATCAATAATAGCTGCTGTCCCTTCCTGTGCCAGTCCCTGGTGGCTGAATCAACCCCTAGCTCTTGAATTCTGGTTTCAGGAAGCAGGCAAAATACATCCCTCCCTTCCCAGAATCTGCATTTTATGGCCAAAAAGGGCTAATAAACTTGGGGACAGACATAGCTGTTATATGGCTGTTGGGGCAGGGGGATTTCTCCCAGGCAGCAGAGGAAACGGGTGCATATCCTTCACCCCAGTGCACATTTAGCTTGAAAAAGTTAATAATGGATCAAATGGGAAGCAGAAGAGGTCATTTTTCTCTGTGCAGACACTGCTGGATATTTTCTTAGTGACTCCTTAAAGTTCCCTTGCTTCTGTCTTCTCTGCTATAGGGCCTTTATGCTAGTCATTTTCTGCTATTAGTATTTCTGTTTTCTGAGCCTTATTTAATTGTAATTGTCTTAAGTACATTACTTCGAAGATTGGAAGCTCGTATAAAGAGCATTACATATTGTTTAGAAAACTCTAGCAGCAGTGGTTTTGTACTTTAGATTAGTGGTCAGCAGCTGGAAGTCTTAGAGCCAAGGATGGCTCATTGAGGAGCATTGCTTGTCTAGAGGCAAAAAAGGTGAGGAAAAAATTGTGTGTCTGGCAACAGAGCACAGTAACAGACCCAAGTATTCTGTTTGTCACTTAGAGATTTTACATTCATATAAAGCAATCCTAACTACATGAAGCTGATGTAACTTAGGCTCGCCTAAGTTACCCCTATTCCAAACTGTTCAGGAGCCTCTCGAAAGGCTACTGCCAGCCGAACTAGCGGATGACTGTGGGCCCAAGTTTTGAGGATTGGGCCTTGGGTCACATGACTGGGCTGAACAGGGTTAGGAATATGTGTAAGTCTCTTCCTGCCCTGTTCCTCACCCACCACTCTCCTGGGATGCCCCTTTTTGGGATTTATAAGTTACCCCAGTTTAAGTTCTGCTGGCTGAGCCAGGGTAAGGGACTTGTACCAGCATAGCCCCAGCTCAGCCAGGAGCACTCAAGATCCTATAACTCCAAATTCCCAGTGGATCTTGGGTTTAGATGCATTGGTAGTATTTAAAATATTTGAAAGATTAGGGATTTCATTTTGAACAATGTGAAAGGGATTAAACAAAAATGCTTTTATCAGAACTTTATTTGTGGTATAATAACAGTTTTAAGGAATTTCACTGGAATTATAACAAAATTAAATCAGTGCTGGAAAGGTATCTGCAGTTTGAAAGGTTTTCCATTTACTGTACAAGTTCTTATTTATTTGAGTACCTTTCCGTGAATATTAATAATAATTCTGACTCACAGAAGAATACAGAACTGTATAATTTTATGTTGTTGCAGTTCATCAAGCACTGTTGATGAATGGCTTCCCGCATTTTTTAAATCTATAATACGAAACAGCTGCTTTTAAAATACAGTGATTAAATTCAAGAAGATGGAATTAATGGGGGGGATGTTTTTCCCACCTTCAGCAGTTTTCCAGAAGAGCACTCTTAAGTTAAAACCACTGTAAACATATAGTTTCCTGTTATTTAAAAAAGCTTTCTAATAGCTGTCAGTTCTTCTTGCAAACCTTAGCTGTTGATGCTTTTACAGAGCAACTTCTGTATAGGTGGACACCTAGAATAATAAGTAGTTAAGACAAAAGTAATGAGAAACCTTTGCACATTTTGTGCGCCTTTCTTGTGGTCATGTGTGAGCTAACTTCCCCACAGCTCAAAACATGGTGCATGTTTGCTTATCACGTTAGAGAAGCCACAGTTGCCATATTCTCAAGTGGAAAGATTTAAAAACACAGAACCTGCTTGGGACGAGATACACAGGAGCCATAGTTCTCATACTGGGGCAGATTACGAGCATGGTCTAGACAAAAAGGAAATTGCTTTTGTGTGTATATACATTACATAGCAGAATGTACACTTGACAGTGAGCTCCACTAAATTTTGGTGCACTCTTGAATATACCTCTATAAAGCTTGTGTTTCCATACGTATCTTTCATTTGCACATTCCGTTTTTGGTGTAATGCTTAAAAAATCCTAGCTGTATACATTTTTAGGTATTAACCTAAAAAGTCTAATGCATGAGTTGGCCCTCAACCAGAAGTGTCAGCAGGACCATTGTGTCAATCAGACAGGTTGTGGGAAACTTCTTGAGTTCCTGAATCTCCCAGCAAATTCCTTTATGCCTTAATGTGAATTGCATGCCATAGAAATCTTGCATGTGACTTTTTTAAGTTAGTGTTACCCTGAGAGAAACAAAGTGCTATGAAAACTGTTCATCTATATTTTATATCATTGCCATGCATTTTGAAGAGTTAAACCATAAACTCTTCCAGACTTGTTTTATATGTGTTGTTTTAAACCATAGGGTACCAAATGTTACCAGTTAAAACCCTGTACTGCACAATAATTTTTAATTAGGATACAGGATAAGTTTAACTTTAGCTGCATTCCTGAAAGTCAATATTTCTGAAATCCTTTTATTTGCTGTCTTTTAAAAAATGAATGACAGCACCTCTTTACTATGTTAACTTGTACTATAAGAGCATTACATTTTGTTTCACTATATATTCGTTCATTGTAAATTAAGGGATTTTAAGCATCCTGATTAGGGCTGCATCCTATATGTAATTACCTGGAGAGAGACTCATTGAACTCAGTGGGACTTACTACCATAGGATTGCTCTGAAGTAGCCCCTCATCCCAGTGTTTCATAGTCCTTATCCAAAATAAGAAAATACTCTTAGCTTCTCTTCTTCCCCCCCCCCCCCAAGGAAAAGCTCAGTAATATTTGTGGGCTAACCCGTGGCTCTCCAAATGCTAGCTGGGACTGATGGAAGTTGGAGTCTGACAACATCTGAAGGGCCACAAGTTAGCCACCGCTGATTTATTCCTTGTGTCTAGGATTTGCTGCCATTTATACTTTCTATAAAAAAAAATTATACCACTTTGTTTATATGTTAGAGGTTTTTATTAAGCTATCAAAATACAACAGTATTCAATAAAATTTCGTAAAACCTAGATAAAAACAAAATGCAACTGTATAGAATCCAGGAAGCTTGGGTAAACACCTCTTTTTAAGAGGCGTTACTGTCTCTCCCTCACAAATTACCCAAGAGAATGCATTCTTAGGGTGAATGTTACCACCAAGTGACAATCAGCTGGTCATGGAATAGCCAGTAGGGTCTTCTCAGAAGAGCTAAAAGATCAGCGGGGAAAGGTGGGAGTAGGGAGGCAGTTTGCTAGGTATCCTAGTCCCAAATTTTGTTAGGGTTTTAAAAATCAACAATAAAACCTAGAACTTGGTTTGGTAGCTAGTTAATAGTCCTTGGTGATATGAGCTTCTCTTCTGATTCACTGTAAATTGTCTTATACATGCTGCATACAAATGTATTAGCAACAGGCCAAATTATCTATCTGTATCCGCAGACAGGAATTCTTGAGACTTTGTGGAGATTCTTTGTTCATTTGGGATTTCTTCTTTTCTTTTTTTAGCTCCATATATAAGTTATTATAACAGGAGACTGATAGTTCCAATTAACTTTCATCCTAAAAATTCATTAGTTCTTGTAAATTCTTGAAGAAAGGTCCACGGTATAGAAATATAGCAAATACTCTGTAATCCATTATTATAGATGTCATACTGGGATATTCCTGAGAGAAATTCTAACATGGTAAGAATAGGAATAGGATGCAAAATGACTTCTTAGAACTGTAGAGTGTACCAGACTATTTGACTATAAAGTATACTAGGGCTCTTAGGACCATAGAGTATACCAGACTGCTTGACCATAGAGTGTATTCTCTAGGACAGCTTTTCCCAACCTTGGGTCCCCAGATGTTGCTGGACTACAGTTCCCACGATTCCTGACCATTGGCCATGCTAGCTGGGGCTGATGGGAGTTGTAGTCCAGCAACAACTGGGAACCCAAAGGTTGGGAAAGGCTGCTCTAGGATTCTCAGGGCCATAGGGTATACCAAGCTATCTGTCTCAGGCAGAGGTCTTTCCCATCACCTGCAAGCTAATCCTTTTAACTAGAGATGACAGAGCTTCAATCTGGGATCTTCTGTTTGTGAAGCATGTACTGTACCATGGAGTGATGGTTCTTTCTTGGTCCCTCCTTCAAGGCCAGAGCGACTGCATTGCTGTGAAAAAAGAAGACCTATAAAGAGATTTTATAAGTATTTAGTAGTGTATGTTATTCCAAGATGAATTAATTCGATAGTTCTCAAGTTGTATTCCAGATAACGTTGAGGTTTCTCAGTGGGAAGGTTAAGTGGAGCTTGTCCACCATTATTACAGTTTACCCACTGCTATCTAGCTATAATACACAGCCAGTGTTGGGTATTTCTCGGACTCCCTGTCAGTTCACACAGGACAACGATCAGGCACAGTAAGCCTGGCCAGCAGTAAGCCTGGCAAGCATGGCCAATGGCCAGGGATGATGGGACTTGTAGTTCAGAATATCAGAAGTTCCCACACTTGCCCTAAAGCACATCCCAAAATCTTATACAGTGCATAGGGTTCCTTGGATAGACCCATCAATGAGGAAAAGTTTTCTGATGACAGAAAACATAAATCATTGCATTGTTTGAACTTTTGCTACACAATTTACAAGTGTTGCGCTGCAGCCAACTCAGAAGGGACAGGAAGGGGGGAGGCATGAGTTTCAGGCACCTCCGCAGCCAGAAGAAGCAGAGTTGGGGATTGTTGTGTCTGAGCAGGATCGTGCGGGAGGGGGGCAGCCTGCTCTCCAGCAGGTTCCCACGAGTAATGCCCTTTCCGAGGAGCCGAGCACACCGCCCCCAGTTGATGCAGAGGACTTGTGGGGGGGAGCTTCAGAGTCAGTGCCAGCTCCTCCTTTACCAAGCAGTTCCCAGGAGGATTCCAGTGTGGCACCGCCCCCTGATCTCGAGCCCGTTGCTCGGGAGCAGGTGTCTTCAGATGAGCTGTTGGATGCGCGTCCCCTGTCTCCTCGTTCCTGTCGCCGCGAGAAACGGACAGGGCAAAGACAGGAATTACGAAGGAGTCAGAGATTACGTTCGAAAACATTTCCTATATAAGCCTGCCGCTCCCAGTGGGGGGTCGTTGAGTCAACTTCCTTCACACGCTGCAGAGCATGTCTAGAGTATAGTTAGGGACTCTAGTGAGTTAGCGTAGGGTTTCCTATGAAGCGCAATGCCTTTGATGTATCCATTACTCTAATAAAACGAGATTTACTTGCACACACACTCCAGCCTCATTCTTTCGGCTCTGGACGGGACAGATTGACTCAACCACCATCCCTACTCGAACCTGTTCCCATGGCGGATGACATGGACCAGAACGGAGCAAGAGGGGAGTACCTATCACCATGGAAGCTTTGTATGCTGAGATCCAAAACCTCCGAGTGACTACGCAAGCCCTACAAGCCGAGAACCAAAACCTCAGAGCCGCAACACAAGCCTTGCAAGTGGATAACCAGAATCTCCATGCCTTGGTCGCCCAAGTCCAGGCTGTGCCTCCCGGGTCGGCAGCCCCTGTAAAGTCTCCATTGGGGCTCCCCGTGTGATACGGGGGCCAGAGTGAACAGTTTGCCACGTTTCTAGCCCAATGTGAGTTGTATGTTCAAGTGCGCAGAGCTGAGTTCCCAACTTATGACGCGAAGGTGGCGTTCATCATCAGTTTATTGGAAGGGGAAGCAGCAAAATGGGCCACCCCGTATTTGATTTGCAACGACCAGATATTGCGCCAGTTTGACGCCTTCAAGAATGCGATGGGGGACATGTTCCGAGGCCACCAGAGGAAGGAGACGGTTGCCCGCCAGTTAGGGACCCTGAGACAGGGAAGGGGGTCTGTAGGGCAATACACGAATGCTTTTCGTGTTTTGTCTCAGGAGACAGAGTACAATGACCCAGCCTTGATGTACTTCTACAGAAATGGACTTGAGTCCAGAAGTGTTGGATGAACTGGCGTGCTCCACACACCCCGACTCACTGAGGGGTTTGATTCAACTGAGTTTGCGGATAGCCGCTTAGAAGGAAGAAAGTTGGAGCAAAGAATGGAGCCTTCATGGAGTCAGGTTGCTGCTCCGCTGCCCCGTGCGCGCCCCGTGCCCAATCCTGGCATCCCTACTGTCTCGGGAGAGGAGCCCATGCAGATTGGGGGGGCTAGACCGCAATTGACAGAGGAGGAAAGGGAAAGACCCTGGAGGGAAGGACTGTGTCTCTATTGCGGAAAGTCTGGACACGTCGCCAGAAATTGTGCAGCCAAAACCAGAAGATCCCAGCCGCCGGAAAACTTCACATTCCAGCTCTCGTAGAGGCTAGAGAGTTGGGGGGTGCTACAGACACTGAGCCTCCGTTACGACCCCTTCCCTCCCAAAGGGCCCTTCGGTTGCCCATTCGCATCACCCTATCCTCAGGCGAGAGCTTCTCAGCCAAGGCTATGATCGACTGCGGAGCATCCTCTTGTTTCATAGACCGAGAGTTGGCGCTACACCACGCTATTCCCACAAGAGAACTGAGTCAGCCGTTGGCAGTGGAAACTATAGATGGCCGGCCTCTGAAGTCTGGGGGGGTGACTCGGGTGACTGAGTCCGTGGAAGTGAAGGTCCCTGGGCATCGGGAAGACCTGTCGTTCTATGTGGCGTCCTTGCCGCGTTTCCCGGTGGTGTTGGGTATGCCTTGGCTGGTTAGGCACAACCCACAATCTTTTGGGATGAAGCTGTGGTGGTTTTTACCTCCAAGTACTGCCATCAACATTGCCAGCCTGAAGAGGAGCCACAGGTGTTGGCAGGGGCGTCTCCCCCAAGGGAGATAACTTTGCCTGCCAACTATGGGAGTTTTCGGGATGTCTTCGATAAAAAGGAAGCAGAGCAACTCCCTCCTCACCGGCCCTATGATTGTGCCATTGATTTGGTGCCTGGGGCACGCATCCCCGCCGGGCTGATCTACTCTCTATCTGAACCAGAGTTGGCAGCGTTAAGGGAGTTTCTGGATGCCAATTTGAAGAAAGGCTTCATTCGCCCTTCACAGTCCCCAGCTGGTGCACCCCTGCTGTTTGTGAAGAAAAAAGGGGGGGAGCTCCGTCCCTGTAATGATTATCGAGCCCTAAACCAGCTCACTATCCCCAATAGTTACCCGCTGCCACTCATTAGGGAAATGTTGGAGAGGTTGCGTTCTGCCAAAATTTTCACGAAACTGGACTTGAGAGGAGCTTACAACTTGGTGAGGATTAAGGCAGGTCATGAATGGAAGACTGCGTTTAAGACCCATTACGGTCAGTTTGAGTATTTGGTGATGCCATACGGGTTGTCGGGAGCACCTGGAGTCTTCCAAAATTTTATGAATGACATCTTTCGGGACTTTGTGGACCGCTTTATGATAGTGTATTTGGATGATATCCTGATTTATTCGAATACTCCCGAGGAACAGGACTCGCATGTGCGTGCAGTGCTGCAGAAGTTATGGGAACACCATCTTTATGCGAAGCTGGAAAAGTGTGGGTTTGACCCAACCACGTTGGACTTTCTGGGGTATCGGATCTCTCCAGCAGGAGTAGAAATGGACCCAGAAAAAGTTTGTTGTGTACTCACGTGGCAACCCCCCCAAGACCAAGAAGGATTTGCAACGCTTCTTGGGCTTTGCGAATTACTACCATCGTTTCATAGCCAACTACTCCCATCAGACCGCACCGCTCACAGATTGCCTGAAGGGCTCAGGATCTTTCCAGTGGACAGAAGCTGCACAAGAGGCTTTCGAGAGCCTGAAGCGAAGGTTTGCTACCAAACCCATACTACAGCATGCCGACCCGGCGCTCCCTTTTGTGGTAGAGACGGATGCGTCGGATGTCGCAATCAGAGGGGTTCTTTTGCAACCGGCCCAGAAAGGGGGAGAACTGATGCCTTGTGCCTACTTTTCCAGAAAGTTAACCGACTCTGAACAAAACTACACTGTGTGGGAAAAGGAGCTATTAGCCATTAGAGATGCCTTTGAAGGCTGGAGACACCATCTGGAAGAGGCGCAGCATGAAATTGAGGTGCGCACGGACCATCGTAATCTAGAGAGTCTTCATACCACCCGTAAACTCAATCAGAGGCAAGTGCGCTGGGCTCAGTTCTTTGCACGGTTCAATTTCAAAATTCATAATATCTCCCAACCACAGAATAAGCGGGCTGATGCCCTCTCAAGGAAGCCAGAATTTCTGAGGGATCCCACCCCAAGACCGTTACAGTACATAATCCCTCCCGAGCGGGGAGTAGTAGGGGCCTGCCAAGATTCTTGGGAAGCTGAAGTGCGTGAAGCGCAACAACAGGACCCTTTCGTGCAGGAGCAGCGGGTCGAAGAGGGCGCGTCACCCCAGGCAGAACAGAAGGACCTTATATGGAAGGATGGCATACTGCACCATCAGGAAGCTGTTTATGTGCCCCCCAGAGAACTGCAAGTGAGGGTACTACGTCAGTGCCATGACGCCCCCACGGCAGGCCACTTTGGGGTTTTTAAGACCATTTAAGCTGTCACTCGGGAGTTCTGGTGGCCCAAGGTGAAGAAGGACGTAGAGCATTACGTTCGCTCTTGCCCCACTTGCATGAGGGCTAAACATGCCACTGGGAAGCCACCGGGGCTACTGGAACCCCTTCCTACTCCAGGAGGACCTTGGCGAATGATTACTATGGATGTTATAACAGACCTTCCACCTTCGCGGGGGAAAACCACAGTTTTGGTGGTCGTTGATGCCTTCTCGAAAATGGCTCACTTCATTCTGTGCACAGGGCTCCCAAGCGCTCAAGACACTGCCAACTTGTATGTGCAAAATGTGTATCGGCTGCACGGTCTGCCAGACAGCCTGGTTTCCAATCAAGGCACACAATTCACCTTGCGTTTTTGGCAAGCGTTGTGGAAGTTGCTGCAAAGTGAGCTGAGACTGTCATCTGCCCATCATCCCCAAACGGATGGGCAGTCCGAGAGGGTCAACGCAGTGTTGCAACAATATTTACGTTGTTTTGTGGGGTATCAGCAGGACAACTGGATGTCCTACCTGCATTTAGCAGAATTTGCCTATAATAATGCTGTGCATTCGCACACGCAACAGACTCCTTTCTTCGCCGATTTTGGCTACCACCCCCGAGCCTTCCCTGCCCCAAAAGACAGTCTCTCAGTCCCAGCCGCTGAGGATTACTTGCAGGAACTTCACGCTATGCAACAGCTACTCCAAGAGCAACTAGAACAGGCCAAAGCGGATTACAAACGCGCAGCTGACCAGCATCGGAGAGAGGGGGACCTCATACGAGTGGGAGACCAGGTCTGGATCTCTACACGTTTCCTAGCTATGCCTGGCCGGTGTCGTAAACTGCAGGATCGGCGTGTAGGGCCCTTTGAGGTGGAAGCTCAGATTAACCCCATGGCTTACAGACTAAAATTGCCGCCCACCTTCAAGATGCACCCAGTCTACCACAGGGCATTGTTGACCAAGGACGCTGCCCCCGACCCTCACCGTCCGCGAGTGGAGCCTGCACCGCTGTTGTTGGTAGAGGGGGAGGAGGAATACAAAGTAGAACAGATTTTGGACTCGCAAAAACGCCGCAGGCGTCTTCAGTACCTGATTCATTGGAAGGGGTACGATCCAACTGAACGTTCCTGGGAAACAGAGGAGAATGTGCACGCTCCGACTTTGGTGAGAGAATTCCATGAGGCTTATCCAGAGAAACCTAGACCTCAGGGGTGGGAAGGGTTAAAGCATGGAGGGGGGGATGATGTTGCGCTGCAGCCAACTCAGAAGGGACAGGAAGGGGGGAGGCATGAGTTTCAGGCACCTCCGCAGCCAGAAGAAGCAGGGTTGGGGATTGTTGTGTCTGAGCAGGATCGTGCGGGAGGGGGGCAGCCTGCTCTCCAGCCAGTTCCCACGAGTAACGCCCTTTCCGAGGAGCCGAGCGCACCGCCCCCAGTTAATGCAGAGGACTTGTGGGGGGAAGCTTCAGAGTCAGTGCCAGCTCCTCCCTTGCCAAGCAGTTTCCAGGAGGATTCCAGTGTGGCACCGCCCTCTGACCTTGAGCCTGTTGCTTGGGAGCAGGTGTCTTCAGATGAGCTGTTGGATGCGCGTTCCCTGTCTCCTCGTTCCCATCGCCGCGAGAAACGGACAGGGCAAAGACAGGAATTACGAAGGAGTCAGAGATTACGTTCGAAAACATTTCCTATATAAGCCTGCCGCTCCCAGTGGGGGGTCGTTGAGTCAACTTCCTTCACACGCTGCAGAGCATGTCTAGAGTATAGTTAGGGACTCTAGTGAGTTAGCGTAGGGTTTCCTATGAAGCGCAATGCCTTTGATGTATCCATTACTCTAATAAAACGAGATTTACTTGCACACACACTCCAGCCTCATTCTTTCGGCTCTGGACGGGACAACAAGAAGTTTATGTATATAGGTGTACAAAAGATGCTTATCCCCAGATCCAGTAACGTTACCATGTCACTGTTTATGGTGCAGACGGGATTGTTGTTCCATCTCCTGCAGGAGTGGGAAATCTGTTGCCCTCTTATTTATTTATTTAGTTATTTATTTAAAAGTTTAAAAACATATTACAAAGCAATTCCAACACAGAAGCAGACTGGGATAAGGTCTCAACTTAAAAGGCTTGTGGAAGGTCTTCAATAGGTGCCGAAAAGATAACAAAGATGGTGCCTGTCTAATATTTAAGGGAAGGGAATTCCACAGGGTAGCTGCCGCCACACTAAAGGTCCGTTTCCTATGTTGTGCGGAACGAACCTCCTGATAAGATGGTGTGTGCAGGAGTCCCTTACCTGCAGAGCGCAGTGATCAACTGGGTATATAAGAGATAAGATGGTCTTTCAGGTACCCTGGTCCCAAGCTGTATAGGGCTTTGTACACCAGTACTAGAACCTTGAACTGGTAGAAAATAGGCAGCCAGTGCAATTCTTTCCGCAGCAGGGTGGCATGTTAGCAATACCCTGCCCCAGTGAGCAGTCTTGCCACCGCATTTTGCACCAGATGCAGCTTCTAGACCAACCTCAAGGGCAACCCCACATAGAGCGCATTACAATAATCCAGCCTGGAGGTTACCAGAGCATGGACAACAGTGGTCAGGCTATCCCAGTCCAGAAACGGCCGCAGCTGTCTTACCAGATGAAGCTGGTAAAGGTCACCTGGTCCTCTAGCGACAAAGATGGATCCAGGAACACCCCCAGACTATGGACCTGCTCTTTCAGAGGAAGTACAACCCCATCCAAAGCAGGCAACTGACCGATTATCTGAACTTGGAAACCACCAACCCATAGCGCCTCCATCTTGCTAGGATTCAGACTCAGTTTATTGGCCCTCATCCAGCCCACCACTGAGTCCAGGCAGCGGTCCAGGGCTTGTATGGCCTCTCCTGATTCAGATGTTACAGAGAAATAGAGCAAGGCATTATCAGCGTAGTGCTGACACCTCGCCCCAAATCTCCTGATGACTGCTCCCAAAGGCTTCATATAGATGTTAAACAGCATGGAAGACAAGATGGTACCCTACAGCACCCCACAGCACAACTGCCAGGGGGCTGAAAGACAATCACCCAATGCTATTCTCAGAAAATGACCTTGGAGATAGGATCGGAACCACTGTAAAACAGCACCTCCGATACCCATCTCACCAAGTTGGCCCAGAAGGATACCATGGTCAATGGTATCAAAAGCCGCTGAGAGATCAAGTAAGAGTAACAGGGTTGCACTCCCCCATCCTCCTGATAAAGGGCATCCATCAGGGCGACCAAGGCCGAGTCAGTTCCATAACCAGTCCTGAACCCAGACTGGAATGGGTCAAGATAATCTGCTTCATCCAAGAGTACCTGCAATTGCTGCGCCACAACTCTCTCAATCTGCTTCCCTAAGAAGGGGGTATTTGTGACCGGTTGGTAATTGTCACAGACCAATGGGTCCAAGGTGAGCTTTTTCAGGAGTGGTCGGATCACCGCCTCTGTCAGGGCGGCTGGAACCATTCCCTCCTGCAATGATGTGTTGACCACACCGTGGATCCACTCTGTCGAACCCCCTTGACAAGCATTAATAAGCCAAGAAGGGCAAGGGTCTAGAGGACATGTTGCTGACCGCATCATCGCAAGCACCTTGTCCACGTCATCAGTCTGCATCAACTGTGTTAGTGTGTTGTTGAACTCTAATTTGCATTGTCCCTGACCATTGAGCATGCTCCCTGGAGCTGATGGGAGTCCAGCAAAATCTGGAGGGCCAGATGTTCCCCATTCTTGATCTTCTGTCACACACTGTGAAGGTGGTATTAGAGAGCAACAGAATACGTTGCTACAGGTTGATTCTCTATAATAAAGCTGTTCTCTTATCCAAGTGCCCGGAAGCCTTTTATGACTGATATAGCATCAGTGATTCAGGAGACATGCTGCAACATTATCTTCCTGGCAGTCATATATTTGCTACTGTTCCACATTCCAGTTCTTCCCAGCAAGCTCTATACTGGTGCACTCTACTGGCACATGGGAACAGGCTTAGAGTGACTGCTTTGAGTGTCACCTGCCTCATTTGCCTCTGGTCTCTGCATTAGTTACAATCATTTACACAGACAATCAAGCCAAGGGTGGAACTCGAATTCCCTGCATTGGACAGCTAATCAGGAAGGGTACTATTCAACTAACTTGCTCCACCAGCACAAGGATTTCTGCTTGCACAATGACACTTTCTGCCTTCACACACATGCCCCGTGCCTTCCCCAAAGCTGCTACAGAGGGTTGGGGGGAAACCCAGAACAGATTTAGGGGTGTGCATGGGGAGGAGAGGAAGGGAAGTTCCGTTGCACAAGCGGAAATCCTTCAGCCGATAGAACAAGTTATTTGGATACCATCCTCAGATAATAGTTCAGTTAATGCAAGCTAATATTAAGTTTCAGGGAACTATCTGTAATGCTTTAAGCCATCTTTTCTATGTTGAGCAGGAGCCTTATTTGAAGTTGCTTAGCACAATGCCAAAAATCCTAGTTCAATGGGTTTTTTATGAAGATATATATTTTTTTCCTAAATAAAGTATTTTGGGAATGTGCTCCTTTTCCCAATGTGGTACATTGTCACTGTGTTGAATTAAATAGTGTTCAGTTTAGTAAGTGAAGCTTTAGAAAGCATTAAGTAGATTAAAATTATTATACTTCTCTGATGGGCTTTATAGGAAAATAATCAGCAGCCCTGCAGAAAATCATATGCTATGTTTTGGTGAGTGTTGTTAATTTTTGTTTTTTAAATTGCAGTTGTTACTCTGAAGATGAATACAATTCACCTTTTTAAAAAGCTATTATATGCTCATACTTGGGTACCTTAAAGTTTTTTAGTATGTATCACATAACTCATTAGTCAGCATTTTGTTCAAAGCTTTAAAGTTAAATTGTTACACGATTCAGTCCTGCAAACAGTGACACAAAATTCTAAGTTTTATCTGCCAGTAAATGGAGTGATTGCAACTTTATGGTGAGTTTACATGTTGCAGTGGTTGGCCTCTTGGATTTGGGATCCAACATCTCTGTGTTTTACATTTTTAGATATGCTTCTTTTCTAGATGGGAACACATAGGTTGTCTCACCTCACCCCATATGTGTTTGTTTTGCTCTGTATCATTAAAAAAATTGTGTATTGCTATGTAGTGGTTGTGTTACAGCAGCAAAGGCAATAATCCTCATAGAAGAAATGTATCTGTTTAACCCTCAACACCCTCTCCTCATTTCTCTACTGTCTGTAGTAGGGTAAGGTAACCCATTTCAGTTTTACTGAAGTAGAATGAACATATTTTACACAACCAGCTAACTATGGGTAGAAAAACTACAAAAGCAAAACCATGTGGGAAGACTTTCCAAGATAAAATATTTGAAATAGGGAAAATTCTCACCTACATGGCTTTTACTACATATGGTGCAATAACCATATGAAATGTAGGTAAGGGAATCATACCTACATGGGCAAATCGCCCCTAGTGATCATTCCCTGTAGAGTTCTAAATGGTTAACCCATCTTGTTATAGATCATTTTTCTCTCCCCTGGAGAGACATATCTTTAAGGAAGCAGGTGAGCTAAGCTGTGTGAAAATGTAACATTTAATTGCTTTTAAAAAAAAAAAGATTGACTCAACAAAAATGCCCAAGTTCTGGATGGGTGGATTGTTCCGCAGTGAATGACAAGGTGGGCGTATATAGAGTATCCATCAAAACAGTTTATCTACATTTGTTACTGCATTAACATTTCTGCAGCTAGCTGTATTTTATTTATTTTTAATAACCTGCTTGTCAACCCAGCTTAACTTCCCAAAGCAGTTTAAAATCAATCATAAAGGGCAACTTAAAGCAGCAGGATTTGTTTGGTGTGCGTAGCAGTTTCTTATGGCACCTAGCAGAACCAACTTGACATTGTAATGCTTCTTGCATAACTAGCTATCATTTTATGATAGGTTAGTTATCAGGCTTAATATTTGCAAGACAGATAGAAGGCAAGTTTAGAAATAAGTCATTATCACTTGAAGTTGCTACTTAACTTCATTTTATGACCTGCATAATATATTAACTGTAGCAGATCAAGCACCCTGTGTACCCTATTAACAAAAGACCATTCAGTGGAATCAGGCTAGTACACAGCAAGCATGTCATACATTAACCCTTTGAAGCAGTTACTTCAATTTCCCCAAAGTAAATAAAAGAAAGTTCACCTGCTGTAAATTAATTGATTTCATCTATGAACTTTGTATGTTATAATGGCTAAATTTGAAACTGCAGTTTAACGCCATATCTTTACTCCGTGTTTAAGCGTGCATTAAAAATGAGAAGTCCTGCTGTTACCTGGCTGATTTTTTAAAAAAAATGTATTGCACAATCCTTTTCACTCCACCAACTTCTGGCACCCACAGAATGATCATCTAGTTGATTTTCATTCCTTAAAGAAGGGTGGAGGGCCGCTAGAATGCTACCTTTTAATACACTGGTATATGTTTTGTGTTCTCTTCAAAGTATGTTGTGCTATTTCGGACCACAACTGTGACTTCTGAACTGTCTGACCATATTGTTTTCCTAGTTGACATGACTGTGGCATTAAAAAAAGTTTGACGAAAAAATTCCTGTTGCATTTTTTATCATAATTTACTTCCCCCCCCCCAAGATATCTGTAATTTTTCTTTTCGTCTTTTAAATGCCTTAATAACTAAAGTCAATATCAGGAAATTGTAATCCTCTCAAGATGGCAGTTGGCATGTTTGTACAATTTAGTTTGCCAGATGCTTTATTAGCTTTATTTAAAACTGTTTTGTCAAAACACTGGTGGCTATGAAGCATAATTTTAAGAATATGTGACTCACTTTGCTGAATTAGGCCAAACATCCGTTTCCAAAATGAGCAAGCCAATTGCCATAAGCAACTCTTAGGTGGGGCATGAGGGAGATAATTACCCCTGCTACTTTTTAACAAGAGAATATTTAAAATGGAAATAGAGAACCTCAAGTCTGCAGGCGAAGTTTGGCACGGCACAGCTCTCAATTTGGCCAACAAGGCTGTTTTTCCCAAACCATGGCCACCTGTACCACACCTGACTTCCGATTTGGGGCAGGCAAAGACACGGCTGGATAACAGAGTTCCCCATGGGGAACTTGATCACACAGCTGATCCCTGCAAAAAGAAGGCTTGAAGCCATCACCCATCAACTGCTGGGCAGTGACTTCAAGGCTGCTTTTCAGTCTTGCTGCAAAGCACCATGGAGGGCTCTTTACAAGCCCTCTGTTGGTGCTCTGAAGTCCAAAGTATCATCACTGGACATTATTTTATTGTCAGGTGATTGACAGATGACAGCCCCCTGAAGGGTAGGGGTAATAAGGATCTGACCTGCCATCCAGATTTAATTTTTAAAAAAACATTGCATGTTTTGAGATAGTGAGTGTACTCGGATACTCACCTGGATGTAGGACCCATTGAAAACAATGGCTCTTACTTCTGAGTAAATGTGTGTAGTGTTGCACTGCCAGCTTGAAAAGGCAAATTCATTCAATCCATTGCAGTATTTGGAGGGGGATGTTCTTTGTTAATGCACAAGTCTGTTCTTGTTATAATCCAAACAACAGTAAAAACTGTTACTAGTTCTCAGGGTTGCAGAGGTGTTTGCAAATGTGACTGGGAAGTGTGTGCTGGGGAAAAGGGAAAGTACACAAGAAGCCTCACAGATGGATTAACCATTTCAGACAGTCCAATTGCGTGCTTAATTGTGACAACTGTTCAGTTCCACAGGGTTTGGTAACCTTTTCAGGCCGGGGCCCACATTTCCTTCTGAGGGCTGTGTGTGAGTGGTGGGCAGGGTCAGAGGCAAAAGTGGTCAGAGCAACTAAGGTGAATTTGTACAGTAGACTGGTTTCTGCGCATACATGCACATCTCTATCCAGGAAAGGAAGCAGCATTATCAGACTTCATGGACACATGCTAACTAGGCAAATGAGGAGGGGGCAAAGCAGGGCCAATAAGGGGTGCTGTCTGGGGAGGAGGGTGTGGGGATAGGACATCAGCTGGGGGAGACACCCAAGGACGGGACAGAAAGGGCTGGAGGGCTGCATTTGCCCCCTGGGTCTGAGGTTCCCCATCCCTGAATTACCATTTGGCACCCACTCCCTTACATGAAAATTATGCTATTTACTTGGTCTGTTAATATGCACTCTTGCCACAGCTTTCTTGCACACAGTGGATTTCTCAAATGGTATTGGACAAAACATTGTTTGCCTCTGTTTTTAAGCTGTTTAATTGCCCTCAACGTTAAAACTGTTGGAGGCTTAAAAGAATCTTGTGCTACCTGTATTGCATATCAGCAGCAAATATCGGATCACGTGTTTGTATTTTCCCAAGTGTTTGCCTTTGTGTACTTTGAATGTACTTCCCTGTCATGCGTCAAAGACTTGCACAATCATAAAATCCAAGAACCTGTTGCTTGTGGTTAGCTAGTGAAGTGTGGAGGTGTAGTAGCTAGTGAAATGCTGCTGAAACATGCATATGAAAGCAATATTCATTACTGATGTTTGATACATGATTTAAGGCTGTTAGGTCTTTTTAAATGAGAGAGGAAAGGTTTGCCTAGGTTTGAGAGAGTCTCAAGAGCTGCCTAGAGGGCTGCATTTGGCCCATAGGCCTGAGGTTCCCCACTCTTTGAGTTACATGCTATTGAATACCTAAGAATATAAGAAGAGCCCTGCTGGATCAGACCAAAGGTCTGTCTAGTCCAGTACCCTGTTCTCATAGTGGCCACACAGATGTCTATGGGAAGCTCACAAGCTACAACACTCTTTACCACTTGTGAAGCTCAGCAACTGGTATTCAGTTGCATACTGCCTCCAATAGTGGAGGAAGTAGCCAACGCCTCCCTCTTTCCTCTCAAGGAACGCTACCTACCTTAAACCTTTTTTTTTATTGTGTAGAATCCTTCACCAATCTGGTGCCCTCCAGATGTTTTGAACTACAATTCTCATCAGCACTGCAATGCTAGCTGGGGCTGATGGGAGCTGAACTCCAAAGCATCTGGAGGGCACCAGGTTGACAAAGTCTGGTTTAGGGGATTTCTTTGCACAAAGCTTGCCCCTTTTGGTTTGGGCAATTCAGCGCATTTGGAAACAGAATTGAAACAGCAGGAAATGTAGGTAAGGCTTCCACGATGGAGATTGATCATGGAGGTCAAGCACCAATTCAGAAAATGTGCAAATCACAGAGGTTCCATGTTTTGAATTGCTGGTGATGTTTTAGTTATTGCTCTATGATAGTTACTCTGCTTTCTTACATTGTTAGCTGCTGTATTCTTCCAATGGGAGGAAGGGTGGGTTATAAAAGTGATGAAATAAATTAAGACTGTTATAAACTGCAGAAAAGAGGGATGCCTCCAGACTGTCAGTATTTGGGGGGAGGGATTCAAGCACATACCAGCAAAATTTAGGTTTGCACAATTAAAGTGGATTGAAGCACTCTGTCACCCTAGCGCAACAAATCCACTTTAAAAAATAAACAGACTTTTAGCAGTTGGGAAAATGATGGAGGCGCACATTGAAAAGTGTGGAATTAATGGATGACCGCTGGGAAGACATATAAACATCTTGCAAGCAAATCAGGATAAATGCAGAATAAATGGTCATTGCTGTATAACCGTCCCACAGACAAATCAGAACAAATGCTCAGTAAACACCAGATAAAGATTGTGAGCATACTGGTCACCTACAGCAAAGCTTTTTCATTGACCACACTTGGAGGGGCAATGGGTTGATCTGTCGATCAGTTGCAAAATCTGATTTTTTTAAAACATGCAGTTGAGCAGATCCCACCAAGTTTTACAGTAAAAAGGGGTGGGATGTGACTACCGCCCTGTGCCCCCATTTTCAGAAGAGAGGTGGAGACGCACTGGAACCGGCAAAAGCGTAAGCGAGTCACTACTCATAATCTAGCCTCTGCCTAAGCTTTGTGCAAGGTAATAATAAATAGGAGGTTTGGAGGAGCCTGAGGTTTCTATCAGGTTCAACTTTCTCCCAACCCCTTTTCAATCCTGTTCTTTTTACTTAAGCCTGAAGAAGAATTCTGGATAACTCAACATTTTGCTCACTACTTTGTGGCACTTTAGTTGGTCCTGTATAAATATTGCCTGATCGTGGGTTTTGGATTTCTTTCCCTAATGGGCCAAAATGGCTGCCTACCATTTTTGTTACCACACTGTGCTACAGAACCATGCAGGCACACCCCAAGATCTTTGCTACGTAAATACACCCCAAGATCTCTGCTACGTGTCAAAAGGTTGCTTTGAGCCAATTTTGTCCTGAGAATTTCTCTAGGGCCAAAATGGCTGATAGGCCCAGAGAGGACCTAGTCTGGATTACCTGGCGGATCCAGTTCTACTAGTTTAGCAACTTCCTTGCATTGCCAAATACTTCACAGTCATTTTCCTGATGGTCATTTATTGTGGCTGTCATCCAGAACCATCCAGAACACAGGGCATTGTGTTCCCTCTGGGGATGAATGCCAAGGAAAGGTTAAAAAACATACCTTGTATTCACCACTTACGTGGGACAGTGAAGAATATTTGCAGACAAATATAAAGAAGCCTGTTTTCTGGGAAGCATAGTACTGAAACAAAACATGAAAGCTGATCTGGAGGACATTTGTTTATGTTCAAATCCCCTCCAATTGAAGGGGAATCGAATATACAATGTTCAGAAGTGCTAAGGCATCAAATAACCATTACAGTAGAGAGTTGGGAGCTTCCACTCAAAACATCAGCCCAGTTCAACAAAATCTAGTGGGGACCAGATTGTTTGTCATACTAAAGGTGTGATGTCATCATAAGATGAGTTTCTCCACCCCACAAGTAGCAGGCAGTTATGGGTGTGGCAAAACTTGAAGTGCAAGGACATTAAGACTCTTCATAAGACATTCCCTTCCACATCTTCATGAACATGCAGAGGGGGGCAAGATTTTGTCCAAGAACCCCACCACCTGACAACCGAAGCACCTACTAGCTCTCCCCACCCAATCTCTGCACGTTCAGTTTAACTTGTGAAAGGGGCCTCCACACACATGTGGCCTGTTCCATGTGCCTGGAAACCAAGCACAATGAAAATGGATTTGGCACTTTTGTGCAATAAACCTGCTTTAAAAAAACCCAGACTTTTTGCAGTAAAGAAAGTGCCAGGGAATCTGTATGCACTGGAAAGTGTGAGATAATAACTGCTTGGCATGACATCATATAGCCACCCACAAATAACAATGAATGCTCAATAAACAGCTGGCACCATATAACCGTCCTGAAAACTTTGTTTACTGAGCATTCATCCCAATTTAACAGGTTGTCTGAAAGCAACATAAATAAATAAATAAAATAAATATACCTTTGTTGTCTATTTCTCATATTTTACCAAAGAAAAGTAAAAGAATATAGCATTTTCTAAATGATGGATGGATGGATGGATGGATGGATGGATGGATGGATGGATGGATGGATGGATGGATGGATGGATAGATGCTTATGTTTATCTGCTATATCTTTTGGGAAGTTGTTTGATCTCTATGCATTTTGGACACCTCTTAAGACACTCTAACCAAATTTTGGATGATAGTTCCTGAGATCAAGGAGCAGTTTTCATCAGACTGAACTTGTCAAAATTACACTGATTTTAATCACAGATTTCAAAACTGCATTGATTTTTTGGATTCTTAGAGTTCCCAAGCAACACCTGGTAAAAGGCTGCTAGTAAATTATATTTGTGAAAGAAGGAAAAAAGAAATGGCAAAGGAACCCAATTGCTACTTCAATATTATTTTGGGCAAGTTCAGTTAATGAGAAGTTTACACTTCAGCCACAAGGCAAATATGTTGAAAGAGATACTTCTGAAAAAGAAGTGGGGAGAAAAAGTTATTTCCCCTTCTCTGGTACTGTTTCCTCATTCTGAATGTTTCTGACATTTGTCTGCCTGGGCAAAACGTTTTGAATTATCTGGAGACAGGTTATTGGGGGGGGGTTGTTGCTGCTGTTTTGGAAGACGGGTTTTGGGGGAAAATGTTCTGGAATGACTCTAATTGCTGGATTTCAATCTCTAAGTAAGCTAGTCCAACGAAAGTGTCATTTTATGACCAGGGCTGTCAAGCAGAATGCCTAGGAGTCTTGGCAGACCCTTTAGGGATCACAAAAATGGAGCCAGCAACATCGCTACCATACTTCACTCACATGTATTCAGTTTGAGCAAAGGGATCCACTTGCTTGTTATATTCATGAATGCTTAAGAACAGGTAAGCCGCTATAGCAAAAGAAGCAACTTCTAGTGTTGTTTATCCATCCATGACAATTTCAAGTGAAATTGGCATTTGGTGGGGGAATATGATTGTGACAGTTGAGATACTGCTGACTGAGTAATTTGGCCCTCCAGCCCATTTCAGGTTGCCCCCTACAAAGCCCAACCATGGCCATAAGTCACAAAACCATTTCAGCCAATAAGTATGATTGGTATTGCTACGATCTTGAATGAGAAGAATAATAGCTCTGATAATATGTGAATTCAGAGGTGCAGTCATCCAGGGTCTCAGGAAGTCTTGCACCCCTTACTTTTTGGGGAGTCAAGTCCCAATAGGGTCCCTATGTCACTGGTGTCCTATGAGCCAATTAGCAGGAAAGGGGAGTGCATTAGCCACTTGTCTTATCCTGTTGACTGGAGCCAGTCAGAGTAAATGGGATTCCTAATAGTTCCTACTACAAAAAGCCACGTTGTGGAGAATGAGAAGTGTGTAACTGCAGAAGATGATAACATCCAATTTACATCTAGTAGTTTGGTAGCAGCACGAGATAAATGTCTGTAGACAATGAACTCAGTAATTCAAGCAATATCTCTGACAGTGAGAAAGGATAGTTAAATAGTGACAGTGATAGAGAAGCAGAAAGAAGTATTCAAGCCTGGCCAGATAATAATAATTATAGAATACTATAATCAGATTCTCAGCTTCCTCAGTAACCTATACAAATTAAAATTACAGCGAGAAAGAAGAGTTGAGAGGTCTGGGGAAAAGTGGCCAAGGTTAAAGAAACTGGCAGCCAAGCAAGTGCGTAGTCCTGTCTTTTTGCAGTTGCCCCCCCCCAGTCCCCTCCAATCTGCCACCATGGAGATAAAGGCAGGAGAGGAGCCCCCTCCCCAGGCTGAACAATAGAGCAGAGCCCTTGGCAACAGCCTCCCCAAACAGGGCCAGACCATAGAGAAGGGAGAGGGAGAGGAGGTGCTACACTGCACAGCAAGAGACGGTACAGGCTGAGTGGGTGAAAAATCTGCTTAATTCTGACTGAGGCGATCAGAAGTGGATATTCGCCTAGCCTGCAGCCTGTCTTATCCCATGGTGTGACACCTCCTCTTCCTGTTCCTCTTCTCTGTGATCTGGCCCTGCTTGGGGAGGCTGTTACCAAGACCTCCACTCTATTGTTTGGACTGGGGGGGCGGTCTTCTCTCCTGCCTTCTCTGTGTCGTTGGGGGTGTCGTTGCGGATCCCATCACTAGCAGGTGTTCTTACATCCTGAAGGGGTTTTTGCTCAAGCAGTGTGTGTATGAGAGAGAGGGCTGTGAGGGGGTATGTCATGACTCACAAAGCGACCCTGCACTTCTAAGTTTTCCATTACATTCCTGCACTCAGTATGTCAATACAGTCACCATTGCGTCAACAAACATGACACTTGGGGAGTGTGACACACACCTCCACATACTCCCACATCCACCTCCCTGTGAGGTACAAACATTTATTTGATCTTTGGAATTCAGCACAACTAAGGTTGCAGCAGTTCACATCTACCTATTCTTGCATCATCTCTGTTTGTGGCCCGGTGTTTGTGCCATGTGTTGTAAGTATAGGGGGGGAGGGGGGCTCAAAGCACACAGCAAGGAAAATCTGTTGCTAAATTTTCACCATTACGCAGGGAGAAAAATCCTCCCATAGCTGAAAAACATCACACGTTCTGTCCATGAGTACTATCCTTGCTGATAATGTTTTTTGCTTGCTTCTATCTGCAAAGAGAAGAGCACACTCAGCTGCTCCATTTGTGTCTCTCTTTTTGCTGTGCAATGGATCTCTGTTGTAGCCTTGCTAAAACTACTTTTCTTCGGTCAGATGTAGGCCCTCGACTATGACAGCTGGCAACATAATAAATAGAGAGCTGGTGTAGCATATTGACTAAGACATGGATCGCCAATCTTTTTTGACCCACGGGCACATTTGCAAACTGGAGAAATTCTCACGGGCACCACACACACACTGCAATCAAGCATACAACACAACCTGTCTCCTGGCAAAAAATAGAATGCTTCTGTCAGGCCTCATTGCAGTAGGGAGAGGGGAAGCTGTGGGCTCCATGGAAGGCCTTGATGGGTGCATATGCTCCATGGGCACCACACTGGCAATCCCTGGATTAAGAATATGAGCTGGGAACTTCACATTTCAAAATAATTATAATAATTGGGAGATGAGGTTTCAGACCCTTGGCCCCTCAATTGCGGTGTGCCACAGGGCTCTATCCTTTCTCCCATGCTATTTAACATCTATGTAAAACCGCTGGGAGCTATCATCAGGAGGTTTGGGCTGCAGTGCCACCAATATGCGGATGACACTCAGCTCTACCTCTCATTTAAGTCCTCACCAGAGTTGGCTGTGGAGACCATGTCCAAGTGTCTGGAATCCGTGAGTGGATGGATGGAAAGAAACAGGCTAAAGCTGAATCCTGATAAAACTGAGGTACTGCTCGTGGGAGACAAGGGGGGGTTGGGAAACATCGACCTGGTATTTAATGGGGTAAAATTGCCCCTGAAGGACCAGGTCCGCAGCCTCGGGGTGATCCTTGATTCCAAGCTGTCCATGGAGGCTCAGGTTTCATCGGTGTGCCGGGCAGTTTGGGGTCAATTGCGTCTCATACGAAGACTACAACCCTACCTTCCTGTCCACCAGCTCCCACTCGTAGTACACGCTCTGGTCACCTCTCGTTTAGACTACTGCAATGCGCTCTACGTGGGGTTGCCCTTGAAAACAGTCTGGAAATTACAGCTGGTACAAAATACGGCGGCTCGTCTACTTACGAACACCCGCCGTTATGATCATATTACCCCAGTGCTGTACAATCTACACTGGCTTCCAGTTATTTTCCGGGCTCAATTCAAGGTGTTGGTATTAACCTATAAATCCCTGTACAGTTTCGGCCCAGTATACCTGATGGAGCGCCTCCAATGTCATAAATTGTGCCGCCCTACAAGATCTGCCACTCAGGGCCTCCTCTCAGTCCCGTCAACTAAAGTGATTGGGTTGGTGAGGACTCGGGAGAGGGCCTTCTCTGTGGCGGCCCCCACGATTTGGAACTCCCTCCCAATAGATCTTCGACATGCCCCTTCCTTATATATATTTCACCGAGGTCTGAAGACTTGGCTTTTCCATCAGGCCTTTATGAACTTGAGACTTCTAAGATGAACTAGCTTCAGAATTGTATTACTGACAACTCCCATTTAAGTAGCTCCCATTTATTCCATTATTTAATTGAAGTAAAACAGCTCAGAGCAATAAGTAATAAGGGCAGCCCAAGGTCACCCTGAGCTAGGAGCCAAATCCTGAAAGAACCTATATCTTAGGAGACAGATCCTAGGAGAAGGAAGCCTATAGAAAGCTAGTTTTCAACACCACCCTAGCAGGAAAGCTTCAGGGGACACTGTAAACAAGGCTAAATTCCAGTCGGAGAGAAGGGGGGAAAGGAAACTCCACCGACACATACAGGAAGAGAGTCAGCTCAGTCCTTGCTAAAAAGGGCAGCTTCAGCCTTCCTGTAACACAACCACAAGCTCTGTTTCCCTAGGTTAAAGAAAGGTCAGGCTGTTCTAGGTGGGAAAACAACAAACACAAAAGACTTGCCTGGAAGGCGCAGCCCCTTGATTAGATTAAAAGCAGCCAAAAGCTTAAACAGCCCCGCCCCTCGCTCAGGAAGGAAGGAAGCCTGAGAGAATACTAAAGAGTTAAGCCCCAGCTGATAGCCATCAGCCTCAAGTAACACATCATTGGCTGGCAGCAGTAGCTGGGAGGAACCAGCCACACATATAAAGTCAGAGCACCCTAGCGAGGGAGCCTGCTCCATGAGCTAGAGGGAGCCCCAGCTGACGAGGAGTCAAGGCCCCAGCTGACAAAGCGTCAAGGCGAGTTAAGCAGCAGAGCGAGTTCGGCAGCAGGGCGAGGAGGCCAGGGCCCCCCACTCTGCCCGTCTGTTCCCTGACCTCAACTAAACCGCAGTCTCCAACCCATTGACGTAATAAACCTTAAACAAAACTATGCAGGTAAGAAGCCAGCAGGGGTGTGGGGGCTTTCCAGTGTTTTGCACCGCCTGCAGCATGTACGACTATCTGCCTGTTGGACAGAAGTCGTGGGTGTGCTCTCGGTGCAATGAGCTCCTGGCTCTCCGAGAACAACTTCATTTCCTTGAGGCCAAGGTGGCGGACCTGGAAAAGCTGAGAGAGGCAGAGAGGTGTGTGGAGGAGGCCTTCAGGGACGTTATAGCTGTGTCCCACTCCAACGATGATAGCTCTCCTGGTATCATGGAGAACGATGGTCTCGGGGAAGGAGAGCATCCAGCTGAGGAAGAGGGAAACGATCCCTTAGAAGGGACCCATTCCTTGGGGGATGAGCAGCTATCCTCTCGTGCCGAGGATATATCTCCAGGGGGTGGAGGGATCCTTGTAGTGGGTGATTCGATCATTAGGAACATAGACAGTGGGGTGTGTGATGGGTGTGTAGACCGCAAGGTGTTTTGCCTGCCTGGTGCGAAGGTTGCGGATATCGCCCGTCGTTTAGATAGTTTGGTAGACAGTGCTGGGAAGGAGTCAGTGGTCGTGGTGCACGTTGGCACCAACGACATGGGGAAATGCAGCCGTGAGGTTCTGGGAGCAAAATTTAGGTTGCTAGGTAGGATGCTGAAAGCCAGGACCCCCAAGGTGGCTTTCTCTGAAATGCTACCGGTTCCACGCGCAGGACCAGCCAGACAGGCCCAGCTTCGCAGTCTCAATGCGTGGATGAGACGATGGTGTCGGGTGGAAGGGTTCGGATTTGTTAGGCACTGGGGAACATTTTGGGACAAGCCGGGCCTGTACAAAAGGGACGGGCTCCACTTGAACCAGAATGGAACCAGACTGCTGGCACTTAAAATTAAAAAGGTAGCAGAGCAGCTTTTAAACTGACTGAGGGGGGAAACCCGACAGGAGCTGAGAAAGGTCCGGTTCGGAATAAACCTCCCCCCTGGGATAAAAACCAAAGAAATGATGAAATTTTAAAAGGGGTAGGCCTAGAAGTAGGCATTGTGAGAGCAGGGGCACAGGATATAAATTCAGAAGAACAAAATTACCACAGGCCTAACCACAAGTGCCAAAGACACTTGAAGAGAGACACTGCTTACAAGTGCCTGTACGCTAATGCTAGGAGCCTCCGAACCAAGATGGGAGAACTGGAGTGCTTGGTCTTAGAGAAGAGCATTGATATAGTGAGCATAACCGAGACCTGGTGGAATGGAGAAAACCAGTGGGATACAGTTATCCCTGGATATAAACTATATCGGAAGGACAGGGAAGGACGTATTGGTGGCGGAGTCGCTCTATACGTGAAAGAAGGCATTGAATCCAGCAAGCTCGAAACCCCAAAAGAGGCAGACTCCTCCACAGAATCGTTGTGGGTGGTGATACCGTGCCCCAGGAGGGACTTAATACTGGGAATGATCTATCGTCCCCCTGATCAAAATGCTCAGGGAGACCTTGAGATGAGATATGAAATTGAGGAAGCATCCAAACTAGGAAATGTGGTAGTAATGGGTGACTTCAACTACCCGGACATAGACTGGCTGCATATGTGTTCCAGTCATGACAAAGAAGCAAAGTTTCTAGATATTCTAAATGACTATTCCCTAGATCAGTTGGTCATGGAACCGACCAGAGGGACGGCAACCCTGGACTTAATCCTCAGTGGGGACCGGGACCTGGTGCGAGATGTAAGTGTTGTTGAACCGATTGGGAGCAGTGACCACAGTGCTATTAAATTAAACATACATGTAACTGGCCAATTGCCAAGAAAATCCAACACGGTCACATTTGACTTCAAAAGAGGAAACTTCACAAAAATGAGGGGATTGGTAAAAAGAAAGCTGAAAAACAAAGTCCAGAGGGTCACATCACTCGAAAATGCTTGGAAGTTGTTTAAAAACACTATATTAGAAGCTCAACTGGAGTGCATACCGCAGATCAGAAAAGGTACCGCCAGGGCCAAGAAGATACCAGCATGGTTAACGAGGAAAGTCAAGGAAGCTCTTAGAGGCAAAAAGTCTTCCTTCAGAAAATGGAAGTCTTGTCCAAATGAAGAAAATAAAAAAGAACACAAACTCTGGCAAAAGAAATGCAAGAAGACAATAAGGGATGCTAAAAAAGAATTTGAGGAGCACATTGCTAAGAACATAAAAACCAACAACAAAAAATTCTATCAATACATTCAAAGCAGGAGACCATCTAGGGAGACAATTGGACCCTTGGATGATAAGGGAGTCAAAGGTGTACTAAAGAACGATAAGGAGATTGCAGAGAAGCTAAATGAATTCTTTGCATCTGTCTTCACAGTGGAAGATATAGGGCAGATCCCTGAACCTGAACTAACATTTGCAGGAAGGGATTCTGAGGAACTAAGTCAAATAGTGGTAACGAGAGAGGAAGTTCTAGGCTTAATGGATAATATAAAAACTGACAAATCACCGGGCCCAGATGGCATCCACCCGAGAGTTCTCAAAGAACTCAAAGGTGAAATTGCTGATCTGCTAACTAAAATATGTAACTTGTCCCTCGGGTCCTCCTCCGTGCCTGAGGACTGGAAAGTGGCAAATGTAACGCCAATCTTCAAAAAGGGATCCAGAGGGGATCCCGGAAATTACAGGCCAGTTAGCTTAACTTCTGTCCCTGGAAAACTGGTAGAAAGTATGATTAAAGCTAGATTAACTAAGCACATAGAAGAACAAGCCTTGCTGAAGCAGAGCCAGCATGGCTTCTGCAAGGGAAAGTCCCGTCTCAGTAACCTATTAGAATTCTTTGAGAGTGTCAACAAGCATATAGATAGAGGTGATCCAGTGGACATAGTGTACTTAGACTTTCAAAAGCGTTTGACAAGGTACCTCACCAAAGGCTTCTGAGGAAGCTTAGCAGTCATGGAATAAGAGGAGAGGTCCTCTTGTGGATAAGGAATTGGTTAAGAAGCAGAAAGCAGAGAGTAGGAATAAACGGACAGTTCTCCCAATGGAGGGCTGTAGAAAGTGGAGTCCCTCAAGGATCGGTATTGGGACCTGTACTTTTCAACTTGTTCATTAATGACCTAGAATTAGGAGTGAGCAGTGAAGTGGCCAAGTTTGCTGACGACACTAAATTGTTCAGGGTTGTTAAAACAAAAAGGGATTGCGAAGAGCTCCAAAAAGACCTCTCCAAACTGAGTGAATGGGCGGAAAAATGGCAAATGCAATTCAATATAAACAAGTGTAAAATTATGCATATTGGAGCAAAAAATCTGAATTTCACATATACGCTCATGGGGTCTGAACTGGCGGTGACCGACCAGGAGAGAGACCTCGGGGTTGTGGTGGACAGCACGATGAAAATGTCGACCCAGTGTGTGGCAGCTGTGAAAAAGGCAAATTCCATGCTAGCAATAATTAGGAAAGGTATTGAAAATAAAACAGCCGATATCATAATGCCGTTGTATAAATCTATGGTGCGACCGCATTTGGAATACTGTGTACAGTTCTGGTCGCCTCATCTCAGAAAGGATATTATAGAGTTGGAAAAGGTTCAGAAGAGGGCAACCAGAATGATCAAGGGGATGGAGCGACTCCCTTACGAGGAAAGGTTGCAGCATTTGGGGCTTTTTAGTTTAGAGAAAAGGCGGGTCAGAGGAGACATGATAGAAGTGTATAAAATTATGCATGGCATTGAGAAAGTGGATAGAGAAAAGTTCTTCTCCCTCTCTCATAATACTAGAACTCGTGGACATTCAAAGAAGCTGAATGTTGGAAGATTCAGGACAGACAAAAGGAAGTACTTCTTTACTCAGCGCATAGTTAAACTATGGAATTTGCTCCCACAAGATGCAGTAATGGCCACCAGCTTGGATGGCTTTAAAAGAAGATTAGACAAATTCATGGAGGACAGGGCTATCAATGGCTACTAGCCATGATGGCTGTGCTGTGCCACCCTAGTCAGAGGCAGCATGCTTCTGAAAACCAGTTGCCGGAAGCCTCAGGAGGGGAGAGTGTTCTTGCACTCGGGTCCTGCTTGCGGGCTTCCCCCAGGCACCTGGTTGGCCACTGTGAGAACAGGATGCTGGACTAGATGGGCCACTGGCCTGATCCAGCAGGCTCTTCTTATGTTCTTATGTTCTTATGTTCTTAACTCTACTAAATATTGTAATTTTGCATTGTGCTGTACTGGTTATATTGTTTTTATTGTATCATATTTTACCATGTATTTTATCGTGCTTTATTGTACGCCGCCTAGAGTGGCCATTGGCCAGATAGGCAGCCTATAAATTAAAGTTTATTATTATAAGTTTATTAATGTCAGTGGCTTTTACCAGCTGTGCTGGTACAACAGCTACTACTGTTCCTGGATTGAGAGAGCTTGATCACAGTAGTTCAGGCACTGGTGACTTCAAGACTGGATTACTTCAATGCACTCAGTTTGGGGCTTCTCTTGCACTTGACCTGGAAACTGCCATTAGTGCAGAATGCTGCAGCACTGTTGCTGACAGGAGTGAGACCCTATTAGCATATAACACATCTGCTCAGAAATCTGCATTGGCTGCCAATTTGTTACCAGGTCCAATTAATGGTGTTACGATAGGTACATAAAGCTCTTAACAGCTTAGGACTGGTTTACTTGTGGAATTGCCTTACCCCATACGTACCCACTCAACCACTTTGATCTGCAGAACTGGCACTGGTATAGGTACCTCATAACACTCATCCTGCACTTGTAAGAGATCGTTCTTTTGGTGTTGCAGCACCTACACTTTGGAACTCCTTGCCTGTTGACATAAGGCAGATGTATTCTTTTCGATGCCTGCTTAAAACATTTTTGTTTAGACAAGCCTATCCAGATACATAGATGTTTATGTGTTTTAATCTCTCTTTAGTTTCTGTTGATTTGACTTGTTTTTTAAATATTTTTAATTACTTGATTTCACCTGTTTTTATTGATAATTTTAATATGTCTTGTTTGTAAAACGCTTAGAGGTTTTGTTACACTTAAGTAGTATATAAATTGTGTTAAATAAATAAAATGTTAATAAGAAACGACCTAATGTGCACTTCCTGAAACTCATGATGAATGCATTTAATGCCTTGTGATGTACAAAGGTATGGCAGCAAGAGGCCCGGATATTAGAACAGGGTTCACTAACCCTTTTTTTTTTGCCCACATTGACAGACATACACACTTACTTGTGCACGCACACACACACACACATACACACACACTTTCCACATGTACACTACACATGCATGCATACAGACCACACACACTCTCCATGAGTTCAGTACATATACATAAAGATAAACCACACAGATATAGGTCACACAGACATTTGACAGGCAGGTAGCCAGACATGCACACCACACACACACACATATATATTCAGACAGCACCTTCCTCTCTTCCGCTGACCAGGATACCTAAAAGAGCTCACCCCTTATATACACCCAATCACTACATCCTGAGTGCAGAAGAGGACCTCTTGCAGATACCATCTCATTGGGAAATCCATTCTGAACAATGTCAAAATTGGGCCTTTTGTGTTGTGGCATCTATGTTTTAGACTTTCCCATTAACACATCAGACAAGGGCTTATATTTTTGGCAGCCATTGGAAGACCATCCTTTTCCAACAAGCCTTTTACGTGGACTTTTCTTTTTCTTTTAATCCCAGTCTGTACTGTATTGGATGTGGAATTGTTTTTATAAAGAACATTGTTTTAATTGTTTTATATGTTTTTGTTGATTTTTTTTATTGTTAAATCACCTCAAGAAGTTCCACAGGAATTTTTTCATAAATGGGAATAAATACACAGGGCCGGTGCCAGAGGGCATCCAGATCGGGCCCTGGCTGAGGACCCCTGTGGCCCAGAGGGGCCCCTGAAAGGCCCCTCCTTAGGATGGGAGGGTAGTGCTCCCATTCCACAATCTGCAGCAGCATCAAGTCCTGACCCTTCCACAGATCGTAGAGCGGGAGCCCCCGGGGGCCCCCATACAGACCACACGGAGCCATCCACACATCCCTTTCCCATTGCCGTGAATGCTCTGCGCACCTGCCATCTATCAAGATGGTGACAGAGGCTTCCCTAAGGGTGGTTGATGGCAGGCATGTGCGCATGTAACATAGTGTGCATGCATGCTATCAACCGCGGTGGGGGCATCATCCCCTTAGGGAAGCCTCTGCCACCATCCGGGTAGATGGCAGCCATGTGCATGCAGGGCATTGACATGAAGCGGCGGGAGAAGTTGGTGCGGCATGTGGATGAGTACCGCAGGCCCAGGGCAGGCTGGTGCCGGCCCTGTAAATACATCACAGGGCTGTGCTGGGAATAGTTCTCTGCATCGTGTACAGCACCACCCACATTCTAGCATGAGGGCATGCACCATCACTTCTAGTTAGGCCCTGAGCAACTCATTATTTCCCATCTTCTCATCTGCAATATAGGAATAGTAATAATAACATGATATGGGTATGTATGTATCTGTGTATATATTTGTGTGAGCCTATGAAATATGCTATACATACATGTGTGAGATAGATATAGATATACCTAAAAGATTGCCTCACTTATATAACTAACCAGTCACAGCACTCAGTGCAGGAGAGAAAATCCTGCAAATACCATCTGTTTCGTACAATGTCAGAATTGGGCCTTTAGTGTGGCAGCATCTATCCTTTGGAACTCCCTCCCATTACATATTTGTCAGGCACAGTCACAATTGTCTTTTCAGCACCTGTTGAAGATCTTCCTTTTCCAATAAGCTTTCTAAGTGGAATTTTTTATCCCACTCTTTATCTGTACTGGATTTGAAATTGTGTGGGGTTTTTTTTTACATATGAAATTGTTTTAATTGTTTTTTTATCTATGAAATTGTTTTATACACATTTTATTATGGATGTTTTTATTGTCTGTATTTTTAATTGTGAAATCACGTTGAGATACTTCATAGGAAGCAATCCATAAATTAAATAAATGAAGAAATACCCTTAAGAGGCCATAAAACTCTTGGTAGTTCCAGCTATACTTGACGTAGGCAGGGACATCTGAGACAAGTGAGTCAGATTTTCATTCAGCTTTGTTGCAAAAGTGTAATTTACAGTGATTACCAAGTTCGTTCTTTCTAGTTCTCTCCTTCTTGGGCTCCTGCTCAGCACTTGGGCACCTTGCAGGATCAGGCCCCAGGTGGCGTTTTACGTGGGAAGAAGAACGGTCTTAGAGCTGGCGTTTGGGCGCACAGAATACGGGACTGTGTCTTCTGTGTGGGTTTGAAGTGGATGAATGGGTGTTATATGAGTGTATGTTGTGAGTGAATGTGTATTTTTATGTATATGAGTTTTTTGTATTTATAGTTTATCATGTGCCTCGGGAAGAGATTTTATCATCAAGAGGGGAGACCTGAGGGGGCCCCAATTGCCGTAGTGACGGGTAGAGGGAGGTATGGTGATATGAGAGGGACGTGCCAGGTAAGGAGAACGCAGCCCAGACATGTAGTGGCTGTGCCGCGTTCTGGTCCTTCTCATACCCGCAGGGTTGTTGGTTGTCCTATCAGCCAACTCTCAGATCTCCAGTTGCTGCTTTTTAATGCCAGATCGGTACATAATAAAACCTCCCTCGTCCATGATTTGATTGTGGACGAGGTGGCCGATCTGGCATGTATAACCGAGACCTGGGTGGGCGAACAGGGAGGAGTTAGTCTGTCCCAGCTCTGCCCACCGGGGTATCTGGTTCAGCATCATGGTAGATCTGAGGGTCGGGGAGGGGGGGTTGCTGTGGTCTATAAGAGTTCCATCTCACTCACCAAGCACCATGTCCATGCAATCACTGGTCTGGAGTGTTTGCACCTTGTGCTGGGCCAGAGGGACAGACTGGGAATCCTTTTGGTGTACCGCCCACCTTGCTGCCCAATGGCTTCCCTAACTGAGCTGACGGAAGTGGTCTCGGAGATACTGTTGAGATCCCCCAGACTATTAGTACTGGGAGATCTCAACATTCATGCTGAGGCTACTTTGTCTGGGGCAGCTCAGGACTTCATGGACGCCATGACAACCATGGGGCTGTCTCAATATGTTAGTGGCCCAACACATACATCGGGGCATACTCTTGACCTGGTCTTTGCTACTGGACATGGGGATAGTGATCTGGATGTGGGGAGTTTTACATCTCTCCCGTTGTCATGGACAGATCATTGCTTGCTGAAGTTTAGACTTTCAGTAGCCTTTTCCCTCTGCAAGGGTGGGGGACCTATTAAATTGGTCCGCCCCCGGAGACTAATGAATTCTGAAGGTTTTCAAAAGGCTCTGGGGGTTTTTCCGGCTGATAAGACTGGCGCTCCTGTCGAAGCCCTGGTCGATCTGTGGAATACAGAGATGACCCGGGCTGTTGACACGATCGCTCCTGCGCGCCCTCTCCTATGTAGAGCTCATACAGCTCCTTGGTATACTCCGGAGCTGAGAGCGATGAAACAAGACAGGAGGCGGCTTGAGCGGAGATGGAGACGAACTCCCGACGAATGCAATTATGAGCTGGTTCGTGCTTCTACTAAGCTCTATGTAGGAGCGGTGAGGGCGGCAAAAAAACAACATTTCGCCGCCACTATTCAGTCATCTCTCTCACGCCCACGGGAGCTTTTTAAAGTGGTTCGTGGCCTACTTCATCCAGGCCTACAAGATACGGCAGATACATCGGTAGCTCGATGTAATAAATTTGCTGAACACTTCCAGCATAAGATCTCATGCATTCGCCGGGACTTAGACTCCTATTTAATAGCAGTTAATCCTACTGAGGTGTCCAGAGCACAGTCTTGTCATGTTTTGTTGGATGAGTTTCACTTGGTTCAGCTCGAGGACGTGGACAAGGTGCTTGGAGAGGTTCGTGCGACCACTTCGGTACTGGATCCTTGCCCCTCTTGGCTAATTAAAACTAGCAAGGAAGGAACAGTTGGCTGGGCCAAGGAAGTGATTAATGCCTCTTTACGAGAGGGAGTGGTCCCTGGCTGTCTGAAAGAGGTGGCAGTGAGACCACTCCTGAAAAAACCTTCCTTGGACCCAGAGGATGTCAGCAGCTACAGACCAGTAGCCAATGTTCCGTTCCTGGGCAAGATCCTGGAACGTGTGGTTGCTGACCAGCTCCAGGCGCTATTGGATGAAACCGATTATCTAGATCCATTTCAATCGGGGTTCAGGCCTGGTTTTGGCACTGAGACGGCCTTGGTCGCCCTGTTTGATGACCTATGTCGGGAGAGAGACAGAGGGAGTGTAACTCTGTTGATTCTCCTTGACCTCTCAGCGGCTTTTGATACCATTGACCATGGTATCCTTCTGGAGAGGCTTGCGGAATTGGGAGTTGGAGGCACAGCTTGGCAGTGGTTCCACTCCTACTTAGCGGGTCGTCTCCAGAAGATAGTGCTTGGGGAACATTGCTCGACACCGTGGGTTCTCCAATGTGGGGTGCCGCAGGGTTCGGTTCTGTCTCCCATGCTTTTTAACATTTATATGAAGCCGCTGGGGGCGGTCATCAGGAGTTTTGGAGTGCGTTGTCATCAGTATGCTGATGACACGCAGCTCTACTTCTCCTTTACATCTTCTTCAGGTGAGGCAGTTGACGTGCTGAACCGTTGCCTGGCTGCGACAATGGACTGGATGAGAACTAACAAACTGAGACTCAATCCTGACAAGACTGAGATGCTGTTGGTGGATGGTTTCTCTGATCGGATGGTGGATATATACCCTGTCCTGGATGGGGTTACACTCCCCCTAAAGGAACAGGTGCGTAGTCTGGGAGTCATCTTAGACTCTTCCCTCACACTTGAGGCTCATGTAGCCTCGGTGGCCCGGAATGCGTTCTACCAACTTCGGTTGGTAGCCCAGCTACGTCCCTATCTGAGTAAGGAGGACCTCTCATCAGTGGTACATGCTATGGTAACCTCGCGTCTGGACTACTGCAATGCGCTTTACGTAGGGCTACCTTTGAAGACGATTCGGAAGCTACAGCTAGTGCAAAATGCGGCAGCCAGACTGCTAACAAGAACTAAGCGGTCTGAGCATATAACACCTGTGCTAGCCCGTTTGCACTGGCTTCCAATATGCTTCCGGGCCAGATTCAAAGTGTTGGTACTTACCTATAAAGCCTTATACGGCGCGGGACCACGATATCTGTCGGAACGCCTCTCCCGATATGAACCAGCCCGTACACTACGGTCTACTACGAAGGCCCTCCTCCGGGTTCCGACTCATAGGGAAGCCCGGAGAGTGGTGACAAGATCTAGGGCCTTCTCAGTGGTGGCCCCCGAACTATGGAATGGTCTCCCCGAGGAGGTGCGCCTGGCGCCGACACTATCATCTTTTCGGCGCCAGATTAAAACCTTTCTCTTCTCTGAGGCATTTTAATTCCTGTTAATTGTAAATTATTATATTTTGATTTTAGACTGTACAGTTTTGTGTACAGTTTTGTGTTATTTTTATTGTATTTTTAATGTTCACCGCCCAGAGAGCTGTTGCTAGTCGGGCGGTATATAAGCTTAATTAAATAAATAAATAAAATAAATAGTTCCATCTGCGCTATACACTGAAAGCAGTATCATACCATTTTAAACAGTCACAGTTTTCACCTAAAGAATCCTGGGGAGTGTAGTTTGTTAAGGGCACTGAGACTCCTATCCCACTCACAGAACTGCAATTCCCAGAGAGGTTTAACAGTTAATCCTTCTCAGGAAACTCTGAGAATTGTAGCTATGTGAGGGAAATAGATGTCTCCTCTTCTCAGCATCCTTAACAAGCAAGAATTCCCAGGATTCTTTGGGAGAAGCCATGACTGTTTTAAGTGGTATGATACTGCATTCAATGTATGGTGCATGGGGCCTTTCTCTCTCATTTATATTTTTATTTATCCTGCTTTTTAGGCATTGTTCCAGCCAATGTCAGTTCTACTCAGAGTAGACCCATTAAAATTAATGGGTATTACTAACTTGGGTCCATTAATTTAAGTGAAGTCTACTCTGAGCAGAACTTACTTTGATACTACTCTTTGTCTCCCAAAATGGCTTGCATCAATAAAAGGAGAGAGAGAGATGGGCCTTGCCATCAGGCTTACAAAGCACAAGGGAAGAGGAATGGAGAAGAAAGGTAGAGGAGGAAGATAAGTTCTTCAAGGCTAGAATGAAGGGGGCGATTATAAGCCTTTCTATCAAGTTTAACGAAGCTGGTCTTCCATTGCTGGTGCTTTGCTTGAACAGCAGTCAGTGGCTTGTGTTTCTTTGGCCAATGGATGGGTCCTTTTGCTTTGGTTCTGCAACTGCAGGGCAACCTGCTGTTAGAACAGAGGGTTCTTTCTAGCAGGGAGGAATGAAGGAAGCTCCCTGCATCTGCTCCTTCACTGGACCATCAATAGGAGAGAAATTTTATTCAGTATGCATTTAAAGGCAAACTCACCTAATTCACACTTTCCAAAACAATATGCAAACCAAAACACAGCCATCCTTTGAAATTTGCACTTCTCTGAATTTTGCAGTGCAGTTCCCCAGCCAAGTAACCAGACGTTGGGCTGGAGCTCCTATGCTAGCTTTTGAGCAAGACAGTCACTACTGCTTTCGCCCCTCTGCCTCCCACCAGGAAGCCAACAGAGCAGCTCTGCACCATCTGGCAAGCCGCTTCTGCAAGTAACATGTATAAAAATGCATATTCTTATGTAAAGAGTGCATATACATGCATGTTTTAAAACAGAAACCTGCATGTTAAATGAAAATACTGTTGCGCGCCTCCCCCAGTCTCCGAACAGTGAGATTTTGGGGGTCCCTGCACCCATCCAGGGTTTGGTTTCCTTTGGGAAGAAGGTCAGCAGAGACTGTGGTGTCTTTATGAAATATGGTTTATTTATTTACACACATTCCAACCTGAGCTCAAGGATGGAGGGGTTCAATGCATCAGCAGTCCAATATCCAGCTTTTCCATCTGGGTGCAGGGGCATCCTATAGCCATGATGCAGAGGGATAGCCTCTCTCCGTGCCTGCAGCCCCAGCCATTCTCTAGAACACACTCCAAAACTACCAGCACAAAACTCTCCTCGGCTCCAGGAAGGGGGAGGGAATGCTCTCCTGAAGAGTTTCAATAACAAAAGGATCTTCCTGGCCCATTTCATGTCAGGCCCAGGATGTGACTCAGGAACCAGACCAACGGCTGTAGTTAATTCGTGTTTTATTAGGGTAATGTCCAAACAAAGACTGCGTTTTCTCATGAAGCAATACAGGGATACAGGTCCTGCGGCATTGGGAGAAAGTTGACAGAGCAAGGGGCTGCTTCCCGCCTGTTCTTTAAGAAGGGGCCAAACGGGCGCGCAATCTTTCGCTCCTCCTTAACTGCCCCTCAGGTACTGCCCGCCTTCCCCCCCTTCTCTCCTGTCTTTTCAGCTGTCTGCGTGTGCGCGGTGAGGGGGGAAGCATCACCCCCTCCTCTTCTGATGTTTCCGATTCCAGGATGGGGGATAGGGGAGGGGTTGATGGTAAACTGCCTCCCTGCTTTTCAGCTGTGAGCAGCCCTCCCTCTTTCCCCTCTTGCTCTGAGCCTGAAAGAGGGGGAGGCGTGAGAATGTCCAGGGAGGGCTCAGGCTCCCCATTGCTAAGCGACCCTATCACTGGCAGTTCCTCTGTTTCGTCTTCACTCCAAAGGGGGGAAGTTCCTCCCCCTTCCCTCTGCCATCCATCCGAATACTCTTCTCCCAACTCTCCGGGATCCAGCTCCCCGGGATTGGGACCCCAGCTCTGCCTTCCGACACCATCCCCCCTCCCAGGCTGTGCCCCCCTCCCCTCGTCTGGCTTGGGACGGTGGGGAAAACGTTGATGGAAAAGTTTTACCAATTCTGGAGCATGCACATCAGCCGCATCTTCCCATGATCTGTCAGCCACCCCATAGCCTTTCCAGTGAATCAAGTACTGCAGCTTGTGGCGTCTGATCCTGGAATCTAAGATCTCCTCAACTTCAAACTCAAGCTGCTCATTTACCAGGAGTGGAGCTCCGGGAGGTTCCTCCGGCCGTAACTCACTGGGAGGGGCGGCTTTCGTTAAGAGGGATCGATGGAACACAGGATGTATTTTAAACGTGTCAGGCAGCTTCAGTCGGTATGCCACGGGATTGATTTGAGTTTCTATTTCGAAAGGACCCACCCTCTTGTCTTGTAATTTTCTACATTTGCCCAGCATCTGGAGGAAGCGGGTGGACAGCCATACCTGGTCTCCCGGTTGAAGGGGGGGGGCCTCCTTCCTGTGCAGGTCAGCAACTCGCTTGTACTCCGTTTTGGCTTCGTTTAACTGCTGTTTCAGTGTCTGTTGCGCCGCTTGCAATTCCTTAAGGAAGTTCTCAGCTGCCGGTACCAGCATTCCTTCTGAGCTGCTTGGAAAGACTTTAGGATGGAATCCATAATTAGCGAAGAATGGGGTTTGTTGAGTGCTGGAGTGCAGAGAATTGTTGTAGGCGAACTCTGCAAAATGCAAATATGATACCCAGTCAGTCTGTTGATAGGACACATAACTTCGTAAATATGTTTCCAAAACGGCGTTCAAGCTTCCGTCTGCCCATCTGTCTGGGGGTGATGGGCGGAGGAGAGTTTTAATTCCGTCTGCAACTGTTTCCACATTGCTCTCCAAAATTTGGCTGTGAACTGAGTTCCTCGGTCTGAGACTACGCTGTTTGGCAATCCATGCAGCCGGTAGACTTCTTTTATGAATAACTTGGCCGTTTCTTTAGCCTCTAAGGCCCCTGCACAAGGAAGAAAGTGTGCCATTTTGGTAAGTAGATCCACCACTACTAAGATGGCTGTCATTCCTTGGGACTTGGGTAGATCAGTTATAAAATCCATGGAGAGGTCCTTCCAGGGTTCGTGTGGGACAGGCAACGGTTGTAACAGTCCTGCTGGTGTCCCTGTTTGTGTTTTTGTCCGCAGACAGACAGAGCAGGACTTTACATAACTCTCAATATCCTGACGCATTTTAGGCCACCAGAAGTCCTTGGCCACCTTCTGAATGGTCTTGTAAATCCCAAAGTGTCCCGCTGTGATGGAATCATGACACTGGCGTAGGATTCTGAGCCTTAATTCCCCTTCTGGCACATATCTGGCGGTTTTGAACCATAACAGTCCATTTCTCCAGTGAAAGGTTACTTCTGAGTCTTGAACTTGTCCCGTCTCCTGCTGATATTTTAGCATGTCTGCATCTTCTTGTTGTGCCTTTTTGAGTTCCTCTTCCCATGAAGGCTGGCATACTCCCAAAGTTAATTTCTCTGGCGGGATTACGTACTGAGGCTGGTCCTCGAATTCACTTTCTTTGTATTGTGGCTGTCTGGATAAGGCATCCGCTCTCTGGTTTTTGGCTTGGGCATGGTAAGTAATCTGGAAGTTAAACCTAGTGAAGAACTGGGACCATCTTATCTGTCTCTGGTTCAGCTTTCTGGCTGTTTGGAGGCTTTCAAGATTCTTGTGGTCGGAGCGCACTTCAATTCGATGAGAGGTCCCCTCTAGGTATTGTCTCCAGTTTTCAAAAGAGTCCTTGATGGCCAGCAGCTCCTTCTCCCAAACTGTGTAGTTCTTCTCTGCAGGCTTTAACTTCTGAGAGAAGTACGCACAGGGGTGCAGCTCCTTCCCTTCTTGGTCTAATTGTAGCAGGACCCCCCCCGATGGCAAAATCTGAAGCATCTGCTTCCACTACGAAAGGGCGGTTCGGATCAGCAAAGCGCAGAATGGGCTCAGTAGCAAACCTTCTCTTCAGCTCCTCAAAGGCCTCGGTGGCGTTCTCTGTCCATTGAAACTTCTTCTTCCCCCTTAAACAGTCAGTCAGAGGAGCTGTTAATTTGGAAAACCCTGGAATGAACTTTCTGTAATAATTGGCAAACCCCAAAAACCGTTGTACATCCTTTTGGGTGACAGGTTGGCCCCAGTCCAATATGCAGCTTACTTTCCCTGGGTCCATCTCCACGCCTTCCGCTGAGATTCGATATCCAAGGAAGTCTAGAGACTTGAGGTCAAATCCACATTTCTCTAATTTAGCATACAGGTGATTTTCTCTCAGTCTCTTCAACACCGTCTTCACATGCTGGTCGTGGTCTTCCTGGTTCTTTGAGAACACCAGGATATCATCTAAGTAACAGATTACATACGTGTCCAACAAGTCTCTAAACACGTCGTTCATGAATTTTTGAAAAATTCCTGGACTTCCACAAAGCCCGAACGCCATGACCAGGTATTCATACTGTCCGTAAGCGGTCAAGAATCCTGTTTTCCATTCATCTCCCTCCTTCATTCTGATCAGATTGTACGCTCCTCTCAAATCCAACTTCGTGAAGATTTTTGCAGAGCGCAGTTGGTCCAGCAACTCTGAGATCAGGGGCAGCGGGTAGCTGTTGGGGATGGTGATCTGGTTCAATGCGCGATAGTCGTTACAGGGTCTGAGTTCCCCCCACTTCTTTTTCACAAACAATAGTGGCGCTCCAGCAGGGGATTGTGAGGGGCGTATGAATCCTCACCTCAGGTTTTTATCCAGGAATTCCTTCAGGGCCTCCCTCTCATTCTCTGTGAGAGAGTAGATTCTCCCTGATGGGATGCTGGCTCCTGGCACTAGATCAATCGCACAGTCGTAAGGGCGGTGGGGGGGTAAAGTCTGTGCCTCTTTTTCATCAAACACATCTTTGAATTCTTCATACTTTGGCGGCAGGGTCACTTGCTCGATCTCTTGCACTGCCCCCGCTAGGGTGTTCTTGATTCCTTCAGGTTGACAGTTCTCCTGGCAATACTGTGAGGTGAACCACACCACCGCCTCCTTCCAACTTATTTTGGGTTCATGCTTTGCTAGCCAGGGCATTCCCAGAATTACCTCAAAGTTCGAGAGATCTGACACGTATAGCGAAATGAACTTTTCGTGCCCAGGGATTTGAAGTTTCACTTCCTCCGTGGCTTGTGTCACCCCTCCTGACTTCAGGGGTCTCCCATCGATAGTCTCCACAGCTAGGGGAGCGTCCAGTTTCCACCGGGAAATTCCATGACGCTTGACTAACTTTGCATCAATAAAATTTGTGGAGGCTCCACTGTCAATTAAGGCAGTGGAATTAAACACCACTCCTCTGGAAGTTGTAATCCGAATAGGCAAGACCAACACCCCCTTTGAGGGAGGTTGGATTGTTGGGGGGCCTTTATACAACGCTGCCCCCAGTCCACCGGCCTGCACGTGGACTGGGTGTTCTAGTTTCCCGACGGCTCGGCTTTCCCCCCTTTCAGTCCACAGTCTCTGGCCACATGGCCCGGCTTTGAACAATAAAAGCATAAACGTTCCCGGCGGCGTCTTTCCTTTTCTTCTTCCGACAGTCTTGGCCTAGCCCCTCCCTGTCCCTCAGTTGCATTACCTGCCATCCCTGCAGTGGGAAGGGTCTTGTTGCGGGATGCCGAGGCTGAGTATCTTGGGACCTCCTGCTTCCTTTCCAGGTGCCTTCCTTCCATCCGGTGATCTATCTGTAGGCATAGCCGGATGAGCCCTGGTAGGTCAGCAGGGGGGGGGAGGTCCTGGCCAACTCATCCAGGATTTCAGCATTTAATCCACTCCGGTACATAAACATCAGGGCGGCGTCATTGTAACCAGTTTCCTGGGACAGAATTTTAAAAGCGTTAGTGTACTCGGAAACAGTCCCTTTAGCTTGCTTCAGAGCGCCTAGTTGCCGCGCTACTGTTTCAGCCCTTTGCGGGTCTTGAAACATCTCGGTCATCTCCTGTATAAATCCTCTGTACCTTCCTAAGACAGTATCCTTTCTCACGAGATACGGAGTCACCCATTTTGCAGCTTCTCCCTCCAGGAGGCTAATCACGAAAGCTACTTTAGCCCCATCGTCTGGAAATTCCGTGTGCCTGACATCCAGATATAACTCACATTGAGCCACGAAGGTTGCCAACTGATCACTTTGTCCCGCGTATTTTGGGGGCAATCCAATGGGAACCTTTATTACGGCAGCTGGAGGGGCTGTTCGCATCTGGTCTATCGTGGCCTTCAAGGTTTGATTATCCGTCTTCAGCGCCTTGACTGCTGCTAGCAGGGCTTGAACATCCGTCTGCAAATCAGCTACCTTAGTCCTCAAGAGTTCCACTTCTTCCGTCTCAGAAGTGGGGTTCGTCCCCCCCGCTGCTCCCTTTGACATCTTGTCCCAGTCAAGTGAAGAGAGCGTTGAGGGTGATTTTGGTGGCTCTGTCAAGCTGTCAGGCCCAGGATGTGACTCAGGAACCAGACCAACGGCTGTAGTTAATTCGTGTTTTATTAGGGTAATGTCCAAACAAAGACTGCGTTTTCTCATGAAGCAATACAGGGATACAGGTCCTGCGGCATTGGGAGAAAGTTGACAGAGCAAGGGACTTCTTCCCGCCTGTTCTTTAAGAAGGGGCCAAACGGGCGCGCAATCTTTCGCTCCTCCTTAACTGCCCCTCAGGTACTGCCCGCCTTCCCCCCCTTCTCTCCTGTCTTTTCAGCTGTCTGCGTGTGCGCGGTGAGGGGGGAAGCATCACCCCCTCCTCTTCTGAAGTTTCCGATTCCAGGATGGGGGATAGGGGAGGGGCTGATGGTAAACTGCCTCCCTGCTTTTCGGCTGTGAGCAGCCCTCCCTCTTTCCCCTCTTGCTCTGAGCCTGAAAGAGGGGGAGGCGTGAGAATGTCCAGGGAGGGCTCAGGCTCCCCGTTGCTAAGCGACCTTATCACTGGCAGTTCCTCTGTTTCGTCTTCGCTCCAAAGGGGGGAAGTTCCTCTCCCTTCCCTCTGCCATCCATCCGAATACTCTTCTCCCAACTCTCCGGGATCCAGCTCCCCGGGATTGGGACCCCAGCTCTGCCTTCCAACATTTCACCAGTTACCGGGGCAACTAAATAGGCCCATTAACTACCTGGCCACTCTGATTATCAAAACAAAGGACTCATCTGCCAGCAGAGCCAGTTCCTCATTCCAAGGTACAGGATTCCAAATCAGGGGCTGGAAAGGTGACCCATAGAAATCATCCATTCCAATCCCCCATGCTCATAACAATACGTTTATAATGTCACCTGTGGCTGTGGTTTGTAGCTTAGAATTCTGGAGTTTACACCCCTGCATGTTTTGCTTTTCTTGATGTGTAAAACTGACACTGTCTTTATTTTGTTTGCTGTCGAGTAAATGAAGCCACTGTTCCAAACCCCATCCCCAGGTTTTGCCCTCTTTCCCAAGTGCGCAACCTGACTGAAGGTTCCTTTCTGCCTTTGACAAACAGATGATTTCTAGGTTGGATTCTCTTTTTATCCCAATAGATGACCAGAGGAGATGCGAGAAGGAAAGACATCAGCTGGAAAATCTGGGGGAAGCTGAGCTGCACTGGATGCTGTTGGGAAGTAAGGAGCAGATGGTGTCTCACCCTCCTGACCAGGGAGAAGCCCCTGAGAGCTGGCAAGGTAATTGCCCATGGAAGGAAGAGAATAGACCGCTTCCTTCTCAGGAAGATGAGGGTCCCAAGGAGAGTATAGTCCAAAAAATAATCCTCAAGGATGAAAGAGAAAAAACATGTGAGGACATTTTTACCTGGGAGCATGAGCTTATGTTGCAAGAAGCAACCCACGCCAGAGCGAAACTGTACGAATGCTTGGACCACAGGAACAGCTTCACCTGCAGAGCACAACGTGTCCGACATCAGAGAATCCACACAGGGGAGAAACCAAGTGCTCTGATTATGGGAAAAGCTTTAACTGCAGCTCCCAGCTCATTGTGCACAAGAGAAAGCACACCAGACAGAAGCCATATATCTACACGGACCGTGGGCGAAGCTTCAGCAACCCTTTATAAGCTTCATAGTGCACATGAACATCTATACAGGAGAAAAACCTTACAAATGCTTCTATTATGGGAAAGGGTGTGGCCGCTCCTTGCACCTGATTAGGCACCACAGCTTCCACACAGGAGAGAGGCCATACATATGTGCGGATTGCAGGAAAAGCTTCAAGAAGCAGTCCATGTTCATGGTGCACAAGAGGATTAACACTGGGGAGAAGCCATACAAGTGCTCATCTTGTGAAAGAACCTTTGGCCGTGGAGCGCACCTCATCCGGCACGAGAGGACACATGCAGGGGAAAACCATACATATGCATGGATTGCAGAACTAGGTTCAATGATTGCTCAGACTTGATTGTCCACTGGAGGAGAATCCATACAGGCAATGCACTGTATAAATGCTCTGCTTGTGGAAAAAGCACCCTGCATCAATCACACCTTAACAGACATCAGAGGAGTCTGATGTCAGACTGTTGTTTTATTAGCCAAATTCCAACTCTTTTCCATAAACACACATGTACTGGTGTTATGATTGTTTGGCTAACCCCATTTTGGTTTAAGTGGAACCCAGGAGGTGCAAGGCCAGGAACTATACTCCCACCCCCACTCTCACACACCCCCACCCAATGGTATGGCTGGTTATGCGTTCCAGAGGTATTGTGTGAAGAACAAGGGCAGTGTTCCCTCACTCATAGTAGAATCCTCCATTGTTCGTTAGAAGAAGCCTTAGTTTTTCAGGGTCAGTAAGAAACTCTCACGCAGACAGACACACACACACAAAATCAGCAGATTCCCAGACCCCTCCTTGGCAGGAGGGGGAGAGAGGAAAAAGTCTTTTAAAAACGAGGCTTGAATCTAGAGAGGAGAAGGAGAAGGGGGGACTGAGGAAGTTCAGAGCTCCAACACGTGTACTACGCTCTCAAGGAACACATCGAGGGACTGCAGGGACAGAACCAGGGAGAAACTCTGGGTCTCAGTGCAAAACCTTGAGACCAAGATATTCCATCCTGGTTTTGGATCAGAGCTCTTTCAAATAGCTTCAGCTGTATTTAGTTGCCCACTCAGCGCCTAGGAGAGGTAATCATTCCTACTTTTTATAGTAATAGGGTTCTTTAGTCTCTTTAGTTTCATGTTATGAATGGGTAAGGATATTAATGATTAAGCTGCCATGCACCCAAGTGATTCTGTAATGCTATTCTCTCTCAATAAAAGCAAGCTTTGCTTTATCTTGGTTTGGACCTGCATTTCTTGGGTTATATATATATACACCATTTAGGCACATTTCAGGACAAAGTGCTTGTTCTTATCCCTAGCAAAAGATCCCCCTCCTCTGAAGGAGGTTCATTGTTCAGGGGGCTGGATGAAGGCTAATAAGCTGAATCCTTGGAAAACCAAGGCCCTGTGGATCTACAGCCTGGGACCGGCCGGCACCACTGAACGCCCAACTTCTAATGGAGGCCAGTTGGGCCTCTGTAACATGGAGGACAACTAACAGCGCTCCCCCGGAGGATCTCAGTGATTCTCCCTCCTATCCTCTCCCTCTTCAACATTGCATGCCTATAGAACATATCACTGGGAGGTTTGGGGGATTTTTTCCCAACTGCAAGACTTATTTTGCCTTTTAAAAAAAAGTGTCTACTTCTGCAACCCCTCCCAAGCCTGTGGATACCTCCCTCTTGTGTATTTGTCTGGTGCTGGGAGGGAGAAGGGGAAGCTGAGAAAAGAACATCTCCCCCTTCCCTTGAAGGCATGATTTGAACCCAGGTCCTCTTCAAAGCCTAGATGCTGAGCTCTTAGATTGCACTGAGGCTCTTCAAAGTTGTCATCGATGGACCCTGAAGCAAGCTCCTCACCAGCCCCAGCAGACATATTACAAATAAAAGAGCTTTCCAAACCCATGAGATCCTTCTAAGGTGTTTATTGGTGTGTACGGAGTCAAGGAGAATCCTCAGTTACATTCCTTTTTTGACAGCAGTGCAGGTGAGACAGACACAGGAGCTCTGAGAGAGCAAAATGTTGGCAACTCAAGTACACAGGAGGGAGCCAGCCCAGCTTCTCCAGTTTCTAGATTCACTTCCCCTCAGCCTCCCCCTCCTCCTGGGCTCCTTCCCTCCATTCGTCCCCCCCCCGGCATCCTTCTTCCTCTCAGCCACCATGTCCTTTCGTGACATCACAGGCAGTCCCTTGCCCACAGTAACAGCACAACCTCCCTCGGCCTGACAATGGTAAGGACACCTCAGCAGTGATGTATTCATTTATTATTAAAATATTTCTAGCCTCATGTATAGCTATGGCTTCATCTATACTCATACCAGGGAGAGGCACACCATAACGCTCTGGGATTTGATCTCCCATTAGCTGTTTTTGAATAAAGCAAGGGACTCCACAGGAGATGAATACAAAAAACCATTTTATTTAGAAATAAAAGCTGGCTTCTTTAAGCCTTGCAGTCCTCTTTGTTGCTCTCACAGGTAGTCTCTTCCAAAACCTCACTAGCTTCAGAGACACCCCTGGAAGGAAAAAAACACAGACAATGAGGGGGATGGCAACTATCCAACAGCCTCACCCAGGCACCTCCACCAGCATCCGCCTGGCAACTTCATCCTCTAGCTTCCACCTGCCAACATTCACTGGTGTCATTTAGTCATGGTACATCCACCGGTTTGTCACATTCACACACTTACACCCACCCAACCCCTTTACCGCATCCGAAACTCCACTCACACACACACACACACGGCCATCCGACATTTGTGAAAACGCCAGCGACAACATCCACCCCTTTCTCGCCCCTCCCCATCCATTCACATTCGCTTCCCGGCTTCAACCCACAAATATCGACCGTCAAACAGCATAACGTAGATCTTTGGGGGCATTTGGAAGCCCTTGGCTGCAGGCTGTGGAATGAAATAAATAAAATAAATAATCCATTCACATTCCTCCACAAACATCCGCCTGCTTCAGCCTTGCGGCATCCGCCAGCTTCCGAATGTGAAATCCACTGCTTCCATACACACTGCCAGCTTCCACTAGGTCCATCGCTAGACATCAACCAGCTTCAGATGTGAGTAGCAGCCACCTTCAAGCCGTGATCCCGCTCAGCAAGTAAACTTGCCTCATTATCGCTCCATGATGGCATCCCGCAGCCAGATGATCACCTCCTTGCATTTGCCAATTCGCCTTCTCCAAGTGAAAGACCAGGCCATGCTTTTGCCTCAGTCCACTTGCCCCCCCTTTATATCCACTCAACGGCCATGTGCTTCTGTGATGCCACAGGCAGTCCACAGCCTGTGGCAACAGCTGGGGAGGCCTCATCTCTTCACACACCTCACAATTGTGGGTGTGACTCAGCTATGATTTATTTGATTGCTCTTTTAATATTAAAAAGTTTTATAGCCCACCCTTCATCTGTACTCATACTGTGCTAGGGAAGATAGTTCAGCCCAAGGATGGCCTTCCCTTGCGGGCAACGTTCTGGGGACTCCATGCCAGAGGGGGGCAGGGCCAGAGGCAAAAAGTAGGCATGGCCAAATGCAAGTGTGGGTGGAGCAACGGCCGTGACTTATCTTTGTACATTTGGCTCCATTCCAGTTATGCAAAAATCAAAGGTTTCTGCACTTTCCCATCTCTCCAGTCCACTTAAGCAACAGGCCTCATCACAGTTCAAGGACACAAAAGCACTTGAGGAGGGTTTGGAGCTGGGCCTGTGGTGGGCATGGCCTGGGAAGATTCCTGAGGGCCGGGCAGAACGTCTGTCATAACATACAGTTTGAGATAAAGGTTATATTTATATATTTTATATAAATATATAAATATTCATGACTTTATTTTAACGAAATCAGTCTTTGTGGTGCCAGCAGATTAATATTCTTTTAAGGAATTAAGCATTGCTGAAAAGGATTAAGGAAGCAAAGTCTGTAGTTTGATTTCACTAGACCAGGTTCAAGGTTCCTCTGTTGATATTTGGTAGGAAATTAATACTGATTTAAGAAAAAAATATTCTGCAATGACCAACTGGTTTTGACAATAAACTTATTATACAGGGTGTGTGTATTTCTAGATCTCCAATGTGTATGTATATGAAATATTTCCAACAACCCTGTGAGGTAGGGTTGGAAACCAAGGCAGCTCATAGGAAGAAATAAATCAATTTAAAATCCAATAACCATAAAGCAGATATAAAAGAGTTGCACAACAGCTTAAAGTGGCATGATTCTTAATTTTGAGTTGGGTGAGTGAAATTCCTTATCATTTAAGGTTGCAGTCTTCTGCACACTTTCCTGTTTGAGTAAGCCCCATTGAATATAAATATTTCTTCATACTATGTCCTGGTATGTATCTGATTTCACACTATGGTTGTACATTATTATTTCTTGTACATTTTAAGTGTACCTTTCTTGCCTGGGGTGGTCATGATCCTACTCTGTTGGTTTAAATAGAGAGATGGTGAGTAGCCCATGTTAACCAAGTACAGTAGGGCCCCACTCATATGGGTTACGTTCCAGACCCCCGCTGTAAAGCAAAAACCACTGTAAAGCAGAACCCATTGAATAGAATGGTGCACGATGCCTGAAAACCGCCGTAAAAGCAGAACAAGCGCCATATGAGTGGGGCTTTAGTCTAATTGCATCTAATTGAGACCACTGTATTAGCGAAGCGCTGTAAAGCGGTGCCCTACTGTAAACTTTATAGTTGATTTCAGTTTTAAAAAACAATTAAAATGATTTATATGCAGGCAAAGTTTATGAAGTAATGCAGATCCACATAATACATTTAAATCACATCCAACTCGCATTTAAAGAGCATGAGGTCCCCCAAATAATCCTGGGAAGTGTAGTTTCCCACTCACAGTTATGGTTCCCGTCACCCTTAACAAACCACAGTTCCCATGATTGTGTGGTGGGATTCATGTGCTTCAAATGTATGTTGAATGTTCTTTAAATGCATGGTGTTGATCTGCCCTAGGTATGTTATGCATTTGGATAATTGGTCAGTTGTCTGCTTTGGATGGGGTCGTACTCCCTCTGAAAGTGCAGGTTCGTAGTCTGGGGGTGCTCCTGGATCAATCTTTGTTGCTAGACGCCCAGGTGACCTCCGTGGCTAGGAGTGCCTTTTACCAGCTTCAGCTAGTAAGACAGCTGCGGCCGTTTCTGGACTGGGATAGCCTGACCACTGTTGTCCATGCACTGGTAACCTCCAGGCTGGATTACTGTAATGTGCTCTATGTGAAGCTGCCCTTGAGGGTGGTCCGGAAGCTGTAGCTGGTGCAAAATGCAGCAGCGAGACTGCTCACTGGGGCAGGGTATCACCAACATGTCACCCTGCTGCTGAAAGAATTGCACTGGCTGCCCACTTGCTACCGGGCCAAGTTCAAGGTTCTAGTTTTGGTGCACAAAGCCCTATACAGCTCGGGACGAGGACACCTGAAAGACCGTCTTATCCCTCATATACCCAGTTGATCACTGTGCTCTGCAGGTGAGGGCCTCCTGCAGATACCATCTTATCAGGAGGTCCGTTCTGCACAACATAGGAAACAGACTTTTAGTGTGGCGGCACCTACCCTGTGGAATTCGTTCCCTCCCCTTAAATATTAGGCAGGCTCCATCTCTGTTATCTTTTCGGTGCCTTTTGAAGACACAGTGCAGACTTGAAATTTAAAAGCTGTCCTGAATATATAAGCTGTGAAATATGTAATGAATGGAAAGCCACAGCTGCTCCTATAAACAAAGAAAGGAAAACTAACACCCAAAGGCCATTTCAATTGCTACATATGGATTTGGCAGGACCATTTAAACAAACTAAAGGCCAAGCCAAATTTTACCTCGTCCTAGTGGACGACTTTACTAGGTACTCATTTGTTTATTTGTTAAAGAACAAAGCTGAGGCTGCTGAAAAGCTTAAACACCATATAACATGGGTGGAAGCAAAATATAAAACAAAAATAGCAGGAATTAGAACAGACAGTGAGGGAACGTATCTGTCTGAACAAATGCAGAGGTTTTTCTTTGCTAAAAGAATTAAGCGTGACATAACAGCACCTCAGCAGAACAGAGTAGCCGTAAGAAAGAATGAGTATTTGCAGAATGCAGTGAAAACAATGTTGGCTGACTCCACATTTACAAGAGAATATTGGGGTGAATGTATTATCTATGCAAATTATATTTTGAACCGTATGTATGACAATATTGTACAATGCACCCCTTATGAAATGTTAAATGGACATAAGCCCTGGCTAAAACAAATCATAAGGTTTGGGGCATCCTGCTGGGTAAATATACATAGGATTCAAAGGAATGGGAATCAAAGTCCCAGGGCTGTCAAGGGCTTTTATCTGGGATATGAGAACTCTTCCCATCGCGTTTGGCTAGCCATGGAACAACGTCTTGAGATAACAAAGAACGTTACATTACAGGAATGTGAATGGGAGTGTCAACCCCTCCATAAAGAAAATAAACCTGTATACCAGGAACTACCAGAAAGTGACATAGCCAGTCCCCAGGTATATGAAAAAAGGGATAGAGAAGTATTATTAGACTGTGCAGAGGAAATTGAAGAAACAAACACTCCAGGCTATAAACAGGAGGAGATGCAGGACTCTGAACAGGAGACTCAGAGCAGTGAGGAAGAGCCAGAATACTGTAAACTAGAGGAGGTGGAGCACTCTGACCATGGAACACATAGTAGTGAGGAAGAGCCAGAAAACTGTGAACCGGTGGAACCTCATGAAGGTAGTGAGGAAGGCCAGTCAGAGCCATGTCCTGAGCCAAGACTAGGTACAGAACCCCGAAGGTCACAAAGGTCCAATCTAGGCAAACCTCCAGAAAGATTTACTGTGGCACAAGTAAAAGTACAGGAATCCATACCGCTAGCACACCCCCAGACAAAGGAAGATGAATGGACAGCAGATTATTTCCAGGAATGGTATGCTATGCTGGATGGGGGTAGAGAATGGAGGGAGAGAATAGACGCAATGTATTGGTGTGAGGACTCTACATAAGAGGAAATGTATATGTATGTACCATGTATTGTAAAGTATTGTAAATCATGTATTGCAACATAGCCCTGCAACCCCGGAGAATGGGTGGGGGCTGTTGAGGGTTGTTGCAGAATCATTCCCTGTGGTAGAAAGGGGTTAACAATGTAAGGCCACACAGCTGAGGCTAATCAGTTGGCCGGGCATAAAGCCCACAAGCACTGAACAGTTTGTGTGGGGGGTAATAGGAGATAAGCAATGTTTGTTGGAGTGTTGGATAAAAGTTTTGTGTTTAGCAAACAACTCTGGGTTCGTGTTTCTTTTGCTGAAGGGCTTGTAATTCCGCACTGTGTCCTGGGCAGCAAAGGGCAGCTGGCTAGTTGGTCCAGGGCACCAGAACACAACACTTCCTCTTTCAACAAGCCTTTTAAGTTGAGACCAATCCCAGCATGCATCTGTGTTGGAATTGCTTTTTAATATTTTCTTTTTAAACAATGTTGTTTAACCCTTTTAAAAGATGTTTTTAAAGCTTTTAAAAGATGTTTTTAAAATTGTTTTGTTTTAGTGTATTTTAAGGTTTGTTTTTGGTGATGTTTTAAAGTGTTTTTAGCGTTTTTGTTTGCCGCCCTGGGCTCCTGCTGGGAGGCAAGGTGGGATATAAATCAAATAATCAATCAATCAATCATTAATTAGTGAATTGAAAACAGCAATTTTAAAAGATAATTTTTGAACAGGGGAAGGGCTGTAGCTCAGTGGTAGGGCACATGCTTTGCATGCAAAGGTCAAAAATTCAATCTCTGGAAGAGACTATTGCCTGGAATCCTGGAGAGCAATGCATCATTACTGAGCTAGATGGTGTCAAATGGCCTGAGTTGGTATAAGGTAGATTCCTTTGTTCCTAAGAGAGGAAAGAGACCCAAGGGCCACAGTGACTCTGCAATATATTTATGTATTTATTTACATTTATATACCGCTTTATTGTAAAAAACCTCAAAGCAGTTTATAGAAGGAATTAAAACAATAAGATTATTGGCAAAAATAGTTAAAGATAGGTATTTGTTGTTATATGCCTTCAAGATGATTATGGCTTATGACGACTCTATGAATCTTTATATATAAAGATGCTGAAAAGAATACAATGAAGGCATATGCCTAATGTCACTAGGCAGGGAGTTCCAAAGGGTAGGTGCTGCCACACTAAAGGACTGATTTGTTACAAGAGCAGAAGCAGCGCTATGTGGCACCCGTAACATGGAAAGCACACCTTGAACTTGGCCTGGTAGCAAATCTACAACCAGTGCAGATTTCAGAGCAGAGGTATTATGTGCTGACAGGGTCTCACTCATGTCAGCAATCGTGCCACAGCTTTCTGCGCTAACTGCAGCCCCTGGGTCAGGTTGTGCTGCATGGGGATTTCTGTGACCTTGACTAACTGGCTGCCAGGATTTTTTAGTTTTAGTTTTGGTTAGGAATCTTGACTAGTTGTGGGATGCTGAGTTTTCACTCGTAGGAATCTTGTTGTAGTTGGTATGGTATTGCATTTAGGAAATCATCACTGTCTTTTCTTTTTCTGTTTGCATTTCGTTTACCTTTAACCTCACTCCCTTACATTCATAGAAGCAACAACAGTGGTTCCATGCACTCAGGTCAACCCCCTTAAACCCATTGATGATGCACCTTGTTGTTTGCATGACAGTTTGTTTCTTGCACAATAGTGGTAAAAGAGAATGCCCATATTGGGAAGTGTGGCTTCAACTGCTGCTGTTCACAAGCTACTGCCTGTGAAGGTAGACCAAACCATGTGTGTTTTCTCCCTGCCAATTATTACTCACTGGAATTGGATTGGCTGTCAAAGTGAGTTTATAGCAGCCCACAGGGTAGACAGAAAAGGGTAGAGAATCTTCTTAACTAGTACTCATTTCTCAAATCTCTTTCTGAAGTGAAGGGTCACATCTGTAAAGAAGTTTGGAGTAGGCATGTTAAAAGGCACGGGCATGGCATTCCAGGCAGGGGGTTGCCAACCCTGCTTTGATATGGATATTGTTGCTAAGGATCCCTAGTCAAGCCTTACCAACAGCACAATCCTAACCATAACTACTCAGAAGTAAGTCATGTTGAGTTCTATGGGGCTTAGTCCCTTAGTAAGTGTGTTTAGAATTGCAGCCTTCAGGGGCATCCATCTTTACTCCTGAGTGCTCCCATCTATCATCTCCACAACAGTAGGCTTTCTTCCTACAATGGCCTTCTGGTGACTGGCCTGGCTTGAGGGCACTTAAATCCTTTAAGGAGGGGAGAGTGTTCTTGCACTCGGGTCCTGCTTGTGGGCTTCCCCCAGGCACCTGGTTGGCCACTGTGAGAACAGGATGCTGGACTAGATGGGCCACTGGCCTGATCCAGCAGGCTCTTCTTATGTTCTTATGTTCTTATCCTTCTTGCCGAAAGCAAGTAGGCTAGATTAAATGTTCCCTACCCAGGCTCCATCTTTTAGCTAAGATTTCTAGCTTAATTTCCAATCAGATATTTTTTTTAATTGTATGCTTCACGCAACTGTGATTGATGCTTAATGTATCATGCTTAATGACATCACTCAGGCCTGCCCTGTAACATCACTCAGGCCCACCCATGACATCACTTGGGCCCGCCCCTAAAATCTCAGGTTTTGGAATGCTTCTGACCTGGCAACCCTAATGTAGCCATTATGGAGACATGAAGCTAGCAATCACACACACTATCTGACTAGCTAGAGAAGAAGGAAGGAAGGAAGGAAGAAAAGCCTGAGAAAGAAGGAACTGGAGGGAAGAATAGCTTGCCTTTCTGTCTGTTCCCCACCACCACATCAATTCAGGTTACTTGTTACAAGCATTGGTGCTTTACTCCCAACCGGGGGGGGGGCATAATGTAGATAAGGAAATGATGGGATAGAAGAGAGGGGTTGCCAACATGGTTCCCTCCAGATATTGTGAATTCCAACTCCCATCAGGCGCAGCCAGCATGACCAATGGCCAAGGATGATGGGAGTTGGAGTTCAGCAACATTTGGAGGGCACATTAGCTATCCTTGGAATAGACTCTACCTTCCTATGCCTATGGTGCCTGGAGTTGGCCAACTCCTGCCCACGGTTATGTTCAATTTGTGAGCAGCCTCACAGCCATGTGCCTTTCCCCCTCTCCTCTGAATTCTGGAAGGAAAGAAAAGGGAAGAGCAATGTTTTTATTAACCCCCTTTCCCAGTTAGTAAGCCAACCAGTGTTCAGAGACTTTTATTCAGTACAAATTGAAGTGAATTTGAAACCATTGAAAAGGTTTTTTAAACAAAAAAAATGAAGATAGACTGTTCACTATAGGAAGAAATGTGAATGTCAACTTTACAGCTCTCTCTGATTCTGCTCCCTTCTAGCAATATGTAGATAAAAAACACAAACCAAGTTTCAAAGGTTGTAAGAATTACTGAGAGAGGGAAAAATGCATATAGTAGTTTGATCTCTAGAAGCACAATGTACATTTTAAGCTTTATTTATTTAAAAGAATTTACTGTTATTGCTACATCTAACAAACGGCACTGCAAAGAAGCAATATTCTGTTCCGTAAAAGTGCTCTCCAGACTCAGGATCTAGTCTGCTATACATTCAACAAGACCATGCTTTTTCCTCTGCATTGCATGACGAAGCTTTTTGATTTTGTAACTAAGAACTAGTGCCTGAGTGTGTGTTTTTCCTCCTCCCTCCCATTCCCTTTTCCTTTTGTATCATGTCTTTAAGATTGTCTCATGACTGATAATTGTAAAGCACTTGGGGACTTTTTCTCTAGATTATTCAATATAATAAAAACAAATAATTTTCATTTCTCTGTGCCTTCACTTTGGTCTTTGGGGCTTTTATGAGTCATGTTTTTGCTGCCTTTTTATGGGGCTGGCATTTTCTGATAGCTGTTTAATGCATTTTATGGAGCTGCTTTTATTGTGAATGAATGAATCACTTATTACGGTCACAGACAAAAAGATTAAAATCAGTATAAAAAGCCACAAAAATTAAAATACATATAAAACACAACTACTGAAAATTACTACAAACTAGATAAATACAAATTAAGTAGCTCCTTAGTCAGAATACTGTCATCATTTTTTCCTAATTTGCATACTGATTTTTAAAAAACTTTGCGACACTCTTGGTAACAGAAGTGTTTTTATTGTATAAATATTTTCTTTTTTTAACCAGCTTTGAACTTTTTTTTAGGGGGAAAAGTGGGATATGAATTTTTAAATAAATAAATAATTCCTCCCCTCATTTCAGGTTCCTTTCCTTCTCTTTCAGACCCAGCAGCTCCACTTCTTACTTAAAGAGCAAAATCTTAATCCATATTTCTTATGTCTAAGCCTCTGGCTTGCAACCTCAAAGGAATTCATTTATCTCAAATCTTTTTGTCCCCTATAATCATCTGAAAATTGTCTGAATTCCAGTGACAACTGGATCCTAACAAAGTTCTTCTGTGGGTAACCTTTCTAGGCAGTAGTTAGAAGCAGGTACCTACATCATAACAGCACAACGTTAATGTCATGTGCTTGGGAGCAAACAAACATTTTGATATTTACTTGGGTCTCCAGATGTAAAAAGGCCATTCCAAGATGTTAGTTGATCCCAAGAGGACATGACTACTCCTGGATAGGAACAGGGTGGGGGTGAGAAAGGGGTGAGACATAGAAATATCACTAGCAGGGATCTGTGGTTGTGCCCTGTTACCAGTAACTTCTGGAATTCACTGCTCAAGATTTTGTGATGGCCACTGGCTCCAGTTACTTTAAAAGATGAGTAGGAAGATTCATGGAGCATTGGGCTATCAATTATCGTTAATCATGACAGCTAACCTCCAAGGTCTCCTCCAGAAGGCCTATTTATTGAGTATTCATCCTGATTTCCTTGCACAAAGTTTACGCGGAGGTTAACCTATGCCTGGTCATTACTGAGCATTCATCCTGATTTGCTTACATGGTGTTTATATGTCTTCCTATTAATCATTTGTTCATCCCATACTTTTCATTTCATTCGCCCATCACCTTCCCAGCTGCAAAAAGTTTTCAAATAAGTGGATTTGTTGCAAAAGATTTCTGGTATGCGCTTGAGTCCCTCCTGCAAAATAGTGACAATCTTGAGGCACCCTGAATTCAAAGACAGTATGCCACTGAATAGCAGTTAACAGGTTGCAAACTAAGGAGAAGGTTGATTGCCTTCATGACCTGCTTGTGGGCTCAGTGGTGGCTGGTGACTCCATGTCAGTGGGATAATGGAATCTACTCTGGGGTTTAATCCAGACTTTAAAGGAACTGTCCAAAGTCTGGACAAAACCCCAGAGCAGATTCCACTGCCCCACTGACATGGAGTCACCAGCCACCACTGTGTGGGCTTCCTAGAAGCATTTACTTGGCTACTAAGGAAAACAGTATTCTGGTCTAGACTGACCTTGGGTCTGATTCAGCACAGTTCTTTCTGTTCATATGTTGCTATCTTGCATAAGCACTGCATAAGCAAACCAGGATGAATGCTCACTGTCATATAATCTCCCTACAAACAAATCAAAGCATATGCTCAATATCAGACAAAATCTAAGCTTTATATAAGCAAAACAAGATAGTCCTCTGGAGGAGCCCTCCGTGTATATACTCATTATGCTAAAATAAATTCTTCACCCAATTCCAAATGTTGCATCAAAATAAGCTGAATTCTGCAACATGTACAAATTTTATAGATTCCTATTATACTGATGTATTATTTTGCATTTCTATTTTTTTGATAGGATTACATGTTCTGGTTTTGTTAGTCACAGAAAGAGATGGAAATATTTAAAATCTTCCTCAGCCACTTCTTTAGCTTCTGAGATTTCAAGAGGCACTGTCCACACATGTTCATAGCTTAATTTAATAAGAATAATGGCTAGAAACTTTGGGATGTTCTTTTTAAAAAAATGAAAGCTGGGATTCTCAGGAAGTTGAATCCCATTGCTACATTCTGTGCTTCTATGGAATCACAGCATACAATCAGTTCTGATTAGTGCTTGCATGTGAGGCACAGTGGTAGTCTATTGTGCAAAAAGGAGAAATTAGAAAAATTGAATTTGTCACAAGTCCTTCATGCAATGCAGTTTGCGAATTCAGCTCAAGAAAGACTCCAGATGCCACTCTTGCATATAGCAGAGCTGGAGCGAGGAAAACAGACGTCCTTTGCAATAGTTTACTGGCTCGTGGACATAAGCATCTGCCAACTTCCTTATCTCTCAAGTGAAAGAGGGAACGTTCTTTGATCCTTCTTCCTCCTTGGAAACACACACACAGACATGAGTGCACGCTGCACGCACATACACACGCACACACACTGACTTCAATGGCTTGGAGTTTCCTTTCAGAGTTTTGGAGATATCTGGATAAATGTAGATCAGGCACGTGAAAAATGAAAAACAAGAAGACTAGTGACTATGGCATTTTTTAAAAAAACATTGTTAAGCAGCCTTGTGGATGCTGTTCTGTTGAACAGAAGGGCAGGGTAAGAACCGAAGAAGAGTCCTGCTGGATCGGAGCAAAGGCCCATCTAGTCCAGCACCCTGTTCTCACAGTGGCCAACCACATTTATTTATTTTATTTTATTTTATTTCATTTTTAAACCGCCCATAGCGAATAGCTCTCTGGGCAGTGTACAAAAGATTAAAAGTACAGAAATACAAAATATCACAATACACAAACTGAAACAAAGAGATTTAAAATTGTAACATTAAACGCATTAAAATGCCTGGGAGCATAGCCAGGTCTTAACCTGGCACCGAAAAGATAGAAGCGTCGGCGCCAGGCGTATTTCTTCGGGGAGGCTATTCCACAATTCGGGGGCCACTACAGAAAAGGCCCTAGATCGAGTAACTGTCCTCCGGGCTTCCCGATGGGTTGGTACCCAGAGGAGGGCCTTAGACGCTGAGCGAAGTGACCGGGTCGGTTCATAGCAGGAGAGGCGTTCCACAAGATACTGCGGTCCCACGCCGTGTAAGGCTTTATAGTCAAAACCAGCACCTTGAATCTGGCTCGGAAGCAAATAGGTAGCCAGTGCAAACGGGCCAGAACAGGTGTTATACGCGCTGACCGGCTGGTCCTCGTCAGCAGTCTGGCTGCTGCGTTTTGCACTAGCTGAAGCTTCCGAACTGTCTTCAAGGGCAGCCCTACGTAGAGCGCATTACAGTAATCCAACCTAGAAGTTACCAGAGCATGAACAACTGAGGCGAGGTCATCCCTGTCCAGATAGGGGCGTAGCTGGGCTACCAACCGAAGGTGGTAGAATGCATTCCTTGCCACCGTGGCCACTTGCGCCTCCAGAGACAAGGAAGGATCGAAAAGAACCCCAAGACTACGAACCTGTTCCTTCAAGGGGAGTGTAACCCCATCTAGAACAGGGTAAGCATCCACCATCTGGGCAGGGAAGGCATTCACCAACAGTGTCTCAGTCTTGTCTGGATTGAGTCTCAGTTTATTAGCTCTCATCCAGTCCATTATCGCGGTCAGGCAGTGATTCAGCACATCCACAGACTCACCTGTAGAAGATGAAAAGGAGAAATAGAGCTGCGTGTCATCAGCGTACTGGTGGCAACGCACTCCAAAACTCCTGATGACGGCACCCAGAGGCTGCATGTAGATGTTAAAAAGCATGGGGGACAAAATCGACCCCTGAGGGACTCCACAATGGAGAGTCCAAGGAGTCGAGCAATGTTCCCCAAGTACTACCTTCTGGTGACGATCCGCCAAGTAGGAGCGGAACCACTGCCAAGCAGTGCCTCCAACTCCCAACTCCGCGAGTCTCCCCAGAAGGATACCATGGTCGATGGTATCAAACGCCGCTGAGAGATCAAGGAGAATCAACAGAGTCACACTCCCTCTGTCCCTCTCCCGACAAAGGTCATCATACCATTCCCATTCCTATGGGAAGCCCGATAGCAGGGCCTGAGCGCAACAGCACTCTCCCTTCTTGCAGTTCCCAGCAACGCATGTTCAGAGGTATGCTGCCTCCCTCTATGGAGGAAAAGGACCACCATCATGGCTAGTAGCCACTGATAGCCTTATCCTCCATGAATTTTTCTAACAGTCTTTTAAAGGCATCCAAGTTGGTGGCCGTCACTGCCTCTTGGGCGAGGGAATTCCATAGTTTAACTATGCGCTGTGTGAGGAAGTGCTTTCTTTTGTCTGTCCTGAATTTTCCAATATTCAGCTTTATTGGATGTCTACAAGTTATGAGAGAGGGAGAAAAGTTTTTCGCTGTCCACTTTCTCCCTGCCATGCATAATTTTATACGCTTCTATCATGCTGCCACTTACTTTTTCTCTAAACTAAAAAGCCCCGAATGTTGCAGCCTTGCTTCGTAGGGCAGTCGCTCCATCCCCTTGATCTTTTTGGTGGCCCTTTCTGCACCTTTTCCAATTCTACAACATCTTTTTAGAGGTGAGGCAGCTAAAACTGAACACTGTATTCCAGAGGTGGTCACACACCTAGATTTGTATAATGGCATTATTATATTGGCAGTTTTATTTTCAGTTCCTTTCCTAATGATCCCTAGCATGGAATTTGCCTTTTTCAACAGCTGCAGTATACTGGGTTGACATCTTCATCGAGCTATCCACAACGACCCCAAGATCTTGTTCCTGGTCAGTTCAGAACTCATGAGAGTATAGGTGAAATTAAGATATTTTGCCCCAACATACATCACTTTACACTTGTATACATTGAATTGCATTTGCCATTTTACCACCTATTTGCTCAGTTTGGACAGGTCTTCACTTAATGATTTTCTAGGGCACCTTACAACGAAACAAAGTACAGCAATTGATACAAGAAATATTCTAAATACGCAGGCACATACACATAAATGAATAAACAGAATCAAACATTGGACATAAAAAATATCAGAAATAATTTTAGAAGATGTAAAACCAGCAGAGCAATTGAACAATCAGCTGCAACAATCAAAACTTCAGTGTTGGGCCCCTCCAGACTGATGTTTTTGTGCGGATGTATTCTGCAACATGCTATTGATGCAATAATGGTAGATTTAAAGTAGACTATCCCCACATTCTTCTGTTTTATTAGTTGCAATGCTTTCCCAATGTTATCGCATTATTGCCATCTGGAAGGACACTCGTGTGCTACAGCACAACAAAAGCAGGAAAAAAACCAACAACCCTGGAACATTTGGGGCCCCTCCAGAGGAAGGCAATTAAACCACCTCTGAATACCTCTTACCATGAAAACCCTATGAATATATCCAGAAAGATTCATAGGGTCGCCATAAGTTGTCATCGACTTAAGAACATAAGAAGAGCCTGCTGGATCAGGCCAGTGGCCCATCTAGTCCAGCATCCTGTTCTCACAGTGGCCAACCAGGTGACTTGAAGGCATATAACAACAACATATGTGATCCTACTGTCAATACTGTTTTTTCTTGCCAAATTTTTGCTGTGAAGGACACCTTGCTTTGTTTGCAATCCATGCATTTCATGTAGCTTCTGCCGGAAATCCTGTAATTTTTCATAATGCAAATGTTCTGGTTTTTTGTGTTGTTTCGTTACTAGCACTTTACTGAGTTTAGCAGACCCTCCCCAAGCCAGAATCGCTTGGACTACACTTTCACTGGGACTGTGTTTCTCCATAGCTTTAAGCCTCTGACCATAAGCAGATTGCTTCTCGGCTCTGAGTGATCGAAGCTATCTTCAGGATTTGAAGATTCGAGTTTGTGATCCTCAGGTGAACTTGAGACAGGTTTCCTTTGCTTTTACAAGTTAAACATGGGACTCCTCCACACTTCCTTTTTATTGTGATGGCCTGTGCTCATAATGGCATCATGGCAGTTATGCACGATCCCACTTTCAATACTGTTTGAGGCTGCAAACGTTCCGTGGAGGACATCCTGCTTCATTTCAGCACGTGTCCCGTATATTCCTGCTGAAATCTTGTAACTGTTTATACTACAAATGTCCCAGGGTTGGAGGGGAGGGTTGTCCCGCTTTTGTTACACTATAGAGCAAGAGGGCCCCTCTAGATGGCAATAGTGTGGTTACACTGGGGAGGCATCACAGGACAACTAATAAAACAAAATGATGTGTGGACAGTCCTGTATAAATCCACCACTAATGTACTATTATTATGTCAATGACACGTTGCAGAATATACCCCCACAGATAAAAAAGAGGCCTCTGGTAAAATGCAAATGCCTGTGTTCCTATCCTAAAGAATGAGAGATATTCTTGGCTTCTATTTGCCAAGGGGTGGGGCTGTGAACTTTCTTTGTTCCTCTCCAGCTAAAGAGGTGGCAATAGTCTTGGCAGCAGGATCTCTATCACTGTCAGTCAGTGCTAAAGACTCCAGCGCAGGGGAAACATGAACTTGGCCATTGTCCTCGCCACGTTTGGAATCATGATAGTTCATCATGTATCAGAGGGTAAGTCCTGTCTAACCTTAAATGCATATTTCTTGCATTTGGAGAAGAGGGTTGATTAAGAGTAATTCACTCTGTTCAGAACAGTAGGCGCACACTGTGAAAACTGAGACATTCTGGTTTCACTTTGCTTTCCTATAAATCAATGGAGAGATCTTCTGTATTCACAAATAAACAAACAGGCCATGACACATTCGCACTGAGAAAGTCTCCGAATCTTAGAGGTGGGGGCAAAGAGGAAAATGGACAGTTTAAAGAAGGAAACATGATCTGTACAAAGGTCATCATTGCAAGGGATCTGTCTCAGTACAAAACAATAGCAGTCGTGCCTCTCTGATTATTCTTTGGAGTGAAACCCTTTGGTGAGCTGACCTAGTGAAGGAGAGCTTGGGGTAACACGGTGCAGCTTTAGAAAAAGAAAGGCAGCTGTGCACAGCTACAAAATGGGGAATGGTTGTAACTCAGTGGTAGAGCATTTGCTTTTCTTGCAGACAGTCCCAGGTTCAATCCCCAGCATCTCCTGGTAGGGCTGAGAGAAATTCCTGCCTGAAACCCTGGACAGCCCCTGCCAGTCAGTGTAGACAATACTGAGCTGGATGGACGCAGGGTCTGACTCAGTATAAAGCAGCTTCCTGGGTTTCTGAGCATTATCAGACGAGGGCAGAGCCAGAGAGTATGGATGAGGGGAAAATTCAGTTCAGTTCCCATTTGAAGAACAGCTTACCTAATTTGCACTTTCAGAAACAATAAAGTAAAGGTGTCCCTGCACTTGTAGTGCGAGTCATTTCCGACTCTTAGGGTGACGTCTTGCAACGTTTACTAGGCAGACCATATATATGGGGTGGGATTGCCAGTTCCTTCCCCGGCCTTTCTTTACCCCCCAGCATATGCCGGGTACTCATTTTACCAATCATGGATGGATGGAAGGCTGAGTGGACCTCGACCCCTTTTACCGGACATTCGACTTCCTCCTTCCATTAGAATCGAACTCCGGCCCTGAGCAGAGCTTCGGCTGCGTTACCACCACTGAAATTAGTACTTCTCTGAATTTTGCAATGCACTTCTCCAGCTGAGTAATAAAAATGCATACACTAGGGTAGAGTGTGCATAAAAATGCATATACTTGTAAAAATAATGTACAAAATGCATTATATCAGGGAATATATTATATCTGCAAATATATATGTATTTGCTAATGTGTGTGTGTGTGTAGCCTACAAACATTTATAGTAGAAGAAATTTGCACTAAAACCCTGATGAACTGTCATGAAGACTTTTTTTTAAAGCAAACTGATGCAGAAATGTGGAAAACTCAATTTAAGATTAGAAAAATGAGAAACAGGATCTGAAATACAACCTAGCAGAGGGGCATTTAACCCTTTCCCTCTGGACCAGTATTCCAATTCAGTCCACCTAACCAGAATCTTCTAGCTCTTCTCCCTTCATCTGTTCTTTTTTTCCTTGGAAAATATAATCCTCAACTGGTTATTTTAAACTTTGGATCTTGTAAACAGAATATATTCAGGGGGAAATAAGCAGATATGTAGCATTGCCTGAATTATGTATTTTATTTTTTCCTGCTTTGGCCATAGATCTAAGACAGGCAGTGCTGCTGCATCAAACAAAACTAATTTTAGCTCTCACTGTCAAAGGTGGGTATGACTCAAGGTATAACCCAAATGCTTGGAATAAAGCATTTCCTGCTGTGTCCAGTGGTCCATTAGTGTGTTCCTTATTGACCCCCTCAATGACCAGACCATATCAAAATCTTAAAAAGAGTGCCACATGTCAGGTCAGGATGGCTTACAGTAATGATTTCTGCAGCTTAGCTTAAATAAAGCTCTTTCATATGCATTGTGCCCTTCTAGGTATCCTTTTTACTGTTCATTCATGATGATTTGTGCTCATGGTGCTATCAGGGTGGTCATATGTGAGCGTGCTTTCAAGACTTTCTGTCTGCAAAAGTTCTGGAGTGGTTATACTACTCCATTTCCCAGTCAGGGCATATCCTGTAACTTCCTGCTGAAACCCCATCACTTTTCCCACTTTGTTTGTGACCTGCTGTTGCTGCGCTATATAGCCCCTAAGGACAGCAACAATGTGATACCATTGGAGAAACATCATAGAACAACAAATAAAGCAGAATCAATCCACCACTAATGCTCTATTATTGTGTCAAAAACATATTGCCCAATGATCCCACAATAAAACACCAGTCTGGAGGGTTCCAGTGTCCAGCTAATAATATTAGGCAGATCTGATTGATTTCAGTGGAACTTGCTTTCAAGAAAGCGACTTAGGATAGGCATGGGGAACCTCAGGCCCGGGGGCCAAATTTGGCCCTCCAGGCCTCTCTGTTTGGTCCTCAGAACTCTTCGCATGCCTCACCCCTCACTGGCCTCAAGTTCTTTTGCCAGCTGGAGCAGGTCCTTAAACTCTGATCATGCCTCTTGGTTGTCTGGATGGAGGACAGAGACTGTATGTGAATGTGTGTAGAAACCAGGCTACTAAAGATAAAATTTACATTAATTACTCCACCCACTTTTGCCTCTGGCCACACCCACCACTGGCATGTGGCCCTCAGGAGGTTCCTCAGAACGGAACGTGGCCCTTAGCTGAAAAAGGCTTTCCACCCCTGACTTAGGATGACAGCCTATAATTAAGGAAATGCAGCAGCAGGGATGCATATATTTCTGGATGTATACAAACATGGCTTGGAGATAAACAATTTAAAGAACAATGAGGCTAAAGTCTTTGGTATTATTGACCGTTTCCTCCAGCAGGTGGTTACTATGATCAGATAAGGATATAGCCCTTAGTATGCAAATCTTGTGGTTTCATTTCCTGGCAATCCTCATGCTCCCCCCCCCCAAAAAAAATCCAGTTGGTGAAATATAAAAGAGCTTCTTGGCAATGTGCAAGAGCTTCTTGGCAGCTAAAAAAAGCTTCCCTGAAGCTGCAATCCCAAAAGCACTTACCTGGGTGTAAGCCTCACTGAACACACTTAGGTGTCTTTATCAGTAGTCATGCCCAGGTTTGCACTGAAACTGAACAACGGTAACAAAGATTAGCAAGGAACTTTGAATGGAAATGGACTGCCTTCAAGTTGCTCCCGACTTATGGCGACCCTATGAATAGAGTTTTCATGATAAGTGGAATTCAGAGGTGGTTTACCATTGCCTCTGAGCCAGTGTGGTGTAGTGGTTAAGGTGTTAGACTATGACCTGGGGTTTGAATCCCCATATAGCCATGAAGCCCACTGGGTGACCTTGGGCCAGTCACTGCCTCTCAGCCTCATGAAAACCCTATTCATAGGGTCGCCATAAGTCGGAATCGACTTGAAGGCAATACATTTTTTTACCATTGCCTTCCTCTGAGGCAGTGACTGGCCCAAGGTCACCCAGTGAGTGTCATGGCTGTGTGGGGAGTCAAACCCTGGTCTCCCAGGTCCTAGTCCAACACTCTAACCACTAAGCCACACTGGTTGTCACAGGGAACTTTAGCTGAATGGATTTTCAAAGTGGATTCAAATTTCAGTCTTAGTCAAAATAATTACATAAATAAACATGGAAGACTACTATCAAGTACCAGCCCATTTTAATCAGATGCACATTCCATTGGAACATATACCTAAATAAATTTGTGCTGAAACAGCCCTCAACTTGTTCCATAATAGTTCCTTCTCAACTGCTCCATTTTGGCTGTGAAAAAACAACTCTGGGTGGTATTCCATGCTAGTCCTGTTCAGAGCAGACCCAATGAAGTTGATAGAAATGACTTGACTTGGGTACATTAATTTCGATGGGTCTGCAATAAGTAGGCCTTAACTGAATACAACCCTCTGTTTTTAAAGCGTTTCTTCCTTTAAAAGTGTTGCCCCTCATTCGAGAAAGCCCTCGGTTATCATCCTTTTGGTCCATAGTGGGAGGGTGCTCACACAGGGGCCTTTCCCAGCCCTAGCTGGAAAAGCTGCAGATTGAACCTGACATGCAAAGCAGATGCTCCGCAACTCAGTTATGGCCCTTCCCTGAAAATATACATTGCTGAACTGCAAAGTTGTTCAACAATATCTGTCCTTCAGGTAGGTAAGTAGGTAGGTAGGTAGGTAGAATAAGTCAGCAACATAAAGAGGTGAGACCTGAAGGGGAAAAAATCACTCCTCATGATGAGATTGCTTCTTAGTAAGGAGGTCAGCGTTCACAGATACTATGGGGACTTTTAGTTCCTTTTTGTCTTCTTTTGTTTCCTGGCCGGTTTTACAGGCATGGGTGCCACAAGCTCAAGGAAGAGCACGTTGCTTTGTCCTTGCCACATAACCTTCCCTTTGGCCCCATTTTCTAAACATTTCCTGCCTACACACCTTTAACCTGTCCCTAACCTTGAAATAGTGACCCACCTGGAGGGCTATGACAAGAAAGAACAAATGAGACTTGCAACGAAATGCCAAAGCATGACGGACTCCTGTAGTGTTCCGGTCACTCAGCCATGCATTCCTTCATCATATTCCATTTCCCTTAACCCAGTTTTCCATGCCTTCTCCTGTCACCCTAAGACACAGTCAGTAGGCATTCTGTGGGTGCTGAACATGCTCAGTCCTCATTGGGCTGAGGTTACTTTCTCTCCTAAAATTGTTTGTGCCTTTTATTATTTATTTATTAGATTTATATCCTGCCCTTCCTCCCAGTAGGAGCACAGGGCGGCAAACAAAAGCACTGAAAACACTCTAAAACATCATAAAAACAGACTTTAAAATATATTACAACAAAACATCCTTAAAAATATATTAAAACAAAACATCTTTAAAAATGTATTTTTAAAAAAAAAACTTTAAAAACATTTTTTTTAAAAAACAGCTTTATAAACATCTAAAAAAAACAATTCCAACACATACGCAGAGTGAGATAAGGCCTCAACTTAAAAGGCTTGTTGAAAGAGGAAGGTCTTCAGTAGGCGCCAAAGAGATAACACAGATGGCACCTGTCTAATATTTAAGGGGAGGAAATTCCAAAGGGAAGGTGCCATTACACTAAAGGTCCATTTCCTATGTTGTGCAGAACGGACATCCTGATAAGACGGTATCTGCAGGAGTGTCCAAAGTACGATAACCTCAGTTTCATCATTTTAGCTTCTAGTGATAGTTCTGGTTTAATTTGTTCTAACACTCAATTATTTGTCTTTTTTGCGGTCCATGGTATCCACAAAGCTCTTTTCCATTTCAAATGAGTCGATTTTTCTGTAATCTGCTTTTTTCACTGTCAAACTTTCACATCCATACATAGAGATTGGGAATACCATGGTCTGAATGATCATGACTTTAGTGTTCAGTGACTGGGATCAAGACAAGTCTAATGGAACAACAAATACTGGAGGTAGGACTAAGAAATTAAGGTTGATATAGTTATGAGAATACTCAGTGTAAATTTAATAAAACATATAAAAAATACAATAAAAAGGAATATAAAAGGTATAACATACAAAAGTCAAACAATGACAAACATGATACTATGATTTTCAAAAGTATGTAACTAAAACAGTATACATCATGAAGAATGTATCTGACGTGTACAAATTTTGTTCAAATGGTCCATTTCTTTTATAGAGAAAAGAGAAATATAATTTTTTGTTAAAAAAGTCCAGCCAGACGCATTTCGACAGTTGTCTTTTTCAATGGCCTGAAATTAAACAAATACATAATACAATATATTTTTATGTCTTTTTTATAAAAATATGAAATGTTTTCTTGAAAGATGGAAATATAATATAAAATATACATACTACTGATATGACTTTGAACAGAAATTGAATATAATGCAATAACCAAATGAATTGCTAATATGACTCAACAAAAATTGAATATAACAATATCCAAAGAAATCTGTAAAATATATACACATATCAAGAATAAACAGATGCAAGAATACAGAATTATCAAACAATAAAGATACATAAGAAGAAAAATATTTTTTAACAAAAAACTCACATGACATTCACTTCTTTAAACACTGTAGCTTGATACTAGTCTTCATGAAAAAGTTAACTGAGCCAATGCTCTTTTAATACAAAATTAGGGCCCAAAAGCTGTGAGGCTTTTGTAAATTAGTGAACTTCAAAACATCTGTGTTATGTATTCTTAAAGGCATATAACACTGAGTGATACTGCAAACTAAACTAATTGAAAAGAACCAAGAAAAGTGCTGGATATGTTGCACTCAACAAATATATTGCTACTTAGCAACTAAGTCAGAGGAATATATTGCTTTTTAACATAAAAAATATATATAATTTTTTTTATAAAATGGGTAGCCAACTAATTTCTTCATTAAGACCATGGGGACTTAAGGTTTTTAAGGTGTGGATCCAAAATAACTCCCTCTTTAACAAAAAATTATTCAGAATTTTACCTCTTCCTTTACCTTTTTCTATTATCCAAAATTTTAATTCTGATTCAGTATGGCCCTGGTCAATGAAATGATTGACTAAAGGGGCACTGCGTCTCATATTTCTGATACAGCTTTTATGTTCACATATCCTAATCCTGACTTTCCTAGTGGTCATACCAACATAGAAAAGGTTACATGGACATGTGATACCATAAATGACTCCTTGAGTATTACAGTTAAAGAATTCTTTAACATAGAATGTTCTATTATTATTCTTGTTGTTATTATTACATACACTACAGTGGCCACAAGGAAAATTGCCTACTGGTGGATTGGATACAAGAGAGGAGGTAGTGATCTTAGGTATCATCTGAGTATTGGAATGAACCAGAATATCCTTTAAATTTGGTGCACGTTTGAAAACAAATCTGGGTTTTTTCTTACATTTAGGTATGTTATCCAAGAGGTACCAATGTTTTAAGATGATGTTCTGTATCTTCCCATTAAAGCCATCATAGGTTAATGGTATAAGTAATCTGTTATCCTTTTTCCTCTATATTTTCTTTATTATGTCTATAGTTGATTTTGGTTGGTAATAACTCTTTTCTGTCCCGGATTTTTGCTCTATATTTGGCCTTTTTCAGTAGCTTTTTAGGATAACCCCTCTTTTGTAGTTGCTGTATGAGAGAATTGGCCTGATCATCAAAATCCTTTAAATTACTACAGTTCCTTCGAATTCTGATCATGAGGGAATAAGGTAAGTTACTCTTGATAAATTTAGGATGAAAACTGTCATATAAGAGGTATGAATTGGCATCTGTAGGTTTTGTGAAAACAGAAGTTATAAGTATGTTATTCTCTTTTTTAAATGAGATATCCAAGAAATTTATATAGGATTCACTGTAATTAATTTCAGATTTTATAATGGATGTTGGGACTTAATATACAAATGAAACTTTTTTAAATCTGCTTCATCACCTTTCCAGATAAAAAAAATATCGTCCAAGTATCTTTTATAAGCTGAAATATATTTGCAAAATAAATTTTTAGATGTTAGGATATACATATTTTCAAACTGTTCCATATAAAGGTTAGCTAATTCCGGGGCAAATTTGCATCCCATGGCTGTCCCAGATATCTGCCAATATAAATTTGATTGGAAACTGAAAATTTTTTTTGTCAAAGCTATTTCTGCTAGGTTACAAATAAAATTTGTCGGTGGCTGAAAAGGATCTTCTCTATTATTCAGGGTGGTTTCAATAATGTGCAGTGCCTCATTTTGAGGGATGTTGGTATAAAGTGCTATGACATCCATAGTAACCAAAAAAGAATGATGTTCCAAATCATTGATATTGTTTAAATGGGGGGGGGGGAAGTCTCCTGAATCCTTGATATATGATCCTATTGTTGGTATAAATGGTTTTAAAAAATAATCAACATATTCAGATAGTGGTTCTAAAATAGATCCACAGCCTGAAATAATGGGTCTGCCAGGGACTGGACAGATTCCTTTATGGATTTTTGGAAGTAAGTAAAAAATGGGTGTTCTTTCCTGTGATTCCAATAAGAAGTCATAAGTTTTTCTTAGTAATGTATCCTTCTATTAGGGCTTCTTCTAATACCTGGATAATCAACTGTTTGATTTCTTTAGTGGGATCTGATTTACATTTTGAGTAATGAACTTGTGATGACAATTGTCGATATGCCTCTGATAAATAATCTTTTTTATCCCAAACCACTATAGCTCCTCCTTTATCTGCAGGTTTGAAGATTATATCAGTATACTTTTTTAGATGATCTAAGGTCTTTCTTTCTGATGCAGTGAGAAACCTTAAGTCCCCATGGTCTTAATGAAGAAATTAGTTGGCTACCCATTTTATAAAAAATGTTATATATATTTTTTATGTTAAAAAGCAATATATTCCTCTGACTTAGTTGCTAAGTAGCAATATATTTGTTGAGTGCAACATATCCAGCACTTTTCTTGTTTCTTTTCAATTAGTTTAGTTTGCAGTATCACTCAGTGTTATATGCCTTTAAGAATACATAACACAGATGTTTTGAAGTTCACTAATTTACAAAAGCCTCACAGCTTTTGGGCCCTAATTTTGTATTAAAAGAGCATTGGCTCAGTTAACTTTTTCATGAAGACTAGTATCAAGCTACAGTGTTTAAAGAAGTGAATGTCATGTGAGTTTTTTGTTAAAAAATATTTTTCTTCTTATGTATCTTTATTGTTTGATAATTCTGTATTCTTGCATCTGTTTATTCTTGATATGTGTATATATTTTACAGATTTCTTTGGATATCGTTATATTCAATTTTTGTTGAGTCATATTAGCAATTCATTTGGTTATTGCATTATATTCAATTTCTGTTTGAAGTCATATCAGTAGTATGTATATTTTATATTATATTTCCATCTTTCAAGAAAACATTTCATATTTTTATAAAAAAGACATAAAAATATATTGTATTATGTATTTGTTTAATTTCAGGCCATTGAAAAAGACAACTGTCGAAATGCGTCTGGCTGGACTTTTTTAACAAAAAATATATTTCTCTTTTCTCTATAAAAGAAACGGACCATTTGAACAAAATTTGTACACGTCAGATACATTCTTCATGATGTATACTGTTTTAGTTACATACTTTTGAAAATCATAGTATCATGTTTGTCATTGTTTGACTTTTGTATGTTATACCTTTTATATTCCTTTTTATTGTATTTTTTATATGTTTTATTAAATTTACACTGAGTATTCTCATAATTATATCAACCATTTAGTGTTCAGTGATACATCTTTGCATTTGAGGACCTTTTCTAGTTCTCTCATAGCTGCCCTCCTCAGTCCTAGCCTTCTTCTGATTTCTTGACTATTATCTCCATTTTGGTTAATGACTGTGCCAAGAAATTGATAATCCTTGACAAGTTCAATGTTCTCATTGTCAGCTTTAAAGTTACATAAATCTTCTGTTGTCATTACTTTAGTCTTCTGGACTTTCAGGTATAGTCCTGCTTTTGTGCTTTCAGCATTCGTTTCAAATCATTACTGGCTTCTGCTAGTAGTATAGTATCGTCTGGATATCTTAAATTATTGATATTTGTCCCTCCAATTTTTATACCTCCGTCATCTTGGTCCAATCCTGCTAATAAGAGTGATAAAATACACCCCTGTCCCATGCCCTTTCTGATGGAGAACCAATCAGTTTCTCCATATTCTGTCCTTACGGTAGCCTCTTGTCCAGAGTATAGGTTGTGCATCCGGGCAATCAGATGCTGTGGCACCCCCATTTCTTTTAAAGCATTCCATAGTTTTTCATGATCTACACAATCAAAGGCTTTGTTATAATCTATAAAGCACAGGCTGATTTTCTTCTGAAATTGCTTGGTCCATTCCATTATCCAATGTATGTTTGCGATATGATCTCTGGTACCTCTTCTAAATCCAGCTTGGACATCTGGCATTTCTCGCTCCATATATGATTAGAACCTTTGTTGTAGAATCTTGAGCATTACTTTACTTGCATGGGATATTAAGGCAATAGTTCAATAATTAGTGTATTCCCTGGAATTTATTTGGAATTGGGATATATATTGAACACTTCCAGTCTGTGGGCCATTGTTTAGTTTACCTTATTTGTAGCCAAAAGTCTAAACTAAACAAGAAGTGGTTTGACCATGACAATGGGGTGACATCCATCCCCCCCCTCATCTCCAGACCACCCCTTCTTCCATCTAGAGCAAAAACCAAGTTGAGGTTGTGCCCTGCCCTATGTGTTGGGCTGGTGACAACTTGAGACAGCCCATGGTCATCATGAAGGACATGAAGTCCTGAGCTGGAACACTAGAGGCAGCCTCAGCATGGACATTGAAATCACACAGGAGTATTGTTCTGGGCTCCTTCAATACCACAGCCGAAATGCCTCTGCCACTTCAGTCAGAGAAGCTGCCAGGCAGCAGGGTGACAGTACACCAGCAACAACCCTAGTTTACTGTCTCCTTGGCCTGACACCAGCTGCAGGCCCCCACAGCCAGCTCCAAGACAGAGAAGTTTCCTGGTGACAGAGGTGGAAGTTCTGCAGACCACAGCGACTCCTCCCCTCCTTCGTCCCTGCAGCCTGTGCTCCCCCCCATCTCACACCCAGGGAAGACCAGCCTTCCACCAGTTGAAGACACTCTGAAGGCCTCTGGTGGCTTTCTCTTATTGTTCAGTTCACTGCACAGGTTCTCACCCTGAGCAGGAACTACACATGTGTCATACGCCCTCCCCACTATCAATGTTGTCTACATTGGGTTTTTAAAAAAAAAAATAGAAGGGAATAGCACCCTCTCCCCGAAGAGCTCCCCAAGGGCAGCCGGGCTTTTATGCCCCCTGACCCAGTCAGGAGCTGATGCAAGAGGCTGCTAGATTGACTGCAGCCTCTCTTTGGAGTCAGAGTCAGGCAGGGGGCCCAGTCCTTACAGCACTTACCTGAGACCTCAGCTGTCTCAAAAGACAACAACCCAGAGGAGTGAGCAAGCAAGCACCCAGATGCTCTGGTACACACTCCCAGAGCAGGTCTTCTCCAGTCCCCCAGTGCTGCAGCTGTTCCTCTGTTTCATATTTTGCTAAATATGAAACGGCACTCATTTCTGAAAACCAGAAACAGAAGGAATGAAGTGTAGCTCTGACCTCCTTTGCCAAGCCAGCCCAACAACACAAGTTAGCCAAGTACTTATTAGAGGTAGAAACAATGTTAGAGGTATAAAGGAATGTGAGAGGTGCCCCCTGAGATTCCCTGCAAGGTCACATGGATGATGGAGCACCACTGTTTGCACTTGGTCACACTAATCCAAAAACAGAGTCCCCAAATGTTCTGCAAGGTTACAAAGATTCTTGGTGCATCTTTCAGATACTACAACAGAGTCACTTAGCTTGGCTCTGCAAAATGGCTTGGGTCACTCTTGTCCATCTGGACTTGTCCTCCATATTATTTTACAACCTGATAAGAAAAATAAGATAAATGAAAACTCTAAGACAATGGCGACCCATGTTTTTCCTCAGTGCTGTATTATTGCACAAATAGGTGCAAGGGAGAGAAAGTTGGTTAATAATGATGTTAGACTGTAATAATTCTGGCAATTTTTTAAAAAGTAGTGACTGGGGAGAAGGCAGTAAGACAATATGGGGCAATTGTTTTTCTCAATGTTAAAACACTGTCAGCATTTATACACATCATGGTGTAAAAGTGGTAAGAATCTTACTACTTTCCTGTTCCCCCAGATTCCTGTTCAGGTGTAAAAGTGTGTTAAATTCCCCTTCATCACTTGGCAGGAGCTAAAAAGCTGCTTTATACTGAGTCAGACCTGGGTAGCCAACATGGTGCCCTCCAGATCTGGACAACAACTCCCATCATCCCTGACCTTTGGTCATGCTTGCTGAGGATGATGGAAGCGGTAGTCCAAAACATCTGGAGGGCACCACATTGGCTACCCCTGCTCTGTGCTATGGTCTAGTTTCCAAATCAGCTGCAAATCTAACGTGGCTAGGACAACAGCTGCCTCAGGATTTAGGCATCCTGGCAGTTAAAACACAATCCTATACATGTCTCCTTAGAAGTGCATCTCGCTGAGCTCAATGAGGCTTACCCCCAGATAGAGGGGCATACTGTAGGACTGTAGCCCAAAAGCTATTTCCCTCTGTTTCTTCCAGCTGTGTTTCCTACACTTTTTGACTGTTGTACAGAAGTAGCCCATCATATTCCCAGAAGATGGCTAAGAAGAACAGTGGTGAAGTTTGAAATCCAGAAGGGTGGCGATTTATGCAAAATACCAGCTGTGATGTAAGTGATGCAAAAGAAGGTGTTTTGTGTGTTTGGTTGGTTTTTCACGATATGGACGTTTCCACAAGCCTATTGTCTGTGTGAAACTCTTTGGCTTTGGAAAGGTGATAATGATCTGTTCTGCCATAAGCGATCAGACTGGGTTTTTTAAATGTTCATTTGGAATTTGAGGCAGAAGGTTAAACTAGCAGAGAGCTGGCGATCTGGGCTGAAACCCTGTATCAAGTTTCCTGGAATAAGTCCCATTAAAACACTAGCACATATATGATGATGTTGTTAGGCTGTGTTCCAACAATGTGCACACTAGCACTATTAATTGATTATATGATGTTTGGTTGATTAATCACCTGCCTTTAACCAAATTAATTTAAATACATTTGGGCTCCCTTTGGGACGAAGGGCAGGACTTGAATTTAATAACAATAGGATTTCTAGAGGATTAGCTTGTTATTCTGTTGAAGTGAAAACAACAAAGAGTCTTGTGTCATCTTATAGACTAAAAAAAAAATTATGGTATAATTACAGTCCACTTCATCACATGTATGAAGTGTTATCTTTCCCTCTGCAAAGGTGGGGGACCTATTAAGTTGGTCCACTCCCAGAGACTAATGGATCCTTTGGGTTTTCAGAAGGCTCTGGGAGATTTTCCGGCTGATAAGGCTAGTGCTCCTGTCGAGGCCCTGGTCGAACTGTGGAATACGGAAATGACCCGGGCTGTTGACACGATCGCTCCTGCACGCCCCCTTCGATGTAGAGCTCATACAGCTCCGGGGTATACCCCGGAGCTGAGAGTGATGAAACAAGAGAGGAGGAGGCTTGAGTGTAGGTGGAGGCGAACTCCTGACGGATGCAATTATGCTTTGGTAAGTGCCTCCACTAAGTTGTACATAGAAGCGGTAAGGGCAGCAAAAAAGTGTTATTTTGCTGCCACTATTAGATCATCTTTATGCCGCCCAGCGGAGCTTTTTAAGGTAGTACGTGGGCTTTTACACTCTGGCCCTCAGGATACTACAGAGTCATCTGAAGCCCGCTGCAACGAGTTTGCGGGGCACTTCCAAAATAAAATCGCATGTATCCGTAGGGACCTCGACTCTAATGTTAGGACAGTTGAATCCATTGAGGTACCTAGATCACGGTCTTGTCCTCAGTTGTTGGATGAGTTTCAGTCGGTGCAGCTTGAGGAAGTTGACAAGATGCTTGGACTGGTGCGTGCAACCACGTCGGTACGCGACCCTTGCCCTTCTTGGCTAGTTAAAGCTAGCCGGGCTGGAACTGCCGGCTGGGCCAAGGAAGTGATCAATGCCTCCTTGAGTGAGGGAGTTGTCCCTCGTTGTCTCAAGGAGGCTGTAGTGAGACCTCTCTTGAAGAGGTCATCCTTGGACCCAGATAATTTGAACAACTATCGACCAGTAGCGAATGTTCCATTTCTGGGCAAGGTCTTGGAACGGGTGGTTGCCAGCCAGCTCCAGGCGCTCTTGGATGAAACCGATTATCTAGATCCGTTTCAATTCGGTTTTAGGCCCGGTTTTGGCACAGAAACAGCCTTGGTCGCCCTGTACAATGACCTTTGTCGGGAGAGGGACAGGGGGAGTGTAACTCTGTTGATTCTCCTTGATCTCTCAGCTGCTTTTGATACCATCGACCATGGTATCCTTCTGGAGAGACTCGCGGAGTTGGGAGTTGGGGGTACTGCTTGGCAGTGGCTCCGCTCCTACTTGGCGGATCGTCTCCAGAAGGTAGTGCTTGGGGAACATTGCTCGATACCGTGGACTCTCCATTGTGGAGTCCCTCAGGGATCGGTTCTGTCCCCCATGCTTTTCAACATCTGCATGAAGCCTCTGGGTGCGGTCATCCGGAGTTTTGGAGTGCGTTGCCATCAGTATGCTGATGACACGCAACTCTATTACTCCTTTTCATCTGCTTCAGGTGAGGCTGTTGATGTGCTGAACCGTTGCCTGGCTGCGATAATGGACTGGATGGGAGCTAATAAACTGAAACTCAATCCAGACAAGACTGAGACGCTGTTGGTGAGTGCCTTTTCCGCTCAGATGGAGGATGTTCATCCTGTTCTGGATGGGGTTACACTCCCCCTGAAGGAACAGGTTCGTAGTCTGGGGGTTCTTTTCGACCCTTCCTTGTCACTCGAGGCTCAGGTAGCCTCGGTGGCTCGGAATGCGTTTTACCATCTTCATTTGGTAGCCCAACTACGCCCCTATCTTGGTGGTGACGACCTCGCCTCAGTTGTTCATGCTCTAGTGACCTCTAGATTGGATTACTGTAATGCACTCTACGTGGGGCTGCCCTTGAAGACGGTTTGGAAGCTGCAGCTAGTGCAAAACGCAGCAGCCAGACTACTGACGAGGACCAAGCGGTCCTCACATATTACACCTGTTCTGGCCCGTTTGCACTGGTTGCCGATTTGTTTCCGGGCCAGATTCAAGGTGCTGGTATTGACCTATAAAGCCTTACACGGTGTGGGCCCGCAATATCTGATGGAAAGCCTCTCCCACTATGAACCTACCTGTACACTTCATTCGACATCTAAGGCCCTCCTCCGAGTACCGTCTCACCGAGAGGCTCGGAGGGTAATGACAAGATCTAGGGCCTTTTCGGTGGTGGCCCCCGAATTGTGGAACAGTCTCCCCGAGGAGGTACGCCTGGCGCCTACGCTGCTATCCTTTCGGCGCCAGGCTAAAACCTTCCTATTCTCCCAGGCATTTTAATATATTTCTATGTATTTTACTGTTTTAATGTTTTAGCTATGCTAATATCATTTAGTGTTGTTATGAATTTGTATTTTTATCTGTGATTTTGTTCATTTATTGTATGTTGTACACCGCCCAGGGAGCCATTGGCTATGGGCGGTTTATAAATGAAATTAAATAAATAAATAAAATAAAATTATCCTCAGTTGCAGAGGGGTGTGGAGGGGAGGATTGTAAACAGTGATGTCATAAGGAAATGAAAAGTAAGAATCATATATGTGCTAGAGTTTTAATGGGACTTATTCCAGGAAACTTGGTATAGGGTTTCAGCCCAGATCACCAGCTCTCTGCTAGTTTAACCTGCTGCCTCAAATTCCAAATGAACATTTAAATGGTGGTGATTACCTTCTTTACAGTGGCCATTGGGGATGAGGGAGAAATTAAATTAATTCACATTTAAAGGCAAACTTATAAAATTTTCACTTTCCAAAGGAAAGCACAAACCAAAACACAGTCATCCTTCAAAATTTGTACTTCTTCAAATTTTCCCAGTGCAGTTCTCCAGCCAAGTAATGTGTACAAAAATGCATGTACTAGAGTGAAGTTTGCATTAAAATGCATAGATTTGTGATAATATTAAAAATGCATTGTATTAGGGGAAATTGTTTTGTAGAACTGTGCATATTAGGCAGAATTTCATACAAAATGAGTGTATTAGAAGATATTCATGCTAAAATTCTGATGAGGATTTTTTTAAAAAAATAATATTGCAAACTGATGTGGAAATGTGAAGAACAGAATTTAAGATCGAAAAGAATGTAAGAAACTGAGAGAAACACAAGTGGACAAATTCTCCCATCCTTGGTGACTGTTCACAAACAAAGTAGTTGATAACACAGTCATCCTGGCATTGGTAAGCCAATTACCACTTGTCATGTGATACAAATCCTTTGTGCTGATTCAGTCTGCAAGTGATACTATTGAACTTCTTGATGTATTGTAATTTAACTTTCTATTTTTTTTTTCAAGAATGGCCATCATAAGATCAATTACAGATTGTCCTGCGAGGCTGAAATGTCCCTTTACTTGCTTTTCTACACTGCCATTTCTGATGACAGGTTTATGCCCATTTTTTGTTTTGTTTTCAATAGAAATTGGTCAGTTTGTTCTATGTTGAATGCAGAAGGGCATTATTGGCAGATGATGTCATATATCACATGGGAAGATGGGCTGGTAAATGAATTCCTGATGTGGATGACATTATTTGGTCCTGTAATAGTGAGGACAAAGTTGGCATCTGGGCTGTAGGTGATTGATGATACACTTGAGTGGTTTCAGCTGAGAATTATAAGTGACAACAAGGGGTGGTCTGTTATTTTCACTTCTACATCTGTCCTGCAGTAGATTATTCCTGGGTACCAATCTTGCCTTGTTGATCTGTTTTTTTTTTCATGTTGTTGGGCAGGTATTATAATCTGAGGAATGTCTGATGTAAACTTATTAGGTGTGAATCTCTGTCCAATAAGTCTGAACAGATGTGGTTATATTGTAGAGATTCACTATAAACAATGGATTTTGTGGTGTATCCCGTGGCAACTGGACACATGCAGTTGTCAGTGGATTTCCTAGATAAGATGGTGCTTCTATGTCCATTAGGATTTTCAGAGTAGCGTCCAGAAAATGAACCTCTTGTGTGGACTAGTCTAAGAAAGTGTTGACCAGGGATGATGGCAGTTGTAGTCCATAAAACACATAAAACAACCTAAGGTTGAAGAACAAAGGTCTAGGTGCCCTTTCATGACATTCAGAATCATTTGTCTGAAACAGATGCCTTGCTCTGCTTAATAGTAGAGATGCTCCTGCTTTCCATTAAAGTAAGTGGGACTCAAAAGTGATTACATTTGGCTGGATCACATTTTCTGTTTCTACATAATGACAGCTTCAAAATATACAGGTTTTAAGATTGGGAAATTAATAACAACAACACAACAACAACAATAATAATAATAGGCTTTTTTCTTATCCCAATAGCCTTCACTCAAAGCACAAAAAGCTGTGTGCAAGTCCACAGAACAAACATGTGAAGAGGTGGATGAAGCAGATGGCCAAGGGTCGCCAAAGAGTTGGCCATCACACCAGGAAGAGAGAGAAAGCCAAAAGGAGAAGAAAAATGGGGAGGAAACACCACTGTGCCAGTTGCTAAAGCAACCATAGAGAATATGCTACTAACTTTAGATGGTAACCACAATTAACTGTAGAGAAGATGCTTCTTTAGAGAAGATGCTGCAGCCTTTGTGGTCCAAAACATCTGAAGGCCACCATGTTGGCGAAGGCTGCTGTCATGATGACATATGTAGATAGTCTAAAACATCTAACCATAGTTTCGGGGTCAGCATTTTCCAAATGTTTTGAATTTCCCCTTCCTTCTAAACCAGGGATGGGGAAATCTGTGGCCTTCCAGATGTTGTTGGACCACACTCCCATTATTCCTGACTATTGACTGATGGCCACATACAGAGATTTGTTTTGGCCTTTTGTGAACTTGTTTATAAGATGGTATAACACAAATACTTGGTCAATTGTACTCCTACCTTTTCTAAAACCTGCTTGCTCCTCATGCAGGATGTTGGAACTGGATTCCCAGAGGAGAAGTTTGTTAAGAAGGTATTTCCCATACAGTTTAGAAACGATATCGAGAAGACTTATTGGTCTATAATTACGTGGGTCCGCCACGTCGCCTTTCTTAAATATTGGAACCACTATACTAGATCGCCATCCTGAAGGGATTTCACCAGTATCATTAATATGTGTGAAAAGGGAAGCAAGAACCGGCGCCCACCAGTTTGGGTCAGAAAGGAAAACCTCGGGGGGGATCATGTCCTTGCCCGGGGCTTTGCCGACTTTTAGTTGGGAGATCAAGTCCAATATTTCCGCTGGGGATACCAGATGCCAAGGTGGAAAAATGGAGATATTCCCCTTTGGTGTATGGGGGATACTAGCACCGGTTCCAAATATGTTGGCAAAGTGGGAGACCCAGGCTTCAGGGGAGATTGGCGGATCTACCCGATAAAAGGAGCTTCTTAACCCATTTTGTACCAATTCCCAAAACTGGGGCACGTTGTTCTCATTTACGGCCCTGTACAGAGCTTTCCAGCTATCCTTGTAAAAGGCCTTTTTTTTTTGTCTTATGATGGTTTTATAGTCTCTTCGGCATTGTTGAAAAAGGAGTATAGCCTTGCTCGAGCCCTTGTGAAAAAGGGCTCTGGTAGGTTGGCGGAGTTCCTTTTTCTTATCCCTGCAGTCCTTATCATACCAAGATCGAAAGTTGTTCGATTTTTCGATATTTGGGTGGGAAAAGGAGTGAAGCAAGGTTGTATACTGGCCCCCTTTCTATTTAACTTTTTTACAAATGATATTATCCCTGCGTTGTCTTCCCCGGCTTTTTTTCCCCCCTCAGTTGACTCCCGTAAGGTTTCTCTCTTGCTTTACAGCGATGACCTGGCCCTATTATCCTTAAATAAAACCGGACTTAAAAGAATGTTAAACCACTTGAGCTCCTATTGCAAGGAGCAGCATTTATCCATCAACCACTCCAAAACCAAGATAGTGGTTTTCGGCAGAAAAAGGGCAATATCGAGTTGGTCGATTGACAGTTGCCCGTTAGAACAAGTTCGCACGTTTAAGTACCTGGGCATCTGCCTCAGTGAGAACCTTTCCTGGAAATCACATGTGAGGTCCACCAAATTGATTGGCATCAAAACTCTAGTCCAACTTAAAAGGTTCTTTTATAGCAAGGGAGGCCAGCTGATTTCTCCGCTGCTCAAAGATTTTGTAGTTAAATTAGTTGCCTCAATACTTTATGGGGCCGAATTATGGGGGGTACCCGCCACCCAGGAACTAGAACCACTACAAAATAAGTTTATGAGGCAGATTCTGGGGTTCCCTCCCGGTACACCTGCAGCACACCTCAGAGCTGAGCTCGGCCTCCCCACCCTCGTGGCCAGAATAGACCTAGCCTATTTTAAATACTGGCGTAGATTATATCAAAAACCAGATAGCTGTCTTGTTAAACTTTGCTGGTCAGAGCAACTAGTTAAGGATGGATGGGCTACCTTTAATCAGGACCTGTTGGCCCAGTATAACATCTCCCAGAACGAGCTCTTGAATCTCAGCCTGCATGTCCTTAGACGCAGGGTCTTTGACCGTGTGGCGGGCCGTGATCGAGTGTCAATACTAGTAGCTCCTTTTTCAACATGGTTCCCCCACCTCAACACCTCCCATACAAGACCAAGATATTTTGAGAGCCTTACTCATCCTTCCCTCCGCAGAGCATTTTCTGAGCTCAGATTCCAACTGATGCCTTCGGCCTATTTGGAAGGGAGATATCAGGGGATACCCTCCGAGGATCGGAAATGTGTTGCTGGTTGCAATGTCACAGAGGATATAGTCCACTACTTGCTATTTTGTCCTTTATATGATGACCCCAGGCGAAACTTTCTGGCCCAATTTATCCATCCGAATTATGCCCAAAGCCCACAGGAGTCTGTCCTGGAGCTACTAAAGGACAACTGCATGCAGGTAGCAACAGCCAAGTACGGGTTGGCAGCCAAAAAATTACTTGCGGCCTACCAAAAAAGTGTTCCATTTTATAATAACTGCTTATATAGTTCAATTGCATAACTTTTAAATTGCATTTTGTCATATTTTAATCCTGTTCTAATTGCGACGGCCTTTGGTTAAAAGCAATAAACGTTTGATTGATTGATTGACTGGTGGGAGTTGTAGTCCCAACAAGCGCTGAAAATAAAAAAGAAAGAGGTAAGCTTTGTGCTGCCACCAGATTGGAAAATGTAATCTGGCCGAATAAAAATAACGAAAGCCCTAAGACTTTGTTGAAAATTTTTCTCAAGGAGAATTATTTTTTGTTTAAAACAGCATGTGGAGAAAAGAGCGAAATAAGAGAGGAGCCCCTACAGCAGACAGGAAGGAGAGGTCATAGACTTATGTTTACTGCTGTTGAAAGGAGGAAGGCGGCAGCTCAGTGGTGGAAGAACACATGCTTTGCATGTAGAAGGTCCCAGGCACAGTTCCCCACACCTCACTAAAAAGAAACAGTTAACAGATTTGGAACGAGCTGGATTTTGGGAGCATTATTGCCAGTGAAGGTATATAATACTAAGCTAGATGGACCAATGCTCTGACTCAAGGCACTTCCAGAGTGTTTTCTGGTGGGATTCAATCCCATACCAGCAAATTCAGGTTGCATGATGATCATTGATTGGGAGGTCTTGCCTAGCCTCAACCCAAAAGCTCAGGAACGTGATGGGAAAATGCACTAGAAAATCTCTGGGGTAACACTTGCTTTGATGCAGTGTCATCTAACCTCCCTGCAAGCAAATCAGAGGCTCCGTGCAAACCATACATTTAAAGCACATGATCCCCCCCCAAAAGAATCTTGGGAACTATAGTTTGCTAAGGGTGCTGGGAATTGTAGCTCTGTGAGCAGTTAACTACAATTCCCAGGATTCTTTGAAGCAAGTTGTGTGCTTTATGGTGTATACACAGCCAGAATGAATGCTCATTAAATAGCCAACATTGTCTAACTTTCCTGTGAACCAATCAGGGTGAATGCTCAATCAACAACTCATCTGAAAGCACCCTCAGTGGGAAGAATAAGCTACAGCCAGAGTTTATTTTCCTCCCCAGTCACTCAGCAATCAGCACGAGCACTTTGATCTGCACCAAAGAACTACAGACTGCTTCTCAGCCTCACCTTCAATGCAGCTTAGTCTGACACAGGCTTGTTATGTATATTAGCCCTTATTTCTTGCCTCTTGCTCTTTGTCTGCCTAACCCCCCTACTCTTTCTTTTGTTCTTTTTTATGCTTTTGTTCTGGTTTTATTTTACAACCTGTTCTTCTTTGGTCCTAAGGTTAGCATCCTTCTCACTTGCAATGAGCTGTTCCTGTCCCCTGAAGGAATTCTGCTATTTGTTGTCACAGCCAATTCGCCTATTGTGCGTGAAGGAGCAAGTGTGCGGGCTCAAAGAGAGGAACTTGTGTCCAGTTTGGCTTAGCATGTCTTCTAAACCTGGACTCGTGGCTTAGCTCTCGTGGCCAAACCACAAGCCATAGATCATTGGACAAACCTTGGTTACAGCTCATGGTTAGTTTGGAGGGAGCTAAACCATGAGCCTGGGACAACACACTAAGCCAAGCCATGGTTTAGTTTATCACAGCAGCAAAATTAGCAAAGTGACCACACTTTCCCCTCCAGGAGTCTGCACATTTGTGCTAAACCATGGTTTGGCTTAGCATAGTGTGCGAATCAGACCATTGTGAAATGAGTTATTTTCCTCAGGTTGCTTCATTGCTTAATCCAAATTTTTCCTTAGAGTTACCTCATATCTTAATCCAGGTTGCTTCTAATTGCATTCATAATCCATCCTTCTGAGCAACCGTCCAGGGTCCACATGCCAGCAATGGGTGAGGTCAGAGGCAAGAGCGGACAGAACAAATGTGGATCAAACCTTTGTACAACAGGCAAGTTTTTACACCCACTTGCACACACCCCTCTGTCCTCCATTCAGGACACCAGGCATTATCAGAGTTCAGGGACGCATTCTAGCTGGGCAAGAATATTCAGGGTGCGAAGCAAAGCCAATAAGGGGTGTGGAGAAAGTTCTGAGGGCCAGACAGAGACCTGGAGGGCCGCATTTGGTCTTCAGACCTGAGGTTCCCGATCCTGTATTATGTGGTATATCTAAACAGAGATTTCCTTGAAAGGGAGCACTGCAGAAATGTTTAGGACAACGTTCTAGTCAGCTTGATTAGGACAGTGGCATTAGGAGATAAACCTTTCATAGGAAAGAGGAAGAATAATGAACATGGATTATGTGGCTGCAGTTCCCAGAAAAGTGGATTAAGACAGGAGGTAACTCTAAGAAAAAGGTGGAGTAAGCCGTAAGAAAAAGACAGTTGGGGAGTTGGTGGCTACTCCTTGCCACTGTCACTTGCTCACTCACCTACCTGAAGAGAATGCCATGTGAGAATTCCTTAGGGCCCCTTCGGACAGTCTTTTCCTCATAGGGCAGTCACTCCATCCCCTTGACCTTTTTGGTTGCTCTTTTGTGCACTTTTTCCAATTCTACAATATATTTTTTTGAGGCGAAGCAACAAACAGTACACTACATTTCAAAGGTGGTCACGCCATACTACAGATGCGTGTAACTGCATTCTTATATAGGCAGTTTTATTTTCAGTTCCTTTCCTAATGATCCCTAGCATGGAATTTGCCTTTTTCACAGCTGCCGCTGACTGGGTCAACATCGTAATCAAGTTATCCACATTGACCCCAAGATCTCATTCCTGGTCAGTCGCCAGTTCAGAACTCATGACAGTATAGGTGAAATTAAGATTTTTGCCCCAACATACTTTACTTTATACGTGTATAGATTGCATTGCATTTGCCATTTTATCTCCTATTTGCTCAGTTTGGAGATTAATGATTTTCTAGGGCATCTTATGACAAAACAAAGAACAGCAATTGACACAAGAAATATTCTTAGAAAAAAATGAATAAACAGAAACAAACATTAGACATAAAAAAAACCAGAAACAATTTTAGAAGATGTAAAACCAGCAGAGCAATTGAACAGTCATCTGAAACTATCAAAATGCAGTGTTGGGCCCTTCCAGACTGATGTTTTTATGCGGGTCTATTCTGCAACATGCCATTGATGCAATAATGGTGCATTAATGGTGGGCTTATACTGCACAATCCATACATTTTTCTGCTTTATTTGTTGCAATGCTTCCCCAATGTTATCACATTATTGCCATCCGGAAGGGCACTCTTGCACTAATAGCACAACAAAAGCAGAACAAATAACAACAACCCTGGAACATTTGAGACCCCTTCAGATGTCCTTTTTATTGTGCAGTCATGATGGGAAAAACAGAAGGGAGTAGAAAAAGAGGAAGACCAAACAAGAGATGGACTGATTTCATAAAGGAAGCCACAGGCCTGAACTTACAAGATCTGAACAGGGTGGTTCATGACAGATGCTATTGGAGGTCGCTGATTCATAGGGTTGCCATAAGTCGTAACCGACTTGAAGGCACATAACAACATGATGATTTATGCTCATGATGCTGTCAGGATGGCTATGCAATCCCACTTTCAATACTGTTTGTACTTACAAGAGTTTCCAATCCATACCTGTCCTGTGACTTCCTGTTGAAATCCTGTTAACTTTTTATGCCACAAATGTTCCGTGTGATTTTTTTGTCCTGTTCTTGTTGCACTGTAGCGCATGAGCACCCCTCTGGATAGCAATCATGTGATAACATTTCTTTATTCCAATTCAAGGTGTTGGTATTGACCTTTAAATCCCTACACGGTTTCGGCCCAGTTTATCTTACGGAGCACCTTCAACGCCACCAACTATGCCACCCAACAAGATCGGCCACACAGGGCCTTCTCTCAATCCCGCCAACAAAAACAGCCAGATTGGCGGGTACTAGAGAGAGGGCATTCTCAGTGGCGGCCCCCACTCTTTGGAACTCCCTCCCACAAGATCTCCGGCATGCCTCTTCCCTAAATGTATTTCGGAAAGCCTTAAAGACCTGGCTTTTTCAACAGGCCTTCGGGATCTCCGGGGAGGGTTAATTTTTATAACTGAAATGCCTCCTGCCCTGTTTTAATATTGTTGTTGCAGCTGCATTGTTTTTACACTGTTTTTATATTGTATCACTGTATTTTATCATTTTGTATTTTAATGATTTTGTACGTCGCCTAGAGTGGCCATTGGCCAGATAGGCGACACAGAAATTAAATGTATTATTATTATTATTATTATTATTATTTATTGATTCATCTATTTATTTAAAATATTTCCATCCTCCCCTTCTACCCTACAATGGGGCATGCAGGGCGGCTCACAATGCCATCATGCACAAGAAATAAAAACACGAAACACATTAAAATAGATTTTAAAAATACATAAAATACAGTTAACAATTCAAGGGAAGTGATATTAAAAGGGTACTAAAGAGGTAAAACTAGAAAGGGGGAAAAATCAGTTTCAGGCTATACCTTCAGTCCCTTCAGTAACATTGGGGAAGGATCACAGAACAACTTAATGAAGCAGAATGATGTGTGGGGTGATCCCATATAAATCAGCCATAAATGCAGTTATTGCATCAGTGACATGTTGCAAAGCACACCCGCCAAAAAACGCTAGACTGGAAGGAAGCATAATTTAACTATTGCTACTGTGTGAAGAAGAGGTGCTTCCCTTTTATTTGTCCTGAATTGCCAACGACTTCCACTTGCCTTCCTCTTCCCCGAGAAGCTGTACTGTGCTCAGTCCTCACTACCCACCCCCAACAGAAGAGGGTAGGTGAGCGAGAAGAGATGGCTGTTCACTGCAGCTGCAAGTGTTGCTTATGCCACCTGCCCTCTGACTGGGCAGGAGGAGGAAGAGGCAGGGAAGTCCAGAGAAAGTTTTGTTACACCTGCTGAAGGTGACTGCAGGGATGACACAAAAGAGATTTATGCCACATCCACACCAGACATTCATTCCACTTTAAACAGTCATGGCTTCCCCTAAAGAATCCTGGGAAGTGTGGTTTGGGAAGGGTGCTGAGAATTGTTAGGAGACTCCTATTCTTCTGACAGAGAGCCAGTGTGGTATAGTGGTTAAGGTGTTGGACTACGACCTGGGAGACCAGGGTTCGAATCCCCACACAGCCATGAAGCGCACTGGGTGACCTTGGGCCAGTCACTGCCTCTCAGCCTCAGGGGGAGGCAGTGGTAAACCCCCTCTGAATACTGCTTACCATGAAAACCCTAGTCATAGGGTCGCCATGACTTGGAATCGAAGGCACTACATTGACATTTTTTATTCTTCTGACGGAGCTCCAATGATTAGTGTGGTTTAACAGCCAGCTCCTCTTCCTGAAGAATTCTGGGAATTGGAACTCTGTGAGGGGAATAGGGGTCTCCTCTCAGCACCCTTCGCAAACTATACTTTCCCGGATTCTTTGGGGGAAGCCATGACTGTTTAAAATGGAACAAATGTCTGGTGTGGATGTGGCCCAAGGCTATGAAAACACTACTCTCCTACAGCAAAGCGTTTCCATTGGCCACAACTGGAAGGGCAACGAGTTAATTAGTTGTGAAATCTGTTTGAAGGTGAATTTAAAAACAAACAAACAGTTGAGCTAATCCCATCAGGTTTTACAGTAAAAAGTGGTGGGGGTTGACTACTGTTGTGTGCCCCTGTTTTCAGAAAAAGGAGGTGGAGATGCACTGGAAATGGCAGAACAGTAAGTTCTTCTGTATCCTTAGACAGAAATGGCCCAGGTTGGGGTGGAGTCACCACATTATCTTCTCAGCAGGTGGATCACTGTTGCTTACCGGGAGGGAGAGGTTTGGCTCTGCAGGGGTGTTTACACTGCCCCAACTTCCCTGCCATCTCCCTTCTTCTTCTCTACCTCCCAGTAAGCAACAGCAACCCACCTGCTGCAGAGCTAGTGAAGGGCCTCTGCCCCACCCAGCAAGCCACTTTGGAGCTACGTCCTTAGACTTTCAAGAAGCTTTTGACAAAGTAACTCACCAAGGACCCCTGTGTCAGCTTAGCAGTCACGGAAAGGTCCTCTTATGGGTCAGTAACTGGTTAAGAGACAGGAAGCAGAGTGTAGGAATAAATGGACAGCTCTTCCAGTGGAGGGATGTAGAAGGTGGAGTCTCCCAAAGGTTGCTATTGGGACTTGTGCTTTTTAACATGTTCATAAACGATTCTACCATCAAAGGTAATTTTTTGCAGGGCAGGGAAGGAAGAAATGTTTCGGAGTTGGGGGTGAGCTTTATGGTAGCCAAGTTTCCTGATGATGCCATGCTGTTCAGGGTCGTTAAAACAAAAAGGGATTGCAAGGAGCTCCAAAAGGGCCTCTCCAAACTGGGGGCATAGACAGTAAAATGACAAATGCAATTCAATGTAAGCAAGTGTAAGGTGACACACATTGAGGCAAAACAAAATCTAAATTATTTACTTACTTATTTATTGATTTGATTTGATTTGTATACCGCCCCATAGCCGAAGCTCTCTGGGCAGTTTACAGTAACTAAAAACATTAAAAACAAATATACAAATAAATGTCACATATATGCTTGTGGGGTCTGAACTGGCAGCAACTGACCATGAAAGAGACTCTTGTGGATCTATTCCACTCCAACAAGTAATCTGCTTGTCCCAGATGAGCACCTATATAAATAAGGGTATCCTAGCTGTGCCCAAAGTCTGAGGCTGGAATCTGATGGATGAGGGGGTGGGAGCCAGGCAGAGAAGAGCAAACAGCAGAGGTTCTTGAGCCCAGCACTAAATTAATTTTGGGACCTCAACCTGAGACTTGGCACCTTCCCCTAGGGCCCCTGACAAGGCAAAATCCTGAAACTTTGGTTCAGACACTGAGATTTGTAAATCTTAATTCTGTTTACTAGCAGAAGGATTGGGAAACTGCACAATGGCCCCCACCTCCTCCTCCACCCCGCCTTCTTAACGCACAGTGAAAGGTTGGATTACAGTATAGCGATGGCAAGATAACCTTAAATGACTTTTCTATTCCCTTACGCAACGTCTTTCCAACCTTTGCCATGAAGAAGCCGATAGGAGAATAAATGGACATCGGAGCTTTGTTAGAGCAGATCCACCTGGGCCAGGGATGGGGAGCCTGTGGCCCTTCAAATGTGGCCCCATCATCCCCATGCTGGCTGGGGCTGATGGAGTCAAAGAATTTCTGAAGGGCTATGTGTTCCCCATCCTTGATCTAGCGACTAGATTCAAGTCCAGCTTTCCCCAGCCTGGTGCTCTCAGATATTTTAGTCTTCCAACTTCCATCAGTTACAGCCAGCATGGCCAATGGACAGGGATGATGGGAGTTTTGGTCCAACAAGATCTGGAGGACACCAGGTTGGGGGAAATTGTCCTGGTGTAACATTCTGTATCCAACCATCCAGCAGCTTTGCAAAAGTGATAGCTGAGACGACCATGCTTAACTTTTAAAAGCAAAGACAAACTATCTCAAATTTCACCTGGAAAATCACAAACTCTAATCTTCAAATCCCAGAGACAGCTTTGATCCCTCAGTGGTGAGAAGCCACCTGCCTATTGTCAGAGGCATCCTTTGGTCTGGGCAGCCCAAAGGTGGGGAGAAACTCGGTCACAGGGAAAAGGCACTGCTTTTCAACCTTGGGTCCCCAGGCGTTGTTGGACTACAACTCCCATCAATCCCAACCAGCCTAGGCAATGACCAGGGATGATGAGAGTTGTAGTCCAACAACATCTGGGGACCCAAGGTTGAAGAACAGTGGTATAAGGGATTCTGGTTTGGGGTGAGTCTGCTAAACTCAGTAAAGTGCTAGTAACATATTGTCTGGTCTTTGAGGCTGACACATTCTGATGTTAGGAACATGACAGGGGAGCCCCGCAGCAGATCATCTGCCTGTGCTAACAACAAAGGACTTGCTGAGAAGAGGTAGGTGTGGATAGATTCAAACATGCACACACAGAAATCCTGTGTCTGCAGATAGGAATGTGTTATAAGAACTCAGTAGTGTAGAAGCAAATTCAGAAGTACAGGGCGTCTTGTGTTTTTATTCTGTATAATGATGTGTGTGTAATTTTTATTTTATTTTATTGTAAGCCACCCTGAGTGCCCCATTGTGGGGTAGAAGGGCGGGATAGAAATATTTTAAATAAATAAATACATTTTTTCTGCACCTTTTCCACTTCTACAAATGTACTTCTGGAGGTGCAGCAACCAGAACAGTGCACTGTATTCCAAGTATTCACCACAGATTTGCATGAAAGCATTATGGTATTGCAGTTTTATGTCACCAGTTTACCAGGACCTGCCCAAAACATTTTACTGCCTGAGGTGAAGGACATTCCCTGTACAGAAAACCCACTGAACTGGCAGTTGAAGCATATTTCAATGTTTACAATAGGATAGTATCCTCTAACGCACCTGAGAGCAGCAGCCCAGTTATAAGGGTACAGGATGGGCTGTATGGTACCCCCCAATAGCAGAGTACAGCCAGGGGTCTGCTGCTGCCCCCCCCAGCAACTGTCACCTGAGGCAGCCGCCACACTCTGCATAATGCTAGATCTGGTCTTGCCACTCACCACCACCAATGCACTGTGGAAACTGTAGTTCTGAGAAAAGGCTAAGAATATCTGTTAGATATCCCAGCACCCTTAGAAAACTGCAATGCCCAGTATTCTTGAAGGAGAGAGTGCAAGCTGTGACCAATAAACCAGTTCCAATCTAAATCTGCAATAGAGATAACAGCAACCACCTGCACATACACACTCACATATGCTGCCCAAATATGCATCCTCCAAGAGGAACTCTGAATATGCAGTATATTAAAAAAGATCAAAAGAAGTCTCCTACTCAGTTTCTCCAAAGAACTCACACTCATGGGAGGCCGGTCCATTAGGACAAATGGGCCACCGCCCCACCAACTTCAGTCTGCCCTCAGCCAACCCCCACTTGCCTGCATTCTCACTTACAACCAGCCAGGGAATGGCTCTGCCTGTCATTGGCTCTGGCTCCACCTGCTGTTGATCTCCCTGCCTTTCATCCTGCCAGTCCCAACGGGCACCAACCACCACTGAGTCTCCAACAAAGTGGGGTGATGTGAGCAGGAGCATTCCCACCTCCCATCTGTGCTGTCATCCTGGACTCCAACTGTGCATCTCTAAAGATGGGGAAAGGGCAAAGGAAGTGTACAACATGTGCTCATGAGAGGCAACTGACCACAGTCATATGAAATTGCAAGCTACTCTTTCTCCTGTTACAAGGACAGTCTCTGTCCCTTATCAAATCTGGCCATTCTATAACTATACGCACTGCAAAGGTACACCTTACAGTCCTGCAACTCACACTACCTAAAAAAAGGAGGTGCATCTGTGTCTACCAAAGATGTCCCAAGGCATGATCTCCGTTGGTAATTAAAACAGCTATATATAGATATATATTCTTCTTAAGCCACAATAATGGAACTAAGGAGGTATGTAACTAGACTAAAGGAGCTCTTTGAACATATTTGCAATTATGAGCTTAAAGCCACAGGAACAAGTAGCAACCCATTTATTTGAGAATAATTGCTTCATTGTAAAAGCATTTGTAACGTGGCAAACTAAATGGTAGTAGTCAAGAAAAAAATGCAAAGCTTTAAAAAGATTTAATTTGACTGTAGTACTGGAAAAGAGAATGATGAAGATTTACAATGTAAGCCAAAATACTTTACTAAGAAATAAGTCCATTATGCTTAGTCGGACTAATTCCCAGGTAAATGTGCATAGGACTGTATCCTTCAATTCAATCTGATATGGGGATACTGAAAAATACTTTGCCGTCAAAAAAAAGAGAACACATTAATCAAATTTTAATTGCTGTGTGGTTTAACCAATTTCCATCAAATAAGTGTATGGCAATGGCCCAATTCCAGGAACATTGAAGGAGATTTGGGATTTCTGGACTTTGGACACATAATGAGAAGACATGATTCACTAGAAAAGACAATAATGCTGGGAAAAACAGAAGGGAGTAGAAAAAGAGGAAGGCCAAACAAGAGATGGATTGATTCTATAAAGGAAGCCACAGACCTGAATGTACAAGATCTGAACAGGGTGGGTTACAGATGCTATTGGAGGTTGCTGATTCATAGGGTCGCCATAAGTCATAGTCGACTTTAAGGCACATATCAACAACAACAAATGGCCCCAAATTTAGAACTGCTGTTTGGTCAAGCTGCTCTGGGAGTCCTTTTCTTTCTTTCTGAAGAGTGGTGTGAAAACAAACAAACAAATAAAGGGCTGGCAGTGTTGGGATAAGTGTTTGACAAACACTTGGTGTAATATGGAGAGTAAGTAGAAAAGCACTTAGGAAATGGTGGGAGAACTGTAGGTCAGGTGTGGGGAACCTTTGGCCCTTCGGAACCTTTGGCTGAAGTACAGCTCACATCATCCCTGGCCATTGGCCAAGCTTGCTAGGGCTAATGGACAGACGTGGCAGCCACAGAAGCAATCTTAGAAATGTAAACATACTGAGATGATGATGGGGCAATCTTCATCAAGATCATGATGATGATGATCACCACCACCACCACACCAACAACAACACTACTATAACAACTACTACTACATTTATATAATCTGTATTAGGGCAGCACTTTCATTATGTCAACCAAAATATCACAAAATAGTGTGCAAACGTTCGAGTTCTCTAGAACTCTTTATCACACTGTAAACAAAGTGAGGGGTAGGGGAAACTTGGCTCCTGATGAAGCCAAGACTCAGCACCTTGTAAGAGACTTAAGGCAAAATGTGGGAGGAGGCATTCAAATTAGGATTTTTTAGGTGCCACACAGGTATCAGGTTTCACCACTGCCTACTGGCAAGAAGAAGCAGACCAATGGGTGGTTCCTGATCTCTGGAATTTTTTTTAAAAGACAGGTAAAATACAAGTTTCCTTGATAGGCATAATACAGGAATAAAGAGAAACTATATAGGAAGAAACTAGGGCTGTGCATAGCCCTCCCTATCCACCCCATGCCCTCGATCTGTGGGCCAGAGTGGGCCAATCCACTCTGTCCTGGATCCATCCCTGAAATTATTTGGAGGCAGGGCTCAGGGTTTTTTAAAATTAAAAATATGGTTGAGGGGAAGAAGGAGACACTATACACATGTATATATGTCGGCTCTATCAATGCAGTTGGGGATGATGGTTTGGCAGGTGCTTGACAATCATTCTATTTGCAATCTCAGGGAAGCAGCACAAACAAGTGTTTCATTATGCCCCATGGGTCGCACCACCACACAAGGCCATTGAACTGCAATGTCTTAGGGGGTCAAAAAGAGCAGGAGAGAAAGAGCGGAGAGCTGGCTCTGATATTACCTTGAGGGGTGCAAGTACCTCTCTCTGGGGATCTGATGTGGGGCAATGAGGTGCTATGCTGTTTTCCTCCACCTGTGCTCTGCTTGTATATCCTACATAGGAAAATAGTGAATGCATTGTGGATCCTTATGTTGCCAAAATGGCACCATCCATACAGCAGGGTTGGGGGGGGGAAGTTTCCTGTACAAAAAAAAAACAACTTTAGCGGTCAGGGGCCTAATGGGAGCGGGAGAAGAACAGTAAATAGTTCAGTGAAAATTGAGCATGCACAGAGGCAATGGAACTCTAAAATGTTGCTGAGGAGAGGAAATGGAAACCTTGGGGGGTGAAATTGAGTATTCTGGAAAAGGATAGGGCTGGCCGGCTGGAACTTTGAACCGGTACACTCCACACAGCAAGGCTTTGTTTGTAAATCACTGAAATACAATAAAGACATGTATTAAGTTTCCAGTAATTTCTCCTCCAAAAGGAAACCAAATCCAGAGTGCTGTCCTGGCACCTTCTCACTACTGAGGGAAGGGGTCGTGTAAATACAGAAGAACAGTATTTCTTGCTCTATAATCCCTCCTGGAACAGATACTCATAAACACGAAGATGACCTGTCTCACACAGTGACCTAGAGCAGAGATGCTCTTAGACTCCAACTCCCAGCAGCCCCAGCCAGCATAATAATAATAATTTAATAAATTATTATATTTATTATGGTTATGATATTGTTGTTGTTGTTACTATTACAATATTAAAATCAGTTAGAACAAATTACAAAATATCTCTCAGGTGTCAAAAGCTAGGGTAAAGAGGTGTGTCCACTCACCACATGATGAAAACTACATGAGGTGCCAGTTGCATCTCTGTGAGGAGGGAATTCCACAGCTTAAGGGACTGCTTAGGGCAGCCTTTCCCAACTAGTGGGCCACCAGATGTTGTTGGACCACAATTCCCATCTTTCCTGACCATTGGTGATGCTGGCTGAGGCTGATGGGAGTTGTGGTCCAACAACATCTGGTGGCCCACTAGTTGGGAAAGGCTGGCTTAGGGCTGCCACAGAGAATGCTCTGTCCTGGGCAGCCCCTGAACTTCTCAGGGTTGTGGGTCCCCTCTTCCGATCATAACACCCAGGAGGATCTGTAGGAAGGGAAGCAGTATTTCAAATATTTGGGGCCTAATGATTGGAGTTGTAATTTAACAACTTTTGGAGGATCACAGGTTCCCCAATCCTGATGGAGAGAGTCACAGTCTGATGAACCTAATTTGAGGGCATTTTGTGTGCTTTTAGGCCCCCTCTAAATCAGTGAAATTTAGGACAACTGCCCAAGTCTAGCCAAATCACAGCTGTTACTTCTTCACTCCCAGTATCTAATGACTCTCTTCTCTGGGGACTTTAAATCACTGGCTCAGAACTGGATTTTGTCATAAGATATGCAAATAAAACTGCATGCAACTATTTGACGTAAATACTATTTCCTAGAAGCAAAAAAAACCCACAACAACCCCCCTCTGTGATGGATGCCAACCTGGATAAACCTTCATTTATCAGTTTTTCGGAGCAAAGAGCATGTTGTCCTTTTCCTCCTGGTGTGCCAAACACATTGCACAAGGGGAATGTGAAAGTGTTAAAGTAGCGTTGCTCAACCTCTTCTGTACCTGTTGGCTTGGGTTGTATCCCATGCTCCGTGAGTGGAACTCCACTCAAGCAACAGGATGTCCCCTTCCTCTCCTCCCTCACCCATGCACTCCCCCAACCTGTGCAAACAGATCAGGATGAATGTTCAACAAACAGGTTGTCTGCAAACAGCCATACTCTCTCAAAATCCTACAAGTCCCCGCTGGCATTTCTTTTATGGAAGTTGGAGTGAACTTGATGTGGCAGCTGATGGGTACCAAGTGAAAAGCTGAGGTGCACGGCAATAATCAGGGGCACTCAGTCTGACAGGGAGAGCACATTGGAAGCCGCTTCATGCTGACTCAGACCCATTGGTCTATCTAGTTCAGTATTGTCTGCACTGACTGGCAGTGGCTCTCCAAGGTTTCAGAGAGGGTTCTCTCTCAGCCCCAGCTGCAGGAGCTGAGGCCTGAACCTGAGACCATCTGCATGCCAAGCAGACACTCTCCCACTGCGTAACAGTGCGTTCCCCAAGTAGGAGCCAGTGTTGCTGGAAGGCTTTACAGACCCAGGGCCAATCCCAGGTCTGAGGCATACATTAGATTCTGGTGGCCCCCCTCCTCTGTCAGTGGGTCTTGGTGGGCAGACTTGGTGGCAGTGCACAGCAGCGAGCAGCAAGAACCAGCCAGCCTGAGTATGATCAGACGGCTGGATCTAGTCCATGTTTTAATTTCACACAGTACCCTGGAATAATGCTATTTTGAGGGCATTTCATGGGAAAATTAAAATGGCTAGACCCAGCTTTTATTTTGTTTCCTTTTGCTAAAGGAGGGCCCACAGGAAGTATCACCAGTGGGCCCTGTCAAGATGCCTGGGCCATAGCACCTGTCCAAGAACTGTGCAGAACCCCAGAAAGTGAATAAAGGGCCGGTGTAGTGTAGCGGTTTGAGTTTTGTACAGAGGACCAGACCAGATACATTCTTAAACCGCAAGGGTTTTTTTTGCCTATTAGTGAATTTTTCTGCTTTTTAATCCAGGAAGTAAGAAATGGGATCCTGTGCAAGTTTGCTGAGCATGGATTGTCCATTTGCATGTTTATTGAGTTCAGTGGGATTACTCCTCTGCAATCATGCTTAGGATAGGTGAAACTGACCAAGGGGGAGGGGGAGGGGGAGGAAGGGCAGAGGTAGGGGCAGGGAAGGAGGAGGAGGAAGGGCATGGGGGAGGAAGGGGATGGGAGCAGATGGGAGGGGGAGGGGAGCAGGAAGGCAGGTTTGATCATTTGCATGCTTTTTGAGTTCAGTGGGATTTACTCCTGTACAATCATGCTTAGGGATAGGTGAAGCTGACCTGGGGGAGGGGCAAGGAGGGGAAAGAGGGGGAGAGAAGGGGAGGAAGGATAGGATAGAGAGGGAGGAGGAGGAGGGGAGAAAATTGGATGGGCAGGCACTGGGCAGAGGGAAAGTTCCTTTCCTGTCCAAAAGGAAACATTGTGAACAGTATAATTGCTTTTCAGGGTTTCCCCCACCTTTTTGTTCTACAGCAGGCACATGTAGCCTCCCATTCAAATTTAAACCAAAGCTGTCCCTGGCCACATCCACACCAGACATTTGTTCCATTTTAAACAGTCATGGCTTCCCCCAAAGAATCCTGGGAAGTGTAGGTAGTGCTGAGAGTTGCTAGGAGATTCCCTATTCCCCTCATAGATCTACAATCCTCAGAAGAGGGGCTGACTGTTAAACCGTTCTGGCCACTGGAGCTTTGTCAGGGGAATAGGAGTCTCCTAACAACTCTCATCACCCTGCACAAACGACACTTCCCAGGAATCTTGGGGGGAAGCCATGACTGTCTAAAGTGAAATAAATATCTGGCATGGGTGTGGCCCCGATTAGCCAAGCCAAACAGCTGCGAGTCTGACTTTTAGAACACTGATACAGTTGGTTCTTACTGAGCATGCCCATACTTATCATTGATTCCAATGTTAAATTTCTTAAATTAATTAAAAATCAGCCAGGCATTTTTTAAACTTTTAAACTGCAGAAGTTTAAGGTCAGAATATCAGGCAAGATCAGTAACAGGATTACAGACACTCTGTGAACATGGCTTATTTTTAATTAATTTCTACAAATTATGAGACCACTGACAGAAAAAAGTCCAAAGGGGTCTGATATTTTTCCCTCTTGTTTTACACTTTGAACTCTCGATTCTCTCTGAGTGTTTTGCATATTGCCATGAAAACTTAGAGAGTTGTTAAGCAAGTGTTTCTGGTTTCAGGACTATATGTTTTGTAAGGTTTCTTTTTGAAATAAGCTTCTGGGTAGCAGCAGAATGGCATGGGGGTATTTTCAATTTAACATTGTGGAATGTGAAAAATCCATGCTGGCTATAGTATACAGCCACTCTTGTGGCTGTATAAAACAGGGGTGGATGTGGGTGTGGGTGTACAGACTAGTCTACTGTACTGTGTAGATTCTACACCAGAGATCGCTAACCCAGTGCTTGAGGGTGCCGTGGTTGGCACCCCTGAAAGCCTTCATTGTGCCTGTGGGCACCAGGCTGGTGATGACACATTTTTTAAATTGGGGATCAGAATTTTGGGAGGGAAAGGGCAGAGCAACGCAAAGCAGTTGCTGGAGCTCAAAGGGCCCTTGCATTCTGGTTGGCTTGGAGAGATGTTTGGGGGGAGCAGGGAGAAGGAAGAAGTGGCAAGGATGGCTTCTCTGCTTGCCCAGTGGCTCGATTCTCTTTGCTTGCTTCCTGCCTGTTGGCCATGTGGAGCTGGCAGCAGGCCCTTCCTTCACCCCATGAAGGGGCTCTGTATGTGTGCGTGAGGGGGGGTAAGTACATATGGATTGTGTGGCTTGTGTATATCTGTGATCTGTGTGAGAGAGGAAGAGATGGGACTTCCGGGAAGGGTGACTTCGCTTGTGCCTGCTTTTGAGACGGGCTCCCGCCTCAGAAGAAGCTTATTCAGATATAAATCAGTCAGAACATTTTTTTTTTTGACTGATGAAATTTCTCCCGGGCAGGGAGAAACGTAGAGATCAACCTCAAAAGCCTGTTTTTGTTGGGAGGACTGGATTTCATTAATTTATGAGAAAAGGTCCAGCCAGCAATGCCGGACGGACTTCCGAACAAGCTCTATCTGATTAATGCGACACGTTTATCTTTTCTTCAAAGAGAAAACGGACTAACAGGCAAGCACCCTTCTTTCTATTCTTTTTTTTACTTGGTTTAAATTGTTGCAGCAAAAAGAGATTTGTCAAATGAATCAGCTTTAAAGAACTTCTGGGTGAGCTATAACTCTTCTCTGTTATTCACGAAATTAACAGCTTATCTCTGTTTCTATTGCAAAAAGCTGTCCTGGAAGTGCATTCTAAAGATATAAACAGAAGAGGGATTTCTATTCCGAGGAGAAAAAAATAAAAAATATGAACTTTGGAACATTATATTGTCTGGGACTATTCTCTTTTTGGTCTATTTTATTTTGACGAATCTGCTTCTTCACGACGCCACTAACTGTATTGATGCTGGGAACTACATTTGTTTTGTATTCTTGAACATAGAGAGATAAGGCAGGCTGCTCTGTTTATACTGTGATGTCATCAAGCCTGGAATATTAACCCAATTGTTGCTGAAATAAGAAGCGGTTCTTCTTTATTTTTGTTTTGTTTTGTTTTCGTGGTTTTAAAAATGGCAATCAAGAAAGTGGCTGAGAATCTGGAAGTAATTATGTTTCAGAAAATAATGGATGAGATTGAGATAACGAAACAAACCCTGCGACAGGGCAGTAAGGAGCTGAAAATTGAACTGAGCAAAATGATGCAGGAGCTTAAAGAAATAGGGGATCCTGTGAGAGAGGAGAATGAGATCAGAGATGAGAAAAGAAAAAATAAAGGGAAGATACAAGCCCTGGAGATTGGAACAAATGTGGAATTGGAAAAAGATCTGGAGTTTATGGATATTAGAAATAAAATCTACTGTTTGGAATTTAACGTTATCTCTGAAGAAATTAATGAAGATATTAGAGATAAAGTTATCAATGGCTTGGATAATTTTCTGGACTGGAATGACGTGATGGAGCTTGATATAGAGAAAATCTATGGGATTAACTGCAGCCATGTGACAATGGAAAAACTCTCAAGAGATGAGCCAGTGCATTTTGTAAAAAAGAAGAACAGAGATATGACTTTACAACAATATTTCAGCAACTTATTCAGAATTGATGGCAAGAAAATATTTGGGATAGAGGAAATTCCCATCAGACTCTTATTATATGACTATGGCTATGACAGCAAGATTATTATGGAATACTGATAATGGAAGATTGGACACTGAAATTACTGGACTTAACAGGACTATTGAAGATGGAAGATGGAATTAATAGGGATAATGGAATAATGGCTATTGAAATTATTGGACCTAACAGATTTTGATGAGATGGATTAATCGATATGTTTATTTGGACTATGGTTATGACAATAAGATTATTATTATTATTAACGAGATGGATTAATCGACATGTTTATTTGGAGAAAAATTGATAGATATATTTCTTAAAGAATTGAAACCTCTCTTTGACTTTTTGTGGAAAGAATAAAGTAATGTTTATGAGATTTGATGATTAATTAAGATAACTACTGGAGGAAAGTGATTTTATAATATAATTTAAGAGACAGGATTGTTATATATTGTAGACCTATAACTGATCTGCGACAAATGGGAAGTCAACATTTTATTTTTTTTGTTTAATCATTTTTGTTTTGTTTTGTTTTTTGTCTTTGAATGTTTTATGATTTTGTTTTGTTTGTTTTATGAAAATTTGAATAAAAAAATTATTGTAAAAAAAAAAAGAGAGAGGAAGAGATGAATGGCTGTGTATATGTGAAGAGTGCATGTATGAGATGCTTGTATCTGCAGTCTGTAGAGGTGGAAGGGGGCCTAGAAGGTCATTGATTTGGAATCTAATTTAAAGCATTGCGGATCAGATTTTTATGTAGCAATCTTTGCAGGACTATTTTTGAAAATGGATTTTTTTTAAAGCAACACCACCTTTAAAATATCGATATTAGGAATGATGATTTTATCAAAATTTCCTTTAGAAATATCAATATTACTCTCAATATGTTTAATGAGGGGGAAAAACTGATTGGTAAAAGCAGCAGCTAGCAAACAAAGAATGAACTCGAATCAATACCGGCCTCTTAGGTTGATGGAATGCTTTTGAACCAGCACCTGTCAACAGATCCCATTCCTAGTCTGTGGTATGTGTCAGAGAAAAAAATTCCAAGAAACACCCCATCGTTATTAGGCAGCAACAGCAGGATTACAGGTGTGTGTATAATCCATATTGTGTGATCTCCACAATCAGAGCCAGCACAACACAGTTGGCTTCTTCCCATAGTAAGTATGGGGTTATCTAGGGACAGCATTGACTGTACTATCTAATTTTGTCTTATGCCATGTCCCTGTGTTTTGACTGGTGCCTACTTGTCCAAGAAGGTCAGCAATCATTCGCACTAACCATATTAGTTCTAACAAACTTCTAACAACAAATTAGTACATTGGCATCTGTTGCTTTTACCACAACAGAAATGTAACACATTTGCACAATGGTGCAGTGATCAGGCTAATGACATAGAACAAACCCTATCATTAGTCAAATTGGACTCCAACCTTTCATTAGAGTTGTGCCCATAGATACATTTCACCATCAGTATTGAAAGAGGACTTTTATACACCTCTTTGTAGGAGGCAATCAGAGTTACAGTGGTTGAACAGTAAATTCTTTATATCTTCTCTGGGAGGAACAGAACAACCAGTGAGGTTTTATGGATGATTTCTTCATATAAAATTCACTAATAGGAAAAATAAATGGGTACCTATAGCCAACAGATATTTCTATCAAATTTTAAAAAGCAGGGAAATTGGGCAGCTATAATTATTATTATTATTATTATTATTATTATTTATTTATTAAATTTATATACCGCCCGACTAGCAATAGCTCTCTGGGCGGTGAACATAAAACAGCATAAAAATACAATAAATAACAAAACAATACTAAAATACAAGCAACAATCCAACACAATAAACATTTTTAAAAGTAAATCAGTGTACATTTGTTTACATTAAACAAACTCCAAAAACAATTGTGGAATAATGACACTGACTGCAGAATAATCTCCAATGGATATGAGGAATGTCTCAGTTTGCACAAGATAAAACAGTGAGAGGTGAAATATATTCTAGCAAATTTAATAGAATCATAGAATAGTAGAGTTGGAAGGGGCCTATAAGGCCATCAAGTCCAACCCCCTGCTCAATGCAGGAATCCAAATCAAAGCATTCCTGACAGATGGCTGTCCAGCTGCCTCTTCAATGCCTCCAGTGTTGGAGAGCCCACTACCTCTCTAGGTAATTGATTCCATTGTTGTATGGCTCTAACAGTTAGGAAGTTTTTCCTGATGTCCAGTCGAAATCTGGCTTCCTGCAACTTGAGCCCATTATTCCATGTCCTGCACTCTGGGACGATCGAGAAGAGATCCCGGCCGTCCTCTATGTGACATCCTTTCATGTACTTCAAGAGTACATGAAGAGTACATTGAAGAGTTCTAGGTGTGCTCTATGTTTTTAACTGACCATTCCCATCCTTCCTTAAGTGGGGTGGTTTAAGCATAGCAGACTGAACACATGCATCTTGGGCAGACAAGCTTGTTTTTTCCAACAGCTAGAGTCATTGCTGAAGTAGCAACATATTGTAATCAGTCTGATTTTACATCAAACTGCAGTTTCATATTCAACTGTTAATGCACCCAGAGTAGAAATAGAACATAACCTCCAATTTGCACACAAAAGGCTGTCTTCATCATCATATGACATTGGCTAATTAAAAGGCTTTGAAATTAAAAAAAAAATTGACACAGATTTCTAGGATGAATAACGAGAGAAATATAATTTTCTAGATTAGATTCTCTGTAGAAGCAGCAGTAACACAAGAAAGAAGCTAAGTAAGAACAGCAACAAACATGCAAAGAAATTAATACTCCATCTTTGGAGTTGCAGTCCTGAATGCAGGTGTTGTCACCACTCACCATATGCTCAGAAGCACGTTACCAAATTCTTCCAAGCTATGCAGGAAGTGGATTGGACTGTGAAAGACCAACCCAAATTGTGTGTTTGCATTTTGACAAATTTGTAGCACAGTACAGTATCTCAGAGAGGAGGTCAGGTCTCCTGTTCCCTTGGTGCATTCACTATAGCTGCCCAATTTCCCTGCATTTTAAAGTTTGATAGAAATATCTGTTGGCTATAGCTATGTTCTTAAACAACCTTTTTTTTTTTGCCTATAAGTAAATTTCTTTGCTTTTTAATCTGAGAAATAAGAAATGGGATCCTGTGCAAGTTTGCTGAGAGTGGATTGATCATTTGCATGCTTATTGAATTCAATGGAATTTACTCCCCTGCGATCATGCTTAGTATAAGTGAAACTGACCATGGAGGAGGAGGGAGGAGAAGAAAGGCAGAAAGGAGGAGGTGAATGGGAGCAGATGGGAGGAGGGGAGGAGGAGGGCAGGTTTGATCATTTGCATACTTATTGAGTTCAGTTGGATTTACTCCCATGCAATCATGCTTAGGAAAGGTGAAACTGACCATGGGGAAGGGAGGGGAGGAGGGTTGGAGGGGGCAGAGAAGGAGGAAGAGGGAAGGGGAGGAAGAAGAGAGGAGAAGGGGAGAGAGGAAGGAGAGACGGGGAAGAAGAGGAGATACAGGGAGGGGAAAGCAGGTCTTATCATTTGCATGCTTATGAGTTCAATGGGATTTACTGCCGTGCAATCATGCTTAGGATAGGTAAAACTGACCATGGGGGAGGAGGAGAAGGGGGGAGGGGAGGGGAGAGGAGAGGGAAGGAGGAAGATGGGAAAAGGGGAGAGGAAGGAGTAGGCCGGGAGGGCAAGTTTGATCATGTGCATGCTTTTGAGTTCAGTGGGATTTACTACTGTATGATCATGCTTAGGACATGTGACACTGACCTGGGGAGGGGCAGGGTGGAGGAAGAGGAGGAAGGGGGAGAGAAGGTGAGGGAGGGGGAGGGGATGAAAGGAGATTGGGTGGGTAGGCACTGGGCAGAGGGAAAGCCCCTTTTCTTTCCAAAAGGAAATCATTGTGAACAGTATCATTCTTTTTCAGGGTTTCCCCCACCTTTTTGCTCTACAGCAAGCAGATGTAGTCTTCCACCCAAATTTAAACCAAAACTGTCGCTGGCCATATCCACACCGGACCTTTGTTTCACTTTAGACAGTCATGGCTTCTCCCAACGAATCCTGGGAAGTGTCGTTTGTGAAGGGTGCTGAAGGTTGCTAGGAGATGCCCTTTTCCCATTATGGAGCTATAATCCTCAGAAGAGGGGGTGACTGTTAAATTACTCTGGCCACTGGAGCTCTGTCAGAGGAATAGGAGTCTCCAGATATCTCTCATCACCCTTCACAAACTACACTTCCCAGGTTTCTTGGGGGGAAGTGTCTAAAGTGAAACAAAAGTCTGGTGTGGGTGTGGCCCCCTGATTAGCCAAGCCAAGCAGCTGTGAGTCTGGCTTTTAGAACACTGGTGTCTGGTTCTTACTGAGCATGCCCAATGTTATGATAGACTTCAATGATTAATTTCTTAAATCAATTAAAAATCAGGCATTTTTTAAAACTTTTAAACTGCAGAAGATGAAGGTCAGAAGATGAAGGTCAGTAATAGGATTACAGGTACTCTGTGAACATGGCTGATATTTAATTAATTTCAACAAATTATGAGGTCACTGACAGGAAAAAGTCCAACAGGGGTCTGGATTTTTTTCGTTTTACACTTTGAACTCTCAATTCTCTTTGTTGTGTGTATTGCCAGGAAAATTTAGGGGGTAGTTAAGCAAGCGTTTCTGATTTCAGGACTATAAGTTTTGTAAGGTTTTGTTTTGAAATGTGCTTATGGGAAGCAGCAAAATGGCATGGGGGTATTTTCAATTTAACATTGCGGAATGTGAAAAATCCATGCTGGCTATAGTATAGTATACATACTCTTGTGGCTACATAAATACAACCACTCTCATGGCTGTATACTATATGGAATAAAGCATAAGTTACATAAAAAACATAACATAAACATAACATAAGAATCAATGAGCAGGCTAGGCTTGGACTCTTCTTCCTAACATCTAGTTTTCTTACCATCTACCACTAGTGCAAAGCTGGTAAATGTAACATAGATTAATTTTATCTTTAGGGGACGCATAAACAACCCTCCATCTGCTCAGCAAGCATAAATAGGGGATAGGATAATGTTAAAATCTCCATCCTATGTACACAGTTTGGAATAAGCCCCGTTTAAGTCAGTGGGGCTTGTTTTTGAATATACAAGCTACACAGTTTCAATTCTAAGTGCATTTACTAGGAAGAAGTCATTAACCCACTTCCAAATAAACATACATAGAACCAGATGGTTAATTCTAGTATTGTGGTGTGGGAAACGGCAATCAGAAACTGGTATTTGAACTTACTGGTAAAGGACACACATTTAGATCCTGCAACATTTAAAAAAAGTTTTTTTCTTAATTTCTGTACAGACCCATACAGGCCTGTAAGGGCAATTGTTCTTAATTCCCTTTTGATCACTTGCTTTAATCACTCTCATCAAGCCTTCCAAGTTATCCCTTCGGGAGTCAAGCTATTTGCATTACTACTTTCACAAATACTTCATTTAGTTGCCAGTTGTATATTAGACTGACACATGGTCCAATGGTACACACAATCCAAGTGATTGCTTGGGGTGACAAGTGGGGTGTGTCAGATGGCAATGAGAGTGACTGGGATTAATTTCTAAAAATGGAAGCCTTAAGACCTAGCACCTACCTGGAAGTTGTAAGCCATAGCCTGAATATTCCCCACTTAATTCCATCTAGCAGGCTTTAGTGGGCATCAGCAGTACAGATAATATTTTAAAATTAATAGATCAGGTTGTCACACAAAACAATAGCTCAAGCTGCAGCGGTAAGATAAAGTATTTAATGAAATTCAGTTGTCTTTTGTACACAAGTATGCTTCATCAGGATCAACAATACTTTTTAATTACTGTACTTTGGACCCTATCCATTTGCAGCATAGAAAATGGCAACACTGCTCCATGCTGTGCTCTCTTAATTTAACTTTGGAGTCTTTTGCTTGATGCTAAGACAGCTGCTTTGTATCACATAGAACTTAATTTCAGAGGTATCACACACAGACTCTTGTTTTATGCAGATCTTGTCCTAATGGTGCTCCAGAGTGCTATCTTCTGAAGTGGACACACCTTTAAATATACCGGCTTTCATATACTGTTAACTGGAGAAAATGTCAAACAATGCCACTGAAACAATTCATCCCAGTGTAAATAAAGGTACAAGCAAACAATGTATAACTTTTTCACAACACAAGGTTTTATTTTTATTCTTTATTCTTTCTATGGGCTTCTCCACATTTGGGCATTATTAGCTGTTAATCCACTTTCCCCCATTCGAATTAGACTGGAAGACCCAAACATATTTGAAATTCTATAAAACTTTAAAGCTGACAATGAGGGCATTGAACTTGTCAAGGATTATCAATATCTTGGCACAATTGTTCACCAAAATGGAGATAATAGTCAAGAAATTAGAAGAAGGCTAGGGCTGGGGAGGGCAGCTATGAGAGAACTAGAAAAGGTCCTCAAATGCAAAGATGTATCACTGAACACTAAAGTCAGGATCATTCAGACCATGGTATTCCCGATCTCTATGTATGGATGTGAACGTTGGACAGTGAAAAAAGCCGATAAGAGAAAAATAAACTCATTTGAAATGTGGTGTTGGAGGAGAGCTTTGTGCATACCATGGACTGCGAAAAAGACAAATAATTGAGTGTTAGAACATATTAAACCACAACTGTCACTAGAAGCTAAAATGATGAAGCTGAGGTTATCATACTTTGGACATATCATGAGAAGACATGATTCACTAGAAAAGACAATAATGCTGGAAAAACAGAAGGGAGTAGAAAAAGAGAAAGGCCAAACAAGAGATGTATTGATTCCATTAAGGAAGCCACAGACCTGAACTTACAAGATCTGAACAGGGTGGTTCATGACAGATGCTGTTGGAGGTCACTGATTCATAGGGTCGCCATAAGTCATAATCAACTTGAAGGCACATAACAACAACAGAAGGAACAACTTTGGTCTTTCCCGCTCATACCAGTAGACATTCCCTTTTGTGTTTGTCACTGCCTTCTAATTTGTTTATCCCATTATGTTGATTAAGTACTGATAGGGTATGTGCATGGCTAGCTGCATGCACACCTTTTTTTAAAAAAAATTCTCCATCCAGGATATGTGTAAAAGCATAGTCAGGCAACTATAAATTTGCTTGTGCAGTCTTCTGGTTTTGTGCAAATCTGAGGGAACAAAAGAAAAAAATATATATAAGGATAGGCGTGCCTGAAATAGTTATGAACTTGGCCAGAAAAGAAATGAAAACATGGAGGAAATACTGGGTGTGGAAAGCAAAAGGTGATGATTGAACCACCCACGCAAAAACACCAAAACAAATTGTCTGCAACCCCAAGTGGAGTGGTTTGCAGAGCTTGGAAGTAACTCGTTAGAAATAACGAGTTACTTGTAATTTGTTACTATTTTGCATAACGAGTGGGTAACTTCGTTACATTTTGTATGTAACAGAACGAGTGTTAATTTCATTACTTTTGAGCTGCAAATGTAATTTTTTTGCGTTACATCTGGACGTTACTGGGGGGGGAAAGCAGGGGAAATCATCTGCTGCTGTGATTGGTGGAGGAAAGATATGTGCCTCAAACTGGGCTTCTGTAGCAGAATGGAAGTGAAGAGCTGTGGAGGTGAGTGTATGTGTTACCCTTTCCAGCCTACTCTCCCTGCCCCCCCCGCTCATCCTGCCTCCCTCAGCCTGCTCGCCCGCCCCCTCTGCTCTTCCTGGCACCCCCTGCTTGTTCTCGCATCTCCTCTGCTTGTCCTTGCACCCCCTCCGCTTTTCCTTGCACCCTCTTTGCATCCCCTCCGCTTGTCCTTGCACCCTCTTTGCATCCCCTCCGCTTGTCCTTGCACCCTCTTTGCATCCCCTTTGCTTGTCCTTGCACCCTCTTTGCATCCCCTCCGCTTGTCCTTGCACTCTCTTTGCATCCCCTCCGCTTGTCCTTGCACTCTCTCTGCATCCCCTCCGCTTGTCCTTGCACCCTCTCTGCATCCCCTCAGCTTGTCCTTGCACCCTCTTTGCATCCCCTCCGCTTGTCCTTGCACCCTCTTTGCATCCCCTCCGCTTGTCCTTGCACCCCTCCAGAGAGGGTGAAAATTGGGAACTGGCAAGAGACTAGGAGGTAGGTGCAGTCTCATACTTCTGTTTGTGTGTTTTGCTTCAGTTATGTGCCTCTCATAGAGCGACTTTCACTAGGCAGCAAGAGATGACTACCCCAAGCAACTAATTTGGGGCACCATGCAACACATTATTAGCTATTTTAATTTTTGGTTGTTGTATATTTACTGTCAGGAAGAGGTACTTGTGAGATTTTCTGCCTCAAATGCCAACATAACTTTTCAAGCTATGGTACTATGACCTTGACTTGGGGGCAGGGCACCATTTGCTCTTCTGCTTCAAGTAGCAAAATGTCTTGGGCTGCACCTGCTTGCAGTCATTTCACATACTGGACAACTAACATGGCTTTTTGGTGAAGGGCAAGAGAGAATAAGACTGTTATCTCAAAAACAGTTGTGCTTGAGGAAAAGATGGCAAACATATGTAGAACTGAACTTTTCTGCAATAATATAGACATTTGCATAGGGTATTTTTTTCTACTCATGGAATATTAAATCTTTAAGTCCTAAATCCTTTGTCATCCCCTCTCCTTTGTGCACACCCTTTACACTGTCTTTCTCCCTATGCATGTAGGTCAAAATGACAACTGGTGTAGTTTGGGAATTAACAGAATGAGAGCTGAATTACAACTCAAAAAAGAACTTCCCTGCTGGTGTCTGCTACTGATGTGGGGGGCATTTTGTTAGGGAGAAGTGATGAGAGGGGGTAATTTGCTGCTGAAACTTTTTATCTGCAACCCGTTCCCTGGCCACTTTCCCCTAGCTGATGGAGGTCAATAAGGAAAAATATGGGGCATTGCACTGGTAAAGTGGCAGGCATGGAAAACAGCCCCTTCCATCTATCTCCTGCTTCACCTACCCAAATGCACCCCAGCAAATGCTTTGCACATTGACAGCACACATTTAGTTGGTTTTCTGGTATTTGCTGCTGAAAGTGTAGTTCCATGCTGGGTGCAGCTGGGACGTTCTGAGTTCATATCTTACCACAGCCATGAACTCGCTGGATGACCTTCTGGCCACACCCACGCCAGACATTTATGCCACTTTAAACAGTCATGACTTCCCCCAAAGAGTCCTGGCAAGTGTAGTTTGTGACGGGTGCTGAGTGTTATTAGGAGATTCCTATTCTCCCGACAGAGGCATTTTTTTAAAAAAGTAACTGAAATGTAATTGTAGTGATTACTTTTGAGAAAAAGTAAAGTAATCAGTTACTTTCAGAGCAATTGCAATTGTAACTGTAATTATTACTTTTTTGGCCAAGTAATTGTAACTGTAATTTATTACTTTTTAAAAGTAATATTCCAAGCTGTGGTGGTTTGTAGCCTGATTTCCTCAATTGGCTGCATTATCCATGTATCATGTAAACCTCAATTCACAGGGGAAAACCACGCAGATTGGTGTTGTCATGCGGGATGCACAAATTAAATGGGAATGCTAACATCTGCATAGTAAACTCCAGTGTTTATGGGGTTGTTGTATCTGGAAAGCTTTTTGATAACATTTAAGTTAAATTATTTCCCCAAACTGTCTTACAATCTGTTTCTAAATACTGGTTTCCAATTACAACCCAAGGAATTGTTTTACCGAAAGAATGAACACAGTTGCTGGATTTTGACTTTCAGTCAGTTATTGTTAGACTCAGAAGATGAATTTCAATTATTTGTAGCAATTAACTCTAATTGTAACCTTCCCAAATGGCACAATGGCAACAAATCGAAATTAAACACCTACTCGTGAAACTTTTCAATCCTGCAGCTTGTGAAGCCTTCCAAACCTCCCAATCTCTTGTAAAATCTTGAAAGTGCCCAGCCCAGAAACCTTCATATAGATAACAGAAAAATGTAAACCAAACTTGGAGGCAATAAGAGAGGCCTGGACTGAAGAGTTAGAGAAAGGCAAAGTCCCAGAGCAGGTGCTAATAGCACTGCTTCATCAAAACCTCTCTCATGACACATGTGCCATGGGTAAAACTGTTGCCTGTGTAAGAGTTTCATGCATGCTGGTCACATTTAAATGCACTTACAATGTGCACTGGCCCATCCATATGGAATGTTAGCATATCAGCAGTATATCCTCTCCTAGGCCATTCACTGCTGGCTTGCTAACATTACATGCAAATAAGCCAGTACAAAAGGTAAATGTATTTAAATATCGAACACTTACACTGACAACGTGTTCACTAATGGCCTACGTCCAGTATAAATTAATCTTAATGCAACAGAAATGTAAGAATCCACTTTATAAAGGGACTTCTTAGCTGTGATGTGCAATACTGGCTTGTCAGGCCCCTTTGCATGCTCATAAACAGAATCTTTATTCGACCAGGCATTTGTTATTTGAGCCGTTCTTAATATTTTTTAGGCTGCTGTGATTCATATGGTTTTTTGTTATGCTATTTATTACTGGTTGTTTTACCATTAAGGGTTTTTTTATTTTGTTGCATAGCTTATATTTTTACCGTATGCAGCCTTGACTTTCATTTTATCATAGTGCAGTGTGATGCTGGTGCATCTCCCTCACTCCCAGCCATGGAAGGGAACAGATCAGGTTGGCCAAGATTGCTGGCACCCAATGGTGACTTCATAGGTGCGCACCATGTGCTCGCCTGACAGCCAGCAAGAACCGCAGGTGCAGCTGGTCAGGGATGGTGTGCGTGTGTGACCAGGCAACAATGAGGGGTGAATAAATGGCTTGTGGAAGAAGCCAAGGAGAAGGGTGAGAGGCAAGAGAAGCATAAGAACATAAGAACATAAGAAGAGCCTGCTGGATCAGGCCAGTGGCCCATCTAGTCCACCATCCTGTTCTCACAGTGGCCAACCAGGTGCCTGGGGGAAGCCCGCAAGCAGGACCCGAGTGCAAGAACACTCTCCCCTCCTGAGGCTTCCGGCAACTGGTTTTCAGAAGCATGCTGCCTCTGACTAGGGTGGCAGAGCACAGCCATCACAGCTAGTAGCCATTGATAGCCCTGTCCTCCATGAATTTGTCTAATCTTCTTTTAAAGCCGTCCAAGCTGGTGGCCATTACTGCATCTTGTGGGAGCAAATTCCATAGTTTAACTATGCGCTGAGTAAAGAAGTACTTCCTTTTGTCTGTCCTGAATCTTCCAACATTCAGCTTCTTTGAATGTCCACGAGTTCTAGTATTATGAGAGAGGGAGAAGAACTTTTCTCTATCCACTTTCTCAATGCCACGCATAATTTTATACACTTCTATCATGTCTCCTCTGACCCTCCTTTTCTCTAAACTAAAAAGCCCCAAATGCTGCAACCTTTCCTCGTAAGGGAGTCGCTCCATCCCCTTGATCATTCTGGTTGCCCTCTTCTGAACCTTTTCCAACTCTAGAATATCCTTTTTGAGATGAGGCGACCAGAACTGTACACAGTATTCCAAATGCGGCCGCACCATAGATTTATACAACGGCATTATGATATCGGCTGTTTTATTTTCAATACCTTTCCTAATTATCGCTAGCATGGAATTTGCCTTTTTCACAGCTGCCGCACACTGGGTCAACATTTTCATCGTGCTGTCCACTACAACCCCGAGGTCTCTCTCCTGGTCGGTCACCGCCAGTTCAGACCCCATGAGCGTATATGTGAAATTCAGATTTTTTGCTCCAATATGCATAATTTTACACTTGTTTATATTGAATTGCATTTGCCATTTTCCCGCCCATTCACTCAGTTTGGAGAGGTCTTTTTGGAGCTCTTCGCAATCCCTTTTTGTTTTAACAACCCTGAACAATTTAGTGTCGTCAGCAAACTTGGCCACTTCACTGCTCACTCCTAATTCTAGGTCATTAATGAACAAGTTGAAAAGTACAGGTCCCAATACCGATCCCTGAGGGACTCCACTTTCTACAGCCCTCCATTGGGAGAACTGTCCGTTTATTCCTACTCTCTGCTTTCTGCTTCTTAACCAATTCCTTATCCACAAGAGGACCTCTCCTCTTATTCCATGACTGCTAAGCTTCCTCAGAAGCCTTTGGTGAGGTACCTTGTCAAACGCTTTTTGAAAGTCTAAGTACACTATGTCCACTGGATCACCTCTATCTATATGCTTGTTGACACTCTCAAAGAATTCTAATAGGTTACTGAGACAGGACTTTCCCTTGCAGAAGCCATGCTGGCTCTGCTTCAGCAAGGCTTGTTCTTCTATGTGCTTAGTTAATCTAGCTTTAATAATACTTTCTACCAGTTTTCCAGGGACAGAAGTTAAGCTAACTGGCCTGTAATTTCCGGGATCCCCCCTGGATCCCTTTTTGAAGATTGGCGTTACATTTGCCACTTTCCAGTCCTCAGGCACGGAGGAGGACCCAAGGGACAAGTTACATATTTTAGTTAGCAGATCAGCAATTTCACCTTTGAGTTCTTTGAGAACTCTCGGGTGGATGCCATCCGGGCCCGGTGATTTGTCAGTTTTTATATTGTCCATTAAGCTTAGAACTTCCTCTCTCGTTACCACTATTTGTGGGAAGCAAGGGAAGGAAGGAGAGAGGGAAGGAAGCAGAAGCTCCAGCAGCAACAATCCCAGTAGAAGATGGGCAAGGGTCAGGGAGGAAAGGCACGGGGGAAAAGGAAGAGGCAAATAGACAGTGGAAAGCAAGCCAGGGAAGTACCCTTGGGGCATACTAGGGACTTGGTGTTAGTTGTTCTCAAGATCTGGAGGAAGGTCTGCCTATCAGAGGGATCATGAGGCCAATTGCCGCTAGGGAAGGGGAATTTATGGGAGCAGAACCGGACTTCAGCTGCATCAACGTATCCTACAAACGTTCTGCCAGAGGAACTATCGAAGCTGCACAGAATACCTGAGAGTTGCCCAACCACAGCCATGTCTTCTGCCGCCTTGGCAACATTGGCCCACTGGAAGGGAGAGGCAAATGTGAGCAAGAGGGACATCAAGGTGGACAGAAAAGCATGAACAGGGACCTACAAAAATGAGCTTGACTCCTTGAGGCATTGCACAGAGATGAAGTATTCATCTGCCTCTCAGCATCTGAGAATGCATATAGAGATACTCTCTCTGCCCAGATTGGCTTGTTATTTGCTTGAACGACTAGGCTTTCAAGTGAAGCAATTGGTGAGCCAATAAAGTCAACTTCAAATACATCTGTGTGGGATCTCCTTTCCAGGTCAAGGTACTGTTTACGGGGGCTTTGACATGTCCTTTCACGGTGACATGACGACTCATAAAAAGGTCACGGTATAAATGTCCTAAAACACACGAACAAATATGTTGCAACATATAAAGGAGGAAAAGAAAACAAGAGAGAGAGGTAGAGAGGTAAGAGCAAAACATATAGTATGTAGCAAAAATATGCCATATCTAAAGTTGTGTAGTCCACCAAAAGGCTTGGACTGAGAGCCAAGAACTCATACCACATTTTCCAGCTAAGATGTGGACCCAGAGTGGAGACTATAGTCTGGGACAGTTCTGACTACTTTGCTAGCTAGTCATACTCACTGTCTAGTTGCTGTTGGGGTCTCATATTCACATGTGGCTGCAACATGCTTACTGGCACTTTCTTATCATCATGTAGGCACATAAGCATCTTGCTTACATGCATGGCTTCAGCATGGCTAGACTTATGCCATGATGTGCTGACAACTTCAATTAATTTGTGATTTCATTAAATATGTATATGCCCTGTTCTTCTTTATAAAATAAACTCAAATCAGCTTATACAAAATTATAAAATAATAAAACACAGTAAAGTTACAATAAGCACAGCTCAAATTACTAAAACGAATGGCATGCTGCTGCCATTTTCTTCCACACACAATGCAAGACAACGAATTATGGAAATGAGCCTAGGATTGTGCCAGAGGCTTCACAGAAAAGGGGGTTTGCAAGGAGGATGTGAAGGAATAGAGAGAAGTAGCATCACATATAAGTACTAGGAGGCAATTCTATGCATGGGGCAAAAAGTGAAAAAGGCAGAGCAAAAGATCTTTGGGCAAATGAAACTGCTGGAGCTGAGGGAGTAAAGGTCATGGGCAGGAATACACTGTAATGTGAAGGCAATGAAAGAAGGGCAGGCAAGGGCATAGAGGGCTTTGAAGGTAAGGTAAAGTTTATGCAGGATCTGGGTGCAAAAAGGAATCCCATGTTGGGATTTAAGGAGCAGCATCATAAGCGGTAACAAGTAAACAGTTCTGGCTGCAAAATTCTGGATGGAAATGAGAGGAGTGAGATGTAACAACAGAAGGCCATTAAGGAGAAAGTTGTAGTAGTAAGGTGGAAACTGGCTAGACCAGGGGTAGCCAACGTGGTATCTTCCAGATATTGTGGAACATCCAGCCAGCATGGCCAATGGTAAGGGATTATGGGAGTCATCGTCCAGCAACATCTGAGGCACCAAATAGACCATCCCTGGACTAGACTATAAAGTGAGCCAACATTTTCATTAAGGAGGTGGATAGGAAGGACCAAAGTTTCACAATGTCTAGGAAGTAGTGACAGATTATGGAAAGCAAAAGAGAGGGAGGAATTAAACCCAAGGCAAGGTTGTCTGGAAATATATCATGAACTGTATCACATGTTAATAACATCTGCTTCCTGCTGTTCTTGTTCTGATGTGCCAATTTTCATTATGGGTGTCACAAAATATTGATTTAGTAACACAAAATTACTCAATGCCAATATAGAAGATCAGCTTTGTGAAAACCAAGCAGCTAGATAAAAGTGGGACTTTCAGCTTCTCTGTATGTTATTTAAGGCAAGTGGGAGATGCTTTGACAGAGCTGGACTGCTTGGATCCAACCACAGATCCCCTTCAGGAGGTTAGGTCCTTTGCTTTCAAGTAAGCAAGATAGTTTACAAGAGGTTAGCCTCCACTAATTTGAAATCTGATTTAAAAACTGAGCAGAATTTTTAAAATGTAATTAAAAACAGCAGCAACAACAAAAGAATCTTAAAACCTACACTTAGGACAAATGCAGCCTTCCAAATAAGTTCATAGAAGAAACTAGCACATTAACATATTTCATTTCCTGTCTGCCCACACATACCCATGTCCGGGTTTGTGGCACATAAATGGCCTGACACACAAAAAGAACCAATTATCTTCTATTTAAAAACAGTCTCCTGGAAACAATTCTTGCTTGTCCCTAGCAGGTGTACAAGTAGTCACTGCTGAATACAGAGATAGTATACTGATCTGTTGTACTGGGCTGTTATCATAATTACTGAGAACATTAAATGTACTGAGTACATTAAAGATTTTGATCACTCTAAAAGACATTATATACATTCTAATTATTACTTTCCGCTGGGGGAAAAGTTGGAAACTTAGATTAAAAGCCTTTATGTTATATTAAGAGACCTGTTCAGTCAGATCAAGGTTCATCTTGATCAGGGGTGGGGCACCTTTTTGTTGTCATTGAGGGCTCCATGCTGGAAGTGGGTGGAACTGGAGCCAATGTGGTTGGGGCCCAGAGCTTGGAAAAGTTACTTTTTTGAACTACAACTTACATCAGCCCCAGCCAGCATGGCCACTGGACTGGGCTGATGGGAGTTGTAGTTCAAAAAAGTAACTTTTCCAAGCTCTGGTGGGGCCAGTGCCAAAAGTGGACAGGGACTCCTTTTTCTGTCTTTCTGCCACCTGTTCTCACTCTCTCCCTGCACTCTCCACCTGTTCTCTCTCTCTCCCTTCCTCCTCATTTCTCCTTGCATGAAATTAGGCCAAGGGCTGAAAGGCGCCCACTCTCGATCTAGTCTAACATCCTGCTTCCAACAGTAGTCTCAAGGCAAAGATGCCTCAAGCCAGTAGTGGCTGGTGACCATTGGGACTAGCAGGGCAAAAGCCAGAGCCAATGACAGGCACAGCCAACTAATTTTAGTTTTGCCTCCTCCTCCCTGTTGAGTTATACAAAGGCAACATTGAAACTAAGGAGGTGGAAGCTGATACCAAGGCCACTGCCCCCTGGACTGGCCGTAAGTAGGAAGGCAGGCAAGTGGGGCCTGGCTGAGGTTGGTGGGGAAATTACAGCCCAATTTGCCCTAATGGACCAGTGTCCACTGCCACAGGGAAATCCACAAGGAAGCCTTGAAGGCAATAGCCCTCTCTTATTACTGTTCCCTAACAAATTACCTCCACATAGCCACAGGAACACACACAGAGACAAAGACAAAGCTTACAACCGGTTCTAGCCAGTTCCAACAGAGGGAAGGGGATTTCCCCCCTACAGGTAAGGCATGTCTCTTAGAGAGACAGGCGACACACTCTACATCCCCTCCCCCCGGCTAAAAGCCATGAACAGTCAAACGTTTGTGCTGAATCACAATTCTGAAGTTTGGAGTCAGAGGTTCAAGCACATGACCTAACTCACAGGGTTGCTGTGAGGATACAATCAGGAGGGGGAGAACCATGTTTGTTTGCCATCTTGAGGTCTTTGGAGGAAATGTGGGATATAAATGTAACAATAAATAAATAAATAAATATTTCATTGGGGGTAAGTCTTTATGACTTCCCCATAATAAAGTAATTGAACTTTGGAGGGCGCTGTACAACTTGACCACTCCTAGTTTGGGTGAAGGTTCCTGAAGGTCTCTGGATGCCTCTGGATGCTCAGATTGTTGTGAACAGTCTTGGGCAATGGATCTCCATCTACTTCAGGGGGATGTCCACTGAATGTATCTTGAGATGGGGGTGGTGCATGTCTGGAACTTCCTCAGATGTCTCTTGTTTCTTCTGTAAGTCATTCCACTTAGTGTTGTCACTTCATATGACCAGGGCTCATCTCTCCTTGCTGTGAAAGAGACAAGGACCCATCCCTGGCTTGTTTGCATTTGGACCTCATCAAAGAGGTGGTAAGGGGTTGGTTCCACTATCATAGTGTGACTTGTGTTGCTGCTGAAGCTGGCGAAGTTGTCTATGTACTCCTGATGGTATTGCCGGAGATAATGTGCCTGTAGTTGTAGGGAGTGTACTGCGTAAAAGGCATCCCATCAAAATTTTGGTTGGAGCAAAGGGGAGACCTGTAATTGGTGTGTTCCTGAGGTTTAGCAGGGCCAGATGCAGATCTGTACCATCTTCATGTGCCTTCTTCATCATGTTTTTTAATGGACCATGCATTCTGCTAAGTCATGAACTGGGGGTAAGATGGGCTCAAGTGAGTCATAATGATACCCCATTCTCTGGCAAATTGATGCACACAGTTGCTTGCAAATGGAACATGGTCAGCCATGATCTCTCTGGGGATCCCATGGTGTGCAAAAACTGCTTTCAGCTTTGCCACTACGGTGTTGGCTGATTTGTCAGCTAGACTGAGAACTTCAGCATACTTCAAGTAGTAATCAACAGGTATGAGCATCCTTTGAGTTAAAAAATGTCAGCTGCAATCTTCAGTCAAGGAAGTCTGACATTTCATGTGGCAGCATGGGCTCTCACTGATTGTTGAGTTGTAAGAACTGATACTGTGGGCAGCTGCCTTCCTATTGCTCAGTGTGGGCCTTCATGTTTGGCCAGTACATGAGGAGTTGGGCTCTGGTTGTGGCCCTTTGGACTCCCTGATGTGCTAAGTGCAACAGCTTCAACATATCACCTCTTGCACCTCATGGAATGTTGATCCTTGACCCATGCATTAGCAATTTATTTTCAATTCGCATCTCATCCTTCATGGGCCAATAGATCCTTAGTTCTGGCTTCACCTCTTTCTGTCTTCAGGGTCACCTGTTAAGGTGTTGAGTCTTGAGACTCTGAAGGACCGGGTCAGGATTGGTGTAGTGTTTCAACTGCTGAAGCATGTGGTCACCAATGGGTTCTGTCTCTGTAATGCCATAAATGACTTTTTCATCAAGAGGTATCTCCGAGTTGTCTTGGGGAGTGTTCACTGCAACCTCTGATAATGTGTCAGCTACAAACATGTCCTTGGAGTACAATTTGTAGGTCATATTGTTGGAATTGCAAGAGCATCCTTTGCAGTCTTGCTGGAGCCTATCCCAGGGGCTTTGTAAAAATAATTTTCAAGGGCCTGTGATCTGACTGGATCAACACTGGTACCCCAAACACATATTGGTGAAACTTCTTCATGGCAAACATGATGGCTAGAAGTTCTTTTTTAATCTGTGCATAGTTTTGTTCAACCTGAGTTAGGGCTCAAGAGGCATAGGAGATTGGCTGCTTGTTCTGCAACAGACCCACACCTAAGCCATCCTTGGATGCATCTGCTTGAACTTCTACTGGCTCTTTGGAATTGAAGAATCAGTACTGAGGCTATTGTGATAGCTGTCTTCCGGCTGTCCAGAGCTTGCTGATGAATCAAGTCCCATTGCCGTTGCACATCTTTGTCAGGGCTGACTCATTGGGGATATACTGAGAGAGATACCGTATGGTCCCCAGAAGTCTTTGGATGCCCTTCTTGTCAGTTGGTGGAGGCATTTGGCGTATGGCTTGGACTTGTCCACATCAGGTTCCATTCCATCCTTTGAGATATTGTGTCCTATGTACCTGACCTTGTCAACCAATAATTGGACTTTGTCTCAGTTGAACTTGACACCATTCTGACATGCTCTGCTTAGAATTTGTGTAAGGATTGTATCATGTTCTTTCTTTGTTGCTGCAACTATAATCATGTCATTTGCAATTATGTGTACGCCCATAATGTCACTGAAACACTCCATGGTTCTTTTGCTGAAAGACTTCACTTCTTACTTGATGCCAAAGGGCAATCTGCTGAAGTGGTATGTGCCCCAAGGAGTGCTAAATGTACACAGTTCAGTGGATTTCTTGTCAAGCTTGACCTGCCAGTAGCCATCTTTCTCATCCAGCATTGTTTTGCAAGGTGAACTGCATTGCACAACTTCAATAGTATGGATTGAGAAATATGGTCTTTTGATGGTCTCATTTAAGTCTTTAGGGTCAAGACAAAGACAATGTGAGCCATCTTTTTTCTGGGTTATAAGAAGGCCATTGACCTATGCTGTGGGTTTGGTTTTCTGGGAGATGACTCCTATCTTGTTCAAGCGGTCCAGGGCCTTCTTAAGTGGAGCCAGATAGGATTTTATGGCACCCATGATTTACTGGCTGAATAGTGGGGTCTGTGTAGATACGATGAATGCCTTGAAATATGTCAAGTCCCTCAAAATCATCTGGATATGACCTCAGCAAATTCTCTTTGGACACCAGAAAAGTCTGGCAAGTCATTCTGTGCACTCTCCTGATGAAGTCCAGGACAACACAGGCTAGTCTACCCAGTAGGGCTGGTTCATCATTTCCTGTGATGTAGAATGTCAAGGTTGCTTCACATGAGCCTGTCTTGCAAGGTGTTGTGATTGCTCCTGTGGGTTTAATCCAAAAGCAACTGAAATCACATCTGCTGTTGCTCTCTGCACATACACAAGAAAGGATGAGTCTATGTCTTCTGATATGGTGTTTGTTTTAGCCCTGCTGTCTAACCTGCTGGTCGCTGGGACTCTGGCTACATTAATATCAGTAAACCATGACTGCAAGCTGCATGTAGCCTGTAATTCTCTTAATGTGATTTTGGTCCCCACAATTGTGGCACAAAGCTCCATAAACAGGGCAAGCTTTTGGTTTATGTGCACTACCACATCTCTTACAGGACTGGCTCTTTGCTGATGGGCTGCCTTTAGGAGCTACAGATTGTGCAGAAGACCTTTCTGCCTTTTGCACGGCTTGCCTTTGCTTGCAGTCAGCCAAAAGAATAAGCAAATGCGAACATTGCAATAGGCAGAAAGGTCTTCTACACAATCTGTAGCTCCTAAAGGCAGGAAGAGGAGTTAACCTACAGTTAAGACATGTCTCCTAAAAAGGAAAGCAACACACTCTGCAACAGGGAGTTGCCTAATATCAGATCAGGCTATTTTGTCCTCCCAGCCTAGTATTGCCTACTATTATAACTACCAGCAGCTTTCCAGCATCTCAGGCACAGGTCTTTCCAGTCACCTGGTACTTGTTGATCCTTTTAGAGGAGAGACACTTCGGAGTAAAAACGCAGGCCCTTCTACATGCAAGGCAGCTGGGTGACCCTTCCAATGATGCCCAGAACAATTGAGGTTCACAGGGAGGAGCAGAAAGCCAATCTTATGAATGCTCTAGCTTAACTCCCCCCCCCACTCCACTTCAGGGGAGGCACGTTCTATGTACGCTTCTATCTTACTTTATCACTTCCTTCCTGGTATTCCTCCCTAATCTACCACTCCCCGCTCTGCTGTAGCCAGCTCAGGCATCAAGACTCTCTCTCCCTCTGCTCTCACACCCAGCGTTTTCTCCCAAAGCACAAATTCCCTCCCTAGCTCGAGTAACATGATGCTCCTGAGCAGGGATACGCTCCTTCCTCTCGTTGCTAAGCGACTGTCTCCTCTTTCTCACCAGAGGACCTGCAGCCGCACTACTCTCACTCTGCGGTCGGCAGCGGGCCTCCTATTGGCCGCCGGGCACCTGCGTCACGCCCTCATTCGCCGGCCCGTGCCTCAGCGGAGCGCCCATTGGGTGCCTCCCTCTGGCCACGCGGCGTCATTTTCTCACACCATTCCTCCCCCCTCTTTTCCCCGTCTCGCCTCGCTCATTGGAGAGAAAGGGGAAGAGGGGCAGGCTTCGGCGCGCCGGCCTCTGATTGGATAAGGAGAGCTGCTGCTCACCGGTTTCAAGCAAGAGCCTTGGCGGCGGGGCTGGTTTAAAGGCGCATCTCCAGCCGCTGTTGTGTTCTATTCGGAGTGCGGAGTCTAGAGAGACGCAGGCACCACACGGAAGGAACCATCGCTGCACACAGGTGGGTGGGACCTTATTTCTGTCGAATGCAAGGAGCCCCCCCTTTTTGGTATAGATTGAAGCATCCTCCCTCCCCGGCAAGGTGAGCTAACACAGAAACCTCATGTATGCCTACTCGGGAGTGAGCCCCTTAATTCGATGGGACTCACTGCCGGGTAAGCGGTGTATAGGACTGGAGCCTAAGGCAAGAATTCTGTATGCAATTACCTGGGAGGAAGCCCCATTGAACTCACTGGAGTCTCCTTCTGAGTAAACGTGCGTAGGATTGCAATCTAAGAGAGGCCTCTGATTTTCCTCAGATCCTTAGTTTTTGCATTTCGGCTGCTGGAGGAAAACTTAAGCTAGGCACAGTTTGAGGCCTGCTAGTGTCTAGAATTCCTCACCCTCCGCTCAATAATATTTTAAGACTCTTTTGAATTACTTTCGAAAAGGACTGTGAGAGTTCATGGCTCTGTTACAAAAACTGGACAGGACCCAGAATGTCATAAAGCCTAAAGTCTCTGCCCACAGAGAAACCTCTTCCACTGGCCAAGCTAGTTCGAGGTTATTGGGAAAGGGTGATAATAGCTTGGAAACATGTCAGTGACGGGTCCTCCTCCCAAGAGAGGGTGTGCAGGGGAGGACAGGGAGGAGACTGAGCAATTGGTGGCTGCAAGGAGTAACTCACCTGCCCATTTCATCAAGGAGGCCTTTCTTCCTCTGGGAGACTTTACTGGTCTGCTCTGGACCCACCAGGGTGCCTCAGAGAAGGCAAGCCAGCCCTGCTAGCTCAGGTGTTTGACCTTTTCTTTAGGTGGGGCAGTGGCAGCCCTAGGAGCAGCTGCCTCTGGCTTGCTCACCCACCCTGTTGAGCCCAATCCTCCCCACCTAATGGGAGAGCGCAGGAGTGCAAGACTCTGGCTAGGATTCTTTGGGGTTGTCTCTCTGCGCATGGTGAGGCAGAGCCCAACTCTTCCTGCCCTGCTACACAGAAACAGGGAGAGGGTGAGCAAAAGAAAACAAGAGCTTCTCCCTTGCTTACTTGCACTCACCCTCTGAACAGCTCAGCAGTGTAGATTTGGTCCAATTAGCCCCATGTCACCTAGGCTGCAAGGGTGAACTGGCAGAAACAACTGACATTTCTTTGTCATTCCTTTGTCGCTTTTACTATTTCTTTGTTGCTTTGACTTCCCAACTGGGTTGCCCAGAGAGAGTGCACAGAGATGGGATTAGCCACACCCTGTTGTTGCTTTCTCTCCCTCTGAATGGCATGGCAAATCCAACCGTAATCTAAAGGGAAGGGACAGACAGGTAGTCCTTGAAATCATTGCTCATTTTGCCTGAATCATTGCTCATTTTGCCTGTTTTTGCAGATGAACCAATGGCAGCTGTCTTCTTAAGTCTAGGAGGGAGGGAGAGGATGCGGGGATGGGCCACTGGAGTTGTGCATGGCACAGAGCAGGGAGGCATCCACCCAGGGGGTCCTCTTCTGAAGGCAGCAGCTGTTGAACTTCAGCAGTAGTTTGGGGGCCTGCACTAGTGTGCTTTCCCAAGTCACAGGGGGGTGAGACTTTTGCAGCAGCCAGACAGGACTGAAATTACTGGCCCTTTTTATTCTGTACCACCCCAAAGTGATCCAGAATGACAGCATGCCTCCGTACAAAGTGTAGAAGTGAAAAAGCCATGCCAAGCTAAAAATTGTGCCCACAATCAAACACGGCAACCCTGTGGTGCCTGTTTATGAAGTCCCATTGAGTTACGTGGGGCTTAACCCCAGGAAAGGGGGTATTGGATTGCAGCCTGAGTTGAGTTCTGCAAGGGAGCCAAGAATGGGAAAAAGTCATGAGGAAACTCTTTTTCTGATTATCCAGATAGGCTGACCTTTTAGATCTTTGGAGGACTTCTGAAAAGAGGGGCTGGTGGTTTTTTATAATTGAGCACCAGCACTGTTCACCAGTGTCCTGGAGAGGGAAAGGGAGATAACTTGTGCCTCTATTGAGTTCGTGAGTTCTGCAATAAGGAGCGAACCCTTAAAAAGGAGAATCCCCACAATGTGTTTTTATCCCAGTGTTTTGAAGCTTAGGTCTAATGTCAGTCTCCTACCCACCTTGGTACAGTTTTTGTAAGCCAAAAGCGTTCACTATATTCCCCTCCCCAATTATTTTCACGGCAAGACCTCTGCTTGCTTTGATTATAAGCCAGCTGCAGTTCTCCCCTCCCTGTTTCATCACTTGGTAAAAATTCATCTGTCTTAGCAGCAAAGGGTAGAATCCTTGATTCTGTAAAGTCCTCCCTCCAGACAAGCAACACCTGCTAATGTACCATTGTACCATTTAAAACCAGCATAGTTTTAAGCCTTAAAATATAAATCTGATCAACTGGCTTGTTAAATGCAGTAGGGAACAACTGTCAGGTGGCAACTATTGATCCACCTTTGTCCCAGGATGGACAGAACAAGGGTAGAGTTCTTATAAGGCATGTCAATTATCTTAAGAAATTGTTTCTGTGAGCCTAGTGATTGTTCCTTATGTCTGGTCAGACATCTAAGGCTACAGAAGTTAAGCTTCTAAAGCTTCATGGTGGCTGTTGTTGAAATCTTCCTTGGCAACCCTACTCTGGGGACATAGCCCAGGATTAGGCACTAGCAGTTCCATAGGGAACCTGAACTCTAGCAGAGATATAAATTCAGTGCAGCTTTAAGACTGGGTATTTCTACAGTATGGGTAGTCAGCATGGTACTCTTCAGAAGTTTTCGACTCCACCACCAGCCAGCATGGCCAATGGGCAAAGATGATGGGAACTGTCACCCACAGCATCTGGTGGGCACCATACTGGCTACCCCTATTCTAAGGCAAATGAAATTTGGGCATGTGTGCTTTCTTCACTATGCAGGTTGACGAAGGCCCAGATTCGAGTTAGGATTAGGCAAGTATGGTGAAGTTCCTAGCCTGGGTCTGCTGGTATCTTTTACAGGAAAACTGCACAGAGCTGTAGATATGGGATTTGCAATGTAAATAAGCCACCATGCATGTCAAGACAGTACCTCTTCATTTAGATCAGTAATTCTTTACTTTGAAGCATTCTGGGCACAATCCAGCAAAAGTTAAATCTTGATTAAGGCTGCAATTTAACCACGTCTTCTCAGAAGTAAGTCCTGTTGAATTCAGTGGAGCTTGCTCCCTGGTACATGGGGTTAGGATTGCAGCTGTGGCTTGATTCTTACAGAAAGATGAAGTAGTAAAGTCTGTGTCTGGGCTGTATCATTTTAGACAGTTGTGGGGGTTCACATGGAAAGCTCCTCCGTGCAACCCCCCCCATTTAAAAAAATCCCTGCACATAGAAAAAAATTGACATTGGAGACAGGGGTTCCAGTAGCCTTCTCTCAAACATGCTAGGTTTTCTGTTTGTAGGAGTGTTTGCTTTTGTCAGAGAGCATTCAATCACACGACTTCCTACCTGCAAGTCTGAAGTAGTACAGTGCAGACACAGGTTTATTGCCTCCTCTTGTGTTTGTAAAAATTAGGCCTAAGGTGACAATCCTCTACACACACCTCAAGAAGTATATCCCATTGAACTTCCTGGAGCTCAGCTAATGAGTAGCTTGCTTAATGATTGCACTGTCAATCTTAACAAATCCATATGATTGGTCGCAATGGAGCTTGATCACAGCTAACTTGTGTGTTGGATTGTGTCCTGCTGTCTCCACAGAGGCCCCATCTGCATGACACATTTAAAGCAGTATCGTATCACTTGACTTTCCCCCAAAGAATCCTCGTAGCTGTCCTTTGTTGAGGGTGCTCAGAGATGTTAGGAGATTCCTGTGTACCTCACAGAACTACCATTCCCACAGTGGTTTAACAATCCATCTCTCTTCTGAGGGAACCCTGGGAATGGTAGCTGTGTGAAGGGAATAGGGGTTTCCTAACAACTTTCAACACCCTTACCAAAGTATAGCTCTCAGGATTCTTTGCGGGAAGACATGACTGTTTAAAGTGGTATGATACTGCTTTACATGTCTAGTGCAGATGGGGCCATAATGTCACAGAGAGCAAAGGTGATGACCATTGTTAAATTTCTAGGATCACTGCAGTGCTGAGTTTGAAAATGTTCTTTTGATGTCAGAGGGTTTGACAACTTTTCTAAATTACCCCACGCAATGACAGAATATGTGTCATGTCTGGCTTGTCTCCATTAGAAAGAAAAAAATGGGCATGAATAAAGCTTCAGCTAAGAACCTCTAAGTCCCCCCTGAAATCAGTGGGCACAGTTCCATTTCTGCTGGTGAAATCAATGGGACTTAAAAACTGCCTAGTTGTGGGTGCATCATGCACCCTGTTCTTTCTGCTTCTCTTCTTCCCTGGACACTGATCCTTGCAGCCAAAGAGCTGAATAAACAATGTAGTCTGATGTCATTGACTTTTCTGTAATGGATTCATTTAGTACCTCCTCAGTGTACTGTGCCAAAACTTCTAATTTCTAGTGCCTGCCTATTTAATCTTTTTGTACCATGCAATCTGTTCTTGCAACTGATCATATTAGCTTGCCTTAGTATTTATTCTTCACTTTCTTGCATTGTTTGGCTTTGAGAGGCTGAAGCATTCTCACTTCAGCCTGTCTAAAGCACATCGGGACAGCATGTGCCCCTTGAGACTTCTTTCCAGAGGAGTAGCCTGCTACAGGAACAGAGGGGAAACAAACACTTTGTGGTGTCTTAAGGACTAGAAGATTTATAGTGGTATGGTCTTTCCTTGGCCAAAGCCCACTTTGTGAGACTTCTGTAGATTTGATGACACTGTTTTTGTCTTCCTGCATAATTATATTGTTATTGCTAAAATGCTGTGTCTGCGACAGCTGGTAACTCAGGAATGGAAAATTTCTCTTCCTAAAACTCTTTATTTTAGTAGTATTCATCATGTGCCCTCATTCTTTTTTTCTTTCCCCTGAAATGAGTAGGGAGAGATTGGATTGCATACAGCATTTTCTTTCTTGGCTGAGAACTATGCTGCTGCTGTCTAAAAACGTGAGCTGCAAGTAGATGAAAACACATCTCTCTGAATGTGTCTGGCAGTAGAAGAGCTTGGTTTTGGAAGAGCTTGGATTTCCCCGTGCGGGCTCTTGATACCTCCGGATAAAGGGGTGGGGAAAAAGTCGGTAGAAATAAGCTGGAGGACATGTCTGCTTGCCTGAGGCTGACATTGCAGTGGTGAGCTAGGCTGAAACTATGAGCGACGTGGAGTGACAACATAACAATTCAGGTTTTGGATAGTGACTACCAAGGGCTAGGGTGGGGCATTTCCAACTCCCAGGAGTAAAAGGAAGACTGCCTGAGGTGGGGTGGTGGTGGTGGAGAGGGGTTTGGCAAGTTTGCTTGCAGATATGGAGACCCTTACAAATGTGCAACAGTGGCACCTTGTGGCTGTTTCTAGTGCTAGACATTGAGATGTACAAAACTCAAGCCTTGAATGCCAGATAATACTGGAGCAGCAATGATACAGTAAGTTAGGAGATAACTAATGCTTACTATCAGCTATTATTATGGTTATGTTTTCTCAAACATCAATGGCCTTATGCATCTGTCAAGTAGGCGATATGATCATTTTCCAGACACATAGTAGCTATGGTGATAGCTTGTGCATATTGGTTCCCAGCTTGTAGCTAGCAAGTCCTGTAGCTCACTACCATGTGTTGGGTTGGCTTCTGGCATGCTACTGCAATTATTTTATTTCCTTTCCTGGCAACTTTCTGTGCTGTAAATTGTGCCTGACGTGGCGCCCCAAAGAATTGTGTTTGTGGGAGAAGTAAAAAAAATGTAAATGTACTGCCTTCAAGTCGATTCCGACTTATGGCGACCCTATGAATAGGGTTTTCGTGAAGCTGAGAGGCGGTGACTGGCCCAAGGTCACCCAGTGAGCTTCATGGCTATGTGGGGATTTGAACTCTGGTCTCCCAGGTCATAGTCCAGCATCTTAACCAGAATCCTGCATTAGAACAGGAGGGACAGGATGTTGGGGTCCTACAGCTTGGGAACAAATTTCCATAGGTTTTCCCACATGTCCAATGGATGCATTAATCGGACATAATCAAAGCAAGCCTTGAGAAGGAAGCTTCTGACGGACAAGGAGAAGAGGGTGAAGCTGGGAGTAGGAGACAAACATATAGGAAAACCATAGCTTAACCTTCGCGACTTGCGCTGGCCGGGGCTGATGGAAGTTGTAGTCCAAATCTTCTAGAGGACAACAGGTAAGCAAAACTTAGAATTAGACTAGGAGTTCTGTGCTCATGTGAAAACATTATAAAGGTAAGTCTGTGTTCCAGAGTGAGGCTAGAGTTGGAAGGGTCCTATAAAGCCATTGAGTCCAACCGCCTGCTCAATGTAGGAATCCAAATTAAAGCATGTTTGACAGCTGCCTGTCCAGCTGCCTCTTGAATGCCTCATGTTGGAGAGCCCTAGGTAATTGGTTCCATTGTTGTACTATTCTAACAGTTAGGAAGTTTTTCCTGATGTTCAGTTGAAATCTGGCTTCCTATAACTTGAGTCAATTTTTTCATGTCCTGCACTCTGGGGGAACACCATGAAAGACGAAACACTGGCTGTCCAACAACATTCCTGAATGTTCCTCCTACCTCAGCATCTCTGTGTTGCAGGGGTGGGGGAAGCTGTGGCCCTCTGGATGCTGTTGGGACTCTTGACTTCCATCAGCCTCATCCAGTATGGCCAATAGTCAAGGATGATGGGAGGTGTTGTAGTCCAGTGAAATCTGGAGGGCCACAGATTCCCTGTCCCTGTTGTAGAAGGGTAAGAATGTTTTGTTTTGTAAATGTCACTGAGGGCCAAAACAGACATGATGTGGAAGATAGGTGATCTTAGCCCTGCTAGGTGCTTGTATCCCCCCCCCCCGAACTTATCAGCAGCTGATTTCCCCATTGAGAATAGGGGAAACGGAATGCAGGAAGGAGGAAAGGGGGTGCAGCTATTCTTATCAAAATCCAAGCATTCCCCCTCCAGCTGCTTTACATTTAAAAAATGAAACTGGGAGGCTTGATCGTACTTCCCTTTTTTATATGTAATTTGGCCCTAAGTTCATAAGGACTGACTCTTACTTACCCTGTGGAAAGCCTGTAAATGTGACTGCTTTGGAATAAAATTGCTCATTACAAGTTCCTGGAAAACTAATGCCCTGTTTTCTCAGCATCAAGGAAAAAAACCAGCAAAGTACTTCCACAAAATTAGTACTTGAACAAATTTATAGAAACTCAAGCTCTTTGGCTGTAATGTACGTGGAAAATGTCTCTGAATCATGGTTCCCACAACCTCTACATATAAATAAATTGCTGTGGTTTGCAAATAAAGGTAGTAACGTACTAAGCTTAGGACAGGTTGCCAGAGAAAGCCTCTGCGATGCACATGAGCCCACTGGCATCAGTTTGGCAGCCCCAAGTCTGATTTAACAAGTTTTTGTTACATCAGCCAGGACTCCATTACTTAATCACAGGTATTCATGTTCTGTATACTGATGGTGCTTCTTAAAACCTTTTATAATTCCTAGGATGTGCTTTAGCTACTCCCTAAAAGTGTTCCCATGATATCTTGGTGAGTTTTTTAGAATGCGGCTAGAGCATTGCTTCTCATCAGAATGGAGTAGCTGGCTGAGCAGCATTGCTCAACCTTTTCAGTATAGGCTGCTGTGATTGGAAGACAGATGGAGTGAGTGGAAGGGTGGTGACGGAGCCATAGAGCCTTTTTGTGGGAAAGATACATGCTTGAATGCATTGTTCTGGTTGTTGTTATTGTTTGACTTCTTCATCGCTTATTACCCAAAGGTCTCCAGGCAACTTACAACACATTAAAAATCTAAACATAAATACATAATACCATAAAAAAACAAACAGTCCCCATAACAGCTTGGCAGCACAATGATAACAAAACAACATCATCTCAATCGATCAAATGCCTTGGGATTGGGGAATAAGTCTTTAAACATTTGTTTTAAACTATTTATAATACTGTATTTTTGGAAAAATAATGCTGTGTCCTGTCCTGGAATCTTATGGCAAAGGGCTGGTGGTAAATCAAATAATGAATATTGGGATTTTTACACTGCTTATTCATCTAAAACCTCTAAGCTATTTACATAAAACATAGCACTATTAAGGTTCCACAATGAAGTTCTGTTCTTGCCAAAAATGGGAGGGGGGAGGAAATGTATTATTATTTTTAACAGGATTTCCCCCTCTTCTCAAACAGATATAAAGAAACAATTGTTTTTAAAGAACATACTCATCCTGAATTGACACTTTCTTGTTGGGAAGCTTATGACCATTTCTTCAAAGCTTCTAAAGAATCCACCTAGTCAAGATGGAATATAGAATATAGATTAATGTGTGTGAGAGAATTCTGTATCATGCGATATTTGACTGCACACACACCACTTTTAGTTCTCCCTCTGAGTTTACCTTTAACCAAATTGTTATTACCTTTCTAATGCGCTCAGTTTCACCCAATACTCATTCTTTACATTATCAGCAAAAGCCTGTTAAGAGTTCTTTAATTTATGAAGGATCGTGTTTGTTTGTGTGTTAGTACTCTTTTTAAAGCCCAGCAAGCAAAATGGATTTTTCCAAGTACCTATGGCTTAAAAAAATTCAGAGCAGTTTTCAAAACAAAGCCAGTATAGCTGCTAGGCTTTGATTTTCCTTAAAATCCCAAGTACAGAACATATACTAGATGTACTGATTAGCATAGTAAGTGGATTGTCAGATGCTGGTTGCATTTCGCCGAAAGGGAACTGCAGTTAAGGATATTGGTGTTACATCTGTTTTAATCCTCAAGTCAGTAATGCAATACAGCTCACTGTCATGCTTTTTTTAAAAGTCCCCTAAAGTGTGTTGTTTTTCCACAGGTAGGATCCTTCATGCCACCTCTACTGAAAGTAGCCCCTCTTAGGCAGCAATCCAATACACTTACCTGGGAGTAAATCCCACTGAACCCAGTGGAGCTTACTTCTGAGTAGACTTGGATTGTGGCCTTCATAAATTAGGGGTTGCATTCAACACTGCACATGTGGAGTTCCACTTGTGCAATGACACTTGCCTTTCTGCTTCCTGCCTTCCCCCCCAAACTGCTTCGGAGGGTCTCCCAAGCCTCTGGAGCAGATTTTGAGGGTCCATGGGGTGGCTGCAGGGGGAAAGAGAGGGAAGTTCTGCTGCAGAAGGATAAGTCAGTTGTGCAAGTGGAACAAGAGTGTTGGATACAACCATATGTATTTTAGATATAAAGGTATTAAAAGGCCATATGGTAAGATTTCATGTGACCTCCAAGGGGCTATGCTTTAAGTCACAGCTTAAATAACAACTTGTGGGTCTGCAATACTGGAATCATATTTTAAATAAAAGCACTTTGCTATAAACTTATATGGATGGAGAAGCTGTGGCCCTCCACTTGTGGGACTCCCAACTCTCATCGGTCCCAGCTAGCTAAAGGATGACGAGGGTTGTAGTTATACGGCTATAACCCAACCTGCCTTGGGATCTTTATGGTGAAGGGCGAGCAAACCGTAGTTCATCATCTTGGATACAGCGATCAAGAACCGCGGACAGCGTGATAACAGGATGCCTTTTGAATATGTCAAAATACAGAGGCAGGTGCTCTATCTTGCAACAAGTTTAAAACAAAAGTAGAAACTGGCCTCTCAAGATACCCGTGCGTAAGGCAAGTAACTACAGGCAGGGTGGAGGTCTTCATGGATTACATTTATAGAGTACGCCTAGCGTATATTTTTTAAAGGGTGCGTCTAAAATACGAAGGGCGATAATCGGCCATGGTACACGTGCCAGGAAACCAGCGCTGGGGGCGGGTCCGAGTCCAGGCAATGGCGTAACGTGTGAAAGGGTCCTGTGAGCGAGTTGTTACTTTCTAAGGTGGCGGAGACAGACGTTTCTGTCTTTGCGCCGGTTTCATAACATCCGTTACTGACTGCTACTCGCCGCCACTTCCACTCGCCGTTTCTGAAACGCAAATGCGTAGCTTCAGGCGGCGGCGGCGCCTGCCTTTCCTCGGGTGGTATTGCCGAGCCTGCGAGTGGCAGGGAGAGCGCGAAGAGGCGGGGCGAGTGGTTGAGCACAATGCCCAACAACTATGAATGGGTGTGGCCAAGCGGGCAGCGCCGCGTCAGAATGAAGGAAGTGGGCGTGGCTTCGCGGGGCGGCGCGCATGCCCCGCTCCCGCGTTTTCAAGGTGACAGCGGGAGTGGTGTCGGAGGCTTAAGGATGAGGAGCGCATGCGCGCTGGGCTGTGCCGGAGCGTCCGGACCCGGTCATGGGGTTCCGCTGAGTGTGAGTGGCTGGGGGAGGGGAGCCGAGTCGGGCTGGTGCTGGATCTTGTGAACGGGGTGTGAACAAAGAAGCCTGTTCTTCCCTTTCTCGGGGGAGGGGCATGGCGGGGTCGTCAAAGGGAGCAGGGGGCCCTTGTTTGGGCGGCTTGCCTTGACGTGGGAGGAAAGGGTGAGCTGATGCTTCTCTTCTTTAGTTCTGTGCGTGGCTCCTCTGCCTGACAGGGAAACTGAGGCAAAGGGCCCCTGCAGGGGGGGGGAGAGGATGGGTGTGTTAGTAAGAGGGATATCTAGTTAGTCCAGCATGGGGAGTGGGAAGAGGCTTCCTAAGGGAAACACACGCGGATTCCCCTCCGGGAGCCTTTGTCTCAGTTTCCCTGTCGGGCAGAGCACTCATCCGTATGGGCGGGTGCTCTGCCTGACAGGGAAACTAAGGCAAAGGCTCCCGGAGGGGAAACTGTGTTTACTCCCCCGCACAAATAAAGGGTTGCAATATCTAGTTGATTCGGGGGGCCGGGGGGAGAGAAGCTTGCTTCATGAGGAAAATGTGTCCTTGGCTCTTGTTCCACTTTCTCTTTTACTCGCCTCTTAGGAACATAGCGAAGTGCCTCATATTTATCTAGCTTAGTATCCTCAGTGGAACAAACTGGGTTTCAGCCCTACCTGGAGAGGCCAGGAAGTTAATTTGGGACCTTAACTATGTGATCTACTACTGATCTATTTGCTCTCCCTTCCCCTCCCCCCCCATGCTTCTGTATGTGTTTTCTTCGAGGTAACCCCATTGTGTTCAACTGGGGCTTGCACGTTTTCCATATGCCCATCATTGCCGTTCTGGGCTCCTAGTGGGAGGAAGGGCAGGATATAAACCTAATAATAAATAAATCTAATAATAAATAAATAATAAATAAATAAATCTTCTCCTGTAACTTTTAGCAGCCGCCTGACAGGTTGATATTTGACCAGTGAAGGTTTCCTTAGCAGCAGAAGAACGCTTCACCAGTTGTGTGTCTGTCATGTAGGTACAGGTATCTTTCTAGTAACATAGGTGGTCACATGGCAAATGATTGCCACGCTTCTGTGGGTTTTTTGGCAGAATTGTGGAGTTAGGACTGTGTGGTATGTAGATATGAATCTTGTTTTGGCAGGCTTCTGGGGTTTAGGACTAGGGTTGGTGGATGGAATTTTAATCCAGTTGTTGGTAGTTGAATGATATGCTGCTTGTATGGACTCTTAATTTAATGTTCATGTTTTGTTTTAGTTTTGTTTTCTTTTGGATCATCTGTGTAAACAATTGTTTTCAGTTTGGCTTTGTTTGTTTTTTTGCCAGCATAGCTCTGATGCAATAGGCTTTGTCCCAAGAAGCCCAAACCATTACTATAAAGTTTTTTGTGTACAGTATACAAGTGAATTTGGTGTGGAGTGTGATTCACTGCTTTTCTCTACAGGAGCCAGCGATAAAGCAAACCTGTGGTTATATTGCTAGGCTGAAGCTCACTCTTTATGACCTTTTGGCACTGAGGAGCATTGTTAACTTTAGTACTGTGATATTTGGCAGTTGCCCCCTTGTTCCTGAAGGGGTTTTCAAACTTGTTTGGTGTTCTTCCTTAGTCGGCAGAGCATTGTAGGAATCTTCTAAGAGTAAGTAGAGTAAAATGTTTGGTGGTAGTTCTTGTCTGTGGTTTGGAGGTAAGCAGCACATAAAGAGTGGCAGGTAGGAGAGGTTAAGGCCATGTCAAACCAAGTCAAACAAAAACCTAGTAAAATTAAGTAGGATGGCATTCTTCCTTTTGCCCAATGGCGACTCACCTCTGTGAGGAATTTGGGAGGAGCCTACACCTCTCTAGCAAGGCCTGTGTTTAAAGAACCACTACCATAGATCCATCTCAACATCTTCTCAGAGACTGGTGTTAATAGAGGACTATAGCAAAGGATTGGCTTGGAGTGCTGCTGGTTTTGGGTGAGCAACTGATGGGATAGCTGAGATTGTTTTTGTTCCTCAGGATGCTGGGCATTTTTTAATTACTACTATACTTAAAGAATGGGACTTAAAGAATGTATTAGTCACTGTGACTAGATAATTGCCTGACAGGAGAGGTTTCAGTCTTCTTATCAGATGGAGAAAGAAGTTAGATGTTTTGCTCAATGACTGGGCATTGTTATTACTGGTGGGGTAATTTGAGTACACAGATTTTTACCATTCTGCAAAAAAGTTATTTACCTAGCCACAAATACATTTTGATAACTGACATGAGGGATGGTCAGATAAATTACTGGCCAAGAGGAAGGGTATACTGTAGTCAAGCAGCAAATGACTGCTGATTTTATAGATGCTCAGTTTCATGACTTCCTATTACTTTTTTCTGCCTATCATTGACTATGAAGGGTGTATTTCACAATGTCATCATTGACTATGAAGGGTGTTTGAGACTGTGTTGTCCTTATTTCTGTTTTGCATTCCCCTAATAACCTTGGTCCTAACCTCTTCCATTGATTGTGTCTGTAGAGTTCTGTTAAGTTTTAACTACTCACTTTTCCACAAGTAGAGCTTGACTTGAAGGTATCAGCACTTCCTCTGCTTTTGCCTTTCAGCAATTAATATTCAGAGATATGCTGCCTCTGAATCTGGAGGTTCTATTTAGCAACTTGGGCCAGCTTTTTTATTTGCTATTGGGCTTCACAGAAATGAAAATAGGTTGAGGTACATTTTAGCATAAATGGTACCTAGCACACTGGAACCCATGTTGTGTAACTGAATTTTGGGCTGTTAAAGTAAACATAGAAGGCTATATTTAGGCCCCTCCCATTAGCACGTAACTAGCTGTCTTGGCCAATAATAATGGATGATTATTGAACTTGTCTATGAATTTGTCTAATTTTCTTTTTTTTGAAAAGTTGAATCTTTTTTTAAAGTCATGGCCACTTCTTGTGGTAGCGAATTTTATAAGTCAGTTATGTGCTATGTGGAAAAGTGCTTCCTTTTGACTGTCCTGAACTAACGGTATGTAATTAAGTTCCAAAAAGCAATCAATAAGTCATTTATACAATAAAACGTTTCAATATTATACAGAGAAAGAAACAAACAGCTGCAACATAAGATAATATGGCACTAATGGTGTTGGATAAATACACCAATGGGCAAAAAGCCCCCGAAAGTTTAGCTATTATTATTATTTTCCATCATCCCTCTTCTACAGGTAACAGCTGACGCACAAAATCTTGCCACATTAACTGTGACCTGCGGGTTCCTATCTGAGAGTAGATATTCTAAATAAAATGCATCAGACCTTCCTGGGATTTTTTAAAGAATTGAGGTGATGAGATCAAATTGGGAGTTCCAATAGAAAGGAAAATACAGCAGCACATGAGCAATAGTTTCCACATCTCCTGTATCACAGGGGCCATAAGCGCTCTTGTACTGGCACCTTGTTAAACCTGCCTTCTAGCAGCACAGAAGGTAAAACATTGAGCCTAGCGAGCATGAAAGCTTTTCTATACTTGGGAATTGACAAATTTGTCATATAATTTGTTGTAAACATTCTCGCATAATCTTCATAGTTAGAGTAAAGTGCGGCCAAGCTAATGTGATTCTGTAGATCAACGTCCGTGATTTGCTGGGAGACAGCAGTTTTAGCTTGAGTATAGCCTAATGCCATAATAGTGGCAGTAGAAAAACCCAAATACAGCAAAAATCAATCAGTGTAATCAATATTTTTAAAGCATAAATCAAATTATAAAAACAAATCAAAGCCCCACTCACATCAAAACAATAATATTATAAATCCATTAAATCCATAAGAATGAATTTGATAACAAGGGTCTTGCTTCTGGCCTTGATAGCCCCACTCCATGTCTCTGTACTTCATTTGTGCAATGATGTGAGCTTCATCTCTGTGGGATGATCCTATGCCACTGGGGTGTGGATGTGAATATTGTTTCCAACCATGTGCTTCAAATATCTGCATCATCATATGCATGTTGGATGAGGCAGATGGAACCCGGGTTGGTCCCGCACTGGAGCAGTATTGGTCCTCTTGCTGGTCCTAATTTGCTGGCTGATAGATGGCCATGGCAGCCAAGGGAAGCCCCAGAAGTGATGCAGAATAAACAGTCCCACTAGATGGGCCACTGGCCTGATCCAGCAGGCTCTTCTTATGTTCTTATGTTCTTAAGGGCAGGATATAAATTTAATAAATAAATAAAAAACCCTGTACACACTAACTAAATGCATTGGTACTTGCATGTAAATAAAAATGCACAGGATTAAGCTGCGCATCTGTGTTTGCAGTTTTCAACTAAACACTAGCAGCTTTTTTTATTTTCAGCTGCACCACCATGCCTGGATCTCTTCCTGTTAATGCTGAAGCCTGTTGGCCGAAGGATGTGGGGATAGTTGCTTTGGAGATCTATTTTCCTTCCCAATATGTTGACCAGGCAGAGTTAGAGAAGTTTGATGGCGTGGATGCAGGGAAATACACCATTGGCTTGGGCCAGTCCAAGATGGGCTTCTGCTCAGATAGAGAGGATATCAATTCACTTTGCCTCACTGCAGTACAGAAGCTTATGGAGAGGAACAATCTCTCCTACAACTGCATTGGGAGGCTTGAAGTTGGAACAGAGACAATCATTGACAAATCCAAATCTGTAAAGACTGTCCTGATGCAGCTGTTTGAAGAATCTGGCAACACAGATGTGGAAGGCATTGACACAACCAATGCATGCTACGGTGGTACTGCTGCACTCTTCAATGCCATCAACTGGGTGGAATCTAGTTCCTGGGATGGTAAGTTTGAAATCACAAGCAAGCAATATTTCTGAGAATTTGCAAAAGGAGACAAGTGTGGTAAATAAAGTTCAACACACTTGTGGCTCAATCTTTTGCTGAGAAGCAGTTTTTCTAGCCTGAAATTCCCAAGGGCTTCCATGCTGCACCTTGGTAGTTATCTTCCATGAGAATCAAGGTGCAGATATGGGGCTTTTTAAAAAAAAAAAACCCAATTCTCCAGAGTAAATGGCAATAGTGTCTTCCCTGGCAGAATTCTCCGTGTATGCACCTTAGCTATTAACTCCTCTGCACAAATCAAAAGAAATGAAAGTACAAAAGGCGAGAACTCTGCCAAATCCTCTAGGAAGGCGCAGATGATTCTGTTCCCTGTCCCCACCCTGCATTGGAAAAATTTGTGATATGAGAGTGGGGTTATGCCAACACACCTGACAGCCATGCCATCCTGTTAGCTGCATGTTCAGAGTATGTCGAAAGGGGCTCTGCATGTACCAACAAATGTGTGTATAGCTTATCCATGTGAGGGTGGGCCATGGATTCCCTCTTGCATGGAGGGGCTCTGGATGCATAGAGTCCCTTTTGAAGCACTCCTAATGAACTCCAAGATTGGGATGTTTGGCTGCCAGGCACATTGGGGGGGGGCAGGACTGCCTTTTCAACCCAGGAAATGCTCTCATTCATTCTTTCAATGCATGGGGGTTGAGGTGTCATCTGAACCTCCCTTGTGTTGCTGTTCGCAGTGAATGGGTGTTAAAGAACCCTTACCTACATCTTGACTGTAATGGATGCGAGTCTGAAGGAGGTGTGAGAGTCAGAGAGCGTAGTTAATATTGCTGGCCCTTCAACTTCTGGTCAATTAAAGTTCCTTTTATAAATTGCTGACTAGGGCGCTAAGCTGAATCTGATGATAGCATGTGTTCTATATTGTTTTAAATTTTTAAATTGTGTTTTAAATTGTTTTTAAAAGATGTATTTTAAATTGTATTTGTTTTTAGTTATTATAAACCGCCTAGAGAGCTTTGGCTATGAGGCAGTATACAAGTTTAATAAATAAATAAAAAAAATAGAACCTTGTCCTTCAAAAATACATAGTAAGATACAAAAATAGTATTTCACATCACAGTGTAGAGACATCAGAAGTGGACTAAACAGGGAATACAAAGTTGCATCCTGGCATATAAAGATGTGGAGTTTAGCAGATATGAACTGTAATCCAGCAAACAATAGTCATGAGTTAGTAACATTACCAACTATGGAACAAGAACATAGTCCTGTTTGTCAAGCCCTTTAGATTTCAGAGGGGCTTGGTAGCAGCCAAGTTCTGCTGCACTTTGCTCATGCATGCATAGCAAATTTTGCAAGAGGAAACTACCTTAGTTGGCAGGAGTAAAAAAGGCTGAGGGCTGTGATCCTTTGCAGCTGACAGGCCTATTATGCCAAGTGCTCTCTTCTATAAGCAGAGGGCAACTTTGCCCAATTGTGGAGTAAGATTTTGCAGGAATGCGACAGTGCATCAAAATGCTTCATTACCTGTAAAAATGAGCTTGTGCCCCACTAAACTTGTTAATGATTTCTGTGTACTAAGTCAGCACTTCTGTAACTTGGGAACCATGTTGATCATCAGACAATTGGTTGCAAAGCAAACAAGCTGGTGGATTCTGCTTGGATAACATGTTCTGAATTGGTGACTGTAGCATTATACCTGTACTAGTTGGAACTTTTTCTCTTGGGATCTTTCCCTACTTCCTGGAGACTTACAGTTGTCATTTGCAAAAGGTGTTTTACAAGGCAATTTTGTTGCTTGCCTACAAAGTAATGATCTGCCTAACAAGATGTTTGTAAAGACCAACAGAAGCATGAAGTAGTTTGTAAACTTTAATTGTACTTATTAATGGCTACAGCAGATTAAGATTGACTTGCTGTTACCTTTTCACAATGAACATGGAGCCTAATCCTGTCAATTTTTACTTAAAAGTAAATCTTAAAGAATTCAATGAAACCTGCTTCCAAAGCCATGCATATAGCATTGCAGCCAAAGTGTAGCTAGCAGTTGCCACAGGTGAAAATTACCTTTATACTGCTTTTTCACAGTCTTCTCTTCTGTTCCTTCAGGGCGTTATGCACTCGTTGTTGCTGGAGACATAGCAGTGTATGCAACTGGGAATGCCAGGCCAACTGGAGGAGCTGGTGCAGTTGCTATGCTCGTGGGACCAAATGCACCTCTTATTTTTGAGAGAGGTCAGTTTTCTATCTATGCTGATTCCATTTTATTCATAGAGCCAGATCTGGAAGTATTGTAGCTCAAATAAACTGCTTGTGTGAGCATTCTACACTTGTGGAATGTCCCAAGAACCATCTAGTGCTAGATTGTCCTTTCCTAGATTGCAAACTATGCTAGGTTGCCCTTATGAGGAAAATCAAGCAATTTTCCATTTCACAAAATAAAAGCCATGCACAACTTGCACAGGTCCACACTTCCACTGATCATGTGAGTAGATTGCTTGTGTGAGCAGCAATCTGTGCAAGTGAGCTGGCTGGAACATCAGCCTGTTACAGTACTAAAAGGTAGCTCTTTGTACTGCTGGCTATTCGGTATTCTGGCTTCCTTTTTTGGGCCATATTCGAAAGTGGAAGAATGTTTCCATTCTTCACTACCTTCCATAACTGGTGGGATTAATCTGTGGTTCTCCAAAGATAGGAAAAGCATCTTCTTAATGGACTTCAGTGCAGCATCTCCTTCAAGTCCGGCTTCTTTTCCTTAGGATTGCGGGGGACTCACATGCAACATGCCTATGATTTCTATAAACCTGATATGGTATCTGAGTATCCTGTGGTTGATGGGAAACTGTCCATAGAATGCTACCTCAGTGCATTAGATCGCTGCTACACTGTATATCGCAAGAAAATCCATGCTCAGTGGCAGAAAGGTACGTCTTGCTAGAAAATACCACTGCAGAATGAAGGGCTTTCTTGTTTTTCTGCTTGGGTTCTGTCTTCTTCCACAGCATTTAGAAAACTATCACAATTTAAAAACATTTTGCCAGCCATAGGGTGTGACTGTACAGAATTCTGTTATTGATTTAGGAGAGCAGAGCATCTCGCTTATAATTGCCTACCACAAGCACACTGTAGAATATTTACACATCTGCCCCTGCAGTGTGGGTTTACTGGAGCAGCCATAGTGCTGCTGAGCATGTGTGTGGAGGGCACCATCACCTATATTAGATTCTATTATTTAAAGTATTTTTATCCTGCTCTCCAGATGAAAAAGGCTCCCAGAGTGGTCTGTGGTGATCAACAATAAGATAGCCCTGCTTAGGCTAAGATAAGACAGAAGAAAAAGTTTAGCTAGGAGGAGGGGAAGAAAACCCAATTCAGGCACTCGGTTACAGTAGGGCCCCACTCATACAGCAGGTTAGGTTCCAGACCCCTGCCGAAAAGCAAAAACTGTAGATCAGCTGTAGCGTGGGGGTCTGGAACCTAACCCGCTGACTGCGCCAGAGGAGGAGAAGATCAGCTGTAGCGCTCTGTGGCTGATCTTCCCCTCCTCTGACGAGATCTGCTGGAGTGTGGGGAGCTTCAGCCCCCCCTCCATCTGATCGCCCCGCTGGCGCTTTATTAGCGGAACGCCAAGAAGCGGGGCCTTACTCTACAATGTTCTTCCTAGCAAGGAGGGGCAAAGCAACCTCCCTGTGGCTGTTCCTTTTTTGGCTCCTTCCACTTCCTCGGAGGTGGGGGAGCAGTCTTTTTTGATGCGCTGTTTTGAAGTGGGGTGGATGTTCAAAAGAGTTGACAATGAGTGATGATAATGCAGTAAATAACAGTAATGTAGTAATGAAGCAATAGTTTAAAAGTGGCTCAGTTGATTGGAGGAATTGCTTTGTTTTAAGTAGTTGTACATGGCGTTTAGACTTCAAAAAATGGTTAATAATTCATATAAACTAAGGAAAAACTGAAATGTGCGAGAGATGTAGGATAGGGCTGTGTTCTGCTTCCACTGTTGGAGGCAGTGTGCCACTGTATGCTAGTTGCTGGGAATCAGAAGTGGGGAGACTGCTATTGCACGCAGGTCCTGTATGCGGGTTTCCCATAGGCATCTGGTTGGCCAGTGTGAGAACAAGATGCTGGATTTGGTGGGCTTTGGTCTGATCCAGCAGGGCTGCTCTTATGAGACCAGATTGACTTACAGGAGGAGGTGGTTCAAAGCATATCCAACAGCATGAATGTACAAGTTAAAGTACACTGGAATTAGATGAGTTATGCCGTGCCATAGGAATGAGAAGGCAAGTAAGGGGATGCAAGGATGGGAGGAGGTTGATGCACAATATTAATATGTACTTAATCTCTAAACCTGGAATGGGAAACCCATGGGCCTCCAGGTGCTGTTGGACTCCAGCTCCCAGCATGGCCATTGGTCAGGTAACAACTTCTGGAGAGTCAGAGATTCTACATCCCTGCTCTAAGCAAAGATTTCATCCAAATTGAGATAGGATTCTAAATTAGAGCGCGATATAAAATGAATCTCATATTGTAGAAGTAAAAATACACAAATGTTGGAACTTGCAGCCTGATTTTATGTGTGTTTAGTTGTAAACAAACACTATTGTGTTCAGTAGTTCTTCCTCCCAAGTAAGTGTACATAGGACTGCAGCCTTGGGTGGAATAGCATCTATGTCTTGTTTCTTTTTGTTTCTTCCAGAGGGAATTGACAAAGACTTCACCCTGAATGATTTTGGTTTCATGATTTTTCACTCTCCATACTGCAAACTTGTACAGAAATCTGTAGCTCGTCTGTTGCTGAATGACTTTCTGAATGACCAGACACCCACAAAAGAAAATGGCATCTACAGTGGCCTGGAAGCATTTAGGTAAATAAGAAAAATACTTCAATGCAAAAGAGACTACAAAACATCGAGAAACTCATGTTTGGAATTACCACTAAACTCTTCCTGGCAGCAGCAAATAGCTGTTCAGCTGAATTATGTATCACCTGATTTTATATGCTTTTAGCATAATTTTTTTAAATCTGAAAGCCTTTTCATAGGTTCCTGAAACACTGTTTTGATGTTCATCTTATGCATTGATTTCTTGGAAAACTTTTAAATGGAAAAATATTTTTTATTTTATTTTTGGGAACCTAACACTAGATTGTTGATTACTTAACAATAGCAGACAAACTGGGAGCAGCTAGCTTGATTTTAATATGTGAAGCTAGCCTGGGAAACCACAGAAGACTGACTACTAAGAACCTTATATTAGCTTTTCCTAGTTAATGGCTGCAGGTAATTGCTGGGCAAATTCAGAACGGAAAACAAGGTTATTCTAGAGCGGTAGCTGTAGCTTAATACCGGTAATGTTTACTTGGAAGTATGTCCTGGTATGTTCAGTAGAACTTCCTTCCTAGTAAATCAGTTTAGGTTTGTTGCTGTATTCTGATGCAGCAAATCAAGAGTAACGCATACATTGGCCTAGTTCAGACAATCATATTTTGGCTTTTCCTGAGATGTGAATTAGGTTTTTACATGCATACACAGCTGCTTCTTTCTTCCGTCTGCCTGAATTCAATGTGGAAGTCTGCAAAACCATAGTTTCCAGTTTGGTCCAAAATGGGAAATTGGTTACCAGGTTCAGGACAAGCCAACGTCTTAAAGCATGATTTAAAGTTGCTTTAAAATATTAAAGGATATTGTAGAGCAGGAAAATGTACAGAAAAGGGCAGCCAAACTGAACAAGAGGTCTAAACGTCTTCTCTATTAGGAACGGTTACAACTTGGATTTAGAAAAGAGGTGGGATATGGGGGCGAAGGACATCATGATAGAGGTGTGTAGAATTATTATGCATGGTGTGGAGATTCAATGAAGCTGGATGTTGAGAGTTCCAGGAAAGACAAACGGAAATATTTCAGACAGCACATAGTTGAAACTATAGAATTTACTGCCAGAAGGTATAGTGATGGCCACCAACTTCGATGATTTAAAAAGGGAGTAGGCAAATTCATGGAGAATAAGGCTATCAGTGGCTATATTCATGGTTATATTACTTTCAGGATCGGGCAATATGCCTCTGAGCACCATTTGCTGGGAATCATGAAAAGGAGAGCTCTTGTGCTGAGATCCTGTTTGCAGGCTTCCCGTAGGCATCTGGCTGGCCACTGTGAGAACAGAATGCTGGACTAGATGGGCCTTTACTCTGATCTAGCAGAACTGCTCTTATGCTCAAAGCTGGCAACCAAAGGTTCTGGTTCAGACGAAAAAGGAGACCGTGGTTTTGTAGACTTCTACATTTCATTCAGGCATATTGGGAAGGGAGGAGAGAAATAATAAATTAGCTGTATCAAATTGAAATGGGCAACACTGAAGAAAAAATGTATAACACAGTCTGGATAACTTCAAAAAAACCTAAGATAACTTCAGAAATGAAATAGTACAGAGGTTGCGTGTCTGTAGGTTCCCTTGCCTTCTGGTCTAATAGTCTCTCAAGGTGTCCTAGCTTTTCTTTTAATATGTTCCTCTTGCTATCTTCAGAGATGTTAAACTAGAAGACACCTACTTTGATCGAGATGTGGAGAAAGCTTTTATGAAGGCCAGTGCTGAGCTTTTCAACCAAAAAACCAAAGCTTCCTTGCTTGTATCTAATCAGAATGGAAATATGTACACACCTTCAGTCTATGGCTGCCTTGCTTCTCTCCTAGCGCAGTAAGTATAAAGGGAGGATCTGAACCCGGGTTTGAGGTGTGTTTATAATGATTTGACTGACTTGGATACCAGATTCTTATAGGCCAGGCTTAATTTCAGGTATGGCTCAGCCCCACATCCTCCCTGTGAGATACTAATGACCAGAGTGTTTTTGAGCATGTACAGGGTGCCTTCTCTTCTCCACTTAGTGCCCAGCAGTAGCTTTCACACCGCACATCAGAGGGCAAGAATTTCCAGTCTGAGAGCATATCTGAACCTTGTTCAGTTTGGAACCTTGGTGTTTTGTATCTTTTGGAACTAATCAAGCACTTTCTAAAGACGGTGTACAGAACCATAAAAAAGGGTACAGCAATTTTGCACCCCAGTTGTCACTATATATTTGAGTTAAATAACAAAATTTGGATCATGAAGGTGACTAATTGTAAATTAAAATGATGTAAGTGCCAGCGATCTCTACTGATCAGACAGTGGTAGTGACTGTGGCTACTGTATTGCACCATCTGCAACCTTAAGAAGGTTCATACAATATGTCTGTGCTTCTAATAAAAAACACTGTCTTTACCACTTCAAACAATTAAATTATAATTCAAATTAGAGCTATCACATAAATTTTACCAACATCTGTGTCTCTCTGTCAGCAAACATTTCCTTACTACCTATATGTAGCAATTTGCCTCCAGGCATTATTTTGAGTAATTCATCTGTGTGGAAGTTCAGGTTGTACAGCTGAAGACAGAGGGGAGAAAGTTTGAACACCAGTAATTTTCAACTTGAGACAGAACAAATAGCCTTCAGCTAAAATCCTGTGTGTTTCAAGATAATTACATGGCTGCTAGGACCTCTGCACCAGAAAATGAGGAAATGATCTAAAGGCAGCTGGCACTGAGGATGGAAAAACAAGGAATAAGGGAGCATTCTGTGCTGTAGGCTTCATTCAATAGGAATTCTTCCTTGGAGCTAGACAGCTAAACCTTTTAGACAATAAGAAAATACATTTGTGTGTTAGTCTTCTCTAGTGTTCTTGCTAATGCTTTTTCTTCTCGCATGTAGGTTTTCCCCTCAGCAACTGGCAGGGCAGAGGATTGGGATTTTCTCTTATGGCTCTGGGTTTGCTGCTACCCTCTACTCCATCAAGGTTAGCCAGGATGCAACCCCTGGTGAGTATAATCACTTTTGACAGTTGTAGCATCACTGGTAGTATACAGCCAGCATTTTAATACATGTTGTCCATGCATACAAGCAAAATACTGAAGAGGCCATTAGCAGCAGTTTATGGCCAGGACTATATACACTCTTAATTCTGTACAAGCACACAAAAATGCAGGATTTGGCATTTTGAGGTTCTTGGATGTCATTTTCTAAAAGGTGTCTAGGTCATTTAGCTATGAAGATAGGTGCATATATGTGAGTGCACAATGCCTGATGATCTATAGGAAGCCAGCTGTTTGACTAAATAAGATTCCTTACTGCCCCCAGAACTGAGCAAAAAGTAAAATCACTTGATGAAAATGAGCAATTATATATAAATCTGCTTAGTTTATATAAATCTTAAGAATTTGGAGTTCCTTGATGCAAAATTTGAATTTCTTCCTAGCGCTGATTATACTTAGTTTTGGTTTTGACTGATTTGGCAAAATGGGGATTATTTCTATGCTCAAAGATGATCCCAGAAATATTGATGTAAGGAAATGTTACCATACACCTAATTTCATACCCTGGCATAATCTCTGGTGTTAATCTGTGTAGACAGGGAGATGTCCCAAGTTAGGGAAATTACAACTTACACAACCACTGGTTGCTTGTTACTTGGATCCAAGGGTTCCATTAGGTCACATTCCTTGCCATTAAACGTACGGCTTACCCCATGTTTTCTATATCGCACATCTCCTTTTCTGTTGAAGAACAGAGAAAGCGGTCTCTAAAGCCTAAATGGACCTTATGCTCACTATGAAGCATCTTACATAGATTGGAAATATTGCTTGTGATGATGATGGCAAATCTTGTTGTGGTGTTAAGTGTAACATTGTGCAGTGTACTGTTGGCCTTTAGCTTGTGATCCATTTTGACAGAAGCCTAACTCTTGTTTCTTTACAGGATCTAGCACAGGGATGGGGAAACTGTGGCCCTCCTGATGATGTTGGACTCCAACTCCCATCAGTCCCAGACAGTGGTTAGGAATTTTGGGAGTTGAACAATATCTGGATAGCAACAAATTCTCCATCTCTGATCTAGTATATGGTTTTGAGAACTTGGGACTGCTGTGTTCTGGTAAAACAATTTCACTTCGTTTTGCTAATACGGTTATCTTTAGGTAGCTGCATTCCAAGGAGAGTATTATGGAAGAAGGGCCTCCACACACACTTTCACAGTATAATAGGAAAACCCAGCATCTTGATTTCTTAACTTCTGCTCTTCATTGTCCAATCATAACAATGATTTTTAAGAATAAGTTACTGCTTTCTCTTGCAGGCTCTTCTCTGGATAAAATTACAGCTAGCCTCTCTGATCTAAAAGCAAGGCTCGATTCAAGGAAATGTATCTCACCAGAGGTGTTTGCAGAAAACATGATGCTTAGACAAGAGACTCATCACTTAGGTGAGTGGTGGTGGTCTGCCATAAATTCAGAATATATGTCTGCCATAAATTCAGAGATTATGTCTATTAGACAACAGTGGATGATAAAGCAGACCCTGAAATTTATTTTCTTTTTTGAAACAATAAGGTTGGTTTATGAGCCTTCTGGTTATCATAGGAGATGCTAACCAAGTTGATGGTTATATCTTTGACTTGAAATATTTGGACAACTCAGTCCCTATTCAGCAAGCAAGAGCCTTCTCATTTGGTGCTAAATAGAGGCTTGCTTGTAATCAAGAGGACAGCAGCACCTGAGTCTCAGCTTCCTGAACTTCAATTGAATGACCTCGTGGTGTATCTGAGTATCCAGTTGTGTTCTGAGCACTGACAGAGGAAGCACAAGTGTATTGTCCTCCAAGTTTCAACATCTCTGGCCTAATGTGATAAGGGCGAGGTGGAGGTGTCTCATATTCACCTTTGGGAGGGGTGCAAGCTGTCCTTGCATTTTCCTGTAGTGAAAACTCTGAGATGCTTGCCTTCCTGTTACTCCTGAAGCATTTAAGGAGGAAGCATGACTGGCTTCCTTTTTCTGCACTTCCATGTGATGAGACACCAATCCCTTTGCAGTGCATTTATGTTGTCAAGATAAAAGGAAACAGAACCTTTAAAAATTTATTCTGTTTGTAGTGAGGGCACATACAGTGCTAACTCCTGGAGTAAGCTGTCTGTTTAGAAGTTCTGGGTTTTGTCTTTTTATAGCCAACTATATTCCACAATGTTCAGTGGATGATCTCTATGAGGGAGCATGGTACTTGGTGCGAGTGGATGAAAAACACAGAAGAACGTACGCTCGTCGCCCTGTGCTGGGTGATGGTCCTTTGGAAGCAGGGGTGGAAGTTGTTCATCTGGGCCTTGCTCATGAAGTAAGTCTAAAAAGTCTCCTAATCCCCCCTTTTAACATCCAAGGGCTGGTGTGCCCTTAACAAGGTTGATCTCTTGTTAGTGGTTTGAAACATCAGGAACAGATGGCAGAATTGCACACTCCCTCCCCCCTCCATATTAACTGTGATTAATAAATATGTTGGCACTGATGTTAACCGTGGTTAAGGCTTACCAGTTGCCTTGATTAATCAGGATTCTTAGCCAGTTACAAATCCTGGGTAAGCAAGGAAACTGATGAGCCTTAACTGGCTTAAAGTCAGTGCTAATTGAGGTAGGGGCATGGAAAGGGGGGGCACTTTCCAGGAGCAAGTGCCCAAAGATGTGGTCTACTCCCATGCTCTCAACTATGGTGCCCTGCCCTGTTACATATGGACAAACCCTAAAGAAGGGTGGCTCTCTGCTAACCTTTCCTTTTTTTATTTCTCTTTGTTACCAAAACTAAATTGCAGAATATTAAGCATATGTAGCAGATGTGTATTTGATATTTCAGTAAGTTACCATATTCAGTAATCAATAACCCCTGTCAAATCGCATGACCCCTCCCTTTTACTGATCTTACCTTTTATGGGTATTCTGTCCCCCCCCGCCTCGTTTCTGCAGTTTTATTTTAAATTCCGATCTGATCCTATAATCTGAAGTTTCATAAATACCCTCAGTAATCCTGTCTCAGTATCTAGAAACCTTAGGAAAATAACAACAAAAATGCAAAAAAGAAAAAGACTGGCATTAAGCAAGGCACAATTCCACTGTTTAAAGTATATTGCTTGTAAGTCATATTTATGTAGCTTCATATTCATCTGCAATCATAGATTGGCTACATTTGGACATGGATAATGGCAGAGTGTTTCCTCTTTCCTCTTCTCCCAGGCATTTTAGCATGTGTTTTTAAATTGCTTTTTAAAAAATGTGCCCAGAATGCTTCGGCTATGGGGCAGCATACAAATGTAATAAATAAATAAATAACTCCATTCTTCCTATTATTATTATTATTACTACTACTACTATTACTATTATTATCATCATCATCTTTATTTATACCCTGCCCTTTTTCCAAACTGGAACTCAAGGTGGCTTCCAGATAAAAATAAGTACATATCATTAAGAACCTATAAAAATATAAAACATATAAACATATAAAATCAGCATTAAAACAGGATTAAACTATTAAGATGTTAAAACCAATTAGATATACACTTAAAATACTGCAACCCAGGTTAGGGGCATACAAGTCAAACAACAACATACACCATCCTCTTCAGTCACTACCCTTAAAGCCTTCAGTTCGAAAGGCCTGCCGGAAGAAAAAAGTCTTTAGCTGTCGGCGGAAGGACTGCACAGAGGAGGCCATTCTTGCCTCCCTAGGGAGGGAGTTCTAAGGCATACCCAACTGCTTCATGCTACTGCTGTGGAAAGTTATCTAAACAATTATAATCTACTGTCATCGTTGCACTACAAATCTGGGACATGATCTTCTTTGGGTTTTCTTCTGTCAGTCATTTCTTCCTTTCAGTTAATTGTCTATACAGTTGTAACCAACCCCATTACAAAATGTCAAATTTGAAAATATTGAAAGAAGCCTGTTACCCATCCTTCTCCAACTTGGTGTTTTGGACCACAACTCCCAAAAGCCCCAGCAAGTTGGGGAAGGCTGCTGTAACCTGACATTCTTTGAACAACTTAGATGAGAACACTGCCATTCTCAAACAGATCGAGAAGTCTATATATAACCTATTTTGAGTCCAACTCTTAAACTTCCTAGAAACCTTATTGTGCCCTATAGATTCTAATTGAGAATTATCTGGACTAAATATATTTAATGCTAAGGGAGCAATCCAAACCCAGTTTCTGCTGGGATGGGGGGGGGTAGAATAGGCAGATATCTGGCAGAAGTCCCCTGCCCCAGCTCAGCTGGAGATACACCAGTGTAAGTCCTCCATCTTAGCTTGGCCAGGTTTGGGGTAAGTCCAGCAAAGGATGTGGCAGAAATAGGATGGGGCAGGGGAGACTTTGCCCCATTCCAAATTCGTCTTAGCTCAGTCACATGACCTAGCAATCCAGCGGACGTTACACTCTCAAAGGGTGGTGCAAGTCAAACTCTGTGTTTCAAAGGCTTGTTTTCCCTCTGCCAGGCTTGGGGGCCAGCAGTAGCCTGCTGAAAGGTACTGGGAATAGGGATAACTTACTCTGGCTTAATTTTGGCCAGCGTAAATTATGATGGCTACCTATAGGTTGGATTGCTCTTTTATTGTTACCTAAAGTCTGGGATTAGTGATTATGTCTTGAAAGTAAAATAATTGGCAACTGTGCTTTTTAATAATGTGTTTTAATCTGTGGCTTTTTTTCCCCTCCCCACCCTAGCATATCCCTAGCCCTGCCAAGAAAGTACCAAGAATTCCTGCAAAAACAGACTCTGAAGCCGTTGCTGTTTCCCTTTCCAATGGGGAGCATTAAGACACCTCTGTGAGGTGGGAGTTGAAAAGGATTAGGGAGGGATGGGGATGTACACGGGATTAACTGTTACTACCCATGTTCTGCTGTACAGTACTGCTTAGTTGGAGCATGAAAAACTGTTAATCTTGAGGCTCTGTCTTTTGATGCAGTTTCTTGACATAATGTAGTTTCCTAACACTAAAAGTTTGCTAGCTTCTTGGAACAGAAATGACCAAGGGCTCTTTATGAGAAATGGCTGTTTAAAAAAAAGCATATGATTCAAGAATAGTACTTTCATTTACAGAATGATGGTCATATTATTCTGTTGCAGCAAAAACCAACAGTCTTTTGGCATCTTAAATGTAAGTCTGCAGCAGCTTTTGCTATAATGAATGTTATTTAATCTTTAAGCTGCCACAAGACTCTTTGCGGTTTTTAATTTAAGCTTGGGAAGACTTCAGTTACGCTTGTCCTGCTCTATTTTAACAAATTGGTATCCAGAAGTGGAAGTGAGATTTCTTTTTAAAGCCATTACTGAGAGAAATTATTGTGACCTAAAGCCATTTTTGAATCAATTTATCTTAAATGTTAGGGTCCTGTGTGCCTTAACAGTATAGCACCCAGTCTCTTAAACACAAGCCTTGTTCTACCACTCAAAACATGCCATGTATTTGAAAAGGGGTGTAATTGGCTTGTTTTTCAAGGTGCTATTAATTGGAGAAAGTTTTTCCCCAATAGCCATTATTAGTTCAAACCCATCCAGAAAGGTGGTCCATGACTATCAATCTGGTTTCCAATTGTATGCTTATACCTTTTAAAATCCTTTCTCCCCCACCCTCCTTCACAAACCATTTTGCAAAGCTAAGAAGTGCATGCATTTGGGGGTGAACAGTTCTGCCCCACCTCACCCTCGGCTGCTCATGGTGATTGCTTTGCTTCTTAGAAATAGTTAGGAAATTAATTTCTTTTGAACCTCTTGCATGTAATCTTTTATAAAGGTTACTTAAGAGCAGGCTTTGCTATACTCAGCTTCTACATAATGCAAAGAGCTTGTCAAAAACTCAGTCCCAGAGCTATGATTTGATCCTGAACATTTTGCTCCTCAAACTTCTTTTAGGTGTGTAATGGGATTGTTCTGCAACAGTAACTCTGGCTCTGAAGTCATGTATAGGCAGCTTCTTATTTCGAGATTATTTAAAACTCCACTTTCTCTTCTGTAGGACTACTCAAAGGCTTCAATCCTCACAGCACTTACCATAGAATAGACATGCACAACTTGTGACCCATCAAGTTGAATATAGGCCACTAGCTATGTACAGTGGCTTGGTAGGTGCTTGATAAAATAACCTGTGCTGGCTGCCTGCTAGAGATTGCAAAAATTTGTTTTGTTGAGCATTGGCTGGACATAATACATGGTTGTGGAACGCCTTTGGCTCACAAGTTGTTCTGCTCTAGAATGGTCCCATTTGCTGTCATAGACATCCTTTAGTGTAAGTGCTTTGGTCGTTGCAAGTAAGTCGGGTGGGCTTGAATGAACTGGAACTAAAGGGAAAGACCGCTCCTGCCTTGTAAAATACATTGTATTTTCACTAAACTTACACAATTTGTCCTGTTTTATTTTGCTTTGGAATACTACAAAGAACTTTGACTAAAAAGTCATCCAGAATGAATGTGTGCCAAGTTACAAGATGCAGAATTTTGGGCCTATGTAGATTTTTTTTATTATTAAAGTCACTGAGGTTTGATGCTCTCTCTGCAGCTGTACAGGGTGTTGGAGAAATGATTTGACTTACACCATTTTTCATAATTTTGTGTTCAGTGTTGTGGTGATGTAAGGCAAAGGAGTAGATAATAAGCTCGGTATTTGATATGTTTCCAACATGTGATCAAGTCCATTGCAGGCAATGGACAAGGTAAGATTCACTGCACCAAATTTAACCTCTATAAACCTCACATACAATGAAGCAGATGGCTTGTAAAATAAACACTGAGCTATCTGAACTGCCCATGTTGGTGCTTTCTATCCTAACCAGGCGGGTTTAACTACAGGCAGCCCAGAGGGCAAATCTTATTAATCAGATGAGTTATCACTGGCCTCCACATTTAAGGCCCATAGAGCTAGAATTTGGGGGACACAATGAACCTCAACATCTCAAGTTTGTCACTGAACTTTTCTTTTTTGGTGGCTATTTGAGGAAACAAACCTTTGTGTAAAGCCATTAAAAATATCTAGGCATATAGTAAGATAGCACAAAACTGGCTTTTAAGCTTGAAGTACAGAAGCAAACTTAGCCACTGGCTACACATGTGCATGCAAGTCTGAATTATACAGCCATGAGAGTGGCTATATAACATAGCCAGCATGGATTTTGCATTCTGCAAGGTTAAATTGAAAATACCCCCATGCCATTTCACTGCTTCCCATAAGATCATTTCACAACAAAAACTTACAAAACTTATAGCCCTAAACTCAGAAATGCTTGCTTAACAGCCCTCTAAGTTTTCATGACGATACACCAAACAATCGGAGAGAATCAAGAGTGTAAAATAAGAGGACCCCTATTGGACTTTTTTCTGTCAGTGGTCTCATAATTTGTTGACATTAATTAAAAATCAGCCATGTTCACAGACTACCTGTAATCCTATTACTGAACTTGCCCCATACTCTGGCCTTCATCTTCTGCAGTTTGAAAGTAAAAAAAAAAAGCATGGCTGATTTTTAATTAATTTAAAGAAATTAAACATTGAAGTCTATTATAAGTCAGGCATGCTCAGTAAGAACCAACTGTCAGTGTTCTAAAAGCCAGATTCACAGCTGTTTGGCTTGGCTAATCAGGTAGCCACACCCATGCCAGACATTTATTTCACTTCAGATAGTCATGGCTTCCCCCAAAGAGTCCCGGGAAGTGTCGTTTGTGAAGGATGCCGAGAGTTGGGAGGAGACTTCTGCTCCCCTGATGGAGGTCTAGTGGCCAGAGCGGTTTAACAGTTAGCCCTTCTTGTAGCTCTGGGAGGAGAATAGGGCGTCTCTTAGGCCTCTCTGCCTGTCTAAAGTGAAATAAAGGTCTGGTGAGGATGTGGCCAGGGACAGCTTTGGTTTAAATTTGGGTGGGAGGCTACATGTGCCTGCTGTAGAATAAAAAGGTGGGGGAAACCCTGAAAAAGATACTGTTCACAGTGTTTTCTTCTGGAAAAGAAATGGGCTTTCCTTCTGCCCAGTGCCTGCCCACCCAATCTCCTTTCTTCCCTTCCTGGTCAGTTTCACATTTGCTAAACATGATTGTACAGGAGTAAATCCCATGAATTCAAAAAGCATGCAAACCTGCTCTCCCCTCCTCCCTCCTAATCAGTGCTATTATTCCACAATTGGTTTTGGAGGGTTTTTTTAGCGTAACTTATGCAAACTGTACTTCACATATTCACAGAAACAGAAGCAAAAAAAATTTATTTACTATAGGAAACTTCACTATAATTGTAAAGTATATCAAACATATTTAAAGTAACTATATCAACTACCTTAATATTGTTGCTTTCTCCCTGCTAAAACAAGATCAGCACAGCATGTGTCTTGTTCTCTGGGCTGATTGCAGTTGTTGCCACCGCTCACCATGTGCTCAGACATATGTTACCAAATTCTTCCAAGCTACGCAAGAAGTGGGCTGGACTGTGAAAGATCAGCCCAAATTGTGTTTGCATTTTTACAAATTTGTAGGGCAGTACAACCTCTCAGAGAGGTCAGATCTCCTGCTCCATTCACTATAGCTGCCCAATTTCCCTGCATTTAAAAGTTTGGTAGAAATATCTGTTGGCTATAGATACGTTCTTAAACCGCCAAGTTTTTTTGCCCATTAGTGAATATATGTAGGGACAGGGACATGCAAGGATGAGCTCACCAATGTAGGATTTCTAGTATAGTGAAGGAAGCTCTCCCTACTGCCTTGGGAATAGCTGGTTTGGATAAATGAACACTAGAAACTGACCTGTATCCTCAGTTTTTAGAACCTAAATGGCTAAGAAATATCAGAAATAACTTGAAGAAAAGTGAAGTACTATAAAAACGTTAGCATGATTGAAGCCTGCTGATAATAGTTGGGTCTTGTTATATCTAAATGTGTTGGATTGTGGCCCTGAATTAATACTTAAGGTGACATATTAGAAATCTTACTCTAAACTGGAAAGGGTATTAAGTCTTCACCATCCAATTTTTAAAATACTGATTCCGGTTTTGTTCATGAAGGGGCCATTCTCAGGGTTTGCCCCCCCTTCTCGTTATGGACTTGAAAATCCTCTCTGAAGACTTGAAGGAACTCTGTGCAACAACATGGAGATTAGCATGGAAGGCTGTTGAGGAGGAAACTGGCATAACTCCTCCAACTTAAAATTGCAAAAGCTGCCAGATCCAGCACCCCCCCCATGATACTCTACAAACATGATTTAAAATAGTAAACTGCATCCAAGGTACAGGCAGGTGGTAGTACATAGACTATTTCAGTACTTCCACATATAGTCAACATCTCTGAAACCACTAAAAAGCTAAAGTGAGAAAGACGTCATAGCTGAATGCTCTAACTTGGGTTAAGTCTTCTGCCTACCTAAACTGAATAAATGGTCATTTATCAAATGAACATGGGATCCTTATAGGCAAAGCCTATGCACTTCTTACTTCCTATTCACAGCAGTCTTCCTTCAAAGGAATGAAGGCATGAAACATTCATGTTTAAATTGCAACATCTCAGGGAAAAGAAGCAGTTGCAGCTAACGTTTTGATACTAAATTCTGTTACACACATGCCTCACCCCCACCTCCAAATGAGGTGGACTAGGAGATAATGTCCCTGTCATCTATTTCTCCACTGTGGCCTGATGCACCCACACTGCATCTGGCTTGGAACTGCTCTCTTCTGTATTAATGCATGCTGTACAAGAAGATGGCAGGATGGCTGCCAGGTAAAAGCTTTACCAAAGCATAGACCCATGTGGTCCTCCTCTTCAGCCTGCTCCATTGGACCTTGCAACACTACTGCAAGAGAGCATGCTTTTCAGCTCGCTGCCTTCTGGCAGTTTTGAAGGGTTTGTATTCAATGCTAATCCTACTCAGAGTTGGTCCACTGAAATCAGTGAACCTAAGTTCATCAGGTCCATTAACTTGAATGGATATACTTTAAGTAGGACTACCATGGGATACAACTTTTTCTCTTTGGAACCTCCCTGTTGCCCCCTAAAATTGGAGTGTCTCATCCTGGCACTGCAGCTGCTTCTTTTGCTAAGGCTTGTTGATCTGCATTGGAGGCAATTATTTGACGCTGCAGCTGTTGTTCTGCTTCCTCCACTACAGTCCAATAGTGTGTTTCTAAGGATGCTTGCTCAGAGGCAAGCCCCATGCACTTCCCTGGTAACTTCCCTGGTAACTATATTTAAGGCTGCAATCTAAAGCCTACAGTCCTATGCACATTTACTTGGGAGTGGGAGTATGCACTCATTGAATACAATGTAACTTCTGAGTAAACATACAAGGGATTGCACAGTATGTTTGCCATTTATGATCTCCCTTAGTTTTACAGGCAAAATTCTTTGCAACAAGCTTACAAAGCTCAAATAATAGAGTCTTGGATGGAATCACACAGAGGAGATCTTAAGACATCATTTTTTATTTAATTCAAAATTACAAAAAATGCTGAGAGCTGGATGGGTGCCAAACAAAAGGACTCAGTAAGGTTTGCTGAACACCAACACAGCCGCATTCTTTATAAAATCAAACAGAGCTTAGATGAGTGTTTGAGGCCCCGATAGGTAGACTGAGCTTTCTTTGATTCATGCTCTCTGGATTCTGGTTGGCTGATTATAGGAACAGCCTCCATGGCCCTTTTCTTTTGTACTCTGTGCAAAATAATTCGGTAGATCCCAGTTATTGAGCTGTGAGAATCTCTCCCATGATTATTCTGAATGTGCTCCTCTGCGATTCCCAAATGGTTCAGGATGTTTTTCACTTCGGCTTCTTCCTCACCGAGTGTTCTGCTCTCCGACAAGTACTTTGGATCCAGTTTAAATGATTTCATGGGCTTGGGATACTGTACTCCCTTCATCCATTCACTGTTCATAATGTACTCAATGGAATAACGTTCTGATGGTAATGGATGAAGAACTCCTCGAATCAGCTTCCGGCAAGGTTCCGAGAGGAACGGCGGCAATACATATATCCCTTCAAGAATGGTCTTCTTCAGTTTGGCCACTGTGTCTGCTCGAAAGGGCATGACTGCAGTTGTCATAAAATACAGAAGAATTCCTAGTGCCCAGATGTCCACATAAGCTCCAACATAGCTTTCGTCCCTGAAAAGTTCCGGGGCGGCGTAAGGAGGAGAGCCGCAAAAAGTGTTCAACATTTCCTCTTTTTTACTTATTGTGCTGAATCCAAAATCTCCCACTTTCACACAGGCGTCACTGGTGTAAAATACATTTTCAGCTTTCAGGTCCCGGTGAATTATGTTGCTCTCATGCTGCAGAGTAAAACACAATAATAATAATAATAATAATAACATGCTCTTTCAAGGTAAGCTGTTTAGGAAAACTGGAATATTTACCTTTTATAACTGTGGCAAATGCAAACATAGAAGTCTTTTTAAATAAAAGGTTGAATGACTATCCGTTTTTTAAAAAGTAAAATATACTTTCACCAGTCTTCTATTCAAAGCCATGAGCAGGGCTGCAGCCACAGGAGATGGAGAGGGAGCTATGGGACTCTTCAGGATATTCCAGGCCCTTTCATTACATTTTTAAGCTTTCATTAACCTTTCTTTCTCTTACCCACCCAGCGAAAAAGAAATCCCAGTTATTTTCTAGTTCTTTTACTTGTGGAGATGTACAGAAAAGTATCGAGGCACCATTCTGCCCAGTTGCTCACTAAACATTAATATAATTAAGCAGTTAAATATCCTGAGCTACCTGTATGTTCTTACTATTTGATAATGAATTCCCACCAGAGAGGATCCTCATCACAACATTTCTAGCTGCAGGCCTGACAAACCAGAGTTGTTGGTTAGTGCTTCAACAGATTGTAGTGATACTTGCAAAAACACATACATGAACCACTTACACCTACATGGTGGCCGCATTTTTCCAGCAAAAGATATCCCATACAAAACACACCTCAAGTTGCAGAAAGGATAAAATCAAAGTTAAATATTCACCGCCACAAAAACAGCCCCCAAAGCAAATGTTTGCTTATATGCAGACAGACTGAGCTTGAGCCACTTGCCACGTCGACATATTATACCCTCACTACTCAAAACAAAGATTGATGGACATCTCAAGCGGTCTCGCTTCTCTTTACAGCAAGACATGCATGAGGAAATGCAGGGCCACTGGAGGGACTAATTGAATGGACTTACCATGTGTTTAATGGCAGACACAATTTGGGAGAAGATGTGCTTGCTCTCCATTTCCGATAACTTTCCCTCTGTCGTGATCTTAGCAAAGAGCTCACCTCCACTGGCATATTCCATCACCAGGTGCAGTTTGGAAAGTGTCTCCATGACCTCATAAAGCCTGATGATGTTTGGGTGGTGTAGCTTCTCCATGCTGGAAATCTCACGGGAGTGTAACCGCTGTGTCTTCTGGTCTAATTTTGTCTTATCCAAAATCTTGATAGCTACTTTTTCTGGAATTACAGTTGTTTATGGTTAGTACATGTAACAGAGTCCATGCTTAAAAAAGAAAATCACATGAACAGCCTCGATCCAGCTAGCCCAGAAGTGTCTGTTTTGACTTGCAGGAGCTCTGCAAAGCCTCAAGACAGAAGGCTTTCCCATCTGGCCACCTGAGATCCTTTTGAATGGAGATGCCACAGACCGAATCTGGGACTTCAAACAGAAGCTTCTGCTCTACAATTAAGTTGTGGCTCCTAGATCTGCTTTCCTTTGTTATGTCTTGTATTATTATATCTTAACGTTCCCCTTTCAATTAGCATGCATGCATTTGACAAAGGTCAGGTAAGTGCTTTCCCCAACACAGATGCATTCGCTCACCCTCTATTTCAGAGGTGGGAACCTGAGACCCTCCAGAGGTCACTGGACTCCAGCTCCCATCATTCCTGAACATTGGCTACGCCGGCCGGGGCTGATGGGATCTGAAGTTCAAGAACATCTGGAGGGCCACAGACTTCCCATCCCTGCTGTTTGCTTAGAACAAAGCCACTTTTCAGCTGATGTGTGGTACTTAAGATATCTGGAACTGTTCTAGTTATTTAAAAAGAGCCTGCTAGATCAGGCCAGTGGCCCATCTAATCCAGCATCCTGTTCTCACAGTGGCCAACCAGATGCCAATATTGTCCAATATACTCAGTGCTGGATCTATTCCATGATACCCATGTTGGAATGAAGCAACAACACTTGTAGTTAGCTACCTGAACCAGTGGGAGGTGCTAGACAGAAAGAGTAATGTTTTGTGTTCCTCTCACTGACCCCCTTGTCACTTTGAGCATCTTTCTGCTTCTTCTCAGACCACACATTCTTCCTTTGTTCTCTCTCCCTGTTGTGAGGATGTGTCTCTGAGCTCTTACTCAGAATGATGGCTATGCACTTAGTGAAAATAAACCCTTTTCTTTTTCACCTTTACCAGAGGTCTTAACAGACCGATTTGTTGCAACTACTGTGTTAACTCTGCTGACCTTTCAATAGCTGACAGGCCCACACAGCAAAAAAACCCACAAAACTTTAAAAGGTGTAGAAAAGGTGTGTGTGAGAGAGAGAGAATCTAGGATGGCTAACATGCACAGCCTGGTCCCGAAGCTGCAACCAGATAATTTTCATACATGACTATACAGGTTTGAAATCATTCTGGACCAAGAAGTGCTGTTATGAACACGGTGATTTTCAAACATCTTTTCTTTGTTCTCATTTTTAATTCAAAAAAGGTGTTTTCTGTCCCTTAAGGCTGCAAAGAGAAGGCCTGGCAAACCCTCAGAAACCATTAAAAAAAGAGAGGAAGAACATAGGAAGCTCTTTTATTGTTGTATGCTGCCCTGGGATCCATCTGGATGAAGAGCAGCTTCAGTGTTTTAAGTCAGTTGTCTTTCCCAACTTCTGCTCCCTGAACCTTTTAAGTGGGGATGCTGTGGATTGAACCAGGGACTTTCTGCATGCAAACGCATATGCTCTACCATGGTGCTAGGCTCCCCCATGCACAATCCAGGTTCTAAACCATGGGAAGAGCCATGTGGGTAGAGCAGCCTGTCCTCTTCAGACACAACCCTCCCCCCAACATGTGGGGGCTGGCAGATGTGGCTCTCCTATCATTCTCCACATGATTACAATTATTTGGATAACAACTGAAAGGGAACTATGTAGTTTGAGCTTTGTATACTCTTATGAATGTCCAACAGAAATCCAAAACGGCAGCAATTGTACATTCATATATGTATCTCCAAATCCAATCTACATAAGATTTGTCCAGCAGCAGGATCCAGTATGAGTCTCCATGTGCAGAATCCAAAACAATGGAAGTATTTTCCACATGCAGGAAGATGCAGGCCTGGCACCAACGGGCGGCCAGGTTGGGCCCCTGCTACTGGGGTTGGGTGGGTGTAGCTCCCACTCCGCAATCCATGCTAGCATCGGGTCGTGGAGCATGTGCCCTAGGACCTGATGCTGCAGATTGCAGAACAGGAGCCACCCTCCCAGGCGATATTCCCCTCACCACTGACTCAGGCTGGCCATGTTGCCGTATCAGTGCATGCATGCTTGTCATCATCCAAGATGGTGGTGTGGGTGCCCCTGCTGTCATCTTGGGTGATGGCAGACATGCTGCCCTGGGCTCCTACTGGGAGAAAGGGCAGGATATAAATCAATCAAACAAACAAATAAAAACAACAACATGATAATGGTCTGCAAACTTCAGGATTCTTTACACCAGATCAATTTCCTCTGTATTTCCTACTGTTCTAACTGATAACTTGGCAGACCTCCCTCTCTCCCTCTCCCTCTCCCACACCCACACCCACACCCACACCCACACCCACACCCACACCCACACCCACCCACACACACACACACAATAATCATTCAAGAATTACAAGCTCATTTAATTATCAAGCTGGAATTTCCATCACTTCATTATTTAATTGGCAACACTTCGGCTCCAGTTTCAAAATGCAAGAGCACTCCCTTGAATTCCAACTGTAGAAAGCACACCTGTGCTCTTTTGCGTTGCCCTTGCCACACGAGACCAGCCATGGAAGGGTGGAATGGATTGGGTTCCAGGGAGGGGAGATCAATTGATTTGATGTGAGCAAAGAGATACGTCCTAAATGCTAGAGGCACATAAAAACATGATATCAGCAGGAATCACAACTAGGGATGGGATCCGTTAGCTGGTGCCGCTTCAAAAGCATTCTATCAATCTAACAGGCAGTATCAATTTGGGTTCGTCCTTTGTCCTCTGTCTGCTGCTTTTACCGGTCTGATTTTTCCCCTCTCCAAAAATATTGATATTAATATTTGTATTTTCTTCCAAAAATATTGATATTAATATTGGTTTTCTTTCAAAAGATCGATATTTTCAAATGAAATTTTGATAAATGAAAGAAAATGCCAGTATTTTAAAAGAAAGTATTGATAATTTGAAAGAAAATCTTGATAAAAGAAAGGAAAGCAGCTTTGCTGCTGCCGCTGCCTCCTTCTTTGCTGTGACTGAGGCTGGTCAGTTTTCAAGTTAGCAAGCAAGCGCAAACCAGCTAAGGAGCAAAGCAGCTTTCAGTGCCCTCCCTCCTCCTAGAGTCAACATGGTTGAGCCTTGTCTTTTCCCCTCCCATTTGGAGTTTGCGTTATTGGAGTGGAAGAGGATGGCGGGGGGGGGGAAGACAGAGAGAGATGTAATGCTGTGCTGTGCATAAAAACAGTACAAGAACAATATATTCGAGGGAATATTTGAGGGGGGGGAACCAGTGTCAGAGGAAAGCCACTGAAGTTCAGAGCAAACAGGATCGCTCCGCAAAGATGGAGAATATGAGGACCACTGAAAATTCCAGTGCTAAATCCGAATTCAGCGAAATTCTCACCCATCCCTAATTACAACTACAGAGAAAGTGGCATCCACGTGGGTAAAGTACATATAAAGGAGCTTCAGTGTGGCTTACACTCACCAGGGGAGAGACACACACTGCAGAGCCAGAAAACCGGGAAGCAAGTTGGGGATAAAGAACAACCTATATTAGTGCTAACATCCAAGGCGCTTATCCCAGACAAAATTGTATCATTTATAGCGCGGGTGGAGAGAACCTGGGGCCCTCCAGATGATGTTGGCCTCCAGCTACCATCAGCCCCAGCCAGCATGGCCAGTGGTTAGGGATGATGGGAGCTCTAACTCAAAAGCACTTGGAGGGCCACTGGTTTCCCACCCCTGATTTAGAGTATCCGCTACATAACCACTCATTTCTATAGCACTTGATCTACAATCCAAAAATAGAGAGAATGAATGAATGAATGGAAGAGAGAATTAATGGGGGTGGTGGATTAGTTTGTGTGTGAGAGACTGAATGGATGATGGAGGAAAGGAGGAGTGTTCCCACCCAATTCTGGCTTCAGCTCTGCCCACTCTCCATTTGTGGCCCCTACCTATACCTCCCCCACAAGGAAGAATGGGCCCAAACGTTTAAAAGGTTGCCCACCCATTCTAAAATAACCAACACTCCTTGGTCTTGCTCTCCTATTTATTAATATTGACTGGAATGCACTGTAAAACTAGAGTGGGGGGAGAAGGGGGAGTCTGTCATTGTAGCAGTCTACTATCCCAAGAGAGAGTTCAAACGTATGCTAAAAAGGGCAGCTAACTCATAGCTAAATCCTTGCGCTTGGCATGGGAGGCAGCTGGTGCAAGGGCAGGTAAAGAGATAAACCAGCTCTGGACATCGTCTTCAGTGTATCCCCTTCATTTACCTGGGAGACAGCATATTATGTAGTGCATCCACACACTGCCTTATCATTCCTCAGTCTCCACTCTATGGGTGCTTCCAGATGGAAGCTGAATTTGTCAACGGGTCATTGAGGTACTTGCACACAGGTCATTGGCAACAATGCTTTTTGCTCATTGGATTTTTCTCAGAAAGGGTAAATCCAGATAAAATGGGGGGTAGGGGCGTGGAATACAGACCAGCATTTTGATGCTAAGCCATCATGCAGATGCTGTAAAAAATCCTTGCATGTATGTGTACCACCAATCCCACAACAAACAGCTATATGGAAGCATCCTATATCTCTTGCTACACATAAATTCTTGTTCCACACACCTACCTCTGGTCAGGGCATGAATTCCAAGCTTCACTTGGGAAAAATTCCCACTCCCTATTTCCCCTCTGATGCGGTAGAACCCAATCCTCTTCCCAAGAGTTAGTTCTTTCACCACCTTTTCATCCTGGGACATATCCAGGGTAAGTTTCTCAAAAGGGGTCAACCGGTGCTGCCTGCCCCGCTCATCCTCCGCGTAGACCTCACTCTTCGTATAGTCCTCTCCGCTGTCTTCCCGAGTCCATCTAACATATCGGTGGCTCCCTAGACCGCCACTGATATATCCTGTGGTCATAGTCCAGGGGGCAATCACATATCCATTGGCTTTAACAAGCTGATCCGCATGCAGGAAGATCTCAGCAATGCTGATCCAGACATGACAGAATCTGTAACCATTTAGGCACTAGCTAACAAGAGTTGAAGATATCAGTTCATTCAGCACTAAACGTGTCTTCCAGCAAATGCATTGTAAGTTTCTTCCAAATAAATGAATTACGGACAAAATGAAGATCCGTTTGTATCCATGTTTAACTAGCCATTTTAACAAAAGTGCTGAAGGGTCACAATCTGCAGGATTAATGAAAGATTTGCAATTAAAGCTGTGAACTCTACATCACAAAAGCAGGGAGGGAATGCCTCATGGGTGTGCAAAATACAACCTTTTTTCACACTTGCTTTATCATTCCATGCATACAAACAGAGTGTTTAACTCGCGGCAGCTGCTTTGAATATGTCCAGGTCCCTTTGAACAGCTGACCTCATCAGGTAGGAGATGATCTGGTCCTCCCTCCTTGATTCAGGTCCCAGTCCAAGAGGTGAAGACTGGGATTCTTTCATCGCTCCATTCTTTCGCCAGCAACACTTCTGCTCCAATTTCGAAATGCTCGGGTGCTCCCTTGAATCCCTGCTGTAGAAAGCGCACCTGGGCTCTTTCGCGTTGCCATTGTCGGTAAAAGGCTGTTGCTGGCAGAAGAGGAAGAAGAGCGGAAAGAAACCCTTTCTTAGCAGCACCAAAATCACATGGCAGGGCAGCAAAGGATGAAGTAACTGCAGCCACTTTACCCCTCCTTCTTTGAAGGCTGAGGCTTCTCAAAACATCGCCAGCTGCAATGTGTTCCTAAGAGGAGGAAGATGCAACCGACAAAAGAAACAAAAAAGCCACGTTACTTTGCAGAAACCGCCCAAGAGTTCTCACCAAGCAGTGGATTTCTCCCTCTGTTGCTTCAGCTTTAGAAAGCTTCGTTAATTGCATCCTGCCCTTCAATGTTGCTTACAGGTAATCAGTGAACCTGGTGGCAATCTCCTCTTTCCTCACCTTTTAACAGGGCATTAAGAGCTTGTAAGGCTATCTGTGGATCATCTGCAACCGCAGCCAGTATAAGCAAGTGTCTGCTGGAGAAAGAGAGCTGCTGGGAAAATGAATGCCCTCTATGCTCCCTTCTCTTTTAAAAGGGCAGGGAGGCATCTTTACATAACCAATTAAATAATCATTTTGGTAGCCCAGCGGCTTTGCTGCAAGATCCAGAGATGTGCAGAGGCTGACCCTACATATTTTTCAACTCTGCCTGCTGAACTTAACTCTCTTAGCATTCCAAATTCTGACTCTTGCCTACCAAGTTAAGACCTCTGTGGCCCTGCCCCACCACATCTTTCTATCCCTATTTTCAAAACGTGCTCCTATCCCAGGGGTGGCTATAATCTGTGTCCCTCCGGACACTGCTGGAGTACAACTCTCATCAGTAGCAACTAACATGGCCAAAGGTCACAGATGATGGAAGTTGTAGTTCACCCATATCTGGAGGGACAGAGATTATAGCCGCCCCTGCTTTAGACCAAGACCTTGACTCCTCCAGCGCTACTTCTCCTGCTTTCTTGAAGATCTTTAGTCACTCTCCCTTGCTGACTCTCAGGTTTAGAATGTGCTTCCCAAACAGTTGCCACCTCCCTTCTCTTTTCCTTCAAATCCCCCCTCAAATCAGACTCTTTTTAGCATGGCTTTAGGGCAAAGGCAGGGAGCCTGTGGCCCTCCAGATATTGTTGCACTACAACTCCCATCAGCCCCAGCCAGGATGGCCATTGGTCATGAATCTGTTAGTGGTTAGAGTGTTTGGACAAGAACTTGGGAAACCAGAGTTCAAATCCTCACTCGGCCATGAAGCTCACTGGGTGACCATGGACCAATCATAGTCTCTCAGCCTAACCTACCTCACAGGGTTGTATGGGATTAAATGGGGAGGGAGAGAACCACCTTGTACATCACCTTGAGCTCCTTGGAGAAAACGTGGGATATAAATGTAATAATCAATCAATCAATCCAATTTGGAGGGCGATAGGTTCTCTGCCCCTGCTTTGTCTTCTTCTCCAACAGAAATGAAACCTCGCATGTCAACGTCTGGTTGATATGACAATCTCTATTTGTCTAGGGGAACCGAAGCTCCGAATTTTTCCAAGGGTCAAACTACACATGACACCATTTCATGCAGTTTGCTAATTTACAGCAGATTTATTTATTTATTTATTGTATTTATATACCGCCCCATAGCCAAAGCTCTCTGGGCAGTTTACAGTAACTAAAAACATTAAAACAAATATGCATATTTAAAACACATCTTTTAAAAACAATTTAAAACACAATTAAAAAATGTAAAACAAGATTGAAATGTACACATTTCTGACAAATGCAAACATGCTGTTTTGCAAAAATGTGTATTTTGAAGTTAATATATGCAAATTTTTAAAAAATGGAGACAGGTCACTGGTTTCCACCGAAGTGGCCAGCTCATATACCTAAGTCACTATACTCTCTCTGGAGAGCTTTGTCCAGGAAAAGGGCCTGGAGAAGGGCCACAGCTAGACATGTGAAGGCACAGGAAAAAAGCTAGAAATTTTCAGGGAGGCTCCCCCCTTTCCCCGTTTTTTTTGTTTTTTCTCCCAAAATTGAAAAAAAACCACTTGGGGGGAAGGAGGGAATGCTGGCTGGTACCCCATGGGGGAGGGAGGAGGAGCGCTGGCAACCTGTGTGCAGGGGGAGGGAGGGGGAACAAGGAAGCACTGGCAACCCATGTTTGGGGTGTGCTGGTGACAGCAGGCAGGGTTGGCGAGTGAAGCAAGCCGGGGTGAAGCCCCTAGTACATACATATGCATCAAGCTTTGGAATTCCAAAACTGTGTCTTAATTTGGGAACTAGAACACTGATATATAAATGGCTTTATAGTTAAATGATGGGAATGGCATATACACAGTTGTTCATTTTTTCAATCACTAACAGAAAAGTTATTAATAGATCTAATAAAATAATAAAGATTATTAAATGTTCAACCAAACTAAAAGAGGCTTCTATGTACACACGCAGCTTCCCCTGTGGGAGAGACTGTAGCTCAGTGATGATTTGCTCTGCATACAGGAGTTCCTGGGTTGAATCCCTGGCATCTCCGGCTAGGGCTGGTTGAAATTCTGCTTGAAATTCTGGAGAGCCACTGCCAATCATACTCAGCTAGATGGACCAATGGCCTGACCTGGTAGAAAGCAGCTTTCTGTGGTCCACATGGGTTATATTCAAAATAGCGCTAAGTAACATTGTGCAAATAGAATGACTTCTGCTAGCACAAGTAGACTTTCCGCCCCTTTCTCCTCCCCCATGTGCCCCCTAAATCTGTTCTGGGGGTTCTGCCAACGCTCTGGAGCACATTTAGGGGTGTGGGACATAGGCACAGAGAAGAGAGAAGTCCTCTAGCACAAGCAGAAGTAATTCCATTTGTGCAATTATTTAGTTGAATGCTGCCCTAAGTATTTCTTTTGGCTTTCCTCTGAGCAATGAGCATGGGACAATGGCAAGGAATCTAAGAAAGCCACAGTTAGGTCAAACTAAGTACCTTTCTAACAGTGGAAGCCCCGTAGTTCTTGCTAAAAAGCTTCTCCCTAATAGGTCTTTTACAGAATCTCCCCACGAGAACCAATGTGCATAATGAACCTTTTGATTACTTATGTGCAAACGCTAAATTAATACCACAGAACCTTACCATACCTAACGCAAGCAGACACCCTTATTTAGCTGTTCATTAAACCTGGAACAGCAACAAATAAGGCATCCTCCAGCACATATATTTCACTGGTAATTGGATTAAGTCTAATTTACATTTCCTAGGAAACATTTCCACCTTGCTTCACAGAAGACACCTCAGTCACCTGCCTGAGAGTTTAGATTGGCCAGAGATCCCTCATGACCTCCCTGCCACTCCTTGGGGGCATTTCCAAAGTAGTTGTATCCATTGCAATACTGGGTCCTCCAGATAGAAGTTTTATGGCAGGTGTATTCTGCAACATGTTCTTGACACAATAAAGGTGCATTAGTGGCGGGTTTATTCTGCTTCCGTTTGATCTGTTACCAAATAGGGGGTGGGGCCTATAGTGCAACAAAAGCAGACAAAAATAAACCAGAACACTGGTGATACAAAAAGTTACGGATTTCAGCATATTATGGAATATGCACTGAGCATTCATTCTGATTTGTTTACAGGACAGTTATATGACAAGAAACATTCATCCTCACAGGTGCTTACACGTCTTCCCATAACTGATACATTCATCCCACATTTTTTGGAGCATTTCCTCATCACTTTCCTACCTATAAAAGGTCTGGGTTTTTTTTTTTTTTAAAAAAGTGGATTTGTTGCATTTGGGCAACAGAGCACTTTAATTGTGCATGTCTGGAGTTCCAGCATATGCTTGAGTCCCCCTTGCAAAATAGCGGCAGTCTGGAGGCACCCTGTCTCCCGTAAAGATCTCCACAGTGATACTTCCGTGAACACACATGTAAAGTATGGATTCACATGTACACATGTACAAGCAGATCTGGCAATGCTAGCAGACTGTGCAACTCCACAAGGCAAAACACATACTCTTCAAACTGGGCGCAATTTTCAGAACTGAGAGCAAACTGACAATAGCACAGCAACATGCCTTACAATGGATCAGACCATTAGTCCATCTAGCTCAATAGTGTCTGCACTAACTTGCAGCAGCTCTCCAGGGTCTCAGTGGGTGTATCTCCTAGCCCTGCCTAGAGATGTCGGGGATTGAACTTGCAACCTTCTGCGTGCAAGCCAAATGCATGACCACTGAGCTACGTCCCCGTCCCCAAGAAAACCTCAAGACTCAACCTCAACAGAAAACCCAAACCAAATAGTCACTGCCTGTGCACAACTACACACAGCCAGCCTAAATAAATAAGATGACTGATCGCCATCTCCTTCTCTCCCTCCCCTGGCGACAGTATGCGAAGCCTATTATGACAGTACATGTCCAGCCAATTGAGAGTCTCCCACTATTACTGCTTTTTAATTTATACAATTTGCCGCATCACTGTTAAGACTTTAGAAAGCTCAGGACCCTACGATTTCTGACAAAACCAGACACTCAGCACTGGGCTCTCTCTCGTTCTCGCTCTCGCTATGTATGTATGTATGTATGTATGTATAGAGAGAGACAGCGAAGGGGATATAAGTAGCAGACCAGCTTAAGAACAGTGCAGCTTAGGACAACAGTGGCAGATGGATACAGCTGAGAAGGAGACCGTTCTGCCCACTGGTAATTTATTCAGAATCTATTTTTTGCATTTTTGCTTCTCCGCTGACATTAATCCCACCGCACATGCCACATATAATTGTAAAAAAGGCACATCATAGCATTCATTTTCACATGCCTCTGCATCTAACAAAAGATTGTGTGGCAGTTTATATGACAATGATAATTCCTAAAACTATGGGCCATGCTGCGGGACTGATGTTTCAGACGCAGTTCCCTTCTAGGGCTTGTCATTCATACTGCTTTGGTTTATGATCTGAAGCAGTCCACCACAAAGGAACATAGGAAGTTGCCTTGTAATAAGCCTGGCCATTATGTTATCTACTGACGGGCAACAGCTCGCCAAGGGTTTCAGATGGAGGACTTTCCCAGCCTTGCCTGGAAGGAATTGAACCTGAGACTTTTTGCAATGCTCCACCACTAAGCTGCAAATAAATCCCTTAACTGGACCACAGGTTTGCACATCATTCATGCCCTTTGACTTGGAGTGCTCTTGCTGCATCTCACTGCTATCGTGCTGTCAAACTCACAGAAGTTGAAGCTGTGGGATATAAAAATAATTAAATAAATATTTATTTTATTTATTTATTAGATTTATATCCCGTTCTTCCTCCCAACAGGATCCCAGGGCGGCAATAAATACATAAAGGTACGTCTACTTACCCCCCTTTTTAACCCCAAATTTCCTCCTAAAGGATCCACAAGTTGGAGAATTACATTGGAACTGGAAACTGTATTAGAAATTGCATCAGTTCATGTGTCCATTTGCAAGCAGGAATGGAGATCAGGCAGCCAAATATGATTGGTATGTGCTGTTATCATTTTTTCCCCAGTCCTCATTTTGCTATCATTTTTTTCAGTATTGATCACCTTCCCCCTTGAACAGCGTGGAGTCATGTAACAATAATTTAATTAATTATGCATTTAATTTAGCCACAGTAAACAGTGAGCTGAATTTTTGCAGAACCCAAACTGCAGTGGAACAGAAACGGCCCTGTAGATATTCTACAACGAAAACTAGAAATAGGGTAATAGCTGCAAGTGAAATTAAACTAGAAAATGACCATGATAGAGAAGGGTTGTTTAGGTAAACACATTATAGCTTATTTTACAACCCTCCTTCTCTTACAGATGTCTGCAGGGGCGCAGGAGTGACAACTTCAGGTGAAAAATTATTTCATGCAAGTCAGTTTCACTTGATGACTCCAGCTCCTTCTCTTCATATCCTGAGCAAATCTCTTTCCTGTTCCCCCCTTTCATCATTTCTTTTCTAACCTAAACAGACACAAATGTATCTGTATCTCTCTCTCTTTCATAGGAAAGGTGCTCTCACCCTTCTTAATTTTTAGTTGATCTTTATTTACTGAGATTTCCTCACTAGAAATGAGTGATATTTTAAATGCACCCATAGCCAGTGATGTCATCAAAGTCATTTTCTAGTTCAGAATATGAACTTCAGCCACTTTTAATACTCTCCTTCAATTTTTTAATTAAATTTCTATCCTGCCCTTCCTCCTAGAAGGAGCCCAATCCGAGGACAGTGTTGACATTCCTGCTCCACGAGTTGCTCTCCAGCTTGGCATGTAACCCTCCCAATGCCAGCTTCCCTCTAACCTTCCCATTCACCTTTCTGGGAGTTCTTGCCAGAAGCATCTCTCCTTCCTGGTGACTGCTGCAATACAGTGGGCCAGGGATCCTGGAAATGTAATTTTCCCAGGGTGCCCAGTCCCCAATCGGTAGCCCTGGAAAATACATTTCCCTGGGTCCCTGACACCAAGATGGCTGTTGTAGCAATATTCCAGCAGGCACCAGGAAGACTTCCAGTAAAACCTCTTTGCCATTGCTGCTATTTATTTATTTATTTGATTTATATCCCGCCCTTCCTGCCGGCAGGAGCCCAGGGCGGCAAGACTGCTAGACCAAGGTCTGCTAGACCAAAAGGGAAGATGGCAACAGGCCACAGAGGCTCATGGGTGGAGCCTAGGGAGGGTTTCAGATCCCATCATGCTCCTGAAGTCATAGGGATCCCAATGGAGTCCAAATTGGACTCAGAATAAATCTTCCTATTTATTTTGAAAAAGTGAGCTAGGGGAATTGGCCCATCACTCCATATACAGCTAATGCAGACTACTCAAGAAGACCGAGCTTGCCTCTCGTTCATTTTTAAACCCAACTGTCAAAAAAAAATTAGTCAGCAGTAGGCAATTTGTTTTGTGACCTCGCACGGCAATTACTGAACCTCCAGCGATATCCCTTCAACAGGCTTTTAATCTCCGGATGCAGTTGGCAAGACTGGCTTTTAAGCAGTGGCTTTTAAGCAGCCTGCAGCAGTAATCCCAGCTTTCACTGCTTTTAACTCAAGGAGGTGCAACAGCGTATGCTTTAATGCAAAGTGAAACTACAATTATCAGGAGTGTTTTTCTTCCTCTGCTGTGATGAGGCATGACGTTCAGAGCAGTGGTGTCCTCCGGATGTTTTGGACCACAGCTCTCGGTGCTGGCTGGGGCTGATGGTAGCTGCAGATCAAAATGTCTGGGGGGGCTCCAGGATTGGGAAGGTTGCTTTGGAGGGTCAGTACAGTAGCTCTGTTTGAAAGAGAAGGCAGCCAGGTATTTCTCAAAATTTAAATTGGCAAGTCTACAAGCTCAAAATGAAGGGTTAAGAAGCACAACATGTTACTGGGCGCTTCTAGACTATCACCGTTTCCAGGTGGGACTCAGTCACATCACGGCAAATTCAGGCTACGCAAAACAAACCCACTTCCCCAGAAGATTGGGCTTTTTTGCAGTCAGGAAAGTGATGGGAAAATGCCCTGGAAAGTGTAGGATACTACTTCCTTGACGCATTGTGATCATCATCTAATTTCCCTACAAACAAATCAGGATGAATGTTCATGAAATAACCAACACTCTAATCTCTCCATGAAGAAATCAGGCCGAATGTTCAGTAAACAGGTCTAATCTCAAAGCAGAGAGGCAGGGATGGGCGGAGGAAGGTAGATCTGGACCTAATGGTGGATCTGAGTGATTTGCAGTATGATCAGAGAGTTTCTGATTCCCAAATGTTTAACAATAGCAACAGAAAAAGGCTCCCCTGCCTCAGATTCTAAATTAGGCTGCTGTGAGGAAGAAAATCAGGAATGGATCTCTGTGTGACAGGACTGGGAGCTCAATTCTGGTACTTAAAATAAATGCGCAGGCTGAGTATGTGCTTAATTCTATGTTGCCCCCATCCTGAATTTTATGTTGCCCCCATCTCCAGCCATTATTATACACCCAGCTCTGACTGGTGAGCCTTAGGAGCTCTGGTAAAAAACAAGGTAGAGTCTGCCTACCCATGGAGGGACACACCTCCAAGAACTATTTCCCACATTGCATAGTGGCAACCCCACATTCACAGTGAATAAGGAAGCCATGGCCAATCCATGCTCCCTAGTGAAGTACTGCTGGTGTAATATATGCATAGAAGACAAGGGCAAGGCTAGCTACGCCTTGTTCCTTACTGCCACTCCACTCATGGATTGGTTCCTCATTGCTAATCTGCTGTGCCCAGTGGCCTGTGTGTGTTGTTGTTTAGACCACTCTCATCCATGATTTGATCGTGGATGAAGGTGCCGATTTGGTGTGCATTACCGAGACCTGGGTAGCTAAGCTGGGAGGAGTTGATCTGACCCAGCTTTGCCCACCTGGATACAGGCTGCAGGGACAAGGGGGAGGAGTTGCTGTGGTCTACAGAATTTCCATCTCTGTCACCAGGAAACCACTCTGTCTTGCAGATGGCTGTAAGGGCCTGCACCTGGTATCGGGCCAAGGAGATAGTAAACTAGGGTTGCTGCTGGTGTACTGTCCACCCTGCTGCCCAGCAGTTTCTCTGACTGAGCTTGTGGCGCCATCTCATCTGTGATATTGGAGAAGTCCAGAACGATAGGCCTGGGTGATGTTCATGTCCATGCTGAGGCTGCCTCTAGTGTTCCGGCTCGGGACTTTATGGCCTCCATGATGACCATGGGCTGAATCAAGTTGTCACCAACCCGACACATAGGGCAGGATACACCCTCGACTTGGTTTTTGCTCTAGAGGGAGGAAGGGGTGGTCTGGAGATGGGGTGGTGGTGGATGTCACCCCATTGTCATGGTCAGACCACTTCCTAGTGAAGTTTAGACGTATGGCTTTTATATATATAAGTAAAACCATAAGTACACATGCATGTTCACCTAGAAACAAAGGCAGCTGTAGCACTTAAAGCTGACACACATTTATTGTAACAAATGTGTATGTGTGTTACAGCTCACTTCTCAAGTGGAATGAAGTGGTCTCCCAAGTATACGGACATAGAATGCAATACGTTAAAAACAAGAATGTTGCAAACATTGAGTAAAACGGCAGTGACATAAAAACATAAGAGCCCTGCTGGACCAAAAGCCTATCTAGTCCAGCACAGAGATGTGAAGGCCCACAAAAAAGGGCAAAATTTGGGGGAAAACCACTTTCCCCCCATTCTTAATTTTTCTGTCATGACTCTAATTTTAGACCCACCATTCATTCTTATTTTTCTTCTTTGTACCTGGAAACATATGGCCACACCAGATGATACATTTCCCCCAGTCCATTCCAAGACTGAAGGGGAACAAGTGTCCATGGTTCTCCCTGGCCACCAACACAATAAGGGTTATGCATGAACCAGCCATGGAAGATGCATGGCTGCCACCAATGTGTATTCCCTTCTGTGGCTCCCCTATATCATTTAGTTAAACAAGGTGCATGCTGCAACGCGTTCAGTGTTCTTCTGCCCCCAGTCAGCTTCACTCATTGCAGGGCCACGGAAAGGCTGTGTTACGTTTAACTTAATGTTCCTGAGGAGATAACAGGGGAAGAGGTGGGCCAATGGCAAATGTTTGTGCAACCACACACTCCACTCTCCATCCAGGCAAACAGGTCAAGGGCACATGCTAGCCAAGTAAAACCAGTGCGCTCTGTGTGTGTGTGTGAGAGAGAGTGAGTGAGTGTGTGAGAGAGAGTGTGAGAGAGAGAGTGTGAGAGAGAGAGTGTGAGAGAGAGAGTGTGAGAGAGAGAGTGTGAGAGAGAGAGTGAGAGAGAGAGTGTGAGAGAGAGAGTGTGAGAGAGAGAGTGTGAGAGAGAGTGTGAGAGAGAGTGTGAGAGAGAGTGTGAGAGAGAGTGTGAGAGAGAGTGTGAGAGAGAGTGTGAGAGAGAGTGTGAGAGAGAGTGTGAGAGAGAGTGTGAGAGAGAGTGTGAGAGAGAGTGTGAGAGAGAGTGTGTGTGAGAGTGTGTGTGAGAGTGTGTGTGAGAGTGTGTGTGAGAGTGTGTGTGAGAGTGTGTGTGAGAGTGTGTGTGTGAGAGACAGACAGAGAGAGAGAGAGAGAGAGAGAGAGAGAGAGAGAGATGATACTCACTGGTATGACTGCCCATGGCAGTCATTTTCTGCTTACACCCATAGCACTTTTATTGAGAACCAGGTCCTGTTCAAAAAAAACACTGGGTAAAATACTAGAGGAGGGGGCAGAACCAGTTTGGCTTGAGGGGGTCATGACCTGGGCAGAGTCCTGAAGATCAGATAGGGAGTCCCGTGCCTGAAGTTCCCCATCCCTGGCCCCCATGGAGGCCGCATACCAGACCCTGTGCCTTAAAGACAGTTTCTACAAACGTGGCCTCGCAGCCCCATTTTGGAGATCAGATTAGGTTTGTCTGGTCTTGCTCTTAATACCATACCTTTTTGCTTTAAGAGCCCCATGGTAGGTTTAAATGGAATGGATGAATGGAATCCTGTTTTGATGGCACATCAGGCTATAATCCCATCTTCTTTCTATGCCTACAGGACATGTTCATTCGGTGAGGGCACAAGAACTCTCCTCTGCTATGTGCTATTTTGTTTATTATGGACCTTAAGGCAGTTTTGATACCCCCCACCTTATCCTCACAACAACTCTGTGAGGTAGGTTAGACAGAAAGAGTTACTGTCCTAAGATCACTTCATGACCTTATGGCTGAGTGGAAAGTTGAAGCTGGATCTCCCTGGTCTTAGTCAGCCACTCTAGCCAAGGGCAGCCAACATCATGATCTCCACATTTTGCTAACTACAACTCCCACCAGCCCCAGCCAGCATAGTTAATGATCAGAGATGATGGGAACTGGAGTCCACAAACACCTGGAGGGCACCATGTTACCAGCTTTAACCACTCCAGCACATTGGCTGTTAGGAGCTACTAAGTCTTGGTAGGCAGGCTAAATTTTTCCCTAACTCACAATGTGGTGTTAAATCACTGAATTTCCATTTATACCAAGTCCACAATGAATACTGTTTAGGGATTTATTTATTTTTAATTAATGGTTAAAATCCTGAGCTAGGTTTCAAAACAGGAGATAATTTTACTTCATTTTCAAAACCTACAAGCTAGAAAGTTTGAAAAATTGTGACCTCTTTTTGTTTAAATGCTTTCAAATGCTGCAGCTACTTTACATGATAAAAACAACCAGGTGCAACCTATTTAGCATTTCAGCCTCTCATGATTGTATGTTATTACCTTTCCAGCTTTATTTTATTTATCAGAGCCTTTGATGAGATTTCGTCTTGTTCTTTGAAATACAGAGTACACACCAACATCAGTGTGGGTTCTAATAAAATGGAAAACATTTTTAAATTGCCGCTCCCTCAGATTTCTTTTAACTTTATGAGATTACCTTTGATAATCATCCTCATGAAATCTATAATTTTTCACTCTCTCTGCTTGTCAACTCCTCCCCACCCCCCAGCAACCTTCCCTAAACAGCTGGAAGTCCAGTTCTATATTTTCTGGGTACATTTAATTTAGTGGAGCTTATGACAGGGGTAGGGAACCTGGCCTGCCACATTGCCCCATTTGGCCCATGAAGCCTTGTAAAGGGCTTTCAAACAGCTCCCGCGCTGCTCTTTAAAGCCCCAACAACCGGGGCTTCAAAGCACAGCATCACCTGATGTCTCTATGACAATAGATGATTGACAAGTTGATGGCCTTGTCCATTGGTCAAATTTGGGGTGGGGAGATAACGGTCTGCCAGCCAGCCACAAAAGGTTCTCCACCCCTGACTTATGGCATCTGCAACAGTTTTAACAAAGTGGAAGCTGATTAAGAATGATAGAGGTATAGGAATAAGCACACAAACCTGAGGTGATAGTCACAAAGCAATTTTAGGGCATCACCCAGGAATCCTAAATCAGGAGCACTTCCAGACTGCTGCCATTTTTGAGTGGGATTCAGTCACATACCTGTTGCACAATTATTGCCGGGCTCTGCTTCCTCCCTCGTTGTGGCTTGGGCCGCTCTTGCTGTTCGCCGGGGCTGCAGCTGCGGCTGGTCGTTGTTGGGCGGCTTGTCTCCTCTCTGCCGCCGTAGCAGCCTGCGGCGCTTTTTGCCGCGGTTCATGCTCTTTCCAGCGTCGCCGTCGCGGCTGTGCCCTCTGCTGCTGCTGCTGTCGCTGCGCTTTGTCCTTTGTCGTGGCTGTGCTCCGTCGCTGCTGTGGCTTTTCCTATCGTTTCTGCCGCTGCGGTTTGTGCCTCGCATTGGCGGCCAATGCCTCTTCGCCACCATTAACATCTGGACTTCTCGAGGGTGGCGTCTTTCATGGGAAGAAGAGAGATCTTAGAGCTGGCGTCTGCGTGCACAGAGTGCGGGACTATGTTTGGCGTGCTGGTTTGAACTGGACGAGTGGGTGTGTATATGAGTGTGTGTTGTGAGTGAGTGTGTATGTCTGTGTATATAAGTTGTTTGCATTTTTAAGTGCCTGTATATATAAGTTTCAATATGTGCCTCGGGAAGAGGTTTTTCCATCAAGCGGGGGGACTTGAGGGGGCCCCAATTGCCGTAGTGACGGGCAGAGGGAGATATGGCGCTGTAAGAAGGACGTGCCAGGTAAGGGGAACGCGGCCCAGACATGTAATGGCTGTGCCTTGTTCCGGTCCTTCTCACACCCGCAGGGTTGTTGGTTGTCCTCTCAGCCAACTCTCAGATCTCCAGTTGCTGCTTTTAAATGCCAGATCGGTACATAATAAAACCTCCCTCGTCCATGATTTGATTGTGGACGAGGTAGCCGATCTGGCATGTATAACCGAGACCTGGGTGGGTGAACAGGGAGGAGTTAGTCTCTCCCAGCTCTGCCCACCGGGGCACCTGGTCCAGCATCATGGTAGATCTGAGGGTCGGGGAGGTGGGGTCGCTGTGGTCTATAAGAGTTCCATCTCACTCACCAAGCACCATGTCCATGCAGTTACTGGTCTGGAGTGTTTGCACCTTGTGCTGGGCCAGAGGGACAGGCTGGGAATCCTTTTGGTGTACCGCCCACCTTGCTGCCCAATGGCTTCCCTAACTGAGCTGACGGAAGTGGTCTCGGAGGTATTGCTGAGATCCCCCAGACTATTAGTACTGGGGGATGTCAACATTCATGCTGAGGCTACTTTGTCTGGGGCAGCTCAGGACTTCATGGACGCCATGACAACCATGGGGCTGTCTCAATATGTTAGTGGTCCAACACATACGTCGGGGCATACTCTTGACCTTATCTTTGCTACTGGACATGGGGATAGTGATCTGGATGTGGGGAGTTTTACATCTCTCCCTTTGTCATGGACAGATCACTGCTTGCTGAAGTTTAGACTCTCAGTGGCCTTTTCCCTCTGTAAGGGTGGGGGACCTATTAAATTGGTCCGCCCCCGGAGACTAATGAATCCTGAAGGTTTTCAAAGGGCTCTGGGGGATTTTCCGGCTGATAGGACTGGCGCTCCTGTTGAAGCCCTGGCTGATCTGTGGAATGCGGAGATGACCCGGGCTGTTGACACGATCGCTCCTGCGTGCCCTCTCCTCTGTAGAGCTCATACAGCTCCTTGGTATACTCCAGAGCTGAGAGCGATGAAACAAGATAGGAGGCGGCTTGGGCGGAGATGGAGACGAACTCCCGATGGATGCAATTATGCGCTGGTTCGTGCTTCTACCAAGCTGTATGTAGGAGCGGTGAGGGGGGCGAAAAAACAACATTTTGCCACCACTATTAAGTCATCTCTTTGCCACCCAGCGGAGCTTTTTAGAGTTGTCCGAGGGCTACTCCATCCAGGCCCATAGGACACGGTAGAATCATCAGTGGCCCGCTGTAATGAGTTTGCTGAGCACTTCCAGCATAAGATCTCATGCATCCGCCGGGACTTAGACTCCCATTTTATAGCAGTTGATCCTAGTGAGGTGTCCGGAGCACAGTCTTTTCATGTTTTATTGGATGAGTTTCAGTTGGTTCAGCTCGAGGACGTGGACGTGCTTGGACAGGTACGTGCAACCACTTCGGTACTGGATCCTTGCCCCTCCTGGCTAATAAAAATTAGCACGGATGGAACAGTTGGCTGGGCCAAGGAAGTGATAAATGCCGCTTTACGAGAGGGAGTGGTCCCTGGCTGTCTGAAAGAGGCGGTGGTGAGACCACTTCTGAAAAAACCTTCCTTGGACCCAGAAAATTTCAGCAGCTACAGACCAGTAGCGAACGTTCCATTCCTGGGCAAGATCTTGGAATGAGTGGTTGCTGCCCAGCTCCAGGCGCTATTGGATGAAACCGATTATCTAGATCCATTTCAGTCGGGTTTTAGGCCTGGTTTTGGCACTGAGACGGCCTTGGTCGCCCTGTTTGATGACCTATGTTGGGAGAGAGACAGAGGGAGTGTAACTCTGTTGATTCTCCTTGATCTCTCAGCGGCTTTTGATACCATCGACCATGGTATCCTTCTGGAGAGGCTCACGGAGTTGGGAGTTGGAGGTACTGCTTGGCAGTGGTTCCGCTCCTACTTGGCGGGCCGTCTCCAGAAGGTAGTGCTTGAGGAACATTGCTCGACACCGTGGGCTCTCCAATGTGGGGTCCCGCAGGGGTCGGTTTTGTCTCCTATGCTTTTTAACATCTACATGAAGCCGTTGGGTGCGGTCATCAGGTGTTTTGGAGTGCATTGTCATCAGTATGCTGATGACACACAGCTCTACTTCTCCTTTTCATCCTCGTCAGGTGAGGCTATCGATGTGCTGAACCGTTGCCTGGCCGCGACAATGGACTGGATTAGAGCTAACAAACTGAGGCTCAATCCTGACAAGACTGAGATGCTGTTGGTGGATGGTTTCTCTGATCGGATGGTGGATATATACCCTGTCCTGGATGGGGTTACACTCCCCCTAAAGGAGCAGGTTCGTAGTCTAGGAGTCTTCTTAGACTCTTCCCTCTCACTTGAGGCTCAAGTAGCCTCGGTGGCTCGGAATGCGTTCTACCAACTTCGATTGGTAGCCCAGCTACATCCCTATCTGAGTAAGGAGGACCTTACATCAGTTGTACATGCTCTGGTAACCTTGTGTTTGGACTACTGCAATGCGCTCTACGTAGGGCTACCTTTGAAGACAGCTCGGAAGCTACAGCTAGTGCAAAATGCGGCGGCCAGATTGTTAACAAGGACCAAGCGGTCCGAGCATATAACACCTGTTCTGGCTCGCCTGCACTGGTTGCCAATATGTTTCCGGGCCAGATTCAAAGTGTTGGTATTAACCTATAAAGCCTTATACGGCGCGGGACCACGATACCTGTCAGAACGCCTCTCCCGATATGAACCGACCCGTACACTATGGTCTACTACGAAGGCCCTCCTCCGGGTTCCGACTTATAGGGAGGCCCGGAGGGTGGTGACAAGATCTAGGGCCTTCTCAGGTGGCTCCCGAATTGTGGAATAGTCTCCCCGAGGAGGTGTGCTTGGCGCTGACATTGTTATCCTTTCGGCGCCAAGTTAAAACCTTCCTCTTCTCTGAGGCATTTTAATTTAAGTTATTTAGTTTTAAATGCGTTGTAACTGTTCTTAGATTGTTTTTTATATGCTTTGTTGTATTATATTGTGTGATTTTATTGTATTTCTGTTGTTCACCGCCCAGAGAGCTATTGCTAGGGAGGGATGGAGGGATGGAGGGATGGAGGGATGGAGGGATGGATGGATGGATGGATGGATGGATGGATGGATGGATGGATGGATGGATGGATGGATGGATGGATGGATGGATGGATGGATGGATGGATGGATGGATGGATGGATGGATGGATGGATGGATGGATGGATGGATGGATGGATGGATGGATGGATGGATGGATGGATGGATGGATGGATGGATGGATGGATGGATGGATGGGAGGTCTTACACAATAAACCTGCTTCCCCAAAACAGCAGACGTTTTGCAATATGGAAAGTGATGGGAAAATGTACTATAAAGTATAGGTAACACTTGCTTTGACAGAGCATCATCTAACCTCCCTGTAAACAAATCAAGATGAGTTCTTAATGAGCTGGTCATCTGGAAGTGCCCCAGATCCTCAGCCAAATCCAAAAATAGCACTTTATGTCATCTCATCACTGACGACTGTGCTAAATATTGATGTTAATATGTTACCTGCACCCCCAAATGTAGTCCAATTGACATATTTGACAGCCTGCCAGGGGCTCAATAAATCTCCTGGTTTTGCTGACAATGGGGAACTCCAAAAAATTAGGGTTGTCAGATGAGAGTTCACTCCATGGTCAGGGATGAGAGAAATAAGACCTCTTCTTAACATCTGTTGAGTAGTTTGCCATGTGCAGAAGGCAGCTTTCCTCTCCATTTAATGTTAATATAAAATATACCTGAGATGATCTAATGTAAAAGTAGTACAGGCAAGACAATACTTTTATTTGAGCCAAGAAAAGGATGCAAACTTGCAAGTTACACAGAACGTTTCCTTCAGCTGGATATTTAAGCCAACGGGGATGGGAAAGGGACCTTATCAAAAGTCAGAAGACTTTTCACCACCGCCACCAATACCCTTAGTCTTTATATGGGATTGAGCTGTCAACCATACCATTTATATATTTCATATCCTACAGCCTTTCATCTCAAGTGGGATCATCGGGATGGTTAACAAATTGAAATAAAGCAAATCTGACTTTAGAACAATAAAACAATTTCAGTGCAAAGGAAAAGAAAGCAACTCCCAGAGAAGATCAGCAGCAACAGCAAATCTGAACAGCAGCCAGAACAAATCCGTGAACAGGCAGATCAACAGGCAGCCTCCCATACAATGACTGGACACCAGTAGCAGAGTGACTGGAATAAAGCAGATGGAGCCCAGAGAGAAAGGAAACAGATAACATTTTACTGAGGTAACCTGAACAAGAACATTATACAGCAGAAGCAGAAGCATCTGTGTTATAGAGCTTCCGCATTATAACGAAGGCTGCATTCTGTAAACAGAATTTTACTCAGGGGACATCGTCATACCCGCAGTATATCCAAATATGTGGTTCAGTGAGCCGCGTTATAGCAAGGTTCTACTGTACTATATGAGGACAAATAAAACACGAGATATTTGTCTTTCTTAGGTCAGGCCTACACAGGGAGGAAACTCCTTCAGAACCCCTTTCCCTCCAGCTCCTCCAACTATCAGACCTCAGCTGTCTTCCTTACTGACAGCAAACTCCCCCAATGACTAGAATCTTCAGCCAATCAAGAATCTGCTGTCAGCCAGACTAATAACAGAATTAGCCTCTTTAAGTTACTGACTAAATGGCCCCTACTGTTGTACTTCCAAAAGAAACAAAGTCGTCTTGACCTGGCACCAAAAATATGGCCAATGGAGTGATCAGCCAAATCTTCCCAGACAATGATGAAAAGATCCCATCTCTCACCCCCTCATGGGGCAAGGGGTGGACCTTTTCCCAACAGCGTGTAGGCAGACTCATTTGAAACATCACCTAAAATAAGCAGCCTGGCAATGAAAGCCAAGAACACACTATGTTAGCCAATTCAAACCCCGGAGCATAAAAGAGAGAAAAATGCTGGCTGTCTTTCTGGGTGCCCACTTGCAATCTCAACTTCAGGAATGTTATCAACAGATAAAATCCACAGAAATCAATTGCTCCTATGACATTAAACAAGCTTTTAATCCACCATTAAGGGTGCCTCCAGATCCAGACGGGATTTTGTGAGAGGGATTAAAGTGCATACCAGAATTTTAGGTTTGCACATTTAAAGTGCAACAAATCCACTTAAAACACACACAGACGTTTGCAGTTTGGATAGTGAGGGGGAAATGCATTGCAAAAAAATTGGAATGAACAAATGATTAATAGGAAGGCATGTAACCCCTCCCCCCCAGGCAAATCTGGATGAATGCAGGATGAAGACATATAACTGCCCCATAAACCATAACAATGGTAAATACAGAATATAATCTAACCTCCACATGAGCAATGTGCAAGCAAATCTGGATGAACAATCAATAAATAGGTCCTCGGGGGGGGGGGGCTATCAGTATTTATTAATGGCATCAAAAATAATTGTTTAGTGTCTCCAAAATTCGCAGCTTTTTTTTTGCTACCTTTCTGACACATCTGCTGCACACATAAAAAATAAGAGATAAAAGCCTCTGAAGTCAATCAGAGAAATTAAACAAGCTTTCAGTCCAATATTAAAAGTATGTATCAAGGGCATAAAAACATTCAGCGAATGAGAAATTTATCACTTCTGTTTCACCACAGCCGCTGCGCCCTCAAAAATATACCTAAACTTTGCCAAATCCACCCCAGTTGTAGCTCACCATCCCATTCCAAAGACTTGCTTCCTAACTTACCTGATGTCAGGTAGCCTGCATCCTGAGGGCAGAATTCCCTGTCTTTTTCTGTACCCAGAAACAGTTTTGATCCAAGATAAAAACTGTTAATGCCAAGTAAGGGATGTCTCTTGAGAATGGAAATTCGGAGAGTGACAGGCAGCCTCCGACGTGCAACAGAGTCTGCAAGCTAATACAGCACAATCAATGTCCTGAAATAGCCAAAGCTATTTTTACATCCATGTTAATACAGTACCTTCTGGCATTTCATTCACTTACTAATCCATCCTGGATTTGCTTAATGCTGTGCCCATATCAATCTGCTGTAAGTAACAGCAGCTGTTTGATAGCCTCCCATGCTATATGGGCCCAGCAGGAGGACTGGATTTACCAAGAGGCAGGCTAAGCACCTGTCCAGGGGGCTCAAAATCTCAGAAGGGAAAAAAAACTTGTGCAAAAGCTTAGTCAAAACAATACTCTTTAATAAATGCACATTTATTCATTTATTTATATGAATAAAACACTTTCCCACTCAAGGCCTTCTATAATATAAAAAACTACACCCCAAAATATTAAAAACATCACAATAACACACTTGAAAATATAATTTAAAAAACACATTAAGAGCAGCAGAACATCTCAACAACAGAAGCCAATAAAACCCATTTGTGGATAAAGAGATCTCTTATATATGTTTATACAATAGAGAAGGAATCCTTGCTGGCGGATGCATGTCACCATTTTAAATAAAGATCTCATATTGCTCTGGCAAGTACCTTACAAGTATAGAGAAAGAAAAACTGAGTGCGAGACACACTGAGAACCACTAAGGAAGGTTAAGAAAAATATACAAGTTGGCAAGCAACTTCAAACCCAAGAAATTGGAGTTATGCTTACTGACTCCCTGATTCCCAATCTCCCTATCCCATGACTGCTACATTTACTCTGGAGCCTTTGGCAAGGAACATTTATCAAAAGCTTTATGTAAGTCCATGCATATGTCTACTGGACCATTCCTACCCATGTGATTGTGAACAGTCCCAGATAATCCTTAAGGGTGATGAGGCAGGACTTCCTTTTGCAGAAGCCATGCAGATTTTTTTTCTGCAAGGCTTGTTCTTCTATATGCTTCATTTGGTCATGCCTTCAATAAATTATTCCACCAGTTTACCAGTTTACCTGGAACACATGTGAAGCGAACTGGCTTCTAGTTTCGGGATCCCCCCTTCAACCCTTCTTTTAAAAAATAAGTGTTATAAAACCAATGCTGGTTATTTCCTTTTAATCCTTGAACCTGGGTCACCAACCTTTTTGGAGCAGTGGACACATTTTGAATTTTGAGAGTGCTGTGGGTGCCAGTCACAAAATGACTGCCATGGGGGCATGGCACAACACAATGATACTGCCATGGAGGGCATGGCATAACACAAAATTAGAGAATACTGTCATTGCTGTTCTCTCCCCCCCACCCAGAATAACTGCATGCTTATCATGGGAAGTCAGCTATGTCTTGTGTAATATGTGAAGTGTACACTCACACAGTTTCTTAGAGACACATGCGACACCTGCTGGTCCTGACTGTGGAGATACAGCTGAAAAAGGCACAAGGACCCTCTTTACAGCAATGCCATCTCTAAATTAAAGCCAAGGCTACCATCCTGTACCCACTTACCGGGGAGTAAGGCCCATTACAGCAAAGAGACTTACTTCTTAACAGACATGTATACCATTGAACTGTAAATTAACCATACAGTGAATTCTTACTGAGTGTCTGGCTTTAGGTCCTGCACAGCAGAAAAGATGCCTAAGCCTCTTTGCAAAGTTTTCAGATTTTGCATTTGGCATTTAGTTAGGGGATTCATTGACATTCACCCCTACTTATTATGTAGTATTATTTGCAGAAAATTACTTCTAGAAATTACCTGATCTTAAACAAACCTACCACATGAAAGATACATCCTAGTTGCTAGAATAAAAAGGAATGGCAAACTATAAAGATTCCAAGGGCTACTTGAAAATAAGACAGAAGCAGGAAAAGTGCACTAGAGGAGAAGGTAAAAAAGTGCTTTCAGACTCCAAGGATTCCTATTACCTGGTGTCCAACCATGTCACTTATCAGTCACAACGACTTTAGTCATTGGCTAAAAACACCGACACAGAGGAGCAGTCAGGCTGGTTCATTTCTGGGTACCTGCACATTTTGCTTCATAAGGTTAGAGGCTTACTTTAAAAAAGAAAAGAAAGCCCAGAATCTGGGGAGCCAATGAAGGTTTTTATGGGTGCTCTGGCACCCTTGGGCAACGCACAGAAGCTCCCTGCCCTAAACAGCTTGGAACCAAAGTATATATCTGCCTGCTTTTTAAGATCAGCAGCACTCTTGCGCATGCTATTGCTTCTTGAGGTGTGTTTGAGAGCTCCTTTTTTCTTTTTTATTGAACAAAACTTCCTATTATATTTTGTGGACCTTCCCACCCTGAGAGATTAGATCACCTTCCTCTTTGCTTGTGCCCTGTCAGCATTCAAAAACCATTCAACCATTCTTTTTCAGTATCCTTTAATTACACTGCTGTTTACGTTATTATGTTCTGGCTCCCTTGGTTTTTAATGCTGTTTTTAGTGTTGAGATGTGTTGTGTATCTTATTTATTTTTAAATCATTGCATTCTAGATACACTGTTTGGTTTCATGTTTTGCTAACAGCGAATCGCATTCAGCACCTCAGTTGGTCGGGGGGAGAGAAGGAGATTAAAAAAATTCTTTTAATTGGCTACTTCTCAATTCTCTGAAATAGGGACTGAGAGAGAAGTTACCTTTGATGCTGTTGTTTTCACATCTAAGCTCCTTCAGAACTCTTGGGTAGATGTCATCAGGTGATGTGTTGTTAAGTCCTAGAGGTTTGTCTGCTGTCACCTCTGTTTGACCCACGCTTCGCTAGAACTTTCTCTCTTCTACCAGTTCTCTGCTTGGTTCTGAGGGGTGTTGCATTTCCAAGGTGGGAAGAGACATTTATATAACATCAGGAAAACATCCTGATCATAGGCAGAGCAATCCAAAGGGGAGGGGGGGGGAACCAAAGACACAGTAGAAAGGGAGAGGCATTTCTTTTGGTTTCTTCTTTTGCTTGTGGTGGGTTTGTTTTCCTAAATAACTTTTCCTGCTCTAGGGTTGGTGTATACGTCCCCTGTTCTGGGAGCATGAAATAAAAGGGCTATGGATCTTGCTGAGACACAATATCTTCTTCTCTTTGGTTTCCCCAACATCGGAGAGGAACGGACTGCAACACCTTTCCACAGTTTCATGAAGGAGGCATCCAACACTGAAGCTCCCTTTCCTAGGATGACATCTCTTTCCATCCCTAGAGAGAGAGATCTCAACAGACCTTGTGGCTGGTGGGATGCCTTCCCACGGACCACAGGATTTCATCTTCAGATTCATTTGTTAAAAGTCCCTGGACATTACAAACGGTCAAATATGTCAATTTTGGTTTCTCTCAGTTTCTCCATTTTTAAGCTCAGTTCTCCACATTTCTGCATCAGTTTGAGGCTAAAAAAGTTCTCATGAAGATTTGTCAGCATTTTAATTAAAATTTCTCCTAAATACATATTTGTGCAAAGCAATTTTCCCTAATACAATGCATTTTATATGTTATTTTCACCAATATATGGATTTTTTATGCCCATGTTCCCCTAATGTACACATTTTTGTACACATTATTTGGTTGGAGAACTGCATTGCAAAATTTGGAGAAGTGTGAATTTCAAAGAATGACTGTTTCAGATTGCATATTGTTTTGGAAAATGAGAATTGGATAGGTTCGCATTAAAATCTGAAATGAACCAAATCTCTCTTCCCTCCGTACATGGCACTGACAAAGTTGGTCTTTCACATTAACCAAAAAGCAACATTCACAATAGTACTCTGAACCTCAAAGTTTCTCAGGACTGATAAACACTGGACTCAGAACTGTCCCCATTCTTTTCTTCTCCACCAGCTTGCAGGTGCCAACCAAGCCTCTCACTACTGGCACAGAGGTCCAAAGCCTTTGAAGCACAAGGCTTATTATCAACCCATATGCTCTTTAGAGAACCAATATTTTTCACTTGGGCAGTATGACAAAATGTCTATCTTGTTAATTACCTCTGCTGTTAAAACCATAATGTTATTTGCCCTAGTGCTCCAGCATTTTCTATAAAACGAGAAACCCAAACAAGTTTTAAAGTTAAGCGTTGCTGCTGATGTAGGTGTCCTCCACTTCACCTCAGTGGCCATGTGACTTGAGTGATAATACAGACCTGGTTTTCACTGGGCATATTCCTAGGCATAAGGACAATGGCCAGATGACTGTTGCCTAACGCACATCTGGATCTTCTTGCAACGCAACCAAACTCAAAGTAACCAAAAAGAATGTAACATCTGCTCAGTGTAGGCCAGCATTCCCTACCTGGTGCTCTCCGGAGAGCAATCTGGATCAGGCCCAGCTGGATGGAAGTTATAGTCCAAAACATCGGCACAAAGGTTGGGGAAGGCTGGTGTAGAGAACTACTATTAGTGAGACATACAATGCTTGGGGATGTTTCCTTTTGTAAAACAAACTTAACTGTTTCTATTGGTATCATAGTTGTCAACTATGTAAAATGTTTGATAATTTTGCATGTCATTCCATTGTCCATTGGCTTGGATTGCAATTCCATGCAGTACCAATATTGGGCAAGCTAAGAACATGAGAAGAGCCTGTTGGATCAGGCCAGTGGCCCATCTAATCCAGTATCCTGTTCTCAGTGGCCAGCCAGATGCCTGTGGAAGCCTGCAAGCAAGACCTAAGCACAAAAACACGTGTTCCTCCTGCGGCTTCTAGCAGCTGGGATTCAGAAGCACGTTGCCTCTGCCCGTGAAGTCAGAGCATATTTTTAAAGGATATTAATTACTATGGGTAAGCACCTACAACACTGGCACTGAGGCACCTGCTTAGAAACCTCATCTGTTCACATAGGCATTCCCTAAGGCTATTAATTATTTTATTTATTTATTTATTTACATTTATACCCCGCCTTTCTTTTTCATGAAACCCAAGGCGGCTTACATATGGTTCCCAGGAGGTCTCCCATCCAGGCTCTGACCAGACCTGACCTTGCTTAGCTTCAGCCAGCAGCTGGCCTCATATGCCTTCAGACCACCGCCTGGGACCATTATTAATGTGATCTACTCATCTTTGTGATATATTCCATATTATTTTATGGATGTTGATTTTATGCTGTTACCCGCCATGATATTTTTTTTAAATGGTGGTATAGAAAATTTTGCAAATAAATAAAATAACTGGGGAGCGGTCACCCAAAATGCCTCTCTAGTTTTCTGTTCCTGTTGCAAGACAGTCATTGCATTTCCTTTGCAATGAAACAAATAGAGTGGAATAAGGCTGCTTGGTTGGTATCCTCCTGCATGGTGTTCTGAGCTCCAAAGAAAGGAAGAGTGGGAAATATAAGAAGTAAAATAAGTCATTTGTATGCAATTTCCAAATCTACACTGTGTGTGTGAGAGAGAAAGGAAGCTGAGCTCTCACTGGAGTTACACACCCTTATTAGATTCTGCCCCACTGATTTGGAGTGTATTGGGGACGGGGGAAGGCAACAACGTCAAGTATAATACTATAGGCATGCAATCAGTCCATTAAGATGCAAATTGCCTAGCCTTCAGTTACAAGGTTTGGGCTCCTCTGTGAGATTATTACAGCAACGAGTCCTCACTTTGAAAAAGCTGCTGACAACGTTCCCATAACCCTTAGAGAATTCCCACAACCCTGCGCTTTTTCACATGTGCGCACAGCAGCAAAAGGCAAGCTGGAAGGCACAGTTGTGAGAGCAATTAGTTAACGCTCCAGAGATTAGCTGCCTGCCTCATCCCGAGTGTATTATTCCAGAGAGAACAAAGGGAAATGTGGAGCATTAATCCATCAGTAGTATGGTGCTATTCTTCTCTCATATGTGCTTATGAGCCTATAGCTAATTCACCTTCTTGCTAGAAAAAAGGAAGTTTATTCATAGTCTGCCAAAACAGACTATGACATTAAAAAATTGGCCCACTGTCCCAAACTGGAAGGCTGCTTCAGCTGCAGCAATATCACAAACAGCATCTTCCTGTGCCACTGCTGGTAAAATTTATATCCTGTATGTATGTAGTTATTAAATGTATATCCCGCCCTTCCTTCTAGAAGGAGCACAGGGCAGCAAACACAAAAAACTAAAAACACTCTAAAACATCTTAAAAAACCATTTTTTAAAAAAGATTCAAAAACATCTAAAGAAGTAGTTCCAGTACAGACACCAACTGGGATAAGGTCTCTAATTGAAAGGCTTGTTGAAACAGGAAGGTACTCAGAAAGTGTGAAAAGCTAAGAACATAACAAGAAACCTGCTGGATCAGGCCAGTGGCTTATCCAGTCCAGCATCCTGTTCTCACAGTGGCCAGCTAGATGCCTATGGGAAGCCTGCAAGCAGAACCTGAGCACAACGGCACTCTCCCCTCCTGCAGTTCTCAGCAACCGGTATCCAGAGACATCCTGTCTCCAACAGTGGAACACAGAAGGATCCAATTCTGCTGTGCCTGACAGGCAAAAAACCTGGGTTTTGCTGCCGTTCTCCTCAAACTCAGAAGTTGCACGCTATTACAGAATGAGCTTGTTGTGTCTGTTGGGGTGGAGGTAGAGAGATAAAATGTGCTCACCAAAGGCTTACGAAGCCTTTATTTACAAATGTACAGATCAAGAGGTACGAAAGATAACACACAGACAGGAAGTGCTAGTTTCCCAGCAGCATCAGTCCAATCCAATATTCTTCTTCAAAATCTAAAATCAGATATTTTAACCATCCAGATGAAGTCGCAACACGTTTTCCTACTGTCTTCAAAACACAATGCTTTTCAGTAGTGGCAGTTTACATGTTCAAGAAGAAGTCAAGAGGTCTGCTTCACACTGACCTTGCTACCAGGAAGCTGGTTACTGCTTCTGTGAAGGAATACCCACAAAATTTGTACCTGTTCTAACAATGTCTTTATTCCACGCCTTTCTGCTTCCTGTCTAAAGCACCCAAGGTAGCATATACCATCAAAATTAAAACCAGGAATGGGATCCGTTGGCCAGTGCTGGTTTGAAAGCATTCTGTTGGCCTAACAGGCTAGTATCAATTTGAGTTTGTTCTTTGTCCACAAGGCACTGCTTTTCCTGATCCATCCCCCCCCAAATATTGATATTAATATTGATATTGTGAAAGGAAATGCCAAAACATTGAAGGAAATATTGATAAATTGAAGGAAATATTGATGAAATATAGATATTGGTATCAATATTTTAGATGAGGATTTTTTTTAAAAAAAAACTGAAAATAGCAGAGGAAAATGACTACATAAAAATCTGATCTGCAACTGCAGCAAATAAGAAAATTAATGGAAACTTTGGCAGCAAATCCAAATTGGTTGGAATACTAGTACATCCCTAAATAAAACCATAATAAATTATGACAATTATGAACACAACAAAGCTTAAAACAGGACACAGAGGCAAATAAGAAACATATCCTGGGAGATAAGAACAGAAGCGCCTTGCTAGATCAGACCAAAGGCCCATCTAGTCCAGCAATCGATTCTCAGGGTGACCAACCAGATGCAGATGGGAAGAATGCAAGCAGGACCCAAGTGTAAACAGCCTTCTACACGCGAGATTCCAGGAACTGGTATAAAGAGGAACACTGCCTCTGAAAAAGTAAGGTAAAATATAGCCATCGGGACTAGAAGCGACTGATAGCCATATTCTCCATAAATTTCTCTAATCCTCTTTTAAAGCTAAGTTGATGCCCAACGCTAGATCTTGTCGTTTATGTGCTGTATGAAAGAGACCCTTCTTGCGTGCGTCCTGATTGAATTTCCCAACATTCAAGAGGTTGGTTGGTTTTTCTACAGTCATATCGCTGCGCGATTTCTTTGCCATGCTGGGTTTTCTGTACATGGATTATACTAATGGGTTTTAATGGCATTTGTTAACCTTATGTTTTTATTGTATTTTAATATTCTATTGTGTAAACTGCTCTGGGATTTATTCTTTTTTTAAAAGAAGAAGAAGAAGAGTGCTATATTACACAAATAAAAACCGAGAACCCCCTGAAAAGCTTGCAAGGAGTCCTACAGCACTTGAAACACAGATTTCGGACTGTAATAACAATACAGCATGTATTTTAGCATAAAAATGTGTTTTTAAATTTGTATATTTGTTTTTAATGTTTTTAATTGTTGTAAACGGCCCAGAGAGCTTCGGCTATGGGGTGGTATACAAATGCAATAAATCAATAATAAATAAATAAAGATAGGAGCGTGATGTTCCTTTTAATTAATCCCTTGGCATTGATCCCAAATGTCCCCCTCCCGCCACTGCCTGATACTGATGAGCTAATCATGAAATTAGATTTACCTGCATAGATGAACAAACTGCCCGGTGGAGCCATGGTTGTTGTCAGGACAACAAACAGAAAACGTATCCTACTAATCCTCTCAGAAGAAATCTGCTTTCACACAGCACCATCCAGGGCATGTTAACCACAAGGCTAAACAAATGAATGGTATTAGTGTTTGCAGTTGTTTGCTTCAGGTACACAAGTAACAAAGGGTGGCCATGTTCATTAAGAGGTAGAATACTTGCTACAAGATGATAGCCAGAAAACAAATCAGAAAGAATCCTTTCCACTACAGTAAACTCTGGAAGGAAGGAAGGAAGGAAGGAAGGAAGGAAGGAAGGAAGGAAGGAAGGAAGGAAGGAAGGAAGGAAGGAAGGAAGGAAGGAAGGAAGGACATTTGGCTCTCCCAATGTTGCTGAACTACAACTCCCATCCACCCTAGCAAGCATGGTAAATGGCCAGGGATGATGGAGTCATAGTTCAGCAACATCTGGAGGGCCACAGATTTCCCAGTCCTGAGCTAGATGGGCCAATGGTCTGACTCAGTGGCACACAGCTCCCTATTTTACTACTGAAGTTTTCCCATGAAAACACCTTCGCTACTTCATTAGGACACCTCAAAGTACACTTGCTCACACACTTGTCCTATATAGATAGTTAAATAAGTTAGATGGATAGACAGACAGACAGATATATAAAATATTTATAAAATACAGTCTGCAAGTATCCTACTCTTCATTGATTTCTCTGTTTCCTGAGGGCTTAGCACTTCCAGGTGAGGCTTGCCAGCTCTATCAGTTCCGTATGTCATATTGTGGGTTACAGTTTCTGCAGGGTAGCAGCTGAGACCCTGAAGGAGCAGGCCCGTGTCCAAACTTCACGGCAGCAATCAACTCACTGGGCCGTCAAACCCAGTGTCAACTTCACCCCACCTCCCACCCTGCAACCTGTACTATGGGGATAATGAAGTGATGTTCTCTATGGGGATTCCCCCGCCCCCCACCCTCCCAAAAAAATCAACAGTGCTATTTGGGAGCCTCTGCCATATCCCAAAATGCGTTTCAAATAACTTCATTTCCAAAAGCTGCACAATATGAGGAGTTGCTGTTCAAGTACATAACAGCAGACTAAAGTTGCAATCCAATACACACTTACCTGGAAGTAAGTCCCACTGAGCGCAATGGTGCTTATTCCTGAGTAAACATGTACTGGATTCCAGTCCAAAACATATTTTCCCAAACTCTAGATGTTTTGGACTACAACTCCAAAGCTGGGGCTGATGGGAGCTATAGCCTAAACATCTGGAAGGCACTGGATTGAGGAAGGCCTACACACTCCTTGGGTCCATGAAACTAGGTACTTGGATACTGACATTTCAGCCAAGAGTGTTATTCATATTTGTCATTATATCACATATGAGCAGGGTCAAATGTAACGCCAAACCATGATCTAGTGATCTATGAAAGAGCCTTTAAGGCAAGGCAGGGATGGAGAGCAGAAGTTGTTGGTCTACACCTTCCACCATTCCTGGCCATTGGCCATGCTGGCTGGAGCTGATGGGAGTTGGAGTCCAGCAACATCTGGAAGGTCACAAATTCCCCACACTGGCTCTAAGGAACCCAGTCCACTCGCATGCCACAATTCCCTTCCTTCCTCCCTAAACTTGCACAGTTTGCCATTTTGTGAGCTGAAAGCCACCAATCAATCCCAGTTTTCAGTAAAGTGGTGGTGGAGGAAGAGAACACGATCACATCCACACCATACATTTAAAGCAGTATTATATCACTTTAACAGTGCTGACGTCCCCCAAAGAATCAGGGAATGGTAGTCTAAGGGTGCTGTAACTTGTTAGGAGACCCCTATTCACCTCACAGAGCTACAATTCCCAGGGTGGTTTTACAATCGATCCCTCTTCCCAGGGAACTCTGGGAACTGTATATCTGCAAGGAGAGTTACAATTGTATTTGTTCATGTAAATCAGCCTTCGCTGTGCTAGCTGGGGCTGATGGGAGTTGTAATCCAAAATATTTGGAGGGCACCAGGTTGGCAAAGGCTGATTTAAATGAACAAATAAGCATTGCAAATCAGCCCACAAAAAGGTTGCCAGCCTGCAGTTTTGATACTCCAGCCTGCTCCACGAGCTAGAGGGAGCCCCAGCTGACGAAGCGTCAAGGCGAGTTAAGCAGCAGAGCGAAAAGAGGGTAAGTAGCTCCCATTTATTCCATTATTTAATTGAAGTAAAACAGCGCAGAGCAATAAGTAATAAGGGCAGCCCAAGGTCACCCTGAGCTAGGAGCCAAATCCTGAAAGAACCTATATCTTAGGAGACAGATCCTAGGAGAAGGAAGCCCATAGAAAGCTAGTTTTCAACACCACCCTAGCAGGAAAGCTTCAGGGGACACTGTAAACAAGGCTAAATTCCAGTCGGAGAGAAGGGGGAAAAGGAAACTCCACCGACACATACAGGGAGAGAGTCAGCTCAGTCCTTGCTAAAAAGGGCAGCTTCAGCCTTCCTGAAACACAACCACAAGCTCTGTTCCCCTAGGTTAAAGAAAGGTCAGGCTGTTCTAGGTGGGAAAACAACAAACACAAAAGACTTGCCTGGAAGGCGCAGCCCCTTGATTAGATTAAAAGCAGCCAAAAGCTTAAACAGCCCCGCCCCTCGCTCAGGAAGGAAGGAAGCCTGAGAGAATACTAAAGAGTTAAGCCCCAGCTGATAGCCATCAGCCTCAAGTAACACATCATCGGCTGGCAGCAGTAGCTGGGAGGAACCAGCCACACATATAAAGTCAGAGCACCCTAGCGAGGGAGCCTGCTCCACGAGCTAGAGGGAGCCCCAGCTGAGGAAGCCTCAAGGCCCCAGCTGACAAAGCGTCAAGGCGAGTTCGGCAGCAGGGCAAGGAGGCCAGGGACCCCCACTCTGCCCATCTGTTCCCTGACCTCAACTAAACCGCAGTCTCCAACCCATTGACGTAATAAACCTTAAACAAAACTATGCAGGTAAGAAGCCAGCAGGGGTGTGGGGGCTTTCCAGTGTTTTGCACCGCCTGCAGCATGTACGACTATCTGCCTGTTGGACAGAAGTCGTGGGTGTGCTCTCGGTGCAATGAGCTCCTGGCTCTCCGGGAACGACTTCATTTCCTTGAGGCCAAGGTGGCGGACCTGGAAAAGCTGAGAGAGGCAGAGAGGTGTGTGGAGGAGGCCTTCAGGGACGTTATAGCTGTGTCCCACTCCAACGATGATAGCTCTCCTGCTATCATGGAGAACGATGGTCTCGGGGAAGGAGAGCATCCAGCTGAGGAAGAGGGAAACGATCCCTTAGAAGGGACCTATTCCTTGGGGGATGAGCAGCTATCCTCTCCTGCCGAGGATATATCTCCAGGGGGTGGAGGGATCCTTGTAGTGGGTGATTCGATCATTAGGAACATAGACAGTGGGGTGTGTGATGGGCGTGTAGACCGCAAGGTGTTTTGCCTGCCTGGTGCGAAGGTTGCGGATATCGCCCGTCGTTTAGATAGTTTGGTAGACAGTGCTGGGAAGGAGTCAGTGGTCGTGGTGCACGTTGGCACTAACGACATGGGGAAATGCAGCCGTGAGGTCCTGGAAGCAAAATTTAGGTTGCTAGGTAGGATGCTGAAAGCCAGGACCTCCAAGGTGGCTTTCTCTGAAATGCTACCGGTTCCACACGCAGGACCAGCCAGACAGGCCCAGCTTCGCAGTCTCAATGCGTGGATGAGACGATGGTGTCGGGTGGAAGGGTTCGGATTTGTTAGGCACTGGGGAACATTTTGGGACAAGCCGGGCCTGTACAAAAGGGACGGGCTCCACTTGAACCAGAATGGAACCAGACTGCTGGCACTTAAAATTAAAAAGGTAGCAGAGCAGCTTTTAAACTGACTGAGGGGGGAAACCCGACAGGAGCTGAGAAAGGTCCGGTTCGGAATAAACCTCCCCCCTGGGATAAAAACCAAAGAAATGATGAAATTTTAAAAGGGGTAGGCCTAGAAGTAGGCATTGTGAGAGCAGGGGCACAGGATATAAATTCAGAAGAGCAAAATTACCACAGGCCAAACCACAAGTGCCAAAGACACTTGAAGAGAGACACTGCTTACAAGTGCCTGTACGCTAATGCTAAGAGCCTCCGAACCAAGATGGGAGAACTGGAGTGCTTGGTCTTAGAGAAGAGCATTGATATAGTGAGCATAACCGAGACCTGGTGGAATGGAGAAAACCAGTGGGATACGGTTATTCCTGGATATAAACTATATCGGAAGGACAGGGAAGGACGTATTGGTGGCGGAGTCGCTCTATACGTGAAAGAAGGCATTGAATCCAGCAAGCTCGAAACCCCAAAAGAGGCAGACTCCTCCACAGAATCGTTGTGGGTGGTGATACCATGCCCCAGGAGGGACTTAATACTGGGAACGATCTATCGTCCCCCTGATCAAAATGCTCAGGGAGACCTTGAGATGAGATATGAAATTGAGGAAGCATCCAAACTAGGAAATGTGGTAGTAATGGGTGACTTCAACTACCCAGACACAGACTGGCTGCATATGTGTTCCAGTCATGACAAAGAAGCAAAGTTTCTAGATATTCTAAATGACTATTCCCTAGATCAGTTGGTCATGGAACCGACCAGAGGGACGGCAACCCTGGACTTAATCCTCAGTGGGGACCGGGACCTGGTGCAAGATGTAAGTGTTGTTGAACCGATTGGGAGCAGTGACCACAGTGCTATTAAATTAAACATACATGTAACTGGCCAATTGCCACGAAAATCCAACACGGTCACATTTGACTTCAAAAGAGGAAACTTCACAAAAATGAGGGGATTGGTAAAAAGAAAGCTGAAAAACAAAGTCCAGAGGGTCACATCACTGGAAAATGCTTGGAAGTTGTTTAAAAACACTATATTAGAAGCTCAACTGGAGTGCATACCGCAGATCAGAAAAGGTACCGCCAGGGCCAAGAAGATGCCAGCATGGTTAACGAGCAAAGTCAAGGAAGCTCTTAGAGGCAAAAAGTCTTCCTTCAGAAAACGGAAGTCTTGTCCAAATGAAGAAAATAAAAAAGAACACAAACTCTGGCAAAAGAAATGCAAGAAGACAATAAGGGATGCTAAAAAAGAATTTGAGGAGCACATTGCTAAGAACATAAAAACCAACAACAAAAAATTCTATAAATACATTCAAAGCAGGAGACCATCTAGGGAGACAATTGGACCCTTGGATGATAAGGTAGTCAAAGGTATACTAAAGAACGATAAGGAGATTGCAGAGAAGCTAAATGAATTCTTTGCATCTGTCTTCACAGTGGAAGATATAGGGCAGATCCCTGAACCTGAACTAACATTTGCAGGAAGGGATTCTGAGGAACTAAGACAAATAGTGGTAACGAGAGAGGAAGTTCTAAGCTTAATGGACAATATAAAAACTGACAAATCACCGGGCCCGGATGGCATCCACCCGAGAGTTCTCAAAGAACTCAAAGGTGAAATTGCTGATCTGCTAACTAAAATATGTAACTTGTCCCTCGGGTCCTCCTCCGTGCCTGAGGACTGGAAAGTGGCAAATGTAACGCCAATCTTCAAAAAGGGATCCAGAGGGGATCCCGGAAATTACAGGCCAGTTAGCTTAACTTCTGTCCCTGGAAAACTGGTAGAAAGTATTATTAAAGCTAGATTAACTAAGCACATAGAAGAACAAGCCTTGCTGAAGCAGAGCCAGCATGGCTTCTGCAAGGGAAAGTCCTGTCTCAGTAACCTATTAGAATTCTTTGAGAGTGTCAACAAGCATATAGATAGAGGTGATCCAGTGGACATAGTGTACTTAGACTTTCAAAAAGCGTTTGACAAGGTACCTCACCAAAGGCTTCTGAGGAAGCTTAGCAGTCATGGAATAAGAGGAGAGGTCCTCTTGTGGATAAGGAATTGGTTAAGAAGCAGAAAGCAGAGAGTAGGAATAAACGGACAGTTCTCCCAATGGAGGGCTGTAGAAAGTGGAGTCCCTCAAGGATCGATATTGGGACCTGTACTTTTCAACTTGTTCATTAATGACCTAGAATTAGGAGTGAGCAGTGAAGTGGCCAAGTTTGCTGACGACACTAAATTGTTCAGGGTTGTTAAAACAAAAAGGGATTGCGAAGAGCTCCAAAAAGACCTCTCCAAACTGAGTGAATGGGCGGAAAAATGGTAAATGCAATTCAATATAAACAAGTGTAAAATTATGCATATTGAGCAAAAAATCTGAATTTCACATATACGCTCATGGGGTCTGAACTGGCGGTGACCGACCAGGAGAGAGACCTCGGGGTTGTGGTGGACAGCACAATGAAAATGTCGACCCAGTGTGCGGCAGCTGTGAAAAAGGCAAATTCCATGCTAGCAATAATTAGGAAAGGTATTGAAAATAAAACAGCCGATATCATAATGCCGTTGTATAAATCTATGGTGCGGCCGCATTTGGAATACTGTGTACAGTTCTGGTCGCCTCATCTCAGAAAGGATATTATAGAGTTGGAAAAGGTTCAGAAGAGGGCAACCAGAATGATCAAGGGGATGGGACTTCCGGGAAGGGTGACTTAGCCTGTGCCTGCTTTTGAGACGGGCTCCTGCCTCAAAAGAAGCTTATTCAGATATATCAGTCAGTTTTTTCTTTTTTTTTTGACTGATTAAACTTCTCCCGGGTAGGGAGAAACGAAGAGATTAACCTCAAAGCCTATTTTTGTTGGGACGACCAGATCTCATTAATTTATGGGACGAGGTCCAGCCGACGAAGGTGGGACGGATTTTCAACAGCAAGCTCTATCTGTTAAAGCGAACGTTCATCTTATCTTCTAAGAGAGAACGCACTAACAGGCAAGCACCCTTCTTTCTATATTTTTCTTTTACTTGACTTAAATTGTTGCTGTTTAAAAGAGATTTGCCAGATTGATCGGTTTTTGACATCTCACTGGGGAGCCGTAACTTCTCTCTGCTACGCACTAATTAATAGCTTATCTCTGTTTTTGTTGCAAAAAGCTGTCCTGGATTTGCATTCTAAAGATATACACAGAAGAGGGATTTCTATTCCAGATTTTTATTTTGAAAAATATTATACTGTTTTGAGACTACTCTCTTTTTGGTCTATTTTATTTTGACGAATCTGTTTCTTGACGATTGCCATTAATTGTTTCGATCCTGGGAACTGCATTTTGTTTACTTAACTATTGGAGAGATAAGGCTGTCTGCTCTGTTTATACTGTGATGTCACCAAGTTTGGAGTATTAACCCAATTGTTGCTGAAATAAGAAGTGGTTTTCCTATATTTTTCTTTTAAAATGGCAATTAAGAAAGTGGCTGAGAATCTGGAAATAACTATGTTTCAGAAAATAATGGATGAGATTGAGATAACGAAAATTGAATTGAGTAAAATGAAGCAGGAGATTAAAGATATAAGGGTCCCTGTGAGAGAGGTGACCCTGGAAGGGGTCCCTGTGACAGAGGAGACCCCGGAGATTGGAACAGGGGTCCCTGTGAGAGAGGAGACCCTGGAGACTGGAATAGGGGTCCCTGTGAGAGAGGAGATCCCGGAGATTGGAACAAACGTGGAACAGGAACAAGATTTGGAGTCTATGGACTTTAGAAATAAAATCTATTGTTTGGAACTCAATGTTATCTCTGAAGAAATTAATGAAGATTCTAGAGATAAAGTTATCAATGGCATGGATTATCTTCTGGACTGGAATGATGTGATGGAGCCCAATATAGAGAAAATCTTTGGAATTAACTGCAGCCATGTGACAATGGAAAAACTTTTAAGAGATGACCCAGTGTATTTTGAAAAAAAGAACAGAGATATGATTTTACAGCAGTATTTCAGCAACTTATTCAGAATGGATGGCAAGAAAATATTTGGGATAGAGGTAATTCCCATCAGACTCTTACTATATGACTATGGCTTTGACAGCAAGATTATTATGGAATACTGATAATGGAAGATTGGATATTGAAATTACTGGACTTAACAAGACTACTGAAGATGGAAGATGGAAAATGGAACTAATAGAGATAATAGAACAATGGCTACTGAAATTACTGAACCTAACAGATTCTGATGTGATGGATTAATTGAAATGTTTATTTTGACTATGGTTATGACAATAAGATTATCATAATTAGTAATGAGATGGATTAATCGATATGCTTATCTGGAAAAAAAAATTGATAGATATATTTCTTAAAGAATTGAAACCTCTCTTTGACTTTTTGTGGAAAGAATAAAGTAATGTTTATGAGATTTGATGATTAAGTAAGATAACTACTGGAGGAAAGTGATTTTATAATATGACTTAAGAGACAGGATTGCTATATATTATAGACTTATAACTGATTTGATCTTTGACAAATGGGAAGTCAATATTTTACTCTTTATTTTTTATTTTTGTTTTTTTTTTCTTTTTTTTTTTTTTGTTTAACTATTTTTGATTTTGTTTTTTGTCTTTGAATGTTTTATGATTTTGTCTTGTATGTTTTATGAAAATCTGAATAAAAATTATTGAAAAAAAAAAAAAAAGAATGATCAAGGGGATGGAGCAACTCCCTTACGAGGAAAGGTTGCAGCATTGGGGGCTTTTTAGTTTAGAGAAAAGGCGGGTCAGAGGAGACATGATAGAAGTGTATAAAATTATGCATGGCATTGAGAAAGTGGACAGAGAAAAGTTCTTCTCCCTCTCTCATAATACTAGAACTCGTGGACATTCAAAGAAGCTGAATGTTGGAAGATTCAGGACAGACAAAAGGAAGTACTTCTTTACTCAGCGCATAGTTAAACTATGGAATTTGCTCCCACAAGATGCAGTAATGGCCACCAGCTTGGATGGCTTTAAAAGAAGATTAGACAAATTCATGGAGGACAGGGCTATCAATGGCTACTAGCCGTGATGGCTGTGCTCCGCCACCCTAGTCAGAGGCAGCATGCTTCTGAAAACCAGTTGCCGGAAGCCTCAGGAGGGGAGAGTGTTCTTGCACTCGGGTCCTGCTTGCGGGCTTCCCCCAGGCACCTGGTTGGCCACTGTGAGAACAGGATGCTGGACTAGATGGGCCACTGGCCTGATCCAGCAGGCTCTTCTTATGTTCTTATACTGGCTGCAAAGGAGGAGAAGCTCCTCAATGGCTGGCAAAGAAACCAAATGGACTTGCAGAAGAATGGCAGAGTGATCTCTTCCTCTTTTGCCAGCCCACACGCTTGTGCACTTGCATGGAATTTCTACAAGGCTGAAAAAAATAATACTTACATTTCAAACTTTGTCCTTTCTGTTCAAAGTGTTTTTAGTTTATTACTTTACTTGTGCAAAACTTATTAGGCTATTAAATAGCGTGCATGCTATGTTGCAACTCTTAGCTATTCCTACTAAGAAGCAAAGGTATAAACATTTTCTACCCGATATGGGGAGAGAGAGACTCAGGGTTGTATCCAGCAAAGTCATTATATTCATACAAGGATTTCCACTTGCACAACAGACCTTCCTCGCCCTTTCCTCTTCTCTGTGTCCCCCAGAAAAAGTCTGCTCTGGAGATTCACCATTGCACACATACACACACCTTTCAAGCGTCCAGAGTGTCTCACATACATTGCCTTTGTAACTTTCATGCTAAACCTGTAAGGTAGCCCTTGGTGTATGTGCATAAAACAGAACAGAACATAAAATAAAGGTGATTAACTCCCATCAAAGGTGCTTATGTGTAGCAATGTGCTACACACATGCAACTGTGTACAAATACCTCCCTGCCTTACAGTTGGCAGGGTCAGCTCTCACAATGCTTGACCACCTATGGGGGAACCATACTTGTCCAGTTGCACATGCATGATGTAGTAACACTGCAGATCTCTCCCCCAGCACCACTAAGTGCTAGATGTATTCTCCACACTCTCAGAGCGGCCCTCTTTGTGCTTCTGGAGCACAGAGTCATCTGTGAAGGGTACAGAACCTTCATGCTTTCATGCTTTTGCTGGCTTGAGCATTTATGGAGTACTCTGTACCACATGATACAAAGGAGCACTTTACATAATACAATGAAACCAAACATGTTTTTAAAGGAAAGTAAAACCACTGTAATTTTCTAAAGCACCAACATAGACTTGGCATGCACTAAAATATTCCCCCCCCAATAATAATACCACAGGAGAATCCTCCAAAGGAGGTCAGATTGTGGGCTTCTTTATACATTTGGGTCTTAGGGATACAGCTACGATTTTTTAAGCATATCACTAAAAATGATGTGCATGTGCTTATTTTCAGATGCTTGAAAATAAAATAAATGCATCACACAGATACACTCCTCAGTGCCACATTTTATGTGTCTCCTGCATGCACACCAGCATTTCCCACAGCAAGCATGTACTGCATGGATGACACAGGGACACACACACGTATATCTTTAAACACCAGAGCAGACATATCTGGGCAACCGGACTGAGGCAGGATCCTAAGATGCATCTACATCAACTACATTTAGTTTGGTTGCTAGCACCAACTACCCATTGCAAGACATATTTGTCATGTAAAATGCAGAACTGCCCAGACAGATGAGCATACACTCCACAGCAAAACTGAGTTTGTACCTGTGTAACATGCAAAACAGCCCCAGAAACACTCTGCATATGCACATGCTAACATGTTCACTTTCTACCCACCTTTAACTATCAAGCACACACAGAGAACGGCAAGCAGCACCAGTAAGCAGCCCTAAAATCCACACTGATTACAGCATAAGCTTTCATAGACTAAAGTTCACTTCATCAGATTCATGAAGCATTCTCTTCTGTCGGCAGGTATATACCCGCTAAACTCACCATCTATTCTGTATCCCAAAGAATGCTTCCATATTTAATTTGCAAGATACACCATAACCTCAAAGGACAACTTAAAAATGAATACATTACAGGAAGAATACAAAGTCCTGTTAATCTTCCCACAACACTTAATATAACATTTCTGATGGTCTCAGGGACTGTGTTCCTTATTTTGGAACCCTCCAGAGAGAACAAACAGATGGAAGCTGCCGTACACCCAGGCCATTTATTTATTACATTACATTTATACCCCACCTTTCATATCCTCCAAGGAGCTCAAAGTGGTATATATGGTTCACCTCCTCCCCATTTGATCTTCACAACACCCCTGCGAGGTAAGCAAGGCTGAGGCTGTGAATGGCCCAAGGTCACCCAGCCAGCTTCACAAGCCTGACTGGGGATTCGAACCCCGGTCTCCCAAGGTCTTAATTCAGCATTCTAAGCAAGCCAGCTCAGGACTGTCCACACTGACTGGCAAATTCTCTCCAGAGTTTCAGGCAGGCTCAGGAGCTCCCCAGCCCTCCTTGGAGATGCCAGGGATTGAACCTGGGACCTTCTCCATGCAAAGTAGATGTTCTGCCACTGAGCTACAGCCCTTTCCACTCCGATTCTCCTTCTGACGAGCAATGACCCTCCCGCCTCCCCTTGCAGTTCTGCCAATTCTCCTGGCAGAGCACTTATCCAAGACTGGCAATCAGCGGCGCTGCGTACGCTTCTTCGGGAGTAAGTCTGAATGAACTTGTGGGTTGCTTCCGAGTACACATGCAACCCGCTCCCGTCCGCCTATCCCTGCCACCCTCATCTTCCCAGGAGGAGAGCAGGGCGAGGGATGCTCAGTCGTTGCCACCCTCTTTACCTACCTGCTGAGAGACGGAGCCAGAAGCAGGCGAGCAGCAGACGGCGCCGCAGCCACGCTCCGCAGGCCGTTCATGGCAGCCGCCACTCGGGAGCCAATGAAGCGCTCCTTTTCCGACGCGTCGCCGCTGCAAGGCACGCCAGAGGAAAGCCGAGAGCGCGCGTGCGCCTAAGGCCAGGAGGCTCGGGGAGGAGGGGGGATGCAGAACGCCGGGGGGGGGGAGCCAGGAGGACCAATCGTCTCGCAGGGAGGGCGTGTCGATCCACGTGGCCAAATATTGGGCTAGTTTCTATAGCAGCCCACGTGGTGGGGCTGCGAAGGGTGAAGCTTCACCTGTTGCATTTCTGGCTACGGGGAGGATGAGGAGAGAAAAGGCAAGCAAACTCGCAGCTTGCTCCCAGGCATTTTTGTTCAGGGCTCATTTACTGGCTGAGAGGCTATAATCCTCCTCCTCCTCAGGCTGGCCCTACCATTAGTCGGGTAATATTAGGTGCCATTAAGAAGTGGTAAGCGGCGGTAACGCAGCCGAAGCTGAATCTCTGGTAAAAGGGGTCAAGGTCCACTGAGCCTTCCATCCATCCGTCGTCGGTAAAATGAGTACTCGGCATATGCTGGGGGGTAAAGAAAGGCCGGGGAAGGAACTGGCAATCCCACCCCATATATATGGTCTGCCTCGTAAACGTTGCAAGACGTCACCCTAAGAGTCGGAAATGACTCGCACTACAAAGTGCGGGGACATCTTTACCTTTAAGAAGGACAGCTATTTGATTGATTGTTATTACATTTCTACTGCGGGAGAGAGTCGGGAGGAGGACGGGGAGTGTGACCCTGTTTCTCTTACTTGATCTTTCAGCAGCTTTTAATACCATTGACCATGGTATCCTTCTGGGCCAGCTTGGTGAGGTGGGTATTGGAGGCTGTTTTAGAATTGTTCTGATCCTGTCTCCAAAGTTGTTTTCAGAGAATAGCATTGGATGATTGTCTTTCGGGCCCCTGGCAGTTGTGCTGTGGGGTGCCACAGGGTACCATCTTGGCCCCCATGCTCTTTAACATCTATATGAAGCCCTTGGAAATGGTCATCAGGAGATTTTGGGCAAGGTGTCAGCAGTACCCTGTTACCCAGCTCTATTTCTCTGTAGCATCTGAATCAGGAGAGGCCGTGCAAGCCCTGGACTGCTGCCTGAACTCGGTGGTGGGCTGGATGAGGGCCAATAAACTGTCTGAATCCTAGCAAGTCAGAGGCACTGTGGGTTGGTGGTTCCCGAGTTCAGATAATTGGTCAGTTGCCTGCTTTGGATGGGGTTGTACTCCCTCTGAAAGAGCAGGTCCATAGTCTGGGGTGCTCCTGGATCCATCTTTGTTGCTAGAGGCCCAGGTGGCCTCAGTGGGTAGGAGTGCCTTTCACCAGCTTCAGCTGGTAAGACAGCTGCGGCCATTTCTGGACCGGGATAGCCTGACCACTGTTGTCCATGCTCTGGGAACCTCTAGGCTCGATTACTGTAATGTGCTCTATGTGGGGCTGCCCTTGTGGTTGGTCCGGAAGCTGCAGCTGGTGCAAAATGCGGCAGCAAGACTGCTCACTGGGGCAGGGTATCGCTAACATATCACCCTGCTGCTAAAAGAATTGCACCAGCTTCCCATTTGCTACCAGGCCAAGGTCAAGTTTGTAGTCTTGGTGTACAAAGCCCTGTACAGCTTGGAACCAGGATACCTGAAAGACCATCTTATCCCTTACATACCCAGTTGATCACTGCACTTTACAGGTGAGGACCTCCTGCAGATACCATCTTATCAGGAGGTCCTTTTTGCACAACATAGGAAATGGACCTTTAGTGTGGCGGCACCTACCCTGTGGAATTCCCTCCCCTTAAATATTAGACAAGCGCCATCTCTGTTATCTTTTTGGCGCCTATTGAAAACCTTCCTCTTTCAACAAGACTGTTAAGTTGAGACCTTATCCCAGTCTGCGTCTGTGTTGGAATTACTTTTTAATATGTTTTTAAACCTTTTTTTAAAAAAAGATGTCTTGAAAGCATTTAAAAAATGTTTTTAAAGATGTTTTGTTTTAATGTATTTTACAGTCTGTTTTTATGATGCTTTAAAGTGTTTTTAGTGCTTTTGTTTGCCCCCCTGGGCTCCTGCTGGGAGGAAAGGCTGGATATAAATCAAATAATAAATAAATAAATAATGTCTGGGTCAGGCTGAACATAGGAAGTTCAGTCCAAGTTTACCAAATCCCAAAACTGAACACTATTTCTAGGTATATTTTAGGCACAGATATCACTGTTTTAAACACTGTATGAATAGGTTCAAGGTAACAGCGGACTCAGAAGTGTTTAAAGACTCTGCTCACTGTTTAGGAATCACTGTTTCTCCCTTGAAACCATGGACAGCTCCACAATATCCTTTTCTAAAAAAAAAATTGCAGATGCAATACTAAATTAACAGCAACTGAGAAGTTACAAAACGGTAGTATTTTAAGAGTTGAAGGTGGTTTGAAAGACGGATCACTGCTCATGGTGTGTGTACTGATCCCACTTTTGCCAGTGCTAAGCATGTTTTTGTCGTTTCCAAACCTGTTTGACTGCAGGCAATAGTGGGACAAAAAAAAATGTGTACAGCTCACATAGTAGCAAGTAAACAGGGCTCCCAGTGGGGCTACCCTGTTTTGTGGAACAGCATTCCTGTTGAGATAACAGGTGTTCATTATCTGCAATTTCTGGAAACAATTGAAGACTTTTTTGTTCCAACAAGCCTTTCCAGCTGGATGAACATGTATGAGCGCCCCAAACAGGTAGAAATTTTTATGGCCTGGTAGCATCCTCACAATCCATGGGATAGTGGCATGGAGACAAGTCTGCTTAATTTTTGTAGCATACAACTACAACAGAGAACTAGCTCATACCTTGATGTGAAAGCAAAACAGTCAGTAGGTGCCTATTGGAACAAAAATGTGTAATGTAAAGAGGCAGAAATGAGCAGTCAGGTACTAACAAACAGGCCAAAAAAGCAAGCCCAAATGGTAATATACTGGCCTTGTACAATTGGCAGCTTCCTCTATGCTCACATGTAGCTTGTTAAGGAGAAACAAGTGTATTTATTCTATCCTTTAGGCCGCCTGGTCCTCCTTGTATGAAAAATCTCTGTGCTCCCCTCTAGCCAACGTAAGCATCAGCAATACCTTTGTTTAAGATCCAGCTCTTGATATAGCACATCATTAATTTGGTGCACTTCCTCATACGGTTTGGAACACCATGGAATTCTCCCAAAAGTCCTACCATATTAAGAGGAAAACACATACTCCTAACTTCATAGCAGTCACAGCTAAAAGTCAGTCCAACTGTTGATCTTGAGATATTGTGCGCAATTCTGGTCACTGCACCTCAAGGATATGAATGCCGTCACTTTGGGGAAAAGAACATCATGGGGAGCCACTCTAACCCTAAATCTCTATGTTGCCCTGTCCTGTTTCTTTGTATTGCTTGCCCTGAATGTTCAATTGACTGGGCAATGCTTGCATTTGAAGCTGTAGAAGCACAGCCACTGTTTGTGCCCCTGCTGGTACAGGTGATATAGGCTTAGGGTTCCCATGAGAGTTGGGTGTAGTGTAGCACTTATGTGTGCCAGACAAGTAATTAGGAGACTTGGGTACAACATCTGCCACCTTAACTTACCTCACAGGATTGCTGAGAGGATAAAAGGAGCAGGGCAAGAAGCTTGAGCTCCTTAGACTAAGGCTTAGCAGCATTTCCCAACCTTTTGGTCCTCAGACATTGCTGGGCTACAGTTCTCATAATTCCTGACCACTGGCCATGCTGGCTGGGGCTGATGGGAGTTGCAGTCAAGCAACATCTGGGGACCCAAAGGTTGGGAAGACTGGCTTAGAGGAAGGACAGGGGAGGCTAAAAGGTTAAAACTTTCACTTAAGGAAGCTCATTTCCACCACATTGCAAGGCTTTCCCCACATGTTCAATACTTTAGGTATATGGCTAAGATTTAATGTGAAAAACAACAAAGAGACTGCACTAATATGCAACAAGGTGAAGCAACCTGCTTCAGGTGATGTCATGGGGTGGTGTGGGTAGGGCTTAGATCAGGCATGGGGAACCTGTGGCCCTCCAGGTGCTGTTCAACTACAGACTTCTATTATTCCTGAATATTACCTGTGCTGGCTAGGGCCACAGGTTCCGTATCCCTGGTTTAGATGAAGGCAGGTACTGGTGTCTGAATGATGAAGTAGGACTTTTCAAAGTGCTGGCCCAATGAAGGGAAGAAGGTGCCATTTCAGGCACCAAAGTGTCTAGTGCTGGCAGTGACAACAACTGAATCCACATATCATAAGGTACGCTAGTTAAAGAGCCAAGATTGGCTAGAGCTCCCTGTAAAGCTTACACTCAGTGACAAGCCCAACTTTTTTATGTTTAATATCCACAACAGCCCTATGAAGAAACAAATACTGAATTAACTGAGGATTTTGTGGTTGGTACTGTTTTATTGTCCAATAATACTGATTAAAATATTTACACTCCTACTCTTATAAATCCACAGTTAAAACACTCATACCTATGGCTTTTAAGTCCCCCCCCCAATCTTTGATGCACAAGATCCTTCTGTAAAGGGTCTAAAAGTTTAAATAATAAAACAGTAGCCTGACGCAGAGTAGACACATTTACTTTGTATTTTTTAAAAGGTATTTCAATTTCTTTAAATATAAAATGTACCTTTTTTTCTAAAAAATAAAAATCTGGTGATAAGATGCCAGTGCAACCTTTCAGCCAACTTAATATCTTGCTACAGATGCAGTCAATTTTTTCCTATTGGAATTGGACCTTTAAAACAAAACCAACTGCCCATGTTGAATCCATTTCCTTTCCCCCATCTTAAGTTTATTTTAATGCAGAAAACCCTAGTAGCTGACAGTTGTAAACAAAAATTACAAAGCATTATACAGCAATATCTACATTGTCTCTTCTGCAAGAACTTTGTAAATGTCCTAAAAGCTTTGTGGAAGTTTAATTCCTTAGTTGTCAGAAGGCACAAGGGTTGGTGGTTGGGTGTTGTTTTTTTAAGCAAACAAAACTGTAGCACACTCTACCTCCACACCTATCCATTTCTCGGCTTAAAGACAGGGACTGCATTCACATGTCATGGTAAACCATTATTAACCAGTTCAGACACAACACTAAACCGGGGATCATGGTTTGTTGCTCCTGCTGGAGGAAGTGGGAGAGATCTCCACATTTACTGTGATGTCCACGCTGGACCTGTGGTTAACCTAAAGAACATAAATAAAGCAAAAGTTGCAGCTACTGCAAAAATATTACAGGGGAATGGGGGAAAAAACACCTGCAGATCACCCAACTGTCCCTGTATAATCCATATGAGTGTTGGAACCTTGCCATGTTAACACAAAACTCATTCTGAAAGGAAAACAGAACGTGCTTCAGAAGTCTCTCACAATGACAACAGTACAACCTAATGGTATAACCTAGCAAAATTCTACAATTAAACTTCACACAAAGCTGGTCCATTTTTAGAACAGATTTTGTTCTGTTGTTTTTTGTTTCTTTCTTTCTTCTAAGAAAAGGGATTTCTCTCCCACTCCCCCGAAAAAGTACAGGAAGGGCAGTTTAATCAAATATCTTAACTTTGGTCCACCTGTCCACTTCCCTAACAGCATCAATAAAAGATTCATTGGTGGTGCAAAAGTCAAACAAAAATTAACAAAAATAATTTGGTATTACATTTTTCAAATCACAGGTAAAGCAGTCAATATTTCTTAGGTCTCCACCTTTTCCTCTTGCATATCCACTATTGGCTGAGTTTTTAAAACATCAGATTCTTCATGATCTGCCGTGTGTGCCTCTGCCTCATCCACTTGAACAGGTGTGCTTGTTTCCAGTTCACCTTGATCCATATGTCCTGATTCTACTTGTTCTAGATCAGTTTCTTCTATAAGCTGTGCCTGAACCTCTTCCATCTGTAACTGATTTACATGTTCCACATCTAGCTCCTCCATATGCACTTCAGCACTTTGGTCAGTCTGAATGTGTTCCACTTCTAAGTAGCTTATCTCTACCTGCTCTTGTAGCTCCGCTATTTGTTCACTTTTTACTTGATTATTCTGTATCAAATCAGGATGCACCTGCTCTACAGTCACTTGTGCTGGATCCACTTGGACCTGAATTACGGGCAACACATGGACTTGCTCCACCTGCTCTATGATAGTCATGGATGCCACTGGATCACTGTCCACCGGAAGAATGTCGTCGGTCACTATTCGTTCCGAAATGTTGTGAATTTCTTGCAAGTGTCTCCGCAGTTCAGTGCCTTGCATAAACCACACGTCACATAAAGTACAGTGGTTGGGTTTGTCGCCTGTGTGTATTACCAAGTGATCCTTGAATTGATCCCAGCTGTTAAATACACTGTTGCAGACCTGAAAGAACAAAATAGAATGCATTTAGGAATGCTAACCAATGTTCATTATACATCTCCAGATCATTATTTTCAGTTCAGTTTATTTCTTTAAATCACTGAGTGATACAAAACAACTCCCACAGCCTAATTTTCCCTGCATCAGCCCATTTGGCTAACTATAAACCAGTTAACAGTTTTTAAAAATAGTGAAGAGAATCCTCAATATCATTATGCAGAACACCACAGTACTTCCTTGCATGGAATGATCTCCACAGAAAGATACAACCACTAAGTGCATGCATGGGCATAATCTGGTTTTCTGGGTGGCTACTGAAAATAAATTTTTCAGCACCTTTTTATTATTAAAATAATTATATTTTTTTCTTTTATAAAAAGGCACCTTGTATATAAACACTTCTCTGGTAGCTACAGGTGATAAGGAAATGCATGCAGGTGAGTGAGTGATGGACTGGCAGAGGGACAGAGCACTCAATCCCTCCTCTAACCCCAGAAAGAAGCTGTTAGCAAGTCCCTGCCAGAGAAGGGAAGCCGCCTTCTCCATGCCCAGCATATACATACAGCAAGCTACTTCAGGAGGGATGGGACTCTCATCCCTTGTGTTCTAACTCCCAGCGGGCTAGCAAAATGATTGCTGTTTGTGGGCTATTTACAAGGCTGTTTTACAGGTTCTTCTGCCCATCTTAAGTTGTGCTATCACTAAGCAAGTCAGCTTCTTTCAGACTGAAGGTAATTAACCCTTGAGGGTCTTTTGGCCCTCCATCTATGAAGCACCTTCTCCAGGAAGGTTTGCTGATACCAACACTGTTTTCTTTCAGGCACAGTGCCAGGCAAACCCCTTTGTATTTTCCCATGCTTTAAATGTATTCTAGACATTTAAAATCTTGCTAATTGCTGTGTTTAACGTTTGTTGTTTTTTACTTTATTATGTGAATTTACTGTTTTTTATTTTTTTACATTTTGCAAGCCACCGTGAGAGAAAGCCTGGAAAGAGTAATAAACAGGTATTTTAAAGAAAATAAATGCAGACTCAACTTGAAAAAGTATGGGCGATATTCAACTAAATTCTTGCATTAGCTCAACAGAATTCCACACACACCCCGAGAATACCTGCACCGTTCTCAAATCTGCTCCAGAGGTTTGGGGAAAATCCCAGAACAGGTTTAAGGGATACACAGGAGGAGGAGAGGGGGAGAACATTCCATTGCATAAGAAGAAATTGTTGTGTTGGTGGAATGTTCACCTTAGCGCTACGCTGAATACAAGCCTTTATCTAGAGATTTTACTATAGAGGCCAGTACAGTGCTTAAGTGCCGAGCCAGACATGGCTAAATACATTAAATCTTTGTAGTGCAATCCACCTGTATGTCCTCCTTGTTAAAAGGAAGTCTGAACCCACCCAAGGACCCATGGGTGCTCCCCAAGGTCAGTGAGAGGCCAAGTGATGAATTGTAGAGTAGTAATATTTTTATCATGATCAGACAAGAGGAGACAAGTCTTTAACAAAAATCCTGCTGTAGGTATGTTACACAAAGGGCAGGATAAGTACTTTAACTCAGCAGCCTTGCCCTAAGGGGGGTTTCATTAGAGCAGGTGCCAGGAGGAGGGGTGGAAGATGAAGTGGATCTCTTGGAAAACAAGGGGGGAATCCAGAAGAGTAGCTGTGATAAGCCTTCTGTAATAACTAAACAAATCTAAACAGCTTCTGTACCCAACTAGCTTCAGCCAAGAAATAAATATAATATTCAAAACAGAATTTGTTGTGGTTGTGTGCCTTCAAGTCAATTACGACTTATCGAGACCCTATGAATCAGCAACCTCCAAGAGCATCTGTCATTAACCACCCTGTTCAGATCTTGTAAGTACAGGTCTGTGGCTTCCTTTGTGGAATCAATCCATCTCTTGTTTGGCCTGCCTCTTTTTCTACTCCCTTCTGTTTTCCCCAGCACTCTTTTCTAGTGAATCAGGTCTTCTCATTATGTGTCCAAAGTATGATAACCTCAGTTTCATCATTTTAGCTTCTAGTGACAGTTCTGGTTTAATGTGTCCTGACACCCAATTATTTGTCTTTTTCGCAGTCCACGGTATGCACAAAGCTCTCCTCCAGCATCACATTTCAAATGAGTTGATTTTTCTCTAACCCGCTTTTTTCACTGTCCAACTTTCACATCCATACATAGAGATCAGGAATACCATGGTCTGAATGATCCTCACTTTGGTGTTCAGTGATACATCTTTGCATTTGAGGACCTTTTCTAGTTCTCTCACAGCTGCCCTCCCCAGTCCCAGCCTTCTTCTGATTTCTTGACTACTGTCTCCATTTTGGTTAATGACTGTGCCGAGGTATTGATAATCCTTGACAGGTTCAATGGCCTCATTGTCAACTTTAAGGTTACATAAATCTTCTGTTGTCATAACTTTAGTCAAAACAGAGTATCAGTGGGAAAAATCAGGCTTGGTCTTTTCTGAAAGAATCTCCACTGTGAAAATGTTAGTGTTAAAAAAATCAATTTTCTGTTTCAAACTCTCCTAATTAAAATATCAAATCAGCAAAGTGGGAAGATGTTATATTGAAATTTATTTGGAGTAATTAAAAAACCAAGAATTAAAGCACAGATTATACGATGAGAAAACAGGAGGAGGGCTGTCTACCTAATCTGAAATTATACTCTGTAACAAACTGTATAAATTTATGGTGGAGTGGATATTAGAACCCAACTCTAATTTCCCAATTTGAAGAGATGTTGCCAAAATGACCACTGCAAAAAATATTATAGGGAGATAGAAATTATTACTCTACTGCAGTTAAGAACAATCTACCAACAGAAACAAGTTGTTATTAAGTCCAGCAATATTCCCTTTACAATTAGCTTTAGCAAATCTTAAATCAGACCTCTGCATTAAACTTTGTAGAAACAACAATCTGTTTAGTGACAAAGATCTTATTTTTTAAAAAAAGGAATATGATTTATTACCCAACAATCAGAAATTATATAGATCCCAAGAATCTGAATTTGCAAACAAGATGTAGTTTTGAAATACTTAAGAGAAAATCAGATGCGAAGGGACTTCAAAGTATTTGAGGAAACTATATTTTAAAAGCGGCAAACATCGATTACCCATAATTTTCCATTTGTTACTAAAGTTTGTGAATCGGAACAGGTTAAAAACCACAGCAGGTGTGGAGAATCTGCAGCCCTCCAGATGTTGCTGAACAACAATTCCCATCATCCCTGGCCATATGGTCATGCTTTCTGGGGCTGATATAAGTTGTAGTTCCCCAACGGTTCCTCACTCCTAGATTACATGATTAAAAGGGCACAATATATTGGTACTAATATAAGAACATAAGCAGAGCTTACTGGATCAGGTCAGTGGCCCATCCTGTTCTCACAGTAGCCAACCAGATCCCCATGGGAAGCCCAAAAGTAGGATCTGAGTGCAAGAGCACTCCCCCCTCCTCTGGTTTCCAGCAACTGGTATTCAGAAGCATACTGCCTCTAACTGTGGAGGAAAAGCATAGCTATTCTGGCTAGTAGCCACTTATCCTCCATGAATTTGGCTAATCCTCTTTTAAAGCCATCCCGATTGGTGGCTATCACTGCCTCCTGTGGGCTCAAATTCCATAGTTTAACTATGTGCTGTGTGAAGTACAGTAGGGCCCCGCTTATACGGCAGGTTAGGGACCAAGCCCCTGCCATAAAGCGGAAATCGCCGTAAAGTGGAACCCATTGACTATAATGGGTCATGACGCGAAAATGACGCAAAATGCCCCAAACCCGCAAAATCGGCTTTAAAACAGGGAATTTCCCCTAATTGAAAGCCGCCGCATTAGTGGAACGCCAGAAAGCAGAATGCCGGACCCTACTGTAGTAATATCTCTATGGGAATCTGGGGAAATCTTTGGAGAAAAGCTTATAAATTCTTAAACCAAGGTATAAAAGAAAAAGGCTTTAAAGTCATGGCAAGGTGATATTTAACCCCTGGTTTAATTAATGCAATAAATAGGAACCATTCAGAAGTGTTGGAGATATAGAAGCTATTTTCATATAAGGTACTTATGCTCTTCAGCACAGAAATAGTGGGGAAATGATTACAAAATTGGTGTGTAACATAGAATGTTATGAAATAGCATTAGATCCCCTATTACTGTTGTTAAACATCTCATTCAATAAACAGAGAACCCAAATAATTTCTTATATAATTGATGTGTTGCGTAGTGGTTAGAGTGTTGGACTATGACCTGGGAGACCAGGGTTCGAATCCCCACACAGCCATGAAGCTCACTGGGTGACCTTGGGCCTGTCACTGCTTCTCAGCTTCAGAGGAAGGCAATGGTAACCCCCCTCTGAATACCGCTTACCATGAAAACCCTATTCATAGGGTTGCCACAAGTTGGAATCGACTTGAAGGCAGTCCATTTCCATTTTCAATTGATTCTTGATTACTCAGAAATGGAAAGCTCAAATAGTACCTCAGAATAATACCCCAGAGTAGTGACTGGATAGATCACCTTTAGGAATTAGCTCCCTTGTCAAGATTAGCATATTATCAAAGATCAAAAGCAACAGGGTAAGGACAAAACTGATTTATTTATTTTTATATATTTATTCATTTATTAAATTTATAATACACCCTTCCCCATAGAAGGAGCCCATGTCAGCAAACAAAAAAACACACTCTAAAGTATCTTAAAAACTAAACATCTAAAAAAGTAATTTCAACACAACGCAGACTGGATAAGGTCTCTACTTAAAAGGCTTGTTGAAAGAGGAAGTTCTTCAGTAGGTGCCTGTCTAATATTTAAGGGGAGGGAATTCCAAAGGTTATGTGCCACTACACTAAAGATCTGCTTCCTATGTTGTGTGGAACGGACCTCCTGATAAGATGGTATCTGCAGGAGGCCCTCACACACAGAGTGCAGTGATCGACTGGATATATACGGGGTAAGACGGTCTTTCAGGTATCCTGGTCACAAGCTGCATAGGGCTTTGTACACCAAAACCAGAACCTTGAACTTAGCCCAGTAGCTAATTGGGGAGTATGGTCTCTATTTTGTATTGCAAAATAAATTATTGCCTCCCAAAAGTTCCATTTGGTCTTGATATGCATTAAGTTGATAACTTCTTTTTTCCTTCTGTTATACATTACTGTTAACATAAATTGTTTTATTTAAAAGTGATTCAGAGAATATATGGTAATTTTAGAAAGTTTAACAAGGCTATCACATGTAATAGCCTTATTGTTCAACATTATTTTTCTCTATGAATTTGAATCTTTTTTCTCTTTTCTGAGAGATGTATTGCATATCTAAAAGCATTGCATTTTTTTTTTAAAAAAAGAGTATGTGTTAGAAAAAATGTTGCAAGACTAGTAATTGCCTATGTATATTTCTCAGAAAAATCTCACTGTAAGTAATTAGTTATATTAAAGCACTGAGAAGAAGCAATAATATTTCAAATCAGACCAAGTTAACTATCAGCATGGGCGTTACACGCACACCTTTATGATAAGCTCAGAGGAAAGGGAAGCTTTAAGAACGCCTTTTGCACACATCTCAGCTCTGACACTTGAAGGGCTCCATTCTTCCAACTATTACTGCAAAATTCTGTGCAGTTGAATAGAGCATGTTGCTACCATAACCTCTCTCTAAGGATTCTGCAGCCATTTTGCACAAAGAGAAAGCCTTTCTAGAGATCAGTTCTCCCCACCCCCCAAGTTGTTGACCCAGACTGTCTACATTGACAAATTCACCAGACCAGACCATATTGGGCAAATTACATACCTGACATTCATAAAGTTTCTTCCGTCCCTTTTTAGCACCAGCGCCGGACTGGCATGCTGTCAAGTGACATTTGAGTGTGCTGTTCCGAGCAAAACGTTCGTGGCAGTTTGGACACTCAAATGGTTTTTCACCTATCAAGGCAAATATAAGCATGACCAGAAAATGCAAATCAGTTTGCCTCAATTTCAGCTTTTTAACTCTTACAAACGTGCCTTTCCCCTACTTTAAGCAGTAAAATGCAGCCTTCCCATCTCTGAACTTGAGTTATCCAAGTGTTGCAGAAGTACAAGAGTCAGAGTTTAGGGACTACTAAATTGGGCCAGATTAGTCATCTATCAAGATCAGTATATTCTATCTTGTGCTAAAAATTGCCACGTTCATAAGTGGAGCAACATCCACGATTATTAGACCATCTCTGAAAATGGAGATTTGAGCATGGCTATTAGCCAAGGATTTTTTTTATCCCCTCATGTATTTATCTAATTCCTTTACAGTCCACTGTTATGGAGGTTTAGCCAGAAGCATGCACAGGAAACAAGATGGCATAGGAAACAAGTCCCACTATACATAATGTGACTTATTCACAGGTAAAAGCATGTAAGATTATAGCCTTAGGGTGTAACTTTAGCTTGCCAAGTGTTTTCACAAATTCTGTTTGCCAAGGTGATGCAAATGTGACGTTGGGAAGAGAAGTGCTGAATGTGTCTTGGGTTTCCAGGTCCTGACACCCCCGATTCTCCCCTGTAAATGCTGCCACACATACACACTCCAGGCCATTTGACAGCCAGGTGTATTTCAGGCTTCAGAGCCCATCAGAGGGACACTGGCAGGTGTGAGGAGAGGGCTCATGAAACACAGATTTGTACTCACCAATTCTCCTCTGCAAAATGTCATTTTGCCTTATATGGAAATCACAATTTGCCTTATATGGAAATCACCATTTGAGAACTTGCCTTGTGACATGCAGTTCCACCCAGAAAGTCATGGATTAGTTGGACATTGTTTTAACCTTTCCTTTTGTGTGTGTCATGCTTATTTCCCACTGGAGTCATTGGAGGACCCAGGATTCTTGCATAATGAAGCAGAACACTTTCCCCGTCCAGTGACATTCAGCAGGATTCATAACTTAGGTCTTACTGAAGGTCCTCCCCACCACCACCAAAAAAATAAAAATAAAGATCATAGTGCCCATTTCACATTGTAGAAGGTTTCCCATTCATCCATAGCATGCCTCCTAAATCATTCAGCATCATTCAGTGGAGGGGGGCTCAGTAGAGCTCTTTCTCTAGTGTTGCACACCAAGGAAATACAAAATATAATGGAACAGTACAAACAGATCAATGCACATGTAGGATTATATGTAAAAGTAATTTATGGAATTTTCTTACAGGCCCTATATACATTTCTTAATGCAGTTAAAGCAGAGCACTGTGCAACATCTGGCTACCGGAACAGAAGACTGTGAACTGCTCCATCTCAGCTATCATTTTTATAAAGGAGGCAAGGTTCAAGCAGTCATGGTTTAGACAGAAAATTATGCAAGCACTGAAGATCTGCATATCAGAAATAGTCTTTATACAATCCAACCATTCCTGGCAATAAGGCACTGCAAAATGAATTATTGTACAGCCTACACCTAAGCCTTCATATCTGTCCCAGATATGATGGAGAAAGCAACATGGACAGAGCCATTTTACAAACACAAGTGATGTTCTGCATGCTGATGGGTGCCCTCCTGCACAAAGCTTGTAGTCAAAGGTGGGCAGTTTAGGTCAGCACGCACAGCCTCACCCACTTATATCAGCAAACTCTGCAAATGTTATACAGCATACCTGAGTGGTGCTACAAGAGCTCATGTGATTGAATCTGTTTGACAATGAATTAAAAATGCCATATGCTTGTAACTAATCCAAAATTGAAGGCACAAAGGGGCACTTTTCCCTTCTGCCATTTTCACTTAGTATTTGCCAATAGGTACTGCACTTGATCTCCAAAACCTCTTGAAATTGGCTGATGGAGGGAACCCCTTCTAGAGATAGGAGAGGTTCAGGGCGCCTCCATTTTCAGAGGCAGGACCACATGCTGAGGGCAAAAAAAAAATAGGGAATGGACATTTCCATCATGCCCTGTTAAGACTAGATCTTCCAAAAGGGCCAGTGGGCTAACTGCTGATGGAAACAGATTGCTGGATTAAATGGACCTTTGGCCTGATCTAACCTAATAATAAATCATTATTGTTATTTTATACTAAGGTTTATATCCCCACTCGGCTATGAAGCTCACTGGGTGACCTTAGTAATGGAAGAAATGATGGAAGAAATGAAATCTCTAGCCCCATGAAACAATTTCTAGTTACAAGATGTATTAATCCAATGCTGTATTAATTGAACATGCATACATTCTAATGTCATTCTTTAGCAGATTTCCTAATCCTTTTGTGCAAAGCTTATCTGGCCCCTTCCCACAAGTGATGTCGTTTTTGCAGAGTTGGAGTTCAAATTTTCCTATGCAAGTTACACTATACCAATGAGCCTTTGGAAACTGATACTTTGTATTGGGAAATGTTCTGATGCCCTACAGCAGGATCTAATTTAGCATGCACATTTTTCTTGTATCTAGCATTCCTCCAAATAACCTATTTATTGAGTATTCATCCTGATCTGCTTGCAAAAAACTTATGCGGAAGTTAGATTGTATTCAGTTTTCATTGAGCATTCATTCCAACTTATTTGTGGGGAGCTTATATGACAATGAGCATTCATTGTGTGGTGTTTATGTGGCTTCAAGGTCACAATTAGTTCATCCCACACTTCTCCATGCATTTCTCCATCACTTCCCTAACCACAAAAAGTCTGTTTCTTTTTAAAAGTAGATTTGTTGTGCTGGCGCAACACAGTACTTAAACCCATTTTACTTGTGCAAACCTAAGTAAACCTAAGTAGCGCAGTATGCCCTTGGATTCAGAAAATACTGACAGTCTGGAGGCCCCCTTAGTCAACAAAGCTGAAAACACTGAAACTGCCACGTTTGCCTAATATTGTATTTGCAATTGGCATCCATTCATTGTTTCTTGGGAATGTATGAAATGGATCATTTCCTGCAGAAAACTAAAGCACCGGGAAAGTTTAAAAAGCTGGAAAAGCATTTTGGAACATTTCCCACGCCCACATCACTGCCTCCCATGCTGCTTTCTGCTGTTCCTGGAGATATGATGTTTTAGACGGTAAATTCCTTGTGGGGGCTTTACTCCACAGTGACCATTTTAATTTTTATTTTGGGCTGCTTTATTTTGTGGCTTTATTATGGAAATGTTGTGCTTTAATTGCTGTAAGCTGCTCTGAGTAATGTGAAAGCAGTGTGGTATAATGGTTAGAATGCTGGAGTAGGACCTGGGAGATCAAAGTTAATATCCTCACTCAGCCACAAAGCTCACTGGATGACCTTGGGTCAGTCACTCTCTTCCAGCCTAAGCTACCTCACAGGGTTGTTGTGAAGATAAAATCGGGTGTGGGAGAACCATGTTTGTACACCATCTTGAGCGCATTGGAGGAAAGGTGGGAGATAAATGTAATAAATAATGAGTAAGTAATAAAAGGACCCCATGTCCCTGTATGACAGGGATGGGGACCCTGGGGCACTCCAGATGATGCTGGACTCCAATTTCTATCAGCCCTAGGCAGCATGGTCAATGGACAAGGCTAATGGGAGTTGTAGTTCAGCAACATCTGGGGTGGGGGTGGCAGCTCAGGTTTCCCAGTCCTGCTCTATGACCATTTGACATGGTGAAGTCACTTCACATCCTCTCACCCTCAGATAACTGTACATGAATGCTCTGATGCTAAGACTATGCCTTACTACATCCTGGCCCAAACTAGGTTTCTAACTTTTTTTCCCCTAGAACACAGCGGCAATTTTGATATGTCAAAACATTCACAAGGTCAGCTACCACACTCATACATAAAAATAGCTATTTACAAGACCTTCACCATGACACCACTAGTCAAAACAGATTAATAAAAATGTAAATGTATTGCCTTCAAGTCGATTCTGACTTATGGCGACCCTATGAATAGGGTATTCATGAGGCTGAGAGGCAGTGACTGGCCCAAGGTCACCCAGTGAGCTTCATGGCTGTGTGGGGATTCGAACCCTGGTCTCCCAGGTCATAGTCCAACACCTTAACCATTACGCCACATTAGTGCAATCCTAACCATGTCTACTCAGAAGTCAGTCCTATTGGATTCAGTGGGGGTTACTCCCAGGTAAGTGGACTTAGGAGTGCAGCCAAAGTGAACCAATGAATGAATTTTGGTTGCTGAGTCAGGGTTTCAGAACAGAAAATTGCCTATCAAAGACAAAAACTCTGATGGAAAGTGCTAAGCAACCTAATGAAACAATGCCTCACTGCAATATAGCTCTTGCTTCCTCACAAAATATATCTAGATCTTAACGGCATTCTTGTGAGGTTGAGTGTGTATTCAATGTGTAATGTTAAGGCACTTACTAGATTTGCAGACTTTGGGGGAGTAAAAAAAATAAATGCACACACTATACATATGCAAGAGGGAATGAAAACACTGGCCCAGAGTCCAAAAAAGGGTTTTCATTAAGGGTGAGTTTAACTGCCACGACCTTGCTTCAGTTCATTACAATGATCGTAGAAAAATTCTGAACATCGGAGGTGGCACCATGCACAATTTCACTAGCCAACTCATTAGAAGAGAGAGTCTTTTGCACCAAGGCCTCTCAGCAGCCTCTCACATGCGCAGCAGTTTACATAAGGAAAGGAATGGCAGGCTATTTTTATCCTTATCCAGACGTCTGTGCAAGCAATGCAAGTCTCTGCATATCTTGGAAGTTCTCTGTGCTTGCTAGAAGGGCTTTGGACCTCTGCACAGTGCTTTGAATAAAAAAAATAATCAACTGGCATTTCAAATGGCTAGTGAGTTGTATGGTTTCTAAGCCTGCCTTAAATTGGTCCTGGATTACCTTCCATTTAAAAAGGTTTTGTGTCTTAGTGTTAAGTAAAAGACTTAACATTTACGCTATTCTTATCCCATTAACAATGAAGGTTATACAAAGTGTTATCCGAGGCTGCGTACACACATATATTTCAGGCGCATCCCCTCCCCAAGAATCCCGGGAACTGTAGTTTGTTAAGGGTACTGGTAGTTGCACCTTTCTGAGGGATAAACTCCAGCTCCCATGATTCTTGGGGGGGGGGGATGTGTTTCAAATGTATGGTGTGTATGAAGCTCACAAATCGTGGTGAGGTAAGAATCACAGGAAAAAATTTAACTAGTTCAGGAAACATTGCAGTTACCTGTGTGTTTCCGAAGATGCTCTTTAAAATGTCCAAAGTGGTCAAATTGTTTATCACAGTACTGGCAAACGTGTATTTTTTTGCCAGGTCTTTGTTTCTTGTTAGCACCACCTTCATCAAGGTGATAACAGGTAAGGTGCTGCTTCAATGCACTCTCACGCAGGTACCTTTTGTTGCATAGGTCACACTTGTAACTTTCCGTGGAGTGTGTTTTCATGTGTTCCTTAAAGTGGTAAAACAACTTAAATGTTCGGTTGCACTTTTCACAGTGGAAAAGGTTGTTGACGTGCGACAGCTGAAGTTCCATGATCTCTATGCCTTCCACCTGTTTGCCTGTTGGGTCAGATATGTCGTCACACTCCTCCTGAATTTCACTTTTTCGCTCCCCGTGGCGGAATTTGCTGGTGATATCTGCCAGAAGAGCCAAAGCAGACTCATCTGATGTACCTGTAGTCTGTATGTACTTTATAGACTGTTCAGCAGAAGCTACCTCCTCAAGTGCTTCAATGTTATTTTCTTCCACATCAATAGCCCCTTCTGCAATCTCCACCTCAATTTCAACAGGCTCAGATTCTGCACAGGGCAACGTTTCAGTAATAACATTGGAGGTCTCAGCTATCTTCCTCTTTTTGGCTTTATTTTTATCTTGTGCCTGATTTGATTCAAGTGGCGATGAATTTTCTTTGTTCCTAGAAAAATCATACATAACACAGTGCATCAACCAAAAAGGGCAATTTTACTGCACTTAAGGCTAGCCGGGCTTCTCATTTTGAACCAGTATCTGTAGCCAGCTTGAAATGAGAAATCTGGCACCACAGCTGAGCTGTATTAAATATCTGGGAGTGCTTCACCCTAAAGACTTGCTGCAGTTGAAAAGGTATAATTTTGGCCTTTTGCTTAAGCAAGTGAGAGTTTTGAAACAATGAGTGGGAATTCATATAACTTGGTCTGGATGCATTTCAGCAGTAAAGATGAATATCCTTCCCAGATTTCTTTTCCTGTTCCAAGCCCTTCCTATTTCGATCAAACTAAAGGAATTGAATCAATGGGAGAAAATCATGAATGACTGTATCAATAATGGAAAACAGTCAAGACTGAGTAACCATGTGTGTTACAACCATAGTAATGGAGGCTTGGGTATACCCAATTTATGGCTTTACTACGATGCCTGTAACATTAAGCAATTGGTCCAGATTGTTCAATGTGTTCCGAGAATTGACTGGGTGCAAATGGAAGTGGGGGGAAATACTTATTTCGGTAGAACTGTTCCGTTTGGCATACTTTCTCATAGTTCTCTGCAAACTTTAATGAACCTGCTTTTGAAGGCAACTTTGTATGCCTGTATGTTTCCGAGCTCGATTCAAGGTGCTGGTTTTGACCTATAAAGCCTTACACGGCTTGGGACCACAATACATGATGGAACACCTCTCCCGATACGAACCCACCCATACACTACGTTCAAGATCAAAGGCCCTCCTCCGGGTGCCTACTCCAAGGGAAGCTCGGAGGGTGGCAACAAAGGAGAGGGCCTTCTCAGTGGTGGCCCCCAAATTATGGAATGATCTCCCTGACAAGGTGAACCTGGCGCCAACACTGTTATCTTTTCGGCACCAGGTCAAGACTTTCTTCTTCTCCCAGGCATTTTAGCATGTGCTTTTAAATTGTGTTTTAAATTGTTTTTAAAATATGTTTTTAAATTGTGTGTTTGTTTTAATGTTTTTGGTTGCTGTAAACCGCCCAGAGAGCTTCAGCTATGGGGCGGTATACAAGTGCAATAAATAAATAAATAAACAAACTTTGTGCATTTGGAAGCACTGGAGAAAAAAGTTAGCTCAATCTATATCTCCACTGTTACCATTTCTGAAGCACCCCCACTCTAAGGACTCAAGTAAATACGTTCACTATAAAAAATGGGAAGGTTCAGGTCTCTACCAACTGTGTGACTTGTTTGAGGGTGAAGCTCCACTGTCTAGACAACAACTGATAGAGAAATTGGGCAGTTTGTACCAACTGGTTCCAGCTGTTACAAATTCAAAAAATTGGCCAAGACTCCTGCAGTTGTATGGAAAACTCTTCTTTTTTAAAATCAATAATTATGTAGAACAGAAATGTATATAAAAACATTTTTCATCTATATATACAAAAAAAAGTCTTCGGTAGTCACAGCATGCAATGCTCATAGGTACTTCAGTGACTCATCAGCTACTGGGCCAAGTTCAAGGTTCTGGTTTTGGTGTACAAAGCCCTACACAGATTGGGACCAGGATACTTGAAAGACTGTCTAACCCCTTATATACCCAGTTGGCCACTGCGCTCTGCAAGTGAGTGCCTCCTGCAGATACCATCTTACCAGGAGGTCTGTTCCGCACAATATAGGAAGCAGACCTTTAGCGTTGCAGCATCCACCCTTTGGAATTCCCTCCCTTTAAATATTAGGCAGGTGTCATTTCTGTTGCCTTTTCAGCACCTACTGAAGGCCTTCCACTTTCAACATGCTTTTAAGTAGAGACTGTATCCCAGTCTGCATTTGTGTTGGAATTGTTTTTAAATATGTTTTTAGTGTTTCATTGCCTGTTTGCTGCCCTGGACTCCTTTTGGGAGGAAGGGTGGGATATAAATTTAATAAATAAATAAAATAAGTTAATCAACAACTGATCACACTGATGGATAGGTGACCAAATTGAATCACAACTGCTAACAGTCTGTTCCCATCACCAGTCTAGCCGCCACATTCTGCACTAACTGAAGCTTCTGGACCGGACCCAAGGGCAGCCTCTAATAGCTATCACGAAGACCACAAGATAATGGAAAACCAACAAGAAGAGAACCATCTGAATGGAGCATCAAAGATTAGTATGTATGGTTCTCTGATCCCAAGATACAGTCCTCTGAGAAATCACACTCACCTGATTTCGAGTGCTTTAATAGCTTCCAGCATCTGAAGATACTCAGCTGCTTTCCAAACATCATTTGCTTCTTCTTCCCCTTGAACCATCAGCTTGGCAGTATATGTGAACTCAATTAAGTGACGAAATGCCATGTTACTTACACCTAATTATGCCAAAAGACAAAATGAGACATAGAGCTAACTCTTCTCTTCGCACAGAAGCTTTCTGGTAAACACTTTGTTATTTGTTTCAAAATAACTGAAGGATCAATTTCAAATCTGTTCAGTCCTTCAGCCTACAGCAGTAAGTAGCCAGATGATGTCATGGATCACTCCCTGTTCCCAGCGTTTAATAATCAAAGGAATACTGTCTCTAAACACAGGAAGTTCCATTTTGCTATCGCCACATGGGAACACCGAATAAAAATATTAAGTCTACACAATGATCATCCAGAACAGGGGTGGGCTCACTGGGCTGACTTCAGTCTTGCCATGTCTACTTTTTCTTTTCTTTTTAAAAAACATATGAACAAGAGGAATTATTTCACATAGAGATGGGAAACCTGAAGCCCAGGGGTCAAATGTGGCCCTCCAATCTTCTATATTGGCCCTTAGGATTTTCCCCACACCCCTCCCACACAGCCACACCCCCTTTCCCCAGGCCACATTCCTCATTGGCCCTGCTTCACACTCCCCCTGAGTATCTTCGCCTGGCTAGAAAGAGTCCTTGAGGTCTGATAATGTCTTTTGCTTCACTCAATAGATAGCCGTGTGCAGGCATTATGTAGAAACTAGTCTACTGTATCAAGGTAAAATTTCATTTTCTTGTTCTGCCCGCTTTTGCCTCAGGCTCACCCACCATTGGCATGTCACACCTGGAAGGCTGCTCAGAAAGAAGTATAGCCCACAGGCTGAAAACTGCTTTAACAGTTAGGGGAAAACTAACCTGGGTCAAGTGATAGTGAGCATGCACTCTTGCTTTTGAAATAAGCACCTTTGTGGATTAGACGAAGGCCCACTTCATACAGCGTTTGTAAGAAACCTTGCACCAGAAACCAGCCATTGTTCCATCATGGGACCATGCCCATCAAGGAACGTATGAAGTTGCCTTATACCAAGTCAAACTACTGAGTCATCTAGCTCAGAACTGTCCACACCAACGGTTCTCAAACTTGATTAGTGCTGAGGGCTTTGGCAGACTACTTAATTATTTTTCTGCCTGTTGTAGCAATTGTAATATGCTGTGCTAGATGCTGTATGGTTTTTACAGGCACACCACAGACCACCTGACGGAAGCTTGTGGCCCACCAGTGGTCCATGGACCACAATTTGGGAACCCCTGATCTACACTGACTAGCAGTGGCTCTCTAGGGTTTCAGATAGGAGTCTCTCTCAGCCCTACCTGGAGATGCCAGGGATTCAGTCTGGGACCTTCTACATGCAAAGCAGATGCCCTACCACTAATGTAGAAGTAATAATACTATGCACATGTCTTAACCATCACGCCACTTTGTTGTACATTCAGGTCTAAGAACAGGCAAGAAAGTGTCTGGAATGAAACCCTTCTAAGGAAAATATATAACTCCCTCTCAAATGATCTCCGCCATGCCCCTTCCATGATGAGTTTCTGCTGGGCCTTGAAGACCTGGCTCTTCAGGCAGGCTTTTGGGGTGGGTTAGATTTTATCTTCATTGTTTTTAGATTTTTAATGTCTAGGTATTGTATGCCTATTTTGTACGTCGCCCAGAGTGGCTGGACAGCCAGCCAGATGGGCGACTAATAAATTCAATAAATAAATAAATAAATAAATAAATAAATAAATAAAATATATCTCAGTCCCATTTTGAGAACATGCCTATAACTATGTATGGATAACTAAAGAAGACATAGCAGGGTTTTTTTTCTAATTCTTTTCATACACAAGTTTTGATCTAACCATATCAGCAAGTTACCTTCTATCTCTACTAGAGGCTCCTGAGTGAAGTCTTGGAAGAATTTGTAGAAAAACTGGCTGCAGGCAGCAAGAACAGCTTTATGAGCTTTAAAATGGTGACCTGGAAGGACAGAGACAGAGAGAGGATATAAAACTGTGTAAGTTAGATATTACTGGTTGAGAAAATGAAAAACATTTTAACACACAGCTTTATTTATTAACAAGACAAGGAACAATCTAGTGTCAATTGTTTCCCACAGAGTATGGATCTCCAAATTTCAAGTAAAGCCATTTAAGACCTTATCAGCAGGGATCTCATTTGGACCTGGTGATTTCACAACACTGAATTATGTTAAGAAAAGGCACATCTAACACCCTTACTGATGCCTTGGTTCATGGAAAAATTGTATAGCATTTGTATTAAGTGCATATTTTGTATCCAATCCTGACAGTTTTAAAATATAAAAACCCAATAAAATAATTAAAAGGAAAAAAAGGGCTCATCAGTGAGACCCCCAGTGGTCGGGTGTGGAGGGGGGAACTGAATGCAACATCCAGTTATGTATTTCTTATTGGGAAGATATGAGTTTTGCTGTTTTTTCCTACACGTTAATAGAAAGCACAAGTCTATTCTAATAATTCTAATAATTTAGTAATGAATCCAACATTTCAATTTGCTGCACGCTTGAAAAATAGATTCCATTATCAGAAAAATCCTTTAAAATCCTTTTTAAAGGCTAGCAATACATATTAAAAAACAAGCAGTGAAAAGGTTTTGTCTTCTACAATATTTGTCCAGCCTGATCTTACGCACATTTATTTGGAATTTGTCCTGCTGAGTTCAATGGCACTCCATCCTAGGTAGGTGTGTATAAGTGACCTAAAGCTGTAAACTCCCAATTAAATGAACCATGCTTCTCTAGTTTCAATTGCCTGTGTTGCTTTAGCTTCAATGAAACTGAACTGGCTTATATCCAGATGCCTTGCTTTAATTTCGTCATGGACTAGGCACTGAGCAAATTATAGACTGTACAGTAGGGCCCCGCTAATATGGCGGGTTAGGGACCAGGCCCCCGCCGTAAAGCGGAAATCGCCGTAAAGCAGGGGCCCATAGACTGGGCCGTGTCACGCGGAAATGATGTCAAAATGGCGCGCAACAGAAAAAACCCCGCCATATTAGCGGAACAAGCACTGTAAGAGCGGGGCCTTTCCCTAATTGAAAACCGCCGCATGAACGAAGCACCGTAAAGCGGAATGCCATAAAGTGGGGCCCTACTGTATGCTTGTGTGAAACTCTGCATCCCTACGTACCGTCCACAATCAGAGTGATATCTGTGAATTGATCCTGCTCCCGCTGTTCATTCAGTCTGTCCAAAATTACTTTGTAATGTTCTGGAAATTCCTGAATGCATTCCATCGTCTCTTCAGCTTCCATGGCTAATAGATTTGTCTAGGAAAGATCATCAATCATAATGAGAACTCCACAGTCCATAGCCATAAAAAAGAATAGAAAACAAGGATATTTGTTGGCAATGGGCATCCACAGACAGGAGCAGGTCCTAGAGAGATGAGTAAAGTTAGAAGCAGTATCACAACCACCATCTTTGAAGTAGAATAGCTTTCATGTAATGGCGAAAGCAAGAGTCATGATTTAAAAATGCAGCACAGACAGCTGAAGACAATATGAAATCCATGGTACAAGCATGCAAGGGGGAGGAGAACCTTAGCCGAGTTAGAACCAAGGAAGCCAACAGCAGCATGGACAGTGAAGGCAAGTACAACAGTCTGTCTAAAGAATAGTCAAGAGAAACATTGGCAGTTGAAGGGAAAGGAAGTAATGGCAGTGAGGAAAGGAGGAGAAAAAGGCTGGGTTGTTAGGGAGAAAAAGGCTGCTGTATTGTATATGGAAGATTTTGGTATTTAGCTCTTTGCCTTAGGAATCTGAAGCACTCACATTTCATAACTTTTAAGGTTTTCCTTTACACATCAGAATGGGGAGAATTTCCATCATCTCCATCAATTACAAGGAATTAGTAAAGCAACTTTTTATTTATCAGGATCATGGGCAACATGTATTTACACTGCTTATGCTACAAACGAGGAAGCAGAAGCATAAAAAGAAAAGCAACAGCACATTTAGGGCTTATTTGACCACAGGGAGCCCAGAGAGTAGCTCAGCAGGTTTTGGGGTTGCAAACTGTAAGTAAACCAGTAAAAAAAGAGGTGGCTTGCTGGAAGTACAATGTAAAATTGGCTAGGACTCTGCATGTGTGTGCACACACTGTATATGCTTTTCATGTGGCTAAATTCCATGCAGCAAGGGAGTGTATGTAAATATTTATTATGTTTATTATCACTCTGTTTCTCCATCATGGAATTCAAGGTGCTGTATACTGAGTTCCCAGGTAGTTTGCCATCCAGGCATTGGCCTCACCCAGGCTCTTTTGCTTCAGTAAGGTTGCTGTATTACGGTCCTTCTGACTACCGCCTGGAACTAAACAAGTATGACAATCATAGGGAAAGGGCTTGAGAGTGATTAACCCAGATTGGTGACAGCCTGGTTCACCAACTTCAAATTTAAGGTTCTGAAGTACCAGCATCAAGAGTTCTCAGGCAGATCATCTGGGATTTCCCAGTCATGGTTGAAATGTGTACAAGGCAGAAAACCATATTTTGATTCTGGGTTTCAACCAACCTGAATAACCAAGTCCTCTAGTCTAGATAAGCAAATTAACATTCCATACATGCATGCACCTTGAAAGCTTGTGATCATTTTGACAGCACAAAAATAAGGTTTTAAAACTGACAAGCAGGAATCATATGTAATATTATCTGTTGTTGTTGTTGTTGTTGTTATGTGCCTTCAAGTTGACTACAACTTATGGCGACCCTATGAATCAGTGACCTCCAAGAGCATCTGTCATGAAAATTATCTGTAAGGTTAAAAATATAGGACTTAGATCCAGGTAAACATGAATGGAACACAAAAGGTTAGGTGACCAAAGTACACCATGAGGAAATGTAAACAAGTAAATCAACAGCAATTAAGGTGTTGTTTATAACAATAGTGCTCCACAAATAACTCTCCACAGAGGGTCTGACCAATCTGTTTGGTGACCAAATGCAAAAAAGATAGGTTCACATGTACCTTTTGTGAGTTGTGAAGAACAAGTTGATACAAGAGGTGCCTGCAAAAGTTTCCTCTGCTATGCAACTATTAAGGGGGCAATCCTGGGAGGATGTCCCAGAATCCATAAAATATAGCATATCTTCCTCAGAGAGAGATGTCTGCCCTCACATGCCTCTTTGGTGCATCACTCCACTGCTGTTAGCATTCTGAAGACAGTAAGAGCCCGAAGGAGATGTTCCAGGGCATATCAGGGAGATATTGGGGGATCCAATGCCCTCTCCTTCAGTGGACACCCCTTCCCTAGAACGGATGGAGCAGAAGTACCGCATCTCCATAAGAAGAGCCTGCTTGATCAGGTCAGCCACCCATCTATTCCAGGATCCTATTCTCACAGTGGGCAATCAGATGCCTATGAGAAACCCACAAGCAGGACCTGAGCGCAACAGTGCTCTTCCCACTTGCGATTCTCAACAACTGTTATTCAGAAGCACATTGCCTCCAACAGTGGAAATAGAACATGGCCATCAGTAAGCAGCCATTAATAACCTTATTCTGCAGGAATCAATGGAAGGAAAAACACACACATCCCTTACCCTCTGCCAGTACAGGGCAGAACTTTGGATTTGAATTTTCAAGCTTTTCATTCAGGACTATCCTAGAGAAGTTCAAGGCATCCAATTCTCTCATGTACAGTATACTTCTATACATTTGATTTTGCACTGACATATCGCCGGCTTGTTACACTTTGCAGCTTTGGTTTACCATGGGTTCTCTCTGTGCTCAAGCACATGTTAACCTTTGCAGCCATGCCATAGGTTTGTTTTTCTCTGTGCATCACATAAGAATCACACCACACACCTTTTGGATTCTAATACAAAGGTTCTCAAACTGTAGACAACAACCTCCATTCAAGGATTCTTGGAAAGGTTGAAGAACAGTTGTGAACAGAATGCATTCTTGGTCCTGTCTTGGAGATAAGATTGACAAGGGCCCGACTCCTTTTTTTAAAAAAATGTTCTTTTTAGTGCCTTAATGTTTTTCTAACCAATATTTTAAGTTGTTAAATTATGGTTTGATTCTGTTGTCAGCTACCTTGAGCTTTTTACAAGGAAAGGCAGTACATTTTTTTTCCAGTAAGTAAATTATGACGCATTAGTTATAACAAGAACTCCGCTGTTCCTCTCTCTGCGTAGCAACACAGAACTACTAACTGGGTCTCAAGAGCCCATCACCGTACGAGCCCCTAAACAGGCTCAGATGTCCCCTTTGGAGAGTCACGCAGCATTTGACTCCATTAGGGGCAAGCCCGTCAATCATTGTCAGAACAGCCAATCACAGGACGGAAAAGGAGAGAAATGGACCAATTAGCTGTTAAAGTGGGATAAGCGGAAGGCCTAATCGTTAAGGGGCGCCGACAAGAGAAAGAGCCTCCTAAAGCGAAAAAAGGACGCAGCGGGAGGTCCCCGCACGGGCCGGCGCGAACGGAAAGACGCCATAGCAGCCGGCGCATGGACCAGCGCAATTCTAGCGGCGGCTCCGTCTCCAGAGCCGTTATTACGTCATCAAATCGCGCATTAAATCGATGCCTTTTCGACGCCAGCCACGGCCAGAGGGGCGCGCCGACCCCGAGAAAATCGGGAGGTTCCGTAAAACACTCACCCGGAGAAGCCTCCTGCCCCGGCGAGCCTCCTCAACCGCCGCTATCGCTTCCTGCTTGCTGAAAAGCGGGGCAGGCGCCGGCCAATAGTGCTACTCGCATTCCCGTCCTGCACCGCGCGCCGGAAATGGCGGGCTCGCTGACCTTCTTGTCAGGGCGCTTTCGGGAAACTGGTGGAGCCAAGTGCATGCTGGGAGTGGAGGCACATTTTCTATGCCGCGAGGTGCATTCTGGGAGTAGTAGTTGTAGTGTTTCTGTTTTGTTTTCGTCTGCGTTGCGGGTTCGCCCGCGAAGTGGAAGCTTTTTCCTAAAGCTGTTAGTAAAACCACGCTGCCTAATATTTGGTAGCCTTTTGCTAATTTTATTTCGTGAACGCACATTAAATAATGTTAATACATGCAAAATGCATTTGCACTTGGCCATAGAAAGTTTTTTAATCTTCAGCACATAAAAGGTTTTAGCAGCGCCTTATTAAATGTAAGGTTGGATGGGACTTATCACACAGTATAAGAAGCACCAAAGCAAAACCAACCCCCCGCCCTGGAGGGGCTTTCTTTAGGCGTCTGGTTGGGAATCTAGGCGGTAGACTAGGTAGGCCTTTGATCTGATCTAGCAGGTCTTCTCATGTTTCATGTTATTTCCACGTTGAGGCACCTACAGGTGCACCCATAAAAGAATCTGCATAGCTGAAAAAGGATCTCTAAATATATCATTTTACTAAACTGGGAGAAAAAACCTCCTCCACTACTACTCATTAACATATGTGCCTCCCAAATAAAAATTATGCATCGGTGGGGGTGGGGGGGAAATGTATTTCTTCCAAATGTATTCAGTCAGCTCTTCCAAAGCATTTCCTTTCCATCAGTTTGTCAACCCAGGAAGGGTGCCAAATGATTGCAAAACTGTTTACAGGAGCAAATTTATCTCCAGGCTGGGAAATAATTTGTATCTCCGTGCCTAAAGTATTTGCTCTTTTCAGCATGCACTTGGATCCATGCACTACTCTCATCTTCCTCTCCATTTTCATTTGTTTTCAACCATGGGATGAACTTCCCTGTTCTAAGCCAAGGCCCCTTGGCACCAAGTAACTTAACGTGAAACAGGAACACTCTGTAACTTGGTGTTTTTAGTTTTGATGAAATATGAATGTCAGCAAAATGAGTGTCTGAAATACTTGCTGTGGCTCAGGCCCTGCTCTTGTAATGTGCTTTGGTATGCATTTCTTTTGGAAGTACAACTCAGGAGTGTATAACTTGATTTTGTGAATTCCAATGTATTTTGATCATTCCTCTTTGCCTCTTTTAAACATTTAACAGGTAATGGAGTTGCCAGGATCATATTTGCATTGCAGCCAGCCAGCCAGGAACCAGACCTGAAGTGCATGTTTCCCAAACCAGCTTTCCTTAAATCAGCTGAAGCAAGGACTAGCCTGAAGTGTCTGCTGTTGACCAGACAATGGCAGAAAGCCTGGCCAGTCCAAAGGCATCATATTACCAGTCATATGGGCTAATGATGCACACCCTTGAACACCTCTTTCATGGTATGAATGTTCACTTTTGATTGTTTATTGGAGAATCTGGCAAATGGAACACAGAACAATTTAAGAGCAGTAAGCAGTAAGGGTTTTTTCCTCAGTTTAGTAAAATGCTGTAGTTTAGAGATCCTTTTTTATTATTTATTTATTTATTTTATTAAATTAAATAAATCCTTTTTCAGCTGTGGAGCCTCTGCTATGGGTGTGCCAATGGGTGCCTCAAGGTCCCAGCATGACTATGGGGCCCTTGGTTGAGTGCAGTACCTATAGAGGTCTACAACAATTGGTGCCCTCCAAATGTTTTGGACCACAATTCCCATCAGCCCCAGACAGCACATATGCTGATCTGGCTTACCCCATAGGAATCAGGCTAAGGTTTACTGACATGCTTTTCTCTGTTATTTTTAATGTGAAATTTAACTCTAGAGTGGTATGTAGATCAGATTACAAGTTAGACCGGCCTCTGGTTCTCTAAAGGCATTTGTAGGCATGGCCACTTAGGCAAAGACATTGTTACAACGATTTGACATGCCTTCTGAGACCACTTCAGTAGACTTGGGGTGGGCATGCTACTTGCATTGGAACTATCTCCCGGATTGGGACTGGACCAGCAAGCAGGCACTCCTGCAGACAGGCAGCTGAGTGGGCTCAGTCTGTTTGCACCTGTGAAGACAGCAGCATGTCCTTGGCAATGGGGGAGGAGACACCTCAACCAGTTCTTCCATAGCCACCTCCTTCACCTGCATCTCTCGCCTCTCTGCCCCCAGGGGCGACTCGGGAGACAAGGCAGGGTCAGAAGACACGGTGATGTCAGCCACTGTCTCATCCATAGCAGCCTGTGCCTGCGGAGCAGGACTGACAGTGGCCAGAATACTGTAGTCTTCTCTGGTTTCATCTCCCTTCCTTTGCAGACCACTCAGCCCCTTTACTGGATCCCAGTCTTCCTCCTCCTCCGGCCCACTCTGCCAGGAGTTCTTCACAGGGCTCATGACATATGCTAGCTGGGGCTGATGGGATCTGTAGTCCAAAACGTCTTCACTCCACAGTATAGATTCCACAGTATTCCATAGCAATTGACAGCCTATCACACTGTGTTAATAGGTGTAGTACCCGAGGGAGGTATGTCTTTAAAACCCCATATGTTTTGTACTGTTGTTAAGTCTGACATCCAACTTAGAGTACAATGTCGTAGAAACAGACTCTTTAAAATCCTGGCTTGTTTAATATGTTTTGAAGAACAACTCTTGTTTCCTAAAAAAAAAATCAAGAGAAAAGTTAAACTCGGAGAAAAGCACTGTCTAGAAATGTTGAACTTAGCATTTAACTTTTCCCCTGAAGAAAATGGTTGTCCTTCAAAATGTGTGTCCAGAGACAAACTTTCCCTTCATGAAGGAAAGGTGCTCTGTGCATGCTCAGGAGCACTTTGCTGTTGGTTCTTTGGGAGAGGGAACTCTGTCAAAAGCAACTTAAAGCTACTCAGCCCACGGTGCCAGTTTTGTTTTTAAATGACCACTCTAACATAGAATCTAGTTGTCTTCAGAAATAAGAGCATGTTTCTTTGGATTTTCTGTTTAGAAGGTCCAACAGTTAACAAAAATCAAATCCTGCCTTATTTAGCAAACCTGTGATCCAGAAATCACCTATGTGCTCTGTGATGTCAAATCCATCTTGTTTACTCTTACAACAATGGATTTCCTAGCACAGTAGAAATGTGTTTTTCACTGTTCTAATTTACTTGGCTTCCTTTTATCCTGGGGATCATAGGATGGATTAATTCCACAACTGAAGGGTCCAATTATTTTAATGAGAGTGGAGACAGGCAAGGAACTGTCCAGATGTATTGCAGAATTACTTTTTACTGAACCCTGATGGATGAATCATTATGTTGATCTCCCATGGGCAGCCAAGGTTGTTTTCAGGTCATCTTGCCCCCACCCTGACCTGAAACCAAAGTCTTTTGGAATGAGTTTGTGGGCACATGGGACAAAACATCATCCAAACAGCTTTGCACTCCTGCTCCAAGGACAGGACAGGACTGAGTCCAATAGCCACTACTGGTCTTGAAACATTCATCATGTTCTAGGAATAGATGCTTCATCAACATGTCACTGCCTGTTTGGGGAAGCATGTCAGTCCCCTCTCTGGTCTAGTCACCCACAAATCTTTCTGGATTAGTTCCACACAGCACTCAGAGCGGAGATAAGCCTGTGTCTGCTTTGTGCCTGAAATCTGAATCATCCACCTTTCAAAAATGGTCCGTAGAGGGTGAGCCAGTTGTGGATCTTGCCCTTGGGCTGCAAAAGATTCCTCACCCTGGCACTAACAAGCTACCTTCCCTGACTGGTTTACTTCATACCTGTGTGCTGGTGACCTCTCAAAATTCTCCATTCTTAGTGTTGGGCAGAGAAATTAGGGGGACCATTTCACAGAATTTCTCCAGGGTGAGGAGAAATTCTCCACCAATTTCTCAAGGCCAGGGCTCACCATTGGCAGTGAACTTCTTTCTTCCCTCCTATGGTTATAGGTTGGCAGCTTGGTCATCATTTTGCGTTCTCCACAGAGCCCCAAATCTAGTGTTGTTCCAAGGCACTATTGGGGTGGGGAAATGGCACTCCACAACACCAAATGGCAGAGAATATTTGGAGTGGCAAAGTGGTATTTTTCTGGGAGGTATGAGGGTGGGGGTAGGGCTCAGTTCTAAATTGGTTCATCATTTCTCAAGAATGACAGTGAGTTATGGAGCCCTAAAGTCTAGCCAATTCATTATGGCATAAGCTTTTGAGGACAAGAACCCACTTCATCAGATGCATGAAGGCATATGCATGCTACAACCACACATGGTTGTGGGGTATTGTAAGCAGTGAGAGAAACCAAATGCAAACAATTCAGACTATGGCAATTATGTTAAAGCTTAAATGTATGTAAAATTGTTGTACTGACCATTTATAGTATTAGTAGTGATGTCAGGGTGTTTGTGTTGTCATTGGTAACTTAGTGAATCGATTTAGCCATAGTGTTCTTCCATCAGACGTCTGGGGCGGACCATCCTAATGGGTCCTCCACCCCCACGGAGGGTTTGTAGCACCAAGAAGTCCACCCTCACCAAGTAGTGATCTGACCATGACATGGGGGTGATGGATGTACCCCCAATTTTCAGATCACTCCCCTCCTCTCCCGAGACAAACACAAGGTCGAGTGCATGACCAGCTACATGGGTGGGCCCCGTTGGAATAAGGTGCGGCTCCCAGGAAGCCATGGTTTCCATGAAGTCCCGAGGCGCCCGTATGAGGATGGCCTCCAAATGTACATTAAAGTCTCCCAATACCAATAAGTTTGAGGACTGCACATGCACATCCGAGACCACCTCCAGTACCTTGGCCAGGGAGTCTGTCGTGCAGCGGGGTGGATGGTACAAGAGCAGAGTCCCTAGACTGCCCTTTGGGCCCAACCTCCAGTATATGCAGTCAACAACCCTGGTGTCATGGAGAGGAGGCTTGGTGAGAACCAGGGACCTTCGGTAAATAACCACCACTCCCACTCCCCGACTACCAACCCTCGGCTGCTGTGCATACAAGAACCCAGCTGGACACATGGCCGCGAGGATAGGAGCAGTGGCCTCATCCAGCCAGGTTTCCGTAATACATGTAATTACAGTAATACCTCAGTTAACAAAGCAGATGTGTTCCTGGACATTACTTCTTTAACTGAAACTTTGGTACCAAAGTATGAATAACATAGATAGTGGGGGCAGCTTCAACAGGGGCTTTAAAGGGTGCCTACCTGGCACCCCTCCTTCCCTCCCTCCCAGCGAATCATACTGGATCCTTCCCTCCCCAGCCCTGGGAGAAAGCAAGAGATCTCTTTAATGCAAAGCAAACAGGCTTATCAGTTTCACCCAAGAAAAGCAAAGGCACAGACTTAACAGTCTATTCATAGCAAAGCACATGCCGGTCAGTTTCACCTTAAAGCAAAGGCTCCAGCTTGAACCAAAACAAAGCTGGTCAGTTTCACCTTTAAAAAAGCCTAGTTAAAAGGAGCTTTCTTTCTGGAGAATTCCTTAACTGAGGTATTACTGTATTGAGCATTCATCCTGATTTGCTTTCACAAAGCTTGCACGGAGGTTATATGATGCCCACTGATTATTGGTTAGTTTGCGTGGAGATATACAACTTCCTATCAATCATTATCCCACACTTTCCAGTGTACTTTCCTGCCACTTTCCTTACTGCAAAAAGTTATATTTTTAAGTGAGTTTTTTGTGCAAAGAACACTTTAATCCTCTTTAATTACACAAACCAAAATTTGCCGGTATGTGATTGAATCCCTTCTGTAAAACAGTGTGACAGTGTGGAGGGGACTCTGCAACACATGATTCTGCGGAATTATGCTGTAAGGCTGAGAAGAACTGGAGGTCACTGGAACTTACAGAACCATAGCTTGGTGATGGACCACATGCTTTCTGTGCAAAAAGTCCCAGGTTCAATCCTTGGCATCCCCAGCTAGGGCTGGTAAAAACTGCAGTCTGAAATCCTGGACAGCTGCTACCAGTCAGTGTGTACAATACTGAACTAGCTAAACTAATGTTCTGGCTTAGTATAAGGCAGCAACTCTTCTACACAACTATTAAAACAACAAAGAGCCTTGTAGCACTTTAAAGACTAACAGCACAACCCTCCCCTTGTCTGTGCAGAAGAACATTTATTTTAGAATAAGCATTCACGGCCTGTTGTATGAAAGTTCATGAAATGCAAGAAGCAGTAAGCATCCAAAACAAACTGCCCCCACAAAAAAGAGAGAGATGAAATCTCAAGATGCTGCGCAGGAATTTGTTTTTGGTAAAAGCCCAACGGTAAATATAAAAACAGTCTGCAGAGATCTCTTGACAGTACAATCACTTTTCTGCCTTCACTGTTTTTACATTTTAATTTGAGTATATAAAAACAATTTATAGATAACTGATTTATTTGATTTTATTGTGATAATTTATGTGATGTATTTTTCCTTTATACAGCATCCAATGAAGGCCTAAAATATCAGGCCAAAATGTGTTGAGCATTTCCCAGAAATAAATTCTTTTGCAGCATCTTGAGATTTCATCTTTTTAAAACAATGAAAGATCATGCCAGAATATGTTTTGTGCACTTCTAAATGAGTCTGTTTTCTGCTACACTAAACTGGCATGGCTACCCTTTGGGGATTTGTTCCTATAAACAAAGAACACTAGTAAAGATAAAGGAGCTTTGCTATTGTAGCTGATGACCCTGGTTCAAGGAAAGACTGACAAACAATCTGTGCTCCTCCAATCCTTCACATAACACATCCTGCATCACAAAGACTCTTTGAACTGAAAAGCTTCCCACTGAGTTGCAAGCAAGGCTACATGCATGTTTCAGAGAGCCCATTTTTGTGATTTGAAATGTTTTTGCCCACGGCTGGACACATCTCCCTCACTGCTGATGTCAAGCCTTTAGGACCGCCTACAGCAAGGTGTTGGGCCAGTCTCTGTCTGAACCTGCAGCAAAGTATTTCCATTGGACACACCTCGGAGTGGCAACAGGGTTAACGTCCAATCAGTTTTGAATTGTGTGTGAAGCCGGCTTCAAGGTAAAATATACTAGATCTCTAATTTCCCTGGTTTTGGAGGGGCAGAGTTTGACTAACATTGTGTGTACCCAGTTTCAGGGAACAGAGGTGGAGACAGGCTGAAAGTAGTACAACCACAAGTGTGTTTCCAGTCCAAATCTTGATCCAGCTAAACAATCTCCTCCCTGACCTTCTGATACTACTTGCTTCCCAGCTAGTGACATCTCATCAGTTTCCTTCTTTAGACTGCTGTCCCAACTCAATTCCAGTCTTCCATCTTGCCTGTGCCTTGGACTTGTGTCTATTTTCTATCTACAAAATACCTGTACAGCAAAGGCTGGGGAACCCTTTTCAGCCCAAGGGCTGAAAATTCCCTTTGGGACAGGCTGCCAGGTGCCAGTGGTGGGCAGGACCAGAACCAAAAGTGAGTGGAGCAACAAATTGTCATTTTACTTTTGTGTAGTAGGCTAGTTTCTACACGCACACTTTCTATCCTCCATTCAGGCATCAAGAAACACACTCCAGCCAGGCAGAAACCCTCATGGAGGTGTGAAGTAGATCCAGCAAAATGCAACCATTTGCTTTTAATTCAAAAAATGAACAATTAAAAAAGGTTGCTTTTCATTGTTTTTAATGCTGTATCCAGGGCCGGTACTAGGACTGGTTGGATTAGGCACTGGCTAAGGGCCCAGGAGCTCACAGAGACCTCTCACCAGCCTGAGCTCAACCCTGCTGTGCCAGCGCTTCTCCTTTAGTCTCCTCAGAGCCAGCTTGGCCGCTTTCCTTTGTGTGCCTGGTGGGGGCTGCTGCTGCTCTTGGCCACACTTGCTGGGGTGTTGTTGTTGCCAGCGGATGGTGGGCCTCAGGGGAGGAGGCTTTCCCTTGCGCACCGTGGGTGAGATAAGAGGCACCTCTGCCATTGGTGCTGCAGCCTGCCAAGGTGCGACTCGATTGAGTGAGTGATGCAGGGCAAAGGGGCAGGTGCTCTCTCATGCTATGATAGGCAGCAGCAGTGGTATCTCTTCTCCTGGAGTGTATGAGTGGAGGCCTTCCTCCTTCCTGCCCCTCCTTTCCTGCCTTGGGGGCCTGCCGTCCACCAGCAACTCCTCCCTCCAGCTCAGCGAGTGCGTGGCAGGAGCAGCAGTGGCAGCACTGCCAGGAAGAGGCTTGCAGGAAAAGGGAGCTCTAGAGGGGTCTGTGTGTCCAAAGGCCTGGAACTGGCCCTGGAGGTATTTTAAAATTATGATGACCCAGCCTGGGACCTTTGGGCGAAGGGCAGGTAATAAATGTTGTTAATCATCATCATCATCTTGCAAAGAAGTGTTACCATTTAAACTGCTTGAATGAAGCAGGAACCCCATCAAAGAAAAGGAAAGACATATCCAACCTAACCTCTGTTTTCTGGCTTCCTTTATGCTAAACTCTCACAAGCAAACTTGAAAGCCTCATTATTACTTCATTCACTTGCTCGAGCAGGAGAGGCCATCCATTACCCTGGTGCTCTGGCAGAAGATGTTATTGTTGGATGGTTGAATAGCTGGCATTTGGTAACTGGAAACCTAGAGAAAGCACCCAGAAAATGGATTTGTTGTGCCACACTGACAGAGCACTTCAATACACTTTCAATATGGAAACCTATAGTTCTGGTATATGATTGAATCACTCCTGGAAAAATACTGACAGTCTGGAGGAACCCTAGTTTACTACATACGGGGAAAAAAGGTTTGTTTGTTTTAACATAGTCAAAAATATAACACCTTATTACATCCCTACATCTTACAGTGGTATACTCCAAAATTCTTTCACCTCATTATAATGCATTTAATGGCTTAATTGGTTCAAGCCTAGAAATGGCCAGTAACTCCACTTGGAAGGGCAGAAGGGAATTCACATGCTGTTTAATGAAGTGAAAAGTCCTATTGTGATGTATTTTCTTCTCATGATTGTGCTGAGGTATAAACATTTGTAGGCTTTTGGCTGCAATCCTGTAGACGATTAGCTTAAATCCAAAGCCACTCCTGGAGGATTTTTGCTCAGAAGTATGATACCTCAAGAGAGCCAGTGTGGTGTAGCGGTTAGAGTGTTGGACTATGACGTGGGAGACCAGGGTTCAAATCCCTACACAGCCGTGAAGCTCACTGGGTGACCTTGGGCCAGTCATTGCCTCTCAGCCTCAGAGGAAGGCAATTGTAAACCCCCTCTGAATACCGCTTACCATGAAAACCCTATTCATAGGGTCGCCGTAAGTCAGAATCGACTTGAAGGCAGTCCATTTCCATTTCATGATACCTCAAAACTGAATCCATCAATCAAAAAATGACCAAAAGTGTGACTTCCTTGTTATAAATGTAGGAAAATTATAGAGTATGCTATAAAATATCGTTTGGGAAAGAGATAGACTAGATGTTAAGCTGAAAGCCTATCAGGGCCCCTCCAGACAGTGGAGATTTATTCTGCTATAGTTTGTTGTGCGATGCTTCCCAGTGCTACTGCATTATTGCTGTCTGGAGGGGTACAGTGCAACAAAAGCCAGACAAAAATAAACCAGAACACTTGTGGTATAGAAAGTTACAGGATTTCAGCAGGAAGTCGCAAGATATGCACTGCCTGAAAATGAAGCAGTATGGCCACCCCAAAACATAAGAACATAAGAAGAGCCTGCTGGATCAGGCCAGTGGCCCATCTAGTCCAGCATCCTGTTCTCACAGTGGCCAACCAGGTGCCTGGGGGAAGCCCGCAAGCAGGACCCAAGTGCAGGAACACTCTCCCCTCCTGAGGCTTCCGGCAACTGGTTTTCAGAAGTATGCTGCCTCTGACTAGGGTGGCAGAGCACAGCCATCACGGCTGGTAGCCATTGATAGCCCTGTCCTCCATGAATTTGTCTAATCTTCTTTTAAAACCATCCAAGCTGGTGGCCATTACTGCATCTTGTGGGAGCAAATTCCATAGTTTAACTATGCGCTGAGTAAAGAAGTACTTCCTTTTGTCTGTCCTGAATCTTCCAACATTCAGCTTCTTTGAATGTCCACGAGTTCTAGTATTATGAGAGACGGAGAAGAACTTTTCTCTATCCACTTTCTCAATGCCATGCATAATTTTATACACTTCTATCATGTCTCCTCTGACCCGCCTTTTCTCTAAACTAAAAAGCCCCAAATGCTGCAACCTTTCCTCGTAAGGGAGTCGCTCCATCCCCTTGATCGTTCTGGTTGCCCTCTTCTGAACCTTTTCCAACTCTATAATATCCTTTTTGAGATGAGGCGACCAGAACTGTACACAGTATTCCAAATGCGGCCGCACCACAGATTTATACGACGGCATTATGATATTGGCTGTTTTATTTTCAATACCTTTCCTAATTATCGCTAGCATGGAATTTGCCTTTTTCACAGCTGCCGCACACTGGGTCGACATTTTCATCGTGCTGTCCACTACAACCCCGAGGTCTCTCTCCTGGTCGGTCACCGCCAGTTCAGACCCCATGAGCAGGTGCAAACAGTATTGAACATGGGATTGTATATGCCTGTCCAGATAGCAGCATGAGCACCAATAACCTAGAATGTCCAATAAAAAGGACATATGGAAAGCTCCTCAGTTCAGAAAGTAATATAAGCTGTAAAACTAAAAGCCTTTTACAAATAAGTGGCAGTTAATAACAAAATGCTTGATTGCCATTTAACTCTCAATGCTATCTATCATTTCATTTGTAAGTTTTTTTCTATATATGTAACATTTCCGCTTTTTGCCATGTGTTTGTCGATGGCAGTAATTTTGTTTTTCTTACCTAGTACTCCTTCAGACAGCTGAGGCAAAGAGAAAAAAAAAAAGGCTTATCCCCCATGTTGTGTCTCCAGCCTTAAAAAGCAGCATGCTCAGATTTCCTTGTGAGGTGAGGAACAGAAGCGAAGAGAAGCATGGCAGTTTTTATATTAGCAAATGAAAGCTGGAGATTAATTTCAAGTAATGAAATGGCTAGGTTTAAAAACAACAATATAAGTCATTGTCAAGTCAGCTTCTCTCACTTTAACATCCACTCTGATGAAGAAGAGCTCTGGAGAACTCAAAAACTTGCTCACTGTTTTGTGACCATTTTGATTGGTCCTCATGAAGGTATTGCACGACTGTGGATTTTGGAATTCTTTTGGAGCGACGCGGCTTCCTTTCCTTGTTGAGTAACTTTCGATGTAGCTGCTTGGAAACGCAGCAGATGATCCTTCTGCCTCCAACCATCCTCGTTTCTGTCTCATCGTGCTTTCCTCTTACATGTTCTCACAGGAAGTATGGCAAAGGTTCCAAGCTGCAGAGTCAGCAGAAACTGGGTCTTGTTTTTCCTTGTGCTTTTAATTGGCAAAAGTTCAGAGAAATGCAGCTTTAAGCAAGTTCAAAAACTCACAGTTATGTTCTTGAGACATTGCCTGTTAAAACCACGAACAGCCGTGCAATGAGTAATTACCACATGCATTAAAGACAACTGTTTTTTTTCTTTGTGGCATGGGAGTGTTACTGGTACAACCAGGTAAATCTGGGAGTTGTTTCATTTTGATCTCATAGAATGAGAAACATTGAATAGGTTAAAAACAATGGGCCCAATCAAAAGGAATGTCTTTTGTGCACACACTCCCTCTCTTATAATGCTCTTTATTATTTTATTACAAGGAGCTCAAAGTGATGTACATGGTTGTCGCACCTCCATTTCAACCTCACAACCACCCTGTGAGGTAGGTTAGGTGGAGAGACAATGACTGGCCCACCCAATGAGCTTCATGGCCGAGTCTGGATTCAAACCCTGGTTTCCCAGGTCAGAGTCCAACACTCTAACCCTGCCTTTCTCAACCTTTCGGTTCCTAGATGTTGCTGAACTACAGCTCCCGTGAGTCCCAGCCAACATGGTCAATGGTCAGGAATTATGGGAATTGTAGTCCAGCAACATCTGGGGACCCAAAGGTTGGGAAAGGCTGATCTAACCATTACACCACACTGCAACTCATGAACAATTTGTGAACACTCAGTGAAGCTGAAAGCTGGAAGATTCAAGACAGACGAAAGAAAGTACTTCTAATCTTCACACAGCACATCGTTAAACTGGGGGATTTGCTCCCATAAGGTATAGTGATCGCCACCAATTTGTATGGCTTTAAAAGAGGATTAGAGTTAGACAAATTCATACAGGATAAGGCTATCAATGGCTACTAGCAACAATGACTATGACTTGGGGGTTACTCCCCTGGGAACCTGCTGTGCACACCTTGGTAAACACTGGACAGCAGGGCGCAGGTGTGCATGTCAGGTTCAGATGCTCAAGGCTCACTGAGCAAGCAAGGAGATGTATCTCCCACAGCCAGAAGTATTTGCCTCTGAATGTCAGTTGCTAGAAACTGCAGGAGAGGAGAGTGCTGTTGCGCTCAGGTCCTACTTGTGGATTTCCCATGGGCATCTGCTCAGCCACCACAAGAACAGGATACTGGACTAGATAGGCCATTGGCCTGATCCAACAAGCTCTTCTTATGTTCTTACAGTGCAGGAATATAATAATAGATTAGGGTTGCCAGGTTCATGGCCTGAGACTGATCCTGTATCTTTAGGAGAAGAGAAAGTCAGCCCAGTGCAGGTGTTCTTGCAACACTGTAATGAGAAAAACCACAAGGTGGTATTCTCCCTTCCTGCTGCACAACTTTTAAAGATACAGAAGACCTCTTGGTTGCCAGGCCCTGTATCTTTAAAAGTTGTGCAGAGGGAAGGGAGAATTCCACCTTGTGGTTTTTCTCATTACAGGGTTGCAAGGACACCTGCACTTGGCTGACTCTCTCTTCTCCCAAAGATACAGGATCAGTCTCAGGCCATGAACCTGGCAACCCTATAATAGATACATGCAGTGCTGCTTTTCTTTTTTTTTATTTTGGTAAAAAAATGAGGTGCTAGTACTCATGCCTTGTTAAAAACGCTGTGGGCGCCAGGACAAAATGGTTGCTATGGGCAGCAAAAAAAGAGGTGATGGTGCTCGTACCAGTGAGAACTGTTACCAAAAAAAGAAGAAGCCCTGGATATGTGAAAGTGCTTTGTATACATCATCTCAATAATATTTACAACAGAGTCATAGAATCATAGAATAGTAGAGTTGGAAGGGACCTATAAGGAAATCCAACCCCCTGAGTATAGCAGAGCAATGTCATTAGCCCATATTATACTGATAGCAACGTCAGAAATATGCAGTGGTGCATCAGCAAGCATGTTCATTGCCATCCTTTATTTCTTCTTGTTTTAAATGTCATGGGGCAGCTAGCTGGGCATGTACATGGTTACATATGCTCATTTTTACTTGAACAATACTATCCTTTTCTACACCAAAATAGTGCTTACTCCCAAGTAAATGTGTTGACCACCAGGGCAGAAGCAAACCCCATTTTATTCTAGTAGCCATGATGATGCTATCAATGATTTAAGGGAGTTTAAAATGTAAAACTGCACATGCTCAGAGTATGTCTTTTCTTTTGGTTTTAAACTCAAGATTGCTGTAACATATCAGGAATGTAGATGCAGTTCCAAAGCATGGTGGGGTGGTGAATTGTGTGCTTCACAGCTGAAGTACATAGCTGTCTATAAGCTTTTCCCATTCCCTAAGATCATGGGCACAGCAACCCAAATGCCGGGGAGCTGGCGGAAAGGGGGCTGGTGGAGGAGGAGCCAGATCCTCCTCCTACTCGGGGGCCACCAGCCCGGCTGAATGTTGACTCCTTGGGAGCCGCAGGCACGAGCAGGAAGGAAGAATCCAGCTCCCACGAACAGGCCTCCTGGGGAATAAGCACACCCCCATAAACAGCCATTACATTATTTTTTACTGAGCTGGTGTTTTGGCCCATGGAGTTTCCGGGCAGATTGGGATCCAAGGGAGGGCTCCAAATGTGAGGATCTCACATAAGTCACCCACGGCTCTGCCCCTGCCCCACCCCCGGAACACCCCATTTTCAGGGTTTCTGCCAGCTCTCTGTTCCCCAGGCTGGCCATCCCCAGCAGACTTCCAGCTCATCGTCTTTGACATGCTGTATTAGTTCGTGTGTGTTTTTATAATTTTGAAAACAATGAAAATTAATTTAAAAATGCGGTCCCCAAACACATATTTTTCTGTTGTGGGGAGTGGAGTGGGGGGCATTAATGGGACAGAATACTTCCTGCCTTCCAATCCTCCCCTGCAAATGCCTTTGGAGGCATTGGAATCAACTTAATCTCTTACCATTTTAACTATTTTTTGATCCTCTGCATCCTTGTCCCTGATCTGAAAATATAATGTCCCCTGCAGGGTTGGTGGACAGATTAAGATCGCCTGCCCCCAGAGTCTAATGGAATCCATTGGATTCCTGAATGCCCTGGGGTAGTTCCCAGTAGATAGCCCTCTCCGCATTGTGAAGCCTGCTTTGCAGCTTGGTACACTAGTGAACTAAGGGCAATAAACAGGCTGCATGATCGCTAGAGCGCAAGTGGCGAAAGATGTGCTGTGAGGCTGACCAGGCACGAGTAAAACATCATAACTGTGCCTACTGTGTGGCAGTGAGGGTGTTGAAGAAGGCCCACTTTTCTGCCTCCATCGTATCCTCAAGCAGCCGTCCATGGGAGCTTTTATGTATTGTCAGAGGTCTGTTGACATCAGTTCCAGGAAATGGAGTTTTAGAGTCTTCAGAGCCCCACTGTGAATTGTTTGCAAGGCACTTTGAGGGTAAAGTTGCTCACCTCAGTAGCAATCTTGATGCCCTATCTGCATCTACTGTAGTCTGGAGTGAGATGTCCAGTGCAAAGTCTGTTGCAACTTCTTGGGATCAGTTTCAGTTGATGCATCCTGATGACGTGGACAAGGTTTTTGCAACAATGCAGCCAGAAATGGGTCTTCTAGAAACTTGCCCTTCTTGGCTTATTAAAGCTTGCTGAGGGGATATGACCGAGTGGATCCAGGGTGTGGTCAATGCATCTTTGTGGGAGGGAGTGGTTCCAGCCACCCTGAAAGAGGCGGTGATCCAACCTCTCCTGGAAGAGCTCACCCTGGACCCATTGGTTTGTGACAACTGCTACCCAGTCACAAATCCTCCTTTTAAGGGAAGGTGATTGAGAGCATTGTGGCGCAGCAATTGCAAGTACTCTTGGATAAAACTGATTATTTTGACCCATTACAATCTGGGTTCAGGCCTGGTGATGGGACTGAATTGGCCTTGGTCGCCCTGCTGGATGACCTTTATCGGGAGAAGGACAGGGGGAGTGCAACCCTGTTATTCTTACTTGATCTCTCAGTGGTTTTTGATTCCATTGACCATGGTATTCTTCTGGGCCAACTTGGTGAGATGGGTATCAATGCTACTGTTTTACAGTGGTTCTGATCCTATCTCCAGGGTCATTTTCAGAGAAAAGCATTGGGTGATTGTCTTTCAGTCCCCTGGCAGTTGTGCTGTGAGATGCCACAGGGTACCATCTTGTCCCTCATGCTATTTAACATCTACATTATATGAAGCTCTTAGAAGCAGTCATCAGGAGATTTGGGGTGAGGTGTCAGCAGTATGCTGATGATATCCAGCTCTATTTCTCTGTAACATCTGAATTGGAGAGGCCATGCAAACCCTGGACCGGAGCCTGGATTTGGTGGTGGGCTGGATGAGGGCCCACAAACTGAGTCTGAATCCTAGCAAGACAGAGGCGCTGTGGGTTGGTGGTTCCAGAGTTTGGATAATTGGTCAGTTGCCTACATTGGATAGGGTCGTGCTCCCTCTGAAAGAACAGGTTTGTAGTTTGGGGGTGCTCCTGAATCCATGTTGGCACAGGTGATCTCAGTGACTTTGGCTGGTAAGACAACTGCAGCAGTTTCTGGACCGGGATAGCCTGACCACTGTTGTCCATGTTGTGGTAACCTCCAGGCTGGATTATTCTAATGCGCTCTATGTGGGGCTACCATTGAGATTGGTCCAGAAGCTGCAGCTGGTGCAAAATGTGACGGTGCAACTGCTCACTAGGGCAGGGTATCGCCAACATGTCACTCCACTGCTGAAAGACTTGCACTGGCATTAGCCTATTAGCTGCCAGGCCATGTTCAAGGTTCTGGTTTTGGTGTTCAAAGTCCTATATAGCTTGGGACAAGGATACCTGAAAGACTGTCTTACCCCTTATATACCCAGTTGTTCACTGCACTCTGCAGGTGAGGACCTCCTGCAGATACCATCTTATCAGGAGGTCCGTTCCACACAACATGAGAAGTGGACCTTTAGTGTTGTGGAACCTACCCTTTGGAATTCCTTCCCTTTAAATATTAGATAGGCACCATCTCTGTCATCTTTTCGGAGCCTCCTGAAGACCTTCCTCTGTCAACAAGCCTTTTAAGTAAAGACCTTATCCCAGTCTGTGCCTGTGTTGGAATTGCTTTTAAAGATGTTTTTAAAGCTTTTTTTAAAATATGTTTTTAAAGATGTTTTGTCGTAATAAATTTTAAAGTGTGTTTTTAAGATATTTTAGAGTGTTTTTAGTGTTTTTGATGTCCTGGGCTCCTTCTGGGAGGAAGGGTGGATTATTATTATTATTATTATTAATGATGATGATGATGATGATAATAACAACAATAAATCCTAGCATTTTAAAAGTCTTCAAAGAAGCAGATTTCATACATCATCCTTGAAGACTGTGTTCCATTGGATATCTACTCTCTCAAATAGGATGCATTTATTCATAACATTTATCATACATCTAACTCCCATCGTTGGGTATCAGTAGGCAATTGCTCACACTCTCACACTATAAATATTAATTCTGGAAACATGTAGTTTGCGGGCAAGGGCCATCAAATTAACAGACACTAAGTGATTCAATAAAATGGGCAACTTATGTAACTAACGTCATTCCTGTTCTCAGATAAAAACAGGGTTAGGAAAATAGGAAGCTGCCTTATATTAAGTCAGACCATTGGTCCACCTAACTTAGTATTGTCTACATCAGGTCTGGGGGACTTGTGGCATAACAGCATAAGAAGAGCCCTGCTGGATCAGGCCAATGGCCCATCTAGACTAACATTCTGTTCTCACAGTGGACAACCAGATGCCTGAGAAGCCCACTAGCAGGATCTGAGCACAACAGTGCTCTTGCCTCTTGCAATTCCCAGTAACTGGTATTTAACGGCATAATGCCTCCAACAAGGAGATAGAAAATAGCCACAGTGGCTAGTAACCACTGAAAGCCTTCACCTCCATGAATTTGTGGCCCTCTAGATATTGTTGGACTCCAACGTCCATCAGCCCCAGCCAGTATGACCAGTGGTAAGGCATGATAGGTGTTGTAGTTCAATATCTGGAGGGCCACAGGTTTCCCATCACAGGCCAATTTTTCCAAGCTTTTCCTGGAGGTGCCAAAGATTGTGCTCTACCACTTATGGCCCAATTGGTTAGCTGGGAGAGCCTACCTGCCTGCCTTTTACTCATCTGGGTTTTGTTAGCTTATGTGCAATCATCAGGACAGGGAAACAGGGAGAAGGTATACCTGCACCATGTCTCTCTGTGCTTGTTTTTCACATTATTTGGTTGTGTATCTGGATGACATGCTATATCTAGGAAATAAATGATTAACAAGGACTTGGTCATGGGGAGCTTCCACCAAATGCCTTTTTAGGTCACCTGAAGTGAACTGAACTACTGCTCAGAGGAAAATTGCCTGTGAGGTTAATATATTTTCCCCATGCCCACTGATCTGTAAAGAAATCATTTTTTTACCAGATCAGACTGGCTCTGGCTGGTGATCTTAGGGAATCACTTCTTTTTCTTAATTGCATTTCTTTGTTGTGTTTTGCTTTCTTCAATAGGTCTTACTTCCAAATGTGTACAATGGTTTGCTTCTTGTGCTGCATGATTGATTGACTGATTGATTTTAAACATTTTTTTACCTGCTCTTCAGCTGGCTTAGAACCATCAATAATCAGGCAGACCCTGCCCTCCATATTGCAATCTTAAAGACAATGACACTAAGGGTGTTTCCCTCTGTCGCTGTTCTCAGGTGGAATTCAAACACATCCCAGCAAATTTAGGTTGCACAATTAAAGTTGATTTGGACCGCTTGTGTAACCAACTTGCTCCCCTCTTCCAATAAAAAATCTGACTTTTTGCAATAAGGTAGGTGATGGGAAAATGCACTGGAAAGTATGAGATAACACTTGCTTGATGCAATGTCATGTAACCTTTCCGCAAAGACACAAACAAATCAGATCAATGTGCAGTAAATAGGCAATGTCTTCTAACCTTCCCCACAAAGCTTGTGCAAACAAATCAGGATGAATGCTCAATAAATAGGTCATCTGTAAGCAGGGATGGAGGAGAAATTAGATTCAGTTCGCATTTAAAGGCAAATTTACCTAATTCACACTTTCTGAAACAAGATACAAACCAGAACACAGTCATCCTTTGAAATGTGCACTTTTCTGAATTGTGCAATGCAGTTCTCCAGCCAAGTAATATGTACAAAAACGCACATACTAGGGTGAAGTGTGCATATATACATACATATATCAACACAACACAATCAACACAAATACATTGTATCAGGGGAAATGGCTTGCAACAATGTATATATTAGTCAAAACTGCATGCAAAATATGTTTATTAGGAGAAATTCTAATTTGCATCAGGATTATTTAAACTAAAATTTGTGAATTGCTGCAGCAATGTGGAGAACTGACTTTAAGATGGGAAAAATGAGAAACCCAGGGCACTGAAATTGACATGTTCATGTTCTCTATCTGTGAGTGACCCACAGGTGCATCCAGATGGATGTTGATAGGGGAAGCAGTGCTCTTCATGCATGCAAGGTTTTTGCAGTGCCCCCAAAATGTTGTTGGCATCAAAATGCCAGCCCGAATTTCCTTCCACTTTAATCCATATTTATCCTTTCCAGGAGAAATCCATCCTATGAAAAAGACCCTGTTGCCACATTTGCAAATTAAGCCCTTGTCTGGAAGCATGAACAGGGTGGTTCATGACAGATGCCGTTGGAGGTCACTGATTCATAGGGTCGCCATAAGTCGTAATCGACTTGAAGGCACATAACAACACTGGAAGCATCCGCCAAAAGAAAAAGGAATGGGTAAGACTGTTTCAGAGATATAGAGAGAGCACCACTGGAGAAATCAGAACTTTGGCTGGGGAAAAGGCTGTGAGATCCACAATATTATGTAATAGCCCCAGAGGCAGACTTCTTAGATTCTCAAGTCAGCAAAGGATGCTGGTGGCTTCAGATACGGATTTGGAACTGTTCCTGCAAACAAAGTCTAGCAGACTGTAATCCTCCAACCATCTACTATAGTCTGCTAGGTGATGTTCAACAACCACCTTGTTTTTTGTAGACTTCAGAAGGCAGAAAAAAACCAAGAAGTTTATTGAGCTTCTGGTGGGCCACCGTACAAAACTGATAGATCGAACTCATCTTTGTGAATCAGCTGTTTACAGGCCAGCTGTAAACTGTGTATTACAGAAAGATCTATTCATTGCAGTCTCTGAAAAATGATAAGAAATCAAGATTAATACTTGCCTTGATGAGCTGTCTGAACATTGTCCTATTTTATGTCTAGAAAACTACAGTTATTAAATAGAATTATTTGGCACCCTTCACCTTATCTATATCATACAGACACAAATCTTCATTGGCTGCTTATTTGGTGAGATCTTTGCAGTTTTAAGAACTCAATCTTCCATGTTGAGACTATTTTAAAAAGCACTTTTGAGACTCTGTTGTGGTATTTGTGCCACGTGTGAATGTCGTTAATGTGAAGAGAATGTGGAAGAGGTTCTGGTGCATGGTTTGCAAATAAGGCAAATTTGTTTATATTTTATTATTCAGTGTACTGCTTAGTATCAGAAAACAGGCTGTACCTGATAAAAGGGGACATTTGGAGATATTATGTATTATTCTGATGCTCAAAGCTATAGTGTCAAGCATTTCCCCCAATTTTCTGTCAAGTCTCTGCTTCTCAAAATATTTATTCTATCCTTCGTATTTCTTAAATATAATTTTAAAAATGTAACCCGCCCTTTGCCTGAAGGTCCTAGGGCAGAGATGCATTGACATCAAAATCAAAGTTAAAACAATATATTATACAATATGCAATAATGAACGCCCACTATAAAATGGCAAATCTATAAACGCTAACCAGCACCTACCCTGCATTCGTTACAGCCTGGGAGGTCACTATGGGAGTAGGTGTTCCTTAACATATTTGGGGTCCACATTGTTTAAGATGGTATGAGGAACCTGGCCTCAAGACCCTCAACAGGCCCAGATCTATGGTTGAGAGGGCTAATGCCGGAGTCCTGAGTGAGGTGCCCTTGAAAGCCCCTTGCCCTTCCAATTTTTGTTTAGACTGGGGGGTTCTTTTTTGGTTGTTGACTGTTTTTGGGGGGTATAGCCTGCTTTTGTGTCTGTTTTTTGGGGGGTGTAGGTATTTTGCTGCTTTGGTGGGCAGAAAGAGGTTCTGAGCATCACCAGATCTATGAAATTGGTATTTTGTGGTGCCCAGAACAGTTTCTTAGACTTTCAAATGTGCCTCTGAGCTCAAAAAGTTTGGGGAACCCAAAGCTAATGCAATGTTGCCATTTTACCCGTGGCTACTTCGACAATCTTTGAGTCATCTCCTTTTATGCTTCCACAGCCCTGAACTGTGGGTCATGCCGTAAATGTTTGAAAGAAACATTGTGGCAATCTGGTTATCCTTAAGATTAGCAAATTTGCTGCAACAACCTTTGTTCTAACATTTAACGGAAATTAGTTAGGGTTTTTTTCAAATTAGAGCTGGCTATATAACCACTGATCAGACAAAAACATAGCCAGCAAATCATTTTATCTGAAAAGCAAACAGTAGAGCCTAACTAACAGTTGGACTCTCCAGGAAGATGCAAAGAGCCATACAACTAGTTTTGGGTGCCCAAGGAGGCTTGTGGGTAGGGAAGGGGGAGAAGTTTAGTTCAGTTCACATTTAAAGGTGACTTACTCAGTTTACAATGAAACAATATGCGAACTGAAACACAGACATCCTTTGAAATTTGCAGTTCTCCGAATGTTGCAATGCAGTTTTCCAGCTAAGTAATGTGTGGCATAGTGGTTAAGGTGTTGGACTACGGACCAGGGTTTGAATCCCCACATAGCCATGAAGCTCACTGGGTGACCTTGGGCCAGTCACTGCCTCTCAGCCTCATGAAAACCCTATTCATAGGGTCGCCATAAGTCAGAATCGACTTGAAGGCAGTACATTTACATTTTTAATTTGTACAAAAAATGGATTTACTAGGGTAAAGGGCACATAAACATGTATAGATTGGTGAAAATAACATACAAAAATGCATTATATTAGGGGAAATTGTGTGCAAAAAATGTGTGTATCCGTAATTGTATTTAAAATGTGCATGTGTAGGAGAAATTTGCACTAAAATGCTGCTGAATTTTCATGCAAAGTGATGTGGAAATGTGGCGAACCAAGACTGGAAAAATGAGAAACAGAAACTGAAAGTGGCACCTTCTCTAGAGGGCCTAGACTGGTTTCTTCTTCTCAAACAGCAGCCCATTTTGCCCACCCTAGCATGGCAAACACTTTTGCACTGCATTTCAAAACAGGTTTGTGAGATACACTGGGAATTTGCTCTTTAAATGCCACCCCCACACAAACACATATGAACACAGCAAACCCTTCAGGCAGGCTTAAACCTGCTCTTTGGATCTCAGCCTTTAATTAATCGTAATCGCCACATCCACACCAGACATTTATTCCACATTAAACAGTCATGGCTTCCCCCAAAGAATCCTGGGAAGTATAGTTTGTGAAGCGGGTAGAGAGTTGTTAGGATACTGTTATTCCCTTCACAGAGCTCCATTTCCCAGAATTCTCTGGGAAGAGGGGCTGACTGTTAAACCACTTTGGCCACTGGAGTTCTGTGAGGGGAATGCGGGTCTCCTAACAACTCTCAGCATCCTTCACAAACTACACTTCCCAAGATTCTTTGGGGCAAGCCATGACTATTTAATATGGAATAAATGTCTGGCATGGATGTGGCCTAGAAGGAATCACAGGCAGCAAAACACAAAGTAGCTGGAGTTTAACAGTCTACTAATTCAGCTAAGCTTTTGTTCCCAAAACAGGCACATTTAAGGGAGGAAGTGCAATTATTGCCAATTTTATCAGCATTCAGGCTTTAATTTTCTCAAAGCTATCAAGCCATTATGCTAAGCATACTAAAAAGCCAGGACACCCTTAGCCAAATTACAGCCTGTATTGTAACATTCAGGCTGCCTGGATAAAGACAGAAAAGAGAATGCCATTTGTTAAATAAATATCGTTTATAGACTACTTGCTCACTTGTTCATTTACCAAGGATGTAAGCAATGCCTAATTCTATAATATGATGACCTTTGGGTTTTAATGCCCTGACCCCAGCAAATCACCTGTGTGAGAGAGAGAGGAGGGTGGGAAATTTTGAGCTTACTCTCGTTCCTCTTCTACAACAAGGGCTCTTACCATATGGAACAAGAAATGTCAGATGTCCAGGCTGGATTTAGAAAGGAAAGAGGCACCAGAGATCATATCGCAAACATACGGTGGATAATGGAACGGAGCAAGGAATTTCAGAAGAAAATCACCCTGTGCTTTATAGATTGCAGCAAAGTCTTTGACTGTGTAGATCACGAAAAACTATGGAATGCTTTAAAAGAAATGGGGGTGCCACAGCATCTGATTGTCCTGATGTGCAACCTATACTCTGGACAAGAGGCTACTGTAAGGACAGAATATGGAGAAACTGATTGGTTCCCAACTGGAAAAGGTGTGAGACGGGTGTATTTCATCACCCTATTTATTTAATCTATATGCAGAACATATCATACGGAAAGCGGGATTGGACCAAGATGAAGGAGGTGTGAAAATTGGAGGGAGAAACATCAATAATGTAAGATATGTAGACGATACCATACTACTAGCAGAAACCAGTAATGATCTGAAATAAATGCTGATGAAAATTAAAGAGAAAAGTACAAAAGCAGGACTACAGCTGAACGTCAAGAAGACTAAAGTAATGACAACAGAAGACAGTAACTTTAAAGTTGATAATGAGGACATTGAACTTGTCAAGGATTATCAATACCTTGGCACAGTCATGAACCAAAATGGAGACAATAGTCAAGAAGTAAGAAGGCTAGGACTGGTGAGGGCAGCTATGAGAGAACTAGAAAAGGTCCTCAAATGCAAAGATGTATAACTGAACACTAAAGTCAGGATCATTCAGACCACAGCAGTCCCGATCTCTATGTATGGATGTGAAAGTTGGACAGTGAAAAAAGCAGATAAGAGAAAAATCAACTCATTTGAAATGTGGTGTTGGAGAGCTTTGCGGATACCATGGACTGCAAATAATAATAATAATAATAATAATAATAGGGTGTTAGAATAAATTAAACCAGAACTATCACTAGAAGCTAAAATGATGAAACTGAGGTTATCATACTTTGGACACATCATGAGAAGACATGATTCACTAGAAAATACAATAACGTTGGGAAGAACAGAAGGGGTAGAAAAAGAGGAAGGCCAAACAAGAGATGGATTGATTCCATAAACGAAGCTACAGACCTGAACTTACAAGATCTGGTGGTTTATAACAGATGCTGTTGGAAGTCACTGATTCATAGGGTCGACATAAGTCAAAATTGACTTGAAGGCACATCACAACAAGTTGTTCTTCTGGGATGAGCTGGTGGTCACAGAACAGAAAGAAACGTAAGGTTTCAAATTGGAGGCACTTTAAGACTGTCAATAGTACTTTTGGGTGAGATTCAATCACATATCAGCAAATTCAGGTTGTGCAATTGTAAGATCTTGTGCCACAAACCTGCTTCCCCCAAACACTGGACTCTTTGCAATAAAGAAAGGGATGGGAAAACGCATTGGAAATTGTGTGATAACACATGCTTTGACTCAACACTATTTGTCTCCCCACAAATAAACCAGAGTGAATGCTTATTAAATAGCCAATGTCTTCTAATTTCCCTGCAATCAAATCAGGAGGAATGCTTAATAAACAAATAGCCTAAAAGCACCATTAGAGAAAGGAAATGGCTGATTGTCTTTCAAGCAAGGGAAGGGGCCCTAGCTCAGTAACAGGCATGCAGAAGGCTCCGGATTTAATTCCCAGCATTTCCAGGTAAGGCTGAGAGACCCTACCTGAAATCCTAGACAGCTGCTGCCAGCCACTGCATACAATATCTAGCTAGATACTGCAAACTCCTTTTATCCACTCTGACTCCATATACGGCAGCTCCCTATATTACTATGTAAGCAAAAATGCACATGGACCATTTTCATTCTGGCAATTCACAATGACTTTACTTTTCTCTTAACTTTATCAAAATGGCACCACCCACAAACAAGAGAGAGATATATGCATATTTGGGAAAACGTTAAGTTTGCAGAAGTACAAAAGAAAAAAAGAAAAGAAAACCCTAACAAATGTTGGATGTTGTATCTGGCGCAAGCAGGTGCCCAGGATGCAGAACAGAATAGTGACAGGCTAGATTCCAGTTGAAAGCACTCAGCCAGACAAGTAATAAGTTTTAAGAGTCACTTTACTGACAATAGAATATATCACAAGCTCTCTCTCTGTACAAACTCCTCGACCCCCACACCAACTGGCCAGATCTGCCAAGTCTTATAGATAAGGCCAGCTGGTTGCCTTGGATACTTGTCCTTGAGATCTGCACGGACTCTGAGCGTCTTGGCCTTGTAACTCTGCCATGGAAAAAATACTCTCAGGAACCCTTTACTTGCCAACATTCCCCCACCTATTTTTTCCATAGCCTTCTTGCTTAGCATTTCACACATTATATCACATTTCAACAATACATTTCAGATTATGTTACAGATTCACATTTTCACTTCTTTTCATGTCATTTACATTTACATTTCTTGCATTTACTTATATCATTTTCTCCACATGATACATTTCTTTTTCTTCAGTTTACATCAGCATCATTTGTAATACAGTTACTACATTGCATTAGAATCTCAGCATCACTTTTATTACATTTCATTACTCTTCACGATTTCCATCATCCCACTTTTTCCAGTTACTGAAGTCTATATGTTTAATGGAATTTATTTTAAATCTAACAGGTGGAATACCTTTTGTTGTTCTCTCTGATCTGCGTGGTTGTATTTCTGCCTTAGTGTCTGTGTCTGTGTCAGGCGATTCCTCTGTTTCTCTCTCAGAGCTAGAACTTGATTCACTACTGCTGCCTGTTTCTTCTTGTTTTATAGGTACTGTTTCTGCCTGTTCTTGTTCATTACTACCTTCAGTGTTTCCCAACTCCACATATGTTTTCTCTTCCCAATCCTGCTCTATTGCTTGCACGCTTCTGCTTAACACTACAGACCTTTGTTTTGGCAGCCATATTCTGTAATACGTGTTTTCAAATCCCAGCATGTACCCTTTGTCTGCTCTCCTTTGCAGCTTCCCTGTCCTTTTATTTTTGGGAACATGTACCCAGCATTCTGCTCCAAACCTAATCAAATGGTTTAATCTGGGTTTTCTGTCATACAATTTCTGATAAGGAGACATTCCAGTGGCCTTATGGAATATTCTGTTTTGAATGTAAGCTGAATACAGAACACACTCTCCCCAGAAACCTTGTGTTAAAGAGGAGTCACATAGCATTGATCTTATTGAGTCCTGAAGCAACCTGTTCCAGCGTTCAGCTAACCCGTTCTGATGAGGACTATAAGGGGCTGTTAACTCCTGTTTTATTCCTCTTTTATCCAAGTATTCAGTAAAAGAGTGTCCTAAGAACTCTCCTCCTTGATCTGATCTTATTCTCTGTATTTTGACACCAAACTGCACTTCAATTTTTGTAATAAACCTTTTCAGTTTCTCTGCAGCTTCACTTTTAGCTTTTAGTAAATAAACAGTGCAGAATTTTGAAAAATCATCAACTATTGTCAGGAAATATCTTGCACCCCCCTGATCCTCCAAAACAGCTCAATGAGGACTGAACATGTTAGGTGGGCATGGAATGCTCACTGTCTGTTGGGTGGGAGGTGGTGGAATAGAATGGAGTATCCTGAAAGAAGTGGAGGTTGGTTAATTAGGGCGTACTGGGCACTGCCCACCAACCTCAGTCTGCCCATAGCCAGCCTCACCCATCTGCCTTCTCTCTTAAAGAAGCAGTCAAGGTGGTGGCACTGGCAGTTAGCCTCTTCCTCTTTGCGCTGCTCCTTGTAGAACTCAGCAGGAGGGAGGATGGGGACAAATCTAGAATTGGTTGGCTCTCCCTGTCATTGGCTCTGGTTCTACCTATTGCTGGGGCTCACTGCCTTCCGCCTTGCCAGTCCCAACAGGCATCAGCCATCACCACCGCTTGGAAGAGGGCTGGCAACCTGAAGAGGAACACTCCACCAGGAGTTTCCACTTGAACAACAGCAATTGACTATTTAAAATGTTATATTAGATGCTTTTAAAAATTGTAAGTTGCTTTGAAACAAAAAAAAAATGTAGGAAGCAACAAAGTAATAATAATTTATTTATTATTGCATTTATGTCCCACTTTTCCTCCAAGGAGCTCAAAGTGGTGTACATGGTTTTCCCCCTTCTAATATAATCCCCACAACAACTCTGTGAGGTATGTTAGGCTGAGAGGCAGTGACTAGCCCAAGGTCACCCAGTGTGCTTCATGGCTGAATAGGGATTTGAACCCTGATCTCCCAAGTCCTAGTCCAACACTCTAACCACTACACCACACTACACAACAACAACAACGGAAGACTACGAGGAACTGGGGAGACAGAGCCCCAAGCAGTCACTAGGGAGGTCTCTGCCTCTCACCTAAGGTTTTGTCCGTTTGGATCGGTATTGCCACTGGGTAGGCTGATGTAAATGAAAATCAGCTGCTGAGTACGGAGATTTTCTTTGGCACTTATCCCAGGACAGGGTGCAGCACAGGTCAAGGCAAGGAGATAAAAAAGCCTACAACAGCAAAACTTGCTGGCAGAGCAGATGCTTCCTTCCTTAAAAATAAATAATAATCTCTTTGAATCGAGGCCCTTCCCACTATCCCTTCCCCCTTTGACTCTACCACCGGCTCGGAGTTTCTGGGGGACACCTCTGAGACCGCATTTCCCCCAAGCCACTTTTCTTACAAAAACCTTTTCCCCAGGCGGCACCCAAAGCTCTTGGTACTTCCAGTTAGTCAACGAAAACAAACCTTTGGGCTGGTTTCTCTCCAGGGCTTTGACTCGCTCGCGGGGACATTGCGAAAGAGCCCCTGGAACTTTGAACCGCTTCTGAAAGCCGAGATAAACAGGTGGAGTATAAATACCAGAACCGCAGCAGATCAGGAGACAGGTCTTTGTATCTTCTTGGACGGGGCAGCTGAAGAGGACGCAAGCCAAGTTGCGGAGCAGCCAATCGAAGGGTGGGGCCGGGTAAGTCTCTCGTTTTGTGGTCAAATTCGCTTTTTCCGATTTTTGCAAAAGTCGGTGCAGCGAAAGACATACGGAATTGTACGCTTGCAAATACTCCCAAGGTTTTTTTTAAAAAAAAATGTATCCACACACAAAAGGGGGAAAAAGTTGATGGTTATATATGTGCAAAGGACGATGTTGCCCAAGCGAGATTCTAGCTTACAAAGCGTTGTGCTTCCTCAGGATTTTAGGATACTCAACAGGACATTAGCAACTTTAATGGAAACAATAGTGTATGCACTATTATTGCATTGCGGAACGGAGTAAGGCTGCTGATACTAACAGTGCAATCCTATGCAGATGTACTCGGAAGTAAGCGCGGTTGAGTTCAGTGGGACTTGCAGTTTAAGAATTGTACATATTCGCCTCTAGTGCAGCCCTACTTCCCAGGAAATGCACGTAGGATCCAACTGTAAATCTCTCGCTGCGCGAGTTTCAAAAGCGCACCTCCAGGGACCGAGAAAGATGAAGTCTGTTGGCGAGTGATAGAAAAAGTATTTTTAAAATAAGAAATACTTAACAAACGAGAAGACATGATTCACTAGAGAAGATCATAATGCTGGGAAAAACAAGGGAGCAGAAAAAGAGGAAGGCCAAACAAGAGATGGGTTGATTCCATAAAAGAAGCCACAGACCTGAACTGACAAGATCTGAACAGGGTGGTTTACAACAGATAATATTGGAGGTCGCTGATTCATAGGGTCGCCATAAGTCGTAATCGACTTGAAGGCACATAACCACCACCACCACCGGGGAATGCTAAACTCTTTGGATTTTGATAGTTGCTTTGATTAAGCTGAATGCAAAATAAATAGTTGTTTGCTGAAACTAAAGTGTTTACCAAAAGAATGGGAAATGGGGATGGGGGAGTGCAGTCGGTAAAAGCAGGCAAGACTTGAAGAGAGTTCTTGCGAGTTTCTGCTGCTGCTCCAAAGAGGGAGGCACAGGCATGTTGTGTGATTGATGGGAATTTGGGTGAAGCGTTCAACTTGTTGCTTTCTTTTTCAGCTAAAGCCCAGCCATGTGGGCTGGGCTGGGGCTTACCCTGGTTCTCTGTCTCCTCCCACGAGGAGGCACGGAGAGCCAGGAGCCAAGCACCCGTTGTAAAGAACCTCCAGAATGGCGAATCGGAGAACAAAACCCTATGCTGGATTCCAGAGGTCTCGTGACAGTGGTGGCTCTTCTCCAAGCTAGCTGATACTTGTGCCTGTTGCAGGCTTCTCGGTAAGGGCAATCCAAAATATGCACTTGTATTTTGATGGGGGAGTTCAGTTCAGATTTTGTTTTTAAATAGTAAGAGATACTTTTCCAGGGCAGGGGTGAGTATTTTTAATAAAGATTTCTGGAGCCTTTGTTTTTCCCATGACTCCCAGACGGGGTTTGTATTACAGTTGTAAAAGTTATTTTTGGCTCACAAACTGAAATTGCCTTTTTCACTGCTTGGAGCCTATACAGCTGTTTGTAATAACAAAAGTCTTCCTTCGCTAGGCTTCATTCCTGAATTTTGTCCAAAGCTTGGTTTCTGAAGGAAAAACACAACTAACCAGTAAGAGCACATGCATGTACCATATTTTTCATGGGAATTATTTGCAAAAAGATGGAATTGCCCCATTAGTGGTTTCATGACTTTTCACTGGCAATGTCCCACAGTAAACTTCCATGGCTGCCTTCAAGGGGCATCTCCAGTTCTCATACTGTTTCTTGAAAAATCAAATACAGCTGTTTAGCTTGGAGTGTGAAAGTCCACGATCTTCCTGCATTTTGCAGGTTTGGGAGGATAACCTCTAAAGACTTATATAACCTTATGCAAAGCCCCAGTTTTCCTACTGTACGCACTATAGTACTTGTTGGTGCCTTGCAGCAAAAGAGCCCCATGTTGTTCCTTGAGGAGGTGAGTGTGTGGGAACAGGTATGTTCCTTTTCAGAGCAGCCCAAATTACTAAGGCCTGCACCTGTGCTATAGGAAAAATCTGAGTTGCCAAATTCTCTTCTGCTTTTGCTGTTTCTTGTCCTCCAAGAGCGCACAACTTGGGGTATCTGCAGAAAGAGGAGGAAAATGTCTTAGAAGTTTATAAAATTATGCATGGCATTGAGAAAGTGGACAGAGAAAAGTTCTTCTCCCTGTCTCATAATACTAGAACTCGTGGACATTCAAAGAAGCTGAATGTTGGAAGATTCAGGACAGACAAAAGGAAGTACTTCTTTACTCAGCGCATAGTTAAACTATGGAATTTGCTCCCACAAGATGCAGTAATGGCCACCAGCTTGGATTAGACAAATTCATGGAGGACAGGGCTATCAATGGCTACTAGCCATGATGGCTGTGCTCTGCCACCCTAGTCAGAGGCAGCATGCTTCTGAAAACCAGTTGCCGGAAGCCTCAGGAGGGGAGAGTGTTCTTGCACTCGGGTCCTGCTTGCGGGCTTCCCCCAGGCACCTGGTTGGCCACTGTGAGAACAGGATGCTGGACTAGATGGGCCACTGGCCTGATCCAGCAGGCTCTTCTTATGTTCTTATGTTCTTAATCTCCACTTTAAAAAAAAGCAGTACATTGCTATTAAGTCCCAAACATTAGTATAATGCTTCTGGGGTGGGGTGCATCAAAGGCTTTTTTGACATACATGTGCAAAAGCCTTTAGAATGACAACTACTTTTTTACTTTTAATACAGCAAATTAAATAGGAACATAATTTGCCAAGTACATACTCTCTGAGTACTCAAGGAGGACCGAGTTCATCTATGTGGCATTAAAATCCTCACATGCAAGATTATTCACAATGTAAAACTTGGTCAAAGTATTATGTTTCCTGACCACACCAAGCAAGCAAGCTCTAATGCAATTATCTTCACAGCCACAGGTTTTCATATGTGTGGTACTTTGAACTGCCCATAAAAAGCCAGTGTCACTGATTTCTGGCAACACCGTAAAAGATGGCAATCAACTAATATTTTAAAGTTTTATTGTTGTATGATGATTGCTTATTTTATTTTAAACTAAGTTGCTGAGTGGCTTTTTTACATTAGGCGACAAATAACTCCTAAAATAATGTATTGCAAACAATAATGGGATTTATGGATTCTGACAAGCTACCATTTTACTTTAGTTGTTTTAAAAAACTTTTAAAAGTAAAATGCATAAAATACTCATTCTCTGTCATTACACCTCCAATTAGACTGGAAGACCTGCGACTGAAGCTGGAAAGTTATGGCTTGGTCAATGTCTCTTTTATGGTGATCAATCACCAAGAACACAATTCCCAGCGGAAATATCACCTTCTAAGAGAGAAGGTTTCAGAGTACATTCCTGTATACCAGCAGGATACGAAACAGCCCGATGTTTGGACTACTCTAAAGGGAAAGAAGGATGACTTCCTAATCTACGACAGGTCTGTCTAAAGGGGAAGCTAGGAAACCTCAAATCAAATGGTTCAGCAGTTCCTCATGTCTGTCTTTATTCAGGGACTTGAAGGATTTTACTTTTTAAGGGATATGGGACTTATTTTGGACCTGTAGATATTCTTGATGGCCAGCAACATAAGCATCATCAGATCATAGTGAGATTGTAGCCTAGTTCACACTAGGGTGGCATTTGTGGTGACCTACTAACATGAGTGAATGAATACAAAATATTCCCTGAATTTTCTTATTTTATATTTATCTATATAAAATTATGCTCCTCATTTCTGCTATATATGCATTACACAAGGTAGCTTGCATCAATTGAAATTGCAATATTAATTTTTTTATTTATAAAAATATTTGTATATTGCTATTTCATTAAACACATCTAAGCAGTTTACAACACATTAAAAACACAAAAAACCCCAACAACCTTAGAAAAACATTAAAAATATAATAAAAACAAAGGTAAACTATAAAACAATATAGTAATTACAGTTTAGAAGTATAACATTAGAAAATCCGACAGGAAGTACAGGGAAAATACAGTTTTCCAACTAAAATCAATTCCGCCTGCCGGAATAAAAACTCTTCACAAGCTGAGAGAAGATGGAGCCATCTAAACCGTATGGGGACAGAATTTCAATAGCATTGATGCAAGCACTATTTCTTGTCCATGTCAACATTACTTCCACCATAGGTGGGATACAGAGAAGAGCCTCCCCACTTGATCATAATGAATAAGCACACAGAAAACTGGATGTTACTGAGAAAAGTTGTAGCTTAACAGTCTCTCATGCTGCTTTTTTATATATTAGGATTTTTATTCATTTTTTGTAGGGAGGCGCATTTTTTTCATATGCGTCCCCAACTGCAAGTTACCGAGGCACAGGTTTATTGCCTTAGCGTGAACTATGCTTATAGGTTTGCTTCTCCTGAAAGCTTTTCATGAAAAAGAGTTCTGTGCACTCTAAACAGGCATAAGAAGAAAGAGGATGCCTGGATTTCAACAGCATTGTGATAAGGGAGAGGAAGTGGTGTAATATGTTATTGTAAGAGCCAGTGTGAATGTGACCCCCCCTGCCCCCGCTCCCCAACCATACTGTATTGGATTGGGGCAGCAGTGAAGTGCTTGCAGTAGATCTTAATGATCATAACAGAACATAGGTGATCTAGGGCATTAGAAATCCATTTCTCAGTTCCAAAAAGCTGCATATCATGAAAGTATTCTGCATCAATATTGAAATGTAGGTAACTTTCTTACCTAGGTGTGGCCGTCTCGTGTATCACCTTAGTTTGCCTTACTCTTTTCTGCAATTTCCATATGTGGAAGAAGCCATTCAGATCGCATACTGTGAATCAAAGTGTGGAAACTGCTCTTATCTGGTATGTATTTACAATATTCTTTCCTCCTTTTTTGTGTGTATGTATGTATTAAACTGAGTAAATAAAAGCCTAATCAAATAAAGTGCAACGAGAGTAGTTTTAGCTTATGTTCTGAGTGTGAGTTTTGCCCATTTTTAAAGCTTCCTCAATGCTGTAAGTGGGAAACCCTGCCATAATGCCTACAGTTGAGGTCCTCCCACACTGTTGGTGGATTCACCACTGTTAAACCACTGCTGAACCACTTAATGATTAACTCTGTTCCAGAAGGCACTTTGTGGTTCCAACTCTGGAATTAAGCAGGTAGGCCTCAGCCCAGCCTGTACCATGAATAGGAGACCTTCTGAAAACCCAAATGCATCACTTTTGGAAGCTCTTTGGAAGGCCAGGATAACTGATAATATGTTCGGTTCCACACCCATCATGCAAATGGAAAGTCTCATATTTTTAATGCCTTTTGCATGATGCCAAAGAGCTGAAACATACTGCTTATTTTTTAAGGTTTCCCATGTTGATCATGGTAGGGTGAAATTTCAGAAGTTACTAGGGAGAGGAAAGGAAGGGAAAAGATAGTTAAATGGTTTACGATATTTCAGAAAACTGCATAAATTTGAAGCTCTGTAATGAACCTAAAAACTTACCTCTGAAGAGAAAAATTAAAGTTAACCGCATTAGTTTGTTTAATCTGATTTAAGTTCGTATTTTAAGATGACATAGCAGGCATATAAAAGTCAGTTAAGATTTTGTATCTATTTTTAAAAGCTCACATACCCATCTACTGAAACGGGTGCATTTATGTTGTCCACACCTTTCTCTTCCAGACACCAGAGACTGAAGAAATATGTAGAAACATTTCAAAGAAGCCGGATGAAAACCCAGCAGAAGCAGCACCTCTTTCCTCTCAGCATGACCAGTTGCCTCCCCATCGCCATCATGGCCATCATAGGGAAGAGAACCATAGACATCGGTCTCCACAGAACAATCGGCGACATAACAACAGAGTTGTGGTGCACAACAGAGATGGACAGGCAGGTAGTCAGGATATTGTAGAAGCTGCCCCACAGCAAACAGTTGTGGTGGTTCCCCCACAAAGGAAGAGGCTTTGACGAAAAGGAAATGCCATTTGCAACAGGCAGTTGAGCTGAAACTGGCAGCAGCTGACAGAGCCTACTTCAAGTAGCTGATGCTGACATTGTCGGCACTTGCTGTTTGAAGATCTACAAAGTGTAGCCTCCTGATACTGTCGCGGAGAGCTCCCATCTTCCTGCAGGTGACAAGCACAGCTGTTGGCAGAAGATGTCACTGAGTCTTGCCAGTGACGACTGCCAACAGCTGCTTGACAGTCAGAAGCAGCAGGCGAGCTTGAAACTTCAGATGCCTGACAGTGAGCAGGAAGGGTGGCAAACTGAGCCTGAAAAACAAACTAAACATCTTAAACACTAAGGAAGAGAGTCCTCAATTTAAAATGCATTCCATGATCATGCAGACATTATTATCATCAGATTTTCCCAAGCTGATTGGAAGCACTTGCTGACAACAGCAAAACAGAGTTAAAATGCATTGAGTGACTACTAACAACAGCGATCTTCTAGTCAGTACCATTATGGTTATATTCAAAAGAAAGCTACTTATGCAGTTCAGTCTATGAACCAATTAAGCCAGAGTACTTGAGTTTCAGTAAGCTACATGTGTTGATCTGTGTAGTCAAGTGTTATTGCTTAATTGGTGTTGTACTGAGTTGTCTGGGTCAGCTGACTTTACTTTAAAAAACACACAATGAAACTGTCATAATGGTATGGATTTTTGTTTTTCAGTGCCAGTTTAAAGTGTTTGCAATGTTTATTAGCTCATCTTTCTGGTTTTCTCTTCTACCATTCTGTTTGCGTTCATGAAGACAGAAGCAGAAACTATAACCTAGGGGCTCCTGTTTGATATATAGCAACCAAGAACAGAGGAGGATAAGAAAAGATGTGTTAACTGCTCTTTTTTTAACAAAATCCTCTGGGGATTTTGAAGACCAAGAAAATATATGAAAATGAGCTTTTTTCTTTCAAAACTTTAGAGCCACGTAATGATCCAACTGTATTGTAGAAGTTGGTGCATGTTGGCAAATATTCCAAACAATGTATTTTCATCCACAAAGGGATTTGCCAGATTCCTAACACCGAAGTAATAGATTTTGTACATACACATTTAACTTCCTGTAGCAAGAAGGATAGACCCCTGTATCTGTGCATCTGAATTCTGTGTTTCTGAAATGGCTTACACTCAAAGTCCCACTGAATCTAAGGTTCACAGCCATTAGGAATTGGGGGTGAGGTGAAGGTGTGATAAAATGGAACAAGAACTAGTAAATTCCATTAAAGGATTAGGGTCAAAAGCATCTGTTAATCTATTTTATCCATCCCTCAGTTCCTATTGACTTGTGACTTCTTGGATTAGTAACTTTTATAACTGATTAATGAAGCTTTTATAGTGTTTCTCTTTACGTAATTAAGTAGTATGTTTTTGTTAACGCTTCGTCCTTCTGAAATGAATTTTTGTGTTGTGCGTGTGAAGGCTGTTGGGATGAAAGAAAATGTTCAACAGTGAGAAACTGCTTAGATTGTGCTTGCTATAGTTCATGATGGTTTAATAGGGAAACTCAACTCTCCTACAAACCTGAATTATTTTATGGTGAACGCTTGTTAAGCCTGAAAGTAGTTACGAATATAACTGGAAAGTATATTTGTGGACAATGGATAAGCAAGTTTTTAATAAATCAAAAAAGGCTGTCAATCCTGTGTGACACTTGTCAATTACACTTCCCAAATAATGTAATTGTGTTTTCATGTAATTCTCAAAACTGTCGCCGTGTGAAATGGGAATCATGACCTTTGCCAAGCCTCTGTTCTAGATCTCTGATAGTATTGCGGAGAACTTCAATTTCCTTGTTCTTCTCTTCTTGAAGATGTTGAAGCTTCTGCAGAAATTAAAGCAAACATATTGTTGCCCATTAGAACTCAGGCGATACACTGCACATACAATAAAGGTGTCAATTGCTATTGAAAAAAATCTTCAAATAATTTTCAAATAGCTTGTATATATTATTTATGACAGGGGTTCCCAAACTGTGGTCTATGGAGCACTTCATTCAGGGGTCCACAGCATATTTGTGAATTTGTGGTTGAAAACAGGAGATGGCACATCCATTGTATTAAATATTCATACTGATTTTAAATTGTATTTTTATTGCTTCTTTTATTTCTTATAGTGATTATTATTATTCTCTTCCAGTAGTAGGATTTGAGTTCTATGGAATTCAAAGTGTAACACAATAAAATACAATATAAGAAATAAAATGGCAATAAAATATAATTAAAATTATACAGTATTTAGCACTGCACATTACAATTGCTACACGAGGCAGAAAAATAATTAAGTGGTCTGCCAAGCCTCTGGAGATCTTCAAGTGATCCGTGGAGAAGAAATGTTGGGAGCCACTGTATTATTATTTGTAGTCACTGAGTCAACTAAGTGGTCCCTGTTGAGAAAGTTACAGAGCACTTAATTTGTGCCTATGGAAGTAAAGTAAAACATATGGGATGAACTGGCTCAAATGAGGACAACACCACTGATAAGCCCCCAAGTGTCCCACATGCACAACAGCCACTCTACCACTGGATGTGATGACTTGCCACTTTCATTCGACATGCAAAGAAACTTCAAAAGCTTCATTAAACAGTAAGTGCAGCTTTGCAAGTAATTTTACAAAGCCTCTGCACTCGCCCATCCAGATAACGTTAGCTTGAGATTTAATTGCTACAACTAGTGTACACTAGGTATTGTACATATTTCAGTGCTATAGAAACTAATACGTGGGTATTGTGGACAACATTGCCCTAATCTATGTGTACATAGTGCTCTCGATTCATTTAAGTAGGGAAGTACATACAGGTCAGATTGCTCTTAAAAATGAATGGAGAAGCCATTTCAGATTCCCAATTATTTATATTCCTCTTCTCTGAAGGAATCACTGAATTGGGGCAATCAGTTATACTTTCAGAGGCATTAATGCACAGTAAACGGCAAGACAACAGTTATAAACAAATTTTATTGGCACTGAAAAATACTGCATCATCCAAATGCCTAATGAAACAAAAACATTTGACATACTTAGAAAGTGCTGGAAAACACATACCCTTCTGTAAATGTTTTGAGGCAGCGAAGTGGGATTTGGATAAGATTTGGGTGTGTGTGTCTGAAGCCTTGTCAATTTTGTATTGAACTGAAAGAAAAACAGGTTAGTATGCTGATAAACCCAATGAGGAAAAAACTGTGCAAACAATACTACTTTAATAATACTTGAGCCAGTGTGGCATAGTGGTTAAGAGTACTGGACCAGGATGGAGCCGACTGATGTGTAATCTGCACTTAGCCATGAAGCTCACTGCGTGACCTTGGGCCAAACACCATCTTGGGCCTAGTCTACCTAATGGGTGTTGTGAGGATAAAGGGAGGAAGAACCTTGAGTTACAAATCCATGTTATGACTGCACTTGCAGGACCGGCGCCAGAGGATGGCCAGGTTGGGCCCTGGCTGGGGCCTCCTGAAGGGGTCCTCTGTAGGGTGGGAGGGTGATGCTCCCATTCTGTGATCCACGGCAGCCACGGATCATGGAGAGGGAGCTCCCAGGCACCCACCCAATAGAGATAACGCGGGTTTCAATAAGCCTGCACGCATGCTCCATCTACCTCTCCCATCAGTGTGAATGCTGTGTGTGCATGCCTGTCATCACCCAAGATGGCAGTGGGGGCTTCCCTAAGGGGCTCATGCCCCTACCGCCATCTTGGTTGATGGCAGGCATACACACTACACACACACATCATTCACATGACATGAGAGGTAGGTGGGGTGCGCAGGCAGGCTTATTAGACCTATGCCACCTGTATTGGGGGGGTGTTGGGCTACAGAACCACAGGCCTGGGGCAGGCTGGTGCTCAAGGCCCCAGTCATGCCTGGTACCAGCCCTGTGCACTTGGACCACCATGTACAGTTCTGGTCACCACACCTCTGAAAGGATACTGTAGAGCTAGTAAAGGCCAACCAAAATGATCAAACTCTCTTATGAGGAAAGGTTTCAACATGGTTTTTTAGCGCTGGGAAAAAAAGCAAAGGGGGACATGAGAGTAGTGTATAAATTATGCATGGTGTGGAGAATGTGGATAGGGAGCAGTTTTTCACCATTCAGATAACACTAGAACTTGATGTCACCCAATGAAGCTGAATGGTGCGAGACTTAAGTATGTCTTCGCACACTGCATTGTTAAATTCTGGAATTTGTTACCACATGATGGCCTCTAACTTGGATGGCTTTAAAAGGATTAGACAAATTCATGGAAGGTCCCTAATGGCCACTTGCCCATGATGGCTGTATTTCCTCCAGTATAAGAGACAGTACTAGAATACCAGTTACTGGGAACAATGAATGGGAGAGTGCTACCACACTCAGATGCTGCTTGTGGACTTCCCATAGGGATCTGTTTGCGGACTGCCCATAGGCATCTTGTGTTCTTATACTTGTGGACTTCTCATGAGCATCTGGTCTGCCACTGTAGGATCAGAATACTGGATTAGAGTAATGTTTGGTCTGATCTAGGAGGTCACTTCCTATGTTCTTCAATGTAATATAAATAAATAAATAAATGTTCTTAAATGTAATATAAATAAAATTATTAATTAATAATGTTAATTGGCTGGATTTCATCTTTTCTGAAGTTTATAACTGAAATCATAGGAGGCAGTGAAGAAAAATTAAAATCCTGTGATAAAACAGGATAAGATATTAAAACATTCAAAATATGAATAAACATTCTCAGTGCTACTAGACACAAAACAACTCAAATATTTTTCTTTCTCACACTGGGTTTTCAGAAATATAATGGACAAGGAAACACAAAATATGAGCAATTCTAATACCTTAACTTAAAACTCATTTACTCAGAATACATCCCATTAATTTCAGCAGAAATCACTCACCAGGTACTGTAGAACAACAGCCTGAGGTCATGAGGTAAGGCTCTTACAAATTGCCCAGTATAACAACAGGTTAGGTTCCCCATACAAAGCTATACTTCCTATTAACAAGTTAGTACTTGGATTTGTATATGCTTCCTTATAAAATAGACCCAACAATCTTCTCTCTTCTGGCTTCTGTCTGTGAGTTTCTAGTGCATACCTCAATTTGCAATTTGATTATCTCATTCTGTTTTTCCTTTTCTTGAGCTTGAAGTTGTTTAGTTAATTCTAAAATCTCCACACCTTTCTTTTCTATTAGCAGCTTGTGCTCTTTCTCCATTGTTTCAACTTAAATAAAACAAAAATAATAAAGCGTTTATGCATTCATCAAGAGACTTTAACATGATGAAAAGTACATATGAAATCTGCGTTCAAATGTTGGCAAGAAAAGCTGACTTAATAAACAAACTATTTTAATATTAGATGTATAAAAACCCATGTGCATTTACTATACAGAACTTGATCAGCACATTTATCAAAAATGATGCAGGTTGATACATAACATTTTTTAAAACCCAGATTAAGTTGGAATCTATCTTTAGCTACTGTGGCTAGATGTATATTTCAAATAACCTAAACAAACTACTGAGGAAGTGTATGTCCATTCTATTAAGTCCTTTGCCATTGCAAAGTGCTGTTAGATGCACCCTGGCTCCATAATAAATCCTGTCTGTTTTGTCACCTGAATTTCTTTCTTGCCAAGCTCAGCTGTGATACCAGAAGTGAGCTGGGCTGGGAGAAAAGTGCCTGTGCAAGATAATTGGGGGGGGGGGAGAGAAAGAGGTAAGCTCCTATCATTTATACACTTCTTTTGACTGATCAGATTATTTAGCCACTCTGTGTGGGAAAGGGTTAGGGATGAACAGACCAATCACAGTCCCGTCCATCCCAGTCCTACATGGGATTGGCACATCGAAATACTAATGTTAATTTTTTTAAAAAATAAACAGAAGTACAAGGATCAGATCCTAAGTCCACTTTAAAATCCATAATCCTGCAGATCCCATTATGGAAGGCAATCCCCCCCCACAATTCCCTCCAAAAGTGATGGGATGTCATTAAGTCCCATTGCTCTCAAGGTGACTTGCACCATTCTGCTAAAAGCATGTGGTATCAAGAAGACCCATTCACTGGCTGCTCCAGGCTGAGAGTGGCTGGGTGGTTTCTGGACTTTTGTAAAAAGGATTTTAAAAAACACAGGCGAGGCTGTGCTGGAGCCCTCAGACCACATTGTAATGGGATCTATAGGACTGCAGATTCTAATACAGACATAAGTGGACCCATGAGCTGGTCCAGGTCATGATCCACCTAGATCAGATCAGGTGAGTCCATTTTGGAATCTGAGTTCAGTGGATTCCTTCTCTATGAAAAGCAATGCAGTTTCTTGCTATCATCATGTTTAGCTTGGCCTGAAGCAGCCTCTTGCATCACCATAGTTCAGGGGTAGGTAACCTCAGGCCCTAGGGCCAAATGCTACCCTCCAAATCTTTCTCTGGATCTCAGAACTCTCCCCCTTCCTAACCACAACCCTCACCAGCCCTGCTTCACACCCTCCTGGAGTGTTTTTGGCTAGCAAGAATGTGTCCTTGAACTCTGATAATGCCTTTTGCTTGCCTAGATGGAGGATAGAAAGATTTGTCTGAGTGTGTGTAGAAACTAGCCTATTGTGTGAAGGCAAAATTTACATTTGCTGCTCTACCCACTTTTTCTGCCCCTGGATCTGTCCACCACTGGCATAACCCCCCACCCCACCCCAAAGGTAGCCTAGAAGGGAATGAAGTCTGCAGGTTGAAAAGGTTCTGCGCACCGTTCGAGATAGCTCTTCCGAAAGCATAGCACTGAGCACAAACTTTCCTATGCTCTCCAAGCCTTTACAAGGTAAAGAGCATTTAAAACAAGCTAAAATGTTTAATTCCCAGACTGATGTTCATTAGTTAAAAGAACTAGGTAAAACCAACCAAAGATTTTGTGACAAATCTCAGCATCATTCAAATACTGTGCACACAATTTATGCTTACATTTTTTGTTCAGGTCATAGTGCAACTTTCTTTGTTCAAGCTTGTGTTCCTCCTCCTTGCTTTTGATTTCTCTTGTGAAATGATCAACCATATTTTTATGTTCCTGTAAAATTATTTAAGCAATCTTTTAAAATAATATTATAATTATAATTATAATAAAATACTTTTATCATTAACTGTATTTATGCCACCCAATAATGAAGTTCCCTGGATAGCTTAAAGCAATAAAATCATTAACAATGATAAATAATATAAAACTTTCCAGCAGTAGAGATGATAAAACAATAAGCTCTGCAATTGACTTATCTGATCAGTCACAAAATTCTCTAACCTCTTTTTTTACAATTAATTGAATCTTAAGAAACTATCATGAGCCCTTTCAAAATTAACTTCGGAAGTCATTAATTTACTGGAATGCCAGAGAAGCCAGTCTTACATTTCCATTTATAGAGCAGGAACAAGTAGGGTTGCCAGGCTCAGGGCCTGAGACTGATCCTGTATCTTTAGGAGAAGAGAAAGTCAGCCAAGTGCAGGTGTACTTGCAACGCTGTAATGGGAAAAACCACGAGATGGAATTCTCCCTTCCCCCCGCACAACTTTGAAAGATACAGAAGACCTCTTGGTTGCCAGGCCTAGCCTGAATTTAGGAGTGGAAAATGAGAAACTAAGAGACCTGAAACTGGCAGATCCTTCCATCCGTACTCCTTTCTGAAAAAATTACTACACTCCAACTACCAGTGACTTTGGGACTGCAGAGCAGAAGGGAGACACACTCTGCTCTTATCCATTAGCTAAAGGGCTGCTAAGAGATTGCTGTTTGGGCCTTTACCTCCTAGGAAGACTATCACAGCAAGGTAAAGACCAACCTGGCCTTATCAATTGGCCAGAGAAGGAGCAGCCAAACAAGGTGTTTGTTTCCCACTCCCTGCTGGAAAAAAACACTTGGTTCCAACTACCAGTTGCCTTCAGACTGAGGAAGTGACAAAAGCATAACAACCGGAGGAATTGGAGATGCTGAATCAGTAGCAGCATCTCTACCCAAGCAAGTTCACTAGCAATGGAAGATCAGTCTGGTCCCACCTGGATATACATGGAATGCTCACAATTTTCTTCTGGCACTGTCATATTGATCTCCCCCTAATACGTTTTCCTTCCAATATTCTTCCTTCATGTGACTAGAATTTTTTAATTCATGTGAGCCACTTTGGGAGAATATCATCTCAAATGAGACATCAACATCATAAGAACATAAGAACATAAGAAGAGCCTGCTGGATCAGGCCAGTGGCCCATCTAGTCCAGCATCCTGTTCTCACAGTGGCCAACCAGGTGCCTGGGGGAAGCCCGCAAGCAGGACCCGAGTGCAAGAACACTCTCCCCTCCTGAGGCTTCCGGCAACTGGTTTTCAGAAGCATGCTGCCTCTGACTAGGGTGGCAGAGCACAGCCATCATGGCTAGTAGCCATTGATAGCCCTGTCCTCCATGAATTTGTCTAATCTTCTTTTAAAGCCATCCAAGCTGGTGGCCATTACTGCATCTTGTGGGAGCAAATTCCATAGTTTAACTATGCGCTGAGTAAAGAAGTACTTCCTTTTGTCTGTCCTGAATCTTCCAACATTCAGCTTCTTTGAATGTCCACGAGTTCTAGTATTATGAGAGAGGGAGAAGAACTTTTCTCTATCCACTTTCTCAATGCCATGCATAATTTTATACACTTCTATCATGTCTCCTCTGACCCGCCTTTTCTCTAAACTAAAAAGCCCCAAATGCTGCAACCTTTCCTCGTAAGGGAGTCGCTCCATCCCCTTGATCATTCTGGTTGCCCTCTTCTGAACCTTTTCCAACTCTATAATATCCTTTTTGAGATGAGGCGACCAGAACTGTACACAGTATTCCAAATGCGGCCGCACCATAGATTTATACAACGGCATTATAATATCGGCTGTTTTATTTTCAATACCTTTCCTAATTATCGCTAGCATGGAATTTGCCTTTTTCACAGCTGCCGCACACTGGGTCGACATTTTCATCGTGCTGTCCAGTACAACCCCGAGGTCTCTCTCCTGGTCGGTCACCGCCAGTTCAGACCCCATGAGCGTATATGTGAAATTAAGATTTTTTGCTCCAATATGCATAATTTTACACTTGTTTATATTGAATTGCATTTGCCATTTTTCTGCCCATTCACTCAGTTTGGAGAGGTCTTTTTGGAGCTCTTTGCAATCCCTTTTTGTTTTAACAACCCTGAACAATTTAGTATCATCAGCAAACTTGGCCACTTCACTGCTCACTCCTAATTCTAGGTCATTAATGAACAAGTAGAAGATGTGTGATGAATGGATCTGTACAGAGATCATCTACCATGGAAGAAACATGCTGCTACTGCTCATTCCATTTAGTGACAGTTTTGCCATGACACTGAAAATGTGTTTTGAGTTGTCAGCTGGGTGTATGGAGAAAACAACGACAAGACCACTTCAGCTCACGACAAGGGGTGCACAACTTCACTTAAGCTACATTTCTCTCCATGCCTTACAGCACAATCCTTTACATGTCTACTCAAAAGTAAGTGCCACTGAGTTCAATGGGGTTTACTCCCAGGAAACTGGGATTAGGAATGCAGTCTTGGTCCACTTGTCAATGAAACAAATTTACTTTGGCTGAACTTGTTTTTGATTTACAACGTTAAATTAATGGATGGAATTTTTTTTTAAAGGGTTAGAAAATATAAAACTGCCATACACCATATCAGACGACAGGACCATCTTCAAAGTCTTGGTCAAGTCTCTTTCTAAGCCCTTTTCACTGGAAACACTAGGGATGAATTTGGGTCTGCATTCAAAACATACCATTGGACTGTGGTCCTCGTTCCCCAAGTTGAAGGAGTTTGCATACTTGCAGCTTAGGGCTGTCCATATTTGAGCATCATTCAGCTGTTAATTCACATCTTCCCCATTTTATCAAAAAGCTTTCCAGGTACAACAACAGTGTAAACCCAAATTAGCAGGAGAAAAGCACTGATTGGTGTTGTTTGAGGGTAACATCATGTGGACTGTACAAATTAAATTGGAACATAAACAGCTGCAAACACACTGTAAATTCCGGTGTGGACAAGCCCTTATTGTTGTTAGGCAGACATATACACTTTTTGAAAGGTTTGTGACAACAGCTGTAATAGAATAATGCCACAAACTATTATTATTATATCCTGCCCTTTCTCCCCAAACACTAAAAACTCTCTAAAACATCTTAAAAACAGACTTCAAAATATATTGAAACAAAACATCTTTAAAAACATTTTTGAAAAAGCTTTAAAAACATCTTAAAAAGCAATTCCAACACAGTCGCAGATTGGGATAAGGTCTCTACTTAAAAGGCTTGTTGAAAGAGGAAGGTCTTCAGTAGGCACCAAAAAGATAACAGAGTTGCTACCTATCTAATATTTAAGGGGAGAGAATTCCAAAGAGTAGGTGCCACAACACTAAAGGTCTGCTTCCTATGTTGTGCCAAATGGATCTCCTGATAAGATGGTATCTGCAGGAGGCCCGCACCTGCAAAGCGCAGGGATCAACTGGGTATATAAGGGATCAGACAATCTTTCAGGCACAATGAATCAGTGCATGTATTATTCTGGTCTTTTGGATAGATACAGGGCAGGTCCCCAAGGGCGGCCAGGTTGGGCCCTGGTTGAGGGCCCCTGGAGCCACAGAGGGGCCTCTCAATAGGATGGGGGAAGAGTAGCGCTCCTTTTCTGTGATCAGTGGCAGAGTAGCTGTTGTGGATCACAGAGAGGGAGTTTCTTCTGCTCGCCCGTCTCTCCTATCTTTTGAGGCTGTGCGCACAGGACTGCCATTAACCAATATGGCGGCAAAGGTCTCCCTAAGGGGCTGAAGCCTCCGGTGCCATCTTGATTGATGGCAAGCTATGCGCATGCATAGCAGCCCATGCAGCCACAAAAAACAGGTGAGATGGAGCCAGCGAATGGGTGGGCAGAAGAAGCTCCCTCCCTGTGAGAGACAGGTAGGCGTGTGTGTGTGAGAGCATGCGTGCCTGGGCAAAGTCATGCCCAAGTGCCCCGGCATGTCTGGAACTGGCCCTGGATAGATACACAGGAACAAATGTTTGTGATGCATGATGATGGTCAGCCACAAACAAATTAAGTATTCTAAACCAACACACCAGTCTGATTAAATTCAAGTAGCTCATAACAATAATTATGTTATTGTATATTATGTATTATATTATATATGTATTATATATGTATTATATATATTATATATGTATTATATATGTATTATATATGTATTATATATATATATATATAATATGTATTATATATGTATTATATATGTAATATATTATATGTATATTATGGGGATATAACAAAACATTATCTAAATGAGAACTTTTCAAAAGACAGCAAGCCCTTCCTAGAAAGCAGATTGATTGTCTTTACAGTCCCTATAGAAAGAAGCCTGAGATTTTGAAGACAGATGCTCTCACCTGTTCGTGGGACTTCAGTTTCTCTTCTAAAATATGGACTGTGTTCTTCAGTCTCTTATTTTCATCTATGGAGGGAATTATTAAGAGTCAGACCTGTGAGATCAATTTTGTACTTGTTCTGTATTGTAAAAAACAAAACAAAACACGAGTATATGGATTAAATAACATTGACTTCTTGACTTCGGCAAATGTACATGGGGCATTTTATAAAAAGTTAAGATGACCTTGTTATTGTATTGTTGGATGAGCATTTTAGGAATCTTGCATGGTACTTTTTTTTTTCTTTGGCTTTTAATTGATTTTACCTGTCTGTATTTTATTTTACTGTTAAGTCATTTTGAGAACTTTTTTATGAAGCAACTAATAAATGCAAACAATCTATGCAAGTAGGCAAATGAGGTCAGAAGAAGGAGAGTGAGTAACTTCAGAAAGTCCTTGGCATCTTCCAGACCCTTGCATGTGTGGTGCTGGATTCTCTTTTCCCACCAACTGCCTGCGCCAGCAAAAACATATTGATGTTGCAGTGGCAAGAACCTTGTACATCATCTGCCTTCGGTGGGACAGAAGCAGAGGTTTGTAGCCCAAGCAGTATGCAATGGCACACAAGGCACAGCTGTATGCAACTTGTCTATAAACTTCTTTAATACGATTTTGCCGATGCATGCCAATATACATACTAAGGAAATGGCATCCTTTCCATGGCTCTTAGGGCCAAACTAATCAAGATCCAGTTCCTGATTATATTTTTGTTTTAAAGAAAAGGAGTCATGTGGGGAGGGCCTGGGAGGGCCTGCAAATTTGATCAGAACAGCAGCACTGGAAAGGGCTTGTCTAACCCTTTCCTCTGTGTGTTTTTACTGGTCAAAATCACATGTCAGAAAGTAGGTAGGGGAAAGTTATTTTGATAGGGAAGATGGGCCACATAGAAGATGCCACCACACATGTACGTGTTGCTTCCGTCAAATTTGCACCTAATGGCTTCATTTTAGTTTTTAAAAGTGCCAGGACAGGCTGCAGTTGACCCTTATTGGAAGCTCTACTCCAAACCTCATGTTCTATACTGCACAGGGGCAGTCTCTCAATACATTACTATCAATGTGCTTTGGTTTGTTTTTTTACCTCTCAAATTATACTGGTTTTCTACACTTTGTTGTAGCCCCTTAATCACATTCTGGAGTGTGGCATGTTCTTTTGAAAAGAAAGAAGAGAAATTAGTATACTTTAATTACTGCAATAATTCACTAATGCTGTACAGTTCCATCACATTTAAAATTATCTTAGTTAAGAATAAATAGTTCTTATTCTGGTGTAATTAAAAAGTATTATGCAGGGTGCTGCATTTCTAAATTGTGTATCTTCAAATAAATGTTAAGTGTTTCTACAATATTTAAGTAGCAGCAAAATAATTGCATTTAAAAAAATATTCTTAAGTTTCAAAGTGCTTGCAATTTCAAATAGTGAACACAAGATGGACCTCTAGTATCCCCATATCTTCCAGGCCTTCTATAGTTTTTTATCAAAATACTGTACAAAACACTGTTTTATATAGAAGAAAACAAGCAACATGACACATCAGAGTTGCTTGCACAGAAGAACATCTGCAAGCATTTTGTCCCTTTCCCCCTTGCTTGCCACATGACAATTCCTGTTAAGGGGATATCTGTCTGTGCTTCCTATGAAAGGTTTCAGTGGCCCTGCACTTCCTCCCTTGCCCCCATACTGTCTAGCTGAGAGGAGCCTATGCCTTTCCATCAGTCATAGTTTCCAAGTCATCTCCAAGGGCAGCCACACATAGAGCCTAGTGGAGCAATCCATTTAGAGATTATCAATTCATTCTGATTCATTGTTTCTGGTGGTTGTTGTTTTTAAATGGAATCAAAAAAGCCCATCCCCTCATTGTTTAAAATATGCCCAAAGAAAATGGAATCCTAACATTCAAAATATGCTGCTGCATTGTTAATTAATGGTGCTCATCATTATACTTGCGTTCTAGCAGGGCTGCACCACTAAAGCAGGAAGATCAATCAAACCATCTGGTTAGTTAAAAGACAGCAGCTTTTATACATACACTTACCAAAACAATGCAGGCTGCAGAAACCATGGGGAAGGGGCATAGGTCAGTGGTAGAGTATCTGCTTTCGGTGGAAAAAGTCCCAGGCTTAATCCCTGGTTAGGGCTGGGAATGTCACCAGTCTGAAACCCTAGAGAGCTGCAGCCAGTCAGTGTCAGCAATTCTGAGCTAGATGGACCAATGGTCTGACTCAGCATAAAGCAGCTTCCTATGTTCCTTATGTTAGAAGAGGCATTCCCCCTTTCCACATCTGGGAGAGAATGTATCTTCTAAAATGCTGGCTTGTGTAATGCACACATGTGCAATATTAAAAAAACGTTTTCCCTTCATTACTACTGGTTTAATTAAATTAAACCAGAACTATCATTAGAAGCTAAAATGATGAAACTGAGGTAATCATACTTTGGACACATAATGAGAAGACAGGATTCACTAGAAAAGACAATAATGCTGGAGAAAACAGAAGGGAGCAGAAAAAGAGATGGATTGATTCCATAAAGGAAGCCACAGACCTGAACTTGCAGGATCTGAACAGGGTGGTTTATAACAGATGCTATTGGACGTCGCTGATTCATAGGGTTGCCATAAGTTGTAATTGACTTGAAGGCACATAACAACAACAAACTATTGTTTTAGTAACAAGCAGACTTAATAGATCAATTGATTTTTTTAAAAAAAAATGAAAGGTCATCTAAGATTTCTTCAGTCATGTGATAGCATTACTTTAAGGTTGCCATGAACACCTAGTACTTTTCAATACCATAGCCATCTTGTTGAAACATTTTGATCTTTTTTAAAATGGCCCTCTTACTATTAAAAAGGGCAGGCAGAGTGAAGGCAGAATTTGGAGGGTCAGGAGCAGATCTGACAGAATCTATTCAAGCGGATAATGAGTAGAGCTTCTTAGAATATGGAGTTTATTGACCTCTCAGACCTGGTTCATGTAGAAGATTGCATTATGTACCTGAGTAGTTTGCTTGCGTCCATAAAATTATTTGAAGGAGGCCTCCTCTAACTTGCTACTTGATCATGAAGTTATTTCCCTGCCTAAGCTAGGATTCAGGAATGTAAAAATCAGACCATGTTTTTTGTTTAACAGGTCAAAAACCTATCTCTGTATTTTATATCATTCCCTTTCTTTGCAAGAAAAGCCTCTGTATTAGCAGAAGTTGAAATAGATAGCCAAAAACATTATTTTCCATGTCAGAAAAGCTATAATTTACAGGCAGTTTTTCTAGTCTGCTCCAGCATTTGAAGCAAGCTTCATAAACTGTAAATTGTCCCACCCACCAACAATACAGTTCTCAGCAGATCCAGAGTCAAAAATCACTAAGATCAGACACACTGAATGAATATTTAGTTTACAAAACATATAATCCAGACACAGATCTTCACTGACAAATATAATACAGATTAATTTTAAGCATTTGGCCTGAAGTGCTTCATACTCTGTCTCCTGCAATTTATTGCATTGTGAAATGAATATTTGCAGCTCAAGACAGCACTTTTGTAATATATTACACTAGACTCGCAGTTCTAAGCACACTTAGTTAAGCCCCACTGAACTCAGAGGAGGTACTTACAAAAAAGCATGCACAGAATTGCAGAACAGAAAAAAAAGCTGTATATATTTAATCTGCTTTTCAACTCAAATGAGTTTTCAAAGCTAAGAACCCTTAATATCCATATCTATATCTGTAATGCCCATATATATATACATCAAAAATCAAGGGGAAAAATACAAACAAAATCAGTGGCATTTATCTTAACAGCAAGGAGAATAATGCAAAACCAAGTAAATTCTATCACATATGGAGGTTAAAAGTCTGCCTGATTATGCCACATTCTTTAATCTGGTGATTGTCAAGCAGTAATGAATTCTTTAAACGCGGGGCTGCAAACAGAATGCTTGATTAATTGTTCTACAGATCTGGAGAAAACCCAGTGTTCTTCCACTGTTGAATTCACTTTGCTCCTGATGTAGGTAGGATGGGTACGGGATACTAGAACAGATGCTTCAACTGAAGGAGCAGAGAATTTTGGTTTGCCACACCATTACCTGGTACACAGCAGTGAATACAGCATTGAGAGATGGAAGGGCAAGGCAGTGTACATTAGAGAAGCACATAAGAGAAGCTATAGTCCTGTGATCTGTGGGTGGGAGCTCTGGCAATGGTAGGTGGGGTTGGAGAGTGAAACAAGCAGGTATGGCAGCCCCTAGTACACACACACACACACACACACACACACACAGTGGGGGATGCGACCTTTCCCTCCCTTAAGATCAATAGGAATGGAACAATCCACCCCACACTCACCACCCTGGGAAAAGTTATTTGCTTCTTGTGTAGTATTTTTTCCTTTTGGTGCTACATGTCTGCAGTGGCTGAGATCTTTGCCATTCCCACTGCTATGCCATGTTCTTGGGGGAAAATGTGTGCTAGGGCTTTAACTCCTTTGGGGGATACCACCTGCAGCATTATTCATGGATGGCAGAAAATGGCTGGGTGGGTAAGGTACATTGCCTGTTCTCACTATAAGCTGCCCTGCCTAATGCTGGTGGCTACTACTACCACTTTTGACAGGACCCCATATACATATATGTATACATATACTCAAAATATCTTGGCAAAACACCTCAGGCAAACCTAGTTGCACACCAAGATTCTGTTCTTTCTAGTGGCATATTAAATTCTCTAAAGATAGAATACATCATTCCTATTTACTTGCTCATTTCCAATTACTGCTCAGCATAAGCATAAGCTTGGGTAGCTTCAGGTACTTAAAACGGGGGGGCAGGAGTATAGTCTGGTGTTGGCAAGGAGTCTGACAGCACTGCTTGCTTTGAAACTAATTAGATAAGATTGACTGAACTGTTAATATTGAAAACTTTATTTCTATCTGTGTTACAGGTTGTAGTGGTGTATTCATGTCACATTTCCTAATTGTTGATACAGACAACCTCTCGGTCATCATATTGCTTTTAATTTATGTTTTGCTAGCTTTTTGTTTTATGTTAGATTTTTATATTGCTGCCCTGTTTTATATTTGTTTCTATTTTGTGTGTTTATTATGCTTTTATATTTATTGTGTATTTTTATTGTTTTTATTTTGTTTGTAAGCTGCCCTGAGCTCTGTTTTTAACAGTGGAATGGCAGGATATAAATCCTCTTAATAAATAAATATTCCATAGTGTTGGAAACTAGAGTCTTGGCATTTAAGGCTGAACATCTTTTTTTTATTATTAAAGATTCCTCCCCAGTTTTGGTCGTAATTATCAGGCACAAAAACAAAACAACTGGACAATGCAACTATTAATATGCTTAATCTGCACAGCTAGTAAATAATTTGCATAATATGCAAATCAGCCTGCCTTGATTTGTGGAACTGGAATTCATTCATTCATTGGCGATTGCTCGTGGCCGAGTAAGATTGTCTTCCAAGATAAGGTCTTTAACGGTGGGTGCGTAAGTGACTGTGGAGGCCAATTCTGGATCCACACAGCCTCCCACAGTGAGGACATAGGTTTCCAGATGGAAGATGGTCACGATGAGGATTTGCTTGACGTGCCTTCCGCTTAGCTTGTTTGTCTCTTTCGCCCTGTACTCATGCTTCTTCAAAGTCCATAGCACCTAATGGCCAACCTCCAATTGGGACGCTCATGGGCCAAGGCTTCCCAGTTCTCAATGCTTATGTTACATTTTTTTAGATTAGCTTTGAGAACATCTTTAAACCTCTTTTGCTGTCCACAGATATTCCGTTTTCCATCCTTAAGTTGGGAGTAAAGTAGCTGCTTTGGAAGATGGTGATCAGGCATTCGAACAACATGGCCGGTCCAGAGAAGTTGGTGCTGGAGGATCATTGTTTCAACACTGGTGGTCTTTGCTTCTTCCAATATGCTAACATTAGTCTGCCTCTCTTCCCAAGTAATTTGCAGAATTTTCCAGAGGCAGCGTTGGTGGAATCTTTCAAGAAGTTGGGAGTGGCGTTTATAGATGGTCCATGTTTCACAGGCGTGCAGTAAGGCTGATAGTACAATGGCTTTGTAAATAAGCATTTTGGTCTCCCTGCTAATATCCCAATCCTCGAACACTCTACGCTTCATTCAGGAGAATGCGACACTCGCAGAGCTCAGACGATGCTGAATTTCAGCATTGATGTCAGCTTTCACAGAGAGATGGCTGCCAAGATAAAAAAAGTGATTGACATTCTCCAGCATCGCACTATTAAGCTGGATTGATGGTGTTACAAAGGGATTGGTTCACACTTGCTGATGAAGCACTTTAGTTTTTTTGATGTTAAGCGAGAGCCCAAGCTTTCCATATGCTTCTGCAAAGACATTTAGGATAGTTTGAAGATCTTCCTCTGAATGTGCAGAGACTACATTATCATCGGCATACTGAAGTTCTATGACAGAGGTTGTAATTACCTTACTTTTTGCTTTCAGCCTACTGAGATTAAAAAGCTTTCCATCTGTTCGATAGGTGATTTCCATGCCGGTGGGAAGTTTCCCCTCAACAAGGTGTAGAATCATGGCGATGAAAATAGCAAATAAGGTCGGAGCAATGACACATACCTGTTTGATGCCTGATCGCACTTTGAATGGATCACTTTGAGAGCCATTGTTATCCAAAATTATTGCCGTCATGTTGTCATGGAGGAGTTGCAAAATATTCAGAAATTTATCAGGGCATCCAATTTTCAGAAGAATGGTCCAGAGAGCAGTTCGATTTACAGTATCAAAGGCCTTAGTGAGATCAATAAACGCCATATACAGAGGTTGGTTTTGCTCCCTGCATTTTTCTTGAAGCTGTCGTGCAGTGAAGATCATGTCCACTGTCCCACTGGAAGGGCGGAAACCATTTTGGGATTCAGGGAGGAAGTCAGAGATAGGTAGGAGGCGATTTGCTAGGATCCTTGCAAGGATTTTACCTGCAGTAGCAAGAAGAGAGATACCTCGGTAGTTCCCACAATCTGTTCTATCACCCTTCTTGAAAAAAGTTTTCTGGGATCTCCTCCCTCATCCAGATTTTTTCGACGAGCTTATGAAGTTGTGTAAATTCAGGCCCACCTTCTTTAAAGACTTCAGCAGGAATCCCATCAGGTCCACTAGCTTTGTTATTCTTCATTTGATTAATAGTTTTACTGACTTCATCCAAATTAAGGGATACTGCAAGCTCATCTCTAATTTGTTGTTGCGGAATTTGGAAGAAGACCTCATCAGCCACAATAGAGCTACGATTAAGGAGGTCATAGTAATGCTCTTTCCAACGCAGTACAATAGACTCTTTGTCCTTTAGAAGTTTGGTACCATCTATTGAACATAAGGGATTTGTACCGTAATTTGTTGGTCCGTAGATGGCCTTTGTGGCATTAAAAAAGCCCCATGCATCATGAGCATCTGCAAAATGCTGGATTTCTTGAGCTTTCTTTATCCACCAGGCATTCTTAAGTTCTCTAGTTCTTCTTTGGACCCCAGCCTTTGCACTGGCATAGATTTTTTTCTTAGCAGCACAGTTAATGTCTTTTTGCCATATCTGGAAGGCTTTTCTTTTCTTGTCAATGATATGTTCAATCTCACTACCATTCTCATCAAACCAGTCCTGATGTTTCTTAGTTTGGTATCCAATAGTTTGTTCACATGCTGCAGTAATGGAAGTCTTCAGTTTAATCCAGTGTTCCTCAACATTTTCAGGGCGTTCCGTAGGTAGATGTTTCTTGAGAGTTGTTTGAAAGCAAGCTCGCTTAATAGGATCTTGAAGGGTGTGGATGTTCATTTTATACCTTGGTTTTCTTCCTTGGAGCCTATGTTGAGGAACAATATTAATGGCCATAGTGGATCGAATTAATCAGTGATCTGTCCACCAGTCATCGGCACTCGTCATGGCCCTGGTGAGGAGTACATCACGACGATCTCTGGCACGGACAATTACGTAATCCAGGAGATGCCAATGCTTCGACCGAGGGTGCTTCCATGTTTTAAATTTATCTTTTTGGCAAAAGAGTGTGTTTGTGATGACAAGATTATGCTCTGCACATTTAGTTAGAAGTAGAATTCCATTCAGGTTGCTATTGCCAACTCCTTCTTTCCCAATGGTTTCTGGCCATAAATCAAAATCACGCCCAACTCTTGCATTGAAATCGCCCAGGAGGATGATTTTATCCTCCTTAGGTATCTCTGATAAGATGGTCTCCAGCTGGGTATAATTTTTTTCCTTGATGTCTTCATCAGCATCTAATGTTGGTGCATAAGTACTGAGAATACTTGCCTGCTGGTTTTTGGTGAGTTTTAATTGGAGAGTTGAGAGTCGTTCATTAATGCCAGAAGGAACTTCTGACAAGAGCTTCACAAGATCATTTTTAATAGCAAAGCCTGCTCCATGTATTCGTCGTTCTTGTTCAGGCAGTCCTTTCCAGAACAAGGTGTAACCTCTTTTTTCTTCCTTCAATTGTCCCTCTCCTGCTCTTCGAGTTTCTTGGAGTGATGCTATGTCAATATTAAAATGTCTCAACTTCCTTGCAATGATGGCAGTCCTGCATTCAGGACATTCACTATCTGTGTTGTCCAGCAATGTCCGTATATTCCACGTTCCAAAGTTCATTTGTCTTTTGCTACCGCTAGGAAGATGGCGACTGAGTTGGACGCTCGTTTCTAGAGCTCCACATTTTATCCTGTAACTCAGTCTTTTAATTGTTTTTAACATCTTAACTTACCAGCTTGCCTGCTACCCCAGGATACAAAATAGACTCGGGTCCGCCTGAACAGCCTGAACAGTCACTGTGGCAGAAGGTTACGGGGTGGCTGAGTGTGGTCAAGAGCGGCGCGGCGTGGCTTACAATTTTTCCGGCCTTCACCGTTGGGGCGCCGTGGCTTTGGGTTGCCTTGCCTTTGCTGCCGTTGGGTCGTGGACCGGGCTGTTGTGCTGCGTTCGAGCGGTCTGGGTGCTGCCGTCGTTGCCGCTTGCTGCTTTTTGCCGCTTGCGGCTGCTGCGGGGCGTCTTTGCCGCCGTCGTCGCTGCTCCTTCTCTGGTCCTCTGGCTTCTGGCCGCTGTGGCGCGGCTGTTCTTGGACCGCTGTCGTCGTGGGTGCTGTTGCCGCTTGGGTTTTTGCCCTGTCGCTGCCCTGCTCGTTCTGCTCCCGCCTTGCTGCGTTGTCGGCCGTCGCTGTTCTCGCTGGTTGTGTGGACGTTGCTTTTGCCATCGCTGTCTCCGCCATTTTTGCCATCATTGTCATCGGAGGTGGAGCGGGTCGTCATCTGTTTTTGGGGGCGTGAATGCTGCATTTGCTGTTCTGGGATGCTGTGTGACTCTGTCCCTTTTGTTTTACCGTCATCTGGCCATCATTGCTGCTGTTGCTGCGGCTCCTTTAAGTGCAGCTCTGTTGCTACTATAGCTTAGCTTCTGAGATTATTACATCTTGCCTCATTGCTGCCACCTGGAGGCAACTAATATGGTTGCATGTGTATTATGTGTGAATGATTGAGTTGTGATGTATGTGAGTTTTTATTTGGAAGTTTTGTAGTTATCATAATATTGTTTGATTGTTTTATATGTATGTTTATTGTAGTGCGTGATTGATTCAGTGTGTGTGTGTCTGTGTGTGAATTTTAGTGTGTATTGGTGTGAATGTGCATTGTGTGGGTGACTGTGATTTGGTGAGTGTGTATTGTGTGTTTTATTAGTTTTAATATGTGCCTGGGAGAGAGTATTATACATCAACCGGGGAGACTTTCGGGGGCCCCAATTAGCGTAGTGACGGGTAATGGGAGGTACGGCATTGTGAGGAGAACGTGCCAGATAAGGGGAACTCGTCCCAGACAAGTAGTGTCTGTGACTTGTTCCGGTTCTCCTCATATCCCCAGGACTGCTGGTTGTCCTATCAGTCAGCCTTCGGATCTCCATGTGCTGTTGTTAAACGCCAGGTTGGTTCACCATAAGATCTCCCTTGTTCATGATTTAATTGTGGAGGAGGCGGCCGACCTGGCGTGCATAACTGAGACCTGGGTGGGCGATCAGGGAGGAGTTGCTCTTTCCCAGCTTTGCCCACCTGGGTATACGGTTCAGCATCATGGTAGAACCGAAGGACGGGGAGGTGGGGTTGCTGTGGTCTATAGGAGTTCTTTCTCACTCACCAAGCACCCTGTCCAGGTGTCGACTGGTTTGGAGTGTCTCCACCTTGTGCTGGGCCAGAGAGACAGACTGGGAATTTTGTTGGTGTACCGCCCACCCTGCTGCCCAACAAATTTCCTAACTGAGCTGACAGAGGTAGTCTCGGAGGTATTGCTGCGGTCCCCTAGACTATTGGTACTGGGGGACTTCAACATCCATGCCGAGACTGCTTTATCTGGGGCGGCTCAGGACTTCATGGCCTCCATGACAACCATGGGGCTGTCTCAGGTTGTTACTGGCCCAACGCATGTGTTGGGACATACTCTTGATTTGATCTTCGCTACTGGACATGGAGATGGTGATCTGGTGGTTGGGGGTTTTTCATCTACCCCATTGTCATGGACAGATCACCGCTTGCTGAAGTTTAGGCTCACGGCGACCCTTTCCCTCTGCAAGGGTGGGGGACCTATTAAATTGGTCCGCCCCCAGAGACTAATGGATCCTGAGGGTTTCCAAAGGGCTCTGGGGGATTTTCCGACTGAGAAGACTGGTGCTCCTGTCGAAGCCCTGGTTGGATTGTGGAATACGGAGATGACCCGGGCGGTTGACACAATCGCTCCCATGCGCCCCCTCCTATGTAGAGCTCATACAGCTCCATGGTATACCGTGGAGCTGAGAGTGATGAAGCAAGAGAGGAGGAGGCTTGAGTGCAGATGGAGGCGAACTCCTGACGAATGCAATTATGCCTTGGTGAGTGCCTCTTCTAAGCGGTATGTAGTAGCGGTGAGGGCAGCAAAAAAGAGATATTTTGCTGCCACAATTAAGGCATCTCTCTCCCGCCCGGCAGAGCTCTTTAAAATCGTTCGAGGGCTTTTACATTCTGGCCCTCGGGACATTATAGATTCATCTGTAGCCCGTTGTGATGAGTTCGCGAGGCACTTCCAGGATAAGATCGCATGCATTCGCCGGGACTTAGACTCCAATATTATGGCAGTGGGATCTAATGAAGCATCCAGAACACGGTCTTGTCCTTGTTTATTGGATGAGTTTCAGTCTGTACAGCTTGAGGATGTTGACAAGATCCTTGGACTGGTGCGGGCGACCACATCTGTGCTGGACCCTTGCCCCTCTTGGCTGGTGAAAGCTGGCAGGACCGGAACCGCTGGCTGGGCCAAGGAGATAATAAATGCCTCTCTGAGAGAGGGAGTGGTCCCTGACTGCCTGAAAGAGGCGGTTGTGAGACCGCTCCTGAAGAAACCCTCTTTGGACCCAGATAACCTGAACAACTATAGACCTGTGGCGAATGTTCCGTTCCTGGGCAAGGTGCTAGAACGGGTGGTTGCCGGCCAGCTCCAGGGGCTCTTGGATGACACTGATTATCTTGATCCATTTCAATCCGGTTTCAGGCCCGGTTTTGGCACAGAAACAGCCTTGGTCGCCCTGTATGATGACCTTTGTCGGGAGAGGGACAGGGGGAGTGTGACTCTGTTGATTCTCCTTGATCTCTCAGCTGCTTTTGATACCATCGACCATGGTATCCTTCTGGGAAGACTCACGGAGTTGGGAGTTGGGGGTACTGCTTGGCAGTGGCTCTGCTCCTACTTGGTGGGTCGCCACCAGAAGGTAGTGCTTGGGGAACATTGCTCGATGCCCTGGACTCTCCATTGTGGAGTCCCGCAGGGATCGGTACTGTCCCCCATGCTTTTCAACATCTACATGAAGCCGCTGGGTGCGGTCATCAGGAGTTTTGGGGTGCGTTGCCATCAGTACGCTGATGACACGCAGCTCTATTTCTCCTTTTCATCCTCTTCAGGTGAGGCTGTTAACGTGCTAAACCGGTCTGGCCGCGATAATGGACTGGATGGGAGCTAACAGACTGAAGCTCAATCCAGACAAGACCGAGACGCTGTTGGTGAGTGCCTTCTCTGCCCAGATGGAGGATGTTCATCCTGTTCTTGATGGGGTTACACTCCCCTTGAAGGAACAGGTGCGTAGCTTGGGGGTTCTTTTTGATCCTTCCTTGTCACTTGAGGCCCAGGTGGCCTCGGTGGCACGGAATGCTTTCTACCATCTTCGCCTGGTAGCCCAGCTACGTCCCTATCTGGACAGTGACGACCTCACCTCAGTTGTTCATGCTCTGGTAACTTCTAGACTGGACTACTGCAATGCGCTCTACGTTGGGCTGCCCTTGAAGACTGTTCGGAAACTACAACTAGTCCAGAATGCAGCGGCCAGATTGCTGACGCGGACCAGAAGGTCCGCTCATATAACACCTATTCTAGCCCGTCTGCACTGGCTTCCTGTTTGTTTCCGGGCTAGATTCAAAGTGCTGGTTTTGACCTATAAAGCGCTACACGGCATGGGACCGCAATACCTGGTGGACCGCCTCTCTCAATATGAACCTACCCGGACACTGCGCTCAACATCTAAGGCCCTCCTCCGAGTGCCATTCCATCGAGAAGCTCGGAGGGTGGTGACTAGAACCAGGGCCTTTTCTGTAGTGGCCCCCGAACTGTGGAACAGCCTCCCCGATGAGGTGCGTCTGGTGCCGACGCTACTATCTTTTCGGCGCCAGGTGAAAACCTTTTTATACTCCCAGGCATTTTAAAGTGTGTTTTGATAGCATTTTCATCATTATTTGTATTTTGGATGTTGTTTGGTTCTTTTATTGTTTGTTTGTTTTGTTTTCTTGATTTATTGTATTTATTGTATTTATACATTGCTTGTTTTTTTATCTTTTTGTACACCGCCCAGAGAGCCTTCGGGCTTAGGGGGGTATATAAATTAAATTAAATAAATAAATAAAAATAAAGTGGTGACCCCACTGGATGCGGCGATCCAGTCAGGGAGAGAGATGAGGCAGACTATGTTTAGAGCACCTTTTCTAGCCCCCTCCCCATACGGAGTGAGCAGAGGGGATCCTGAATAGGACTGCTCAGTCATGGATACAGCTGCCGAACTACTCAACTGCCTCGGTCCTTGAGCCAGGACGACTGAGTCTGTATCCACCGCCCATGTGCCGGTCCATGACTAGGGGCTTCCGGATTTCACAGTCTTGCCCCTGCTGCCATTCGCTGATTGCCATTGGTCTTTTGGTTTGGTTTGGTTTGGTTGGAAGACACCTGTGCATGAATTTGTTTTATGTGGGAGATCGGTGCACGACGATCAACACACAATCTTGACAGAAAAAGGCTTTGATCCAATGGCATGGATACCACAACAATTGGAAGTCTTTTATCTGCTGCAGCCTTCATCCGCCTTCACAGCCGTTGTAACATACACACTGTTATCCTCCACCTGTTCTGCCGTTGAGGACTTTCTTGGATCGTTCTTTGTCTGGTTGGTCTCCCTTGACCTTACTGCCATGGGTGACCCTGCTGGGAGTACATGACTCCCGATGGCATTGCTCACAGGGTTCATTGGAACACGCAAGCCCACTCACCACTGCAAGGCAGCCCTAGGAATCAGGCATTGTTACACTTTTTCTTCCCAATAGACCGTGATGCAACCTGATACCTGAATAGCACCTAGAAGAGCCTCATATGAATACTAGCTTCCTCCTTCTCCCCATTCTACTTTAAGATTTTGACCAGACCAGACTCATGGCATTATCATCACTCACATTCTCTCCCTCACCCCTCACTCACTTTGTTTACCACCTAGCCTGATGAAGTGTTCTGGAAAGCCTTCTTCTGTGATATTTTGTTTGTCTTAATAAGGGTAATGCCCTAATATGGGTTTTGGAATTTGACTTACATTGTACGTTTGAGTTTTAAGTACAGCGCATAGTTATATATAGGCACTAAGGTGTTGATAGGTGTGATGGTTTGTTACCTCTATATGCAAATAGAAGAATCATGGTTATTATAGTTATAGAATATCATTTGAGATTTTTGTTCCTCAAGTATATAATTATGCTAGAAAATACTACAGTTATTAACTGTAAGAATGCAGGTATTTTGGTTAACTTCCAAAGAATTAACCAAGTTACTGTATTACAGCAAACACAACAAAGCTATATAGTTTTCTAAAGGCTAATAAATGTATTATGACACAAGCTTTCATGGGCAGAAGTCCACTTCATCATATGTGTAAATATAAAAACAATGCCAAGAAATGCTTACCTTCTTTAACCGACTCTTCGTTTGATTGGCTTATTGTCAGTAACCTGTTTGTTTTATCTAACTGAAGATTCATAAGATTATTTTTTCCATGAAGTTCCAATATTTTCTGTAGGAAATTGTTTAACATTCTAATTAATCAGAGATCTGAGAGCATTATTCACAAAGGAGGTACTCTAGAGGAATTACAGAAAGATTTAATAGAAAACAATCCATTAAAGGGAGTGCATTTCCAGTTAAGCTATTTTCAAACAGAAGGCATACAACTACAACAATAACACAAATGAAAATTACCTATATGGAACTCCCTTATGCTCAGTCAGACAACCAGGTCCATATTTAGCCCAATATAATTTGCTATAATTAGCAATAGTTGCCCAGAGTTTCAGGCAGTGGTCTTTCATAGAGATCCTTTAACTACACAAATTGAATCTAAGATATTATGTATGCAAAGTGCAAACTGTATGCAAACTGAGCTATATGCCTCCCACCTGTAGTGTTACCAAGCTACCAACTACAACTCAAACAAGATGGTTTCATAGTCCTTTCAGAAAATGTTTGGGCTTTAAAGAGAAAACTATTAAAGCATTCTGCTGCATACATACACACCATATATTTAAAGCACCCCCTAAAGAATCCTGGGAACTGTAGTTTACTTCTGTCTACAATTCCTAACACCTTTAACAAACCACAGTTCCCAGGATTCTTGGCAGGGGTGTGTGCTTTAAATATGTGGTGGGTCTGAGCCCAGGGCTCGGCTATAACTTGAAGATCTAAAAGTACCTCCAAATCTACAAACTTGCTTGATTTCAAGAAGATGAATCTCTTCAGGCAGTGACAAGAATCCCTATCCCACAAGACCTGCCAATAATGATGCTATTTAAAGTTTGGTCTTTGCATCAGGGCTCATTCACATGGGAACTAAACGTCATATTAAAGACTTAGCTTTTGCCATCCCGATAGATTTGCAAGGTTCACACTTTCTACCTTCCAATCTGCTGTTTTCCATTCACACTGAAGGGAAAGGATCAATCATGCAGCTTCCTAATGACCACACCCTCTTAAGGTCAAAGTACCACTTCCTCTGGTTACCTTGGCAACCGAGCATGCTCAGTTTGTTTCAGAGTAAGTTTCATAAAAAAAGAAAAAACCCTGAAGTGCGATTATTTGTATTTTTTGCTACAATTTGCTACAATCAGGGGTGGCTCCAGGCATGCCAGGGCCCTTGGGCATCAGCTTGCCCTGGACCCTGGCGTGTGTGCGCGTTCGCGTTCATGCATGTGCGCCCCCCCCACACCCCCATCTACCTGTCTCCTGTCTTTTACTATTGCCATTAACCAAGATGGCGGCCGCAGTTTCCCTAAGGGGATGAAGCCTCCACCGCCATCTTTGTTGATGGCACGCGTGCGTGCTATGCACACGCATCTCTGCCATCAACTAAGATGGTGGCAGGGGTTCAGTACTTTAGGGAAACCATGGCCGCCATCTTCATTAAGGGCAATACTAAAAGGCAGGAGACAGTTAAGTAGAGGGCGTGGGGAGGCAGATCGCCACGGATCACGGAAGGGGAGCGGAGGGGCCGCTGAGGGCCCCCCTGTTACCCTGTAGCTCCAGGGGCCCTTGGGCCAGTGCCCCACCTGGCCGCCCTTTAGAACCGGCCCTGGCTACAATCCAGCTGAAATACAAATATTTGTTTGAACAGTGTTATGCTTTTTTTTGCACAAGTTAAGGGGGAAAGAAAAATAAAGCACCATTTGCAGCAGGTTTGCAGAACAAGAGCCAGGAGGAGGAGGAGGAAGGAGTGGGCATGGAGAGGGGAATGATTGACACACCCACCTAAAAGTATCGGAGCACAGTGTCTGCAAGCACTACAAAGTGGAGACTTTTTTCCTTCCCTTTTTGGATTATAATTGGATTGGTTTGATATGGATTTAAAGGGGAAAACTGCATTCTAGCTGATTGCCTGCAAAGTCATGTGAACCACGCAAATTAAATAGGAGTGCAAGTAGCACCAATCTCACAGTAAGTCTCCGTGTGAACCAGTAAATTTCAATATGCTTACCAATATACAGTCCAACAGTGTTGCCAACAAGAGTTTTTCCTCCACCAGACCCATGCCCCAAATCAACCAAAATCAGACCTTAACACACTGGACACCGCATTCAATGACATTTTTGTGTTACTGTGAAACACTGTTACGAGGAATTGCTTAACAAGGTGGATAACAGAATTTAAAAGTACTAGCAACCGTTGGTGGGGGGAAGGGGGGAAACTATTGTGGAGAGAGTAGCTCTTAAATTTGGCACTTAGTGCTAATGGAAAAATTGACGTTTGGAATATGTGCCAGACGAGCTGAAAGAACAACCAACTTTTTTTGTCATTTGGTCTGCAAAAGTGTTTGGGTGATTGGCTACTCTGAAAACAGGATGCTTGTTTTAATAGTGCTTTCTTAATTCAGAGAAGACAGAAACCTGCTTGCTATGACTAAAACTTTTACTGAGACAACAAATACAATATCTATAGTGCTTGCTCAGGCTCCTCCCATTTGATCTTTAGAGTTCAGCTTCCAGATTTCTATGGCAGTCTGCTTGCAGTGCCCTTTGCTGCATGCAATTGCTAATTATTATAACAATGCTGGACTAGATGGGCCTTTAGCCTGATCCAGCCAGCTCTTCCTGTGATGATTATAAGATGTAGTGTTTATACAAAGGATATCTGTTGTGGAATCACCTTATTAAATACAAACAGAAGTTTCTCATTGGTGAGGCAGGTGCACTCTCTGCATGCTGATGTGATTTATTTCTGAGGCTTACAAGTTTCTGCTCAAATCTGTGAGAGGAGGCTGTGGTTTGCAGTGAGGAAGTTGGTAGTGCTTAAACCCCTTAGGCTGTATCACACTTTGATTGGGTAGAATATTGCCCACACATTTTCCTTCTCAATGAGCCAATTGGCAAGAATCTCCTTGTCTTTATACCTTTAAAAAACAAGCACACCAGAGGATCTGGAGACTTAACTTAAAAATCCTCCTCTCTGTCACTGGCTCATTGTGTAGTGTTGGGTACATTCCTCTGGCCATCTTTCAGCCAGAGAGGTAGCCAACTAGCCATAGCTTACAGCAGAAATTAAACAATAGTCACGTAGCACTTTAGAGACTGTACATAGGAAAACAAATGCAAACAAAAATGCAAGAAAATGTCTAAAAGTAGAATTTTTTTTAAAAGGCTAGATTTCAGCTAGACAGTTTCATGAAAAACTGTCCATAATACAGAAAAAAATAATGAAATTGAAGTATCTGATAGATTTCCCACTAGCCACTAGACAGGAAAACTCACCATCAGATGTGCACCTAAAAACACTAGATTTAGTGGGAAAATCACTAAATTGGCATCAGCGCAGTACACACAACCACACACACAAAGAAAAAGAGCAAGAGCAAGTATAAGATAGAATAATTATTCTTGAAAAGGCATATTTAATTTCTTTAGATCTTTCTCTTCCACCTGGTCTTTGGTGAACAGGAGGATGTGAATCTCTTTATAATGTAATCATACGCCTGCTTACTCAGACATAAGTCTGATTGAGTTCAGAGTGGCTTACTCCTAGATAACTGTGGCTTACTTCTAAGACATGTATAGGATTGTACCACAAAACTTGTATTCTTCTATTTTTGGTGATCTTTGAATTCATCTGCTGATTTTTGAACTTTGCTCTTTTTTAAAGCAATCTTTCATTTTGTAATTATTTTTAAACTTCCCGTACTTCTTTCCATATCTGAGTAGACAATGCAAATCCTGTATACTGCTGTGTTTTTGATGATTGAAATCACCTTGGATACAATAAAATAAGCATACTGGCGTAGCAAATAAATGATCTGTACTGTTCTTACCTTTTCTATATGTGAAAAGCCCTCTAAAAGTTCATCAAGATTCACCACACTGCTTGTCTTCATGACTGGTTAGCTGCAGAATTACCCAACTGTTTCCTAAACAATATACAATGACAGTTGAAGAGGTGGAAAAAATGAAGAATTAGAATTTCTTGGAACATAATTCTCTACATCAGAGCTTGGAAAAGTTACTTTTTTAAACTACAACTCCCATCAGCCCCAGCCAGCATGGCCACTGGATTGGGCTGATGGGAGTTGTAGTTCAAAAAAGTAACTTTTCCAAGCTCTGTCTCTACTCATGCAATTATCATTGTCTCAAGGAATTCCCATGAGTGTCAATCAGAGCAGGCATTCTCTAATTATTCTTGCATAGCAAGAAGTCCTATAAGCAAAATTGAAAGCATTATGAGAGGGATATATATTCTGGTGTCTACACAAATGTTGAATGTTTTCATATACAGCATGAAAGTACTTTCAAGACCCACTGTGTTCAATGGTGCTTGCTCCAAGGTAAGTATAGGATTTCAGTCTTTTTAAAGTCTTTCCCAGTTATTAACTCACCGAAAGCTGCCTTATATCAAATCAGACTATTGGTCTATCTAGCTCACTATTGTCTGTTGGCTAGCAGTGGCTCTCCAGGGTTTCAGACAAGGGAGGTACATTCTCAGCTATACCTGCAAGTGCCAGGGGATTGAACCCGGGACCTTCTGCATGCAAAGCAGATGTATCACTGAACTAAAGCCCTTTACCCAATCAAATAACTTTCTATATCAGTCACATTATACAACAGGGATGGGGAATCTCAGACATGGAACCAAATGGATCCCTGTAAGCCTCTCTTTTTGGCTATCCTAGCCACACACACTCTCTCCAGGCCAATGGAGGCTAGCGGCTCCATGTCAGTGGGGCAGTGGAATCCACTCTGGGTTTTAGCAGAGCAGATTCCACTGCGCCACTGACATGGAGCCACCAGCCTCCAGTGCCTCAGGCCACACCCCTCACCAGCCCTACTTTGCACCATCCTTGAGCGCTTTTGTCCTGCTGCTGGAATGTATCCTTAAACTGTGTTAATGCTTTTTGCTTGTCTGAATGGAGGACAGAGAGATGTGCATTTGTGTGTGTAGAAACCAGCCTATTCTATAATGGTAAAATGTACATTTGTTGCACTGCCCAGTTTTGCCTCTGACCCTGCTCATCACTGGCAAGTGGCCCGTGGAAGGTTGTCAAGATATGAGATTGGCCCTCAGGTTGAAAGAGATTCCACACCCCTTTCATACAATAATTATAATGCTGTACACTAGTTTTTTAAAAAAATGAGATTGCCTCATGATAATTTACACATGGATTTCACAAAGTAGGCCTTTCCAGAGCATTTATTTATTTATTTTAACAAAATTTATATACTGCTTGAATGTAAAAACCTCTAAGTGGTTTACAAAAACATTAAAATTATAAATAAAACAGTTAAAAACAAGTAATTAAAAACATATTTAAAACAAAACAGCTACTATCTAAAAAGATCAAACCAGATCAACTTCTATATGTATGGAAAGGCTTGCCTCAACATAAAAGTTTTAAGCAGGCATTAAAAAGAATACAACAGAGGTACCTGCCTGACGTCAGTGGGCAGGGAATTCCAGAATAGGTGCTGCCACACTAAAATAATTTATTGTGAGAAGTATAAAGTTCAATAATCTATAGTAACAACAAAAAAAGGAAGAGCCTGTGAGTTGTTATTGTGACATCAGCTTTCATGGCCACAAATTATTATTTTTTAAATCACAATAAATGTATTAGTCTTTAAGGCACCGGAGGATTGTGTTGTTTTTGCACAATCTTATTATCCGTTATCGTTTCTGTAAGGCCTGCAGTTTAGAAAGCATTTTGTAATTCTTATCTCACTTAAAAGTCTTGTTATTTCCCAGGTGGCAGCAAGCTCTTTAACCACAGCCAAGGCTACACAAGAGACATCAAAAATATCCCCTGCCAGGCTGTTAGCCAGCATCTGTAGATTTGCTTCATCCACTTCTGTCCATATACATAAGAAGTTTCCTTTCTGGAATTAAATTTTCCTTCAGAGCAACAGCAAATATTATTGGACCAGTTTTATATACTGAGACACCAAAATAGTAACAACATATTTATGTGGACAGGCCTATGCAACTGTTAAAATGTTTTGATTAGCCAATCATTTTAATTATAATTTTGTACTGTTTTTATGATGATTTTTATTTGTACATCACCAAGTTATATTGTATTAATTGGTGCTATATAAATACTTTTATAAACAAACAATGAAATAATAAGTGAAGCCTTTATCACTGGTCAGTAACTAAGATCACCTGTTCACCTATCCATTAGAAGCATGGCTCAGCCTCCAAGTATAAATTAGACCTATGTGTTAGGAGCGAAAGGACCACCATGCATTGCAAGCAGTAATGGCAATTTTTGAACTGGTCCCTTTAGAAGCAGGTTGTTTGACTTGCAACAATTGGCTGGTGAGCATGTTTAACCAGTAGTGTAGTGGCAAATTCAGAAGTGCAGAGTCCCTTCATGATAGTCACAACCATGCCCCTCCCCTTTTTTGCTGCTCATGTTAAGAATGATATCCTTGTTAATGTCTTCTCCCACAACTATAGATGTCCCTAGGAACCAATAAACATGAAAGGGGAGAGTGTTAGCTACTGAAAAGAGTCTTCTCAGTTGTTGTCTTATCTTCTTTCACTCTGATTGGGTCCAATCAGCAGGAAAGGACAAGGAAGCATGCTAGATTACTCATTTCAGTGGCTAACACACTCCCCTTTCATGCTGATTGGCTTGCAGGATGCTGGAGACATAGGGATGCTGCTGAGATCCTGCTCACCAAAATGCAAGGGGGTCTAAGACCCCCTGAGAACCCAGACAACTACACCCATGTGTTTAACCACACTCAACCAGGAAGTTCACTGCGTGACCTTGGCTCAATCCCTATTTCTTAATGTATCTCCTAGGGTTGTTGTGAGGATAAATTGGGAGAGTGGGGTGAAAATGATGCATGTCACGCCTCGAGCTTCTTGGAGGAAAGATGGGATGAGTAAGGAAAGAATGAATAAATGCTTTACTACCACCTGATTTTATATATATGGTCCTTTCCTGCTCAGCTGGCAATATTCTGAAGGATGAATTCATTCAGAATATATTTTGGAGCCACACTGTATACATTGGGAGCCATTTTGGCATGTAAGTGGTATATACATTAATAAATAATAGCCATAAAGACCGAGTGTATCGAAAAGAGGGAGAGCACACACTGATAAAGGATGCAGAGAGCAACGCAAGATGAGGACAGGCTGGCATTTGGACTCTTAGTGACTTTATCATCCTGAGGTGACACCCAGACAAGCCAGAAACAGGAAGCAGAGTTGGCTTGAAATGGGCAAAATGAGGCTGCTACCTATAATTTTGATTTCCTGAGAGGCCCCCCTTTTTAATGAGAAGTCTCACTGAACTGTTTCTGAGAAATTTTTTCTCAGATTGAAAGCCTTTCCCTCTCAAATTTTCTGCTGAACAGCCAGGACCAGGGCTGCCTCAAAAAGGCGGGAAAAGCTTCTGCCTCAGGAACCAACAGATGGAGCATACCACATGGAGAGAGAGAGAGAGAGAGAGAGAGATCTCCTTGCACTAGGCTGATAATAGATTCCCAACACATCCCAAGCAGTTGGGGAGGGAATCAAGTCTCCCAGGATTTTTGAGCTGCACAAGAAAGAAGCTTACCTGCATGTTTCCCCAGTCCTCTTCTTTTCTGGAAAAGAGATACATCTATACCATACATTTAAAGCACATGGATTTTCCCCATAGAAAATCCTGAGAACTGTTGTTTACCCCTCACAGAGCTACAATTTCCAGAACCCTTAACAAATTACAGTTCCCAAGATTCATTGTGAGAAGCCATGTGCTTTAGATGTTCGGTGTGGATGTGCTATTAAAAAAAAAACAGGACTGACCATTGCTTGTGGTCAGACTGACCATTGCATTGATTGTGCTTGTCGCTTCGCAGTTGACAGAATTGTCATATCTTTTCTTTCCTGCCAGGGCTCCTGTGCCTTTAACAACTGCATGACAGGCAAAAATCCAACTGATAAAGCGTCACACATCACTGCATCCATATGTTGGGGAAGAAAAATCTGTTGAATTTCTGCCTTTTGTGCAACTATTAAAGGTACAGTAGCCCTGTTTTAACAGAAGGAGAAAAAATGGCCACCGTAATAATGGAACATTTCTACTAAGTGTTGCAGGAAAGTTCAAGTCTTCAGGAGCCACACTCTTTAAGAGATCAGATGTTAATTTGGGTCAAGGCTCAGTCCCTGAATTTGCTTCCTGTACCAGGATTAGCATTATGGCCTCGCTTGTAAACTACTAATAAAGAACAGTATCTCTGAGGGCGTTTGAAGTGATTTCAGAAGAGACAAATGTGTTGAAGTTTGATTAGTAATAATAACTGGTTTTCTAAAATGGCTAATAGTGCCATTTTATACTTGAGTCTGTATATAGTGGATGCACGTTCACAATGGGGAAGGTTGCTAACCCCTGCAACTTGCTTTTTAAATCCAAGGACCACTAATTACACTCATTAAAATACCTGCTGGCAAGTGTGGAGGAATCCACTTAGAGGCAATTTTGTATAGAAACAGATCTCAAGTTTATTCAGAATACAGTGCTGGAGAGAATGAGTAGAAACCTGGCAATCTGCAGCAGACTCTGACTCTCACTGCCTGCTGTAGCTTTTTATTGTCTTTCAGTAACGGAACTGGACAAAGAACTTACATTTATACATTTGGTACAGCTAAAAAAGGTAAAGGTGTCCCCGCACTTATAGTGCGAGTCGTTTCCGACTCTTAGGGTGACGTCTTGCAATGTTTACTAGGCAGACCGTATATATGGGGTGGTTTTGCCAGTTCCTTCCCCGGTCTTTCTTTACCCCCCAGCATATGCCGGGTACTCATTTTACCGACCATGGATGGATGGAAGGCTGAGTGGACCTCGACCCCTTTTACCGGAGATTCGCCTTCCTCCTTCCGTTGGAATCGAACTCCGGCTGTGAGCAGAGCTTTGGCTGCGTTACTGCCGCTTACCACTCTGCGCCACGGAGGGCGCCTTCAAAGCAAGAACAAAGTGATTGCTTTGATCATCAGTCTCTTATCAGTAAAGTACTATGGCAACCATGTTAGGGAATCAGTGTTGTACCCAATAAATGGATACTTCAGGGGAAAGGAAATAGCAGGGACATGTTAACAAAGTTAATTGTGTTGTTTGGTTATTTCCCCCGGCTTTGCAGTTTTATTGCTCTCTTCCTATATCTACGAACACTCTGACCTTCTATATACATTCACAAACAGAACCAAGGATTTAGGAACCCATAATCCTCTGCTTCTATAGTCCCCCATTTGAGAATTTCCTTTTCTCACCTTAAATTTAAATTTCATTCATGTTCCAGTTCAATTTGCATCATCTGCCTTATTTCTTTGTCTCTTCCCTTCTTCCATCTCTGAGAACATCCGTCTTACTGCATCCCTTGCCACTTTCTGTGTGGTTTTCTTGCTTGCCTGCTCATTAATTTTATACAACATAAAACAAATTGAAAACATATATAACAGACTACTATAATTCCCACTAACATAATATTATCAATACCATCAATGAGAAGAAATCTATCATACTGAGGCTGGAGCTTAAGACAGGACCTAGTAGTCTGATTGTGTGGTAATTCTGTATCTGAAATCATTAGGGTGTAATTCCTGCTTGTTACATTGAATTGCAACCAAGTATTCATGTTTCTGCATGTTGGGTTGGACTCCTCGGTCCCTGAAGCACAATGGGTACAATTCTCCATAGTGTAGTTTCCTAAAGGTTTAAATTCCAACTGGCCATCTAGATAAAAGCACATTGCTTTGAAGGAAGACTACCCACAGAACTATTCCCAAAGGTGGAATTAATCTGCATACAAATGGCAAAAGAACCTTCTGGGTGGGCCAAAGTGTGCCAGGAATACCATGAAGGTGACTGATAAAATAAACCAGTTGGTATCCGCTTCCTCTGTGAATGAGAAGAGGTCCGTGGATAGTTCTGGAGTGCAGAGACATTGGATATTGCCCATATCTCATTAGCTGGTAACATTATCATGGCAAAATCAGAACTTGGTTTATGTGGATTATGTTGATACACCCAACAGGAAGTTAAATTCAAGCTGGTTTAAATTCAAGCTTCGGCTTTCTGTAGGAAGGAATTATTTCTCCATATGGCCTGGGTCATAGTGTACCTTAAAATGAACATTAACCTAATCCATAACATTCTGTTTGTCTTGATAGGCCCCTTCTTAAAATATCCAACCAAAAACAGCGCTAAAAGCAAAAGCAGAAGAAGGAAGAAATATAGGCTGCAATTTAAAGCCACTGAAGTCAAGTCTTGGATCTCTGGAACTCAAAATGAGGAACTCAAAGGTTCTCTTGGTAAAGGAACAAGTTTAGTAGTCTCTGGTGCTGGAGCTGACACAGATGACCCAGACACCAAGGCATAAGATCCTCTTCACCCTGTCAACGCTAGGCTTACTACAGGACTTAGTAAGGGCTTTATTATGACCCGTGGCTACTGTCTTCTATCAATCTGCCAATCCGCACCCTGGCACTGGTACTGGTCTGTTAGGACTCAAACTGTTGTCATTCTTCTAGGTCTCAGGTCATAGGAAGACTTTGCCTTACTTGCACTGGGTACAGGATCAGTCTCTGTCTTCTTGTTCTTCTGTAGTGGTTCAAATGGCAGGGCCTCTGGGTTTAGCTCAGCTCTGACCTAGACCTCGCCACCTTTTCCATAGCATTATTTAGGCAACACTTTTTTATTACAATTTCTCCTGGGAGTCCTTTAGACTCCTCACTTGAGATTCATGGCGCCTTTTTGTCTTGTCTAACAGCCCATTTCTGATGTTCCGGGGGAGTCATAGGGCCAGTGGTGGAGTTTGGGAGCAGCTGAACAACCAGGATTGGCACCGGAATGGGTGATCCAGGTATTGGGACTAAGATGGGCAGTTAAGGGCTGGTAACTAAGCAAGGTGAACACACACATGCAGTAAATTGACCGTATGGCTGTATCAGTACTATAAATTGGAGGACAGCCACTTGCCTTTTCTTTTGCAGCCAATTCTCTTTTACTTCTTTCAATGTTTTAATTTGTCCTGGGACTCCATTGGGAAGGCACAAGTGACTTTTTTGTGTGTCACTTGAGGGCTTCCTGGTCCATGTATTCATTTGACATGGACCACTGTCTTCCAATTGTGAATGAAAGTAATTTAGGCAATCTAGATCAAAGGTGCCTTCCCAGGGAAAGTTTAAATTAGGCTCAGAGGCAGTGTAGCCTTCCCATTTATCAAAAAATTTGCAAGACCAAGGTCCAACAGAATTTATACTTGTGTCTGTATATAGTGGATGCATGTTCACAACAGGGAAGTTTGCTAACCCCTGCAACTTGCTTTGTAAATCCAAAGGCCACTAATTATACTCATTAGAATACCTGCTTGCAAGCTTAAGCAAGTAATTGCATATTTTAATGTTTATAAATGCTAAATGGCACCTTTCAGGGTTCTTTAATTGAATAAATGGCAGGAAACTGGCTTAGTTGTTGCTAGCCAGAGATTTCAGGGACAAACAAAAGGTTTTGGTTATTCTGCCTGGCTTGTTTTTGCCTTTGTTGTCAGAAACTGCCTGTCATGCTGGTAAAATGGTAGGCCAAGTAAGTGGGAAAACATACCTGCTAACTGACATGTCATAGATGAAATTAAAGGAACATTCTGGTTACGCCCCTCTTCTCATGCCAAAGGTCACTGACCAAAAGGAGGTTCAGATGGCCCTCACACATTACAAGAAAACTTGGTGGGAATGTCTGCAATGGGGAAGCCCATGTGATCAGCCTTCTAGATCTAGGGTGGCAGTTCTACATTGCCAAAAAAGAGGATTTGGTGATAATATGGTAATATATATGTATAGACACAGATGTATAAATAATCACTATATTTTAAATATTTATTTATTTGATTTTTTACCTGCCCTATGCTGTAAGGTAAAACTACAATATATCTCACCATAGTAGGGAAGACACCAGGTGATCTGTGTGCCTGCTTGTTCAGTCTGCTGACCAGGTGGTGCTGTTGATGGGTAGCTTCAAGGCTTCTGCTCTCCTTTTTTTTTGTTGGATCCTTATTTTTAAACCAGACGGACTGCACAGCTCTCAAAGAGAGGAACCCTTTAAATAGAGGACTACTTTCTGACAGCCCTGCAAAATAGAGGAATGTCCTCTGTAAAGTAGGACACATGGCCACCCTATCCTGATCACAGAAAACGGAATGACCATATGTTTTTGGCAGGCTTCCCCATTTGCAGACATCCGCCTCCCCAACCTGCGGGCAGCAGAGGGGCAGGGACACTGGAGAGGTAACAGGAGAAGGTGGCCAGCTGGCATACTTATGCTCTACCTCCACTTTGGGCCGGAACACTGGGGTTTCAGATACACTCACCTATGTGTTGAAAGAATGCAGGGGGGTTTCAAGCCTTGCTTTCACTGCTGCCATGTGCAACGGCCACAACTGTACCACCTGCATTTTTTGCCAGCTTATAAAGGAGTTTGACATAGATCTGAGTGCATATGCACTCTTTAGTCACTGGATGAATGTATGGATTGTGGTGGTGCAAGTATGGCTACTGTGCAAGTTGACAGTGGGGGCAAGGCCAGTCTGCACAACCCCATGACCCCCTCACATGTTCTTTTGTTGTGTGTGCTGTGGAATCATCCGAACAGACAATCACCACAGGGACACACTCGTGGACTCCTCTGAGGGCGGGTAACACTTACAGAGAGATAGTAAAAGTGAAGCCTTTTGGGATGCAAGATCAAAGTGTGCTTCCAACTTCAATTCAGGGGGAAAAAAGTGTGCTTCAGTGCAACACTGGGAAATATTGGTATAGGGTAGGCTGTGCCCTGAACGGTACTTTTATTTTTATTATCTATTTATTTTAAGAATAGTGCTTAAGTTACTTGATTGTGTGCAGGCAAAGAAGCACTCAGTGCAATAAGAATTAAGAAGAACCCTCCTGGAGAACAGTAAGGTCCATTGCGGGCAACTTCTTGTTTCCAGGAAATCAGTAAAGCAACAGCTCTGCCCCCATTGTTTGCCCAGGGCATCTGGTATTCAGAGCTACAGTGCCTCTGAACATTGAAATCCCATTTATGTATCATGCCTGATAACAATCAATAAGCCTAGGCTGCAGACACCCTCGCTGCTTCAAAAGCAGCCAGACCGGGTTTTTTTCTGGCTTAGGTTTAAAACATTTTTGTCCTTGGCTGCACACTAGGGTTGTTAGGCTCAGGGCCGAGAATGATCCTGTATCTTTAGGAGAAGAGAAAGTCAGCCAAGTGCAGGTTTCCTTGCAACACTGTAATGGGAAAACCATAAGATGAAATTCTCCCTTCCCCCTGCACAACTTTTAAAGATACAGAAGACCTCTTGGAGGCTGGGCCTGGTGACCAAGAGGTCTTCTGTATCGTTAAAAGTTGTGCAGGGGGAAGGGAGAATTTCACCTTGTTTTTTTTCCCATTACAGTGTTGAAAGAAAACCTGCACTTGGGTGAATTTTCTCTTTTCTTAAGGATACAGAATCATTCTCAGGCCCTGAACCTGGCAACACTATGTGCACACATCTCCCTTTCCTGCTGCTGATCTCAGACCTTTTAAGACTGCCCACAGCAAAGCATTGGGCCAGTCACTGTCTCTGCCCAACCTACAGCAAAGCATTTTCATTGGACACACCAGAGTGGCAACGAATTGATCTACCAAACCGTTTTGATTTTTGTGTGAAGCTGATTTCACAGAGAAATGCGCTAGAGCTGCATTTCCCCAGGTTTTGGAGTAAAATGAGGCAGTTTGACTAATGTCATGTGCCTCCGACTTCAGAAAACAGAGGTGGAGACGCACTGAAGCCAGTGCGTGTGACTCTGTCCCTATTCTCCATGAATTAGCCTGATATCCCATTTGGTGCTTCCAAACCTAGGGAATATAGCAAATGTATAGGGAATATAGCAAATGTAAACTGATAGCAGTAACCACTAGATAACTACTACAGCAGCGTCTCCCAAGTTGGTGTCCTTCAGATATTTAGACTACATCTCCCATCATCCCCGAGCATGCTGGGTGGGGTGGAATTTTGCACCAAAACATCTAGCCAACACCAGGTTGGAGAAGGGTGCACTGGACAGATTTCAAATAACCCTTTGTCATCTATGGATGTGGTCTGTCAGGTGCTTGAATCCTCTCCTAGTTTTGCAGAGTTGGGCGGGTGGTAAATATGGGAGGTTTGTCAAGCTATAGGTGGGCTGCTCTATTTGACTGGTTGCCTTTTTTTTGGCTTGGTGAGGATGCAGCTGTTTCTGCTCAGTGTCACAGGTTTCTTTTAGATGCAGGATGCAATCTCATATAGTTATTTCATCTGAGACCCATTCTACCAGCATTGCCATCTTCGGGGCTGAGATGTAACCTTGGACCATTTACACATTGGGTACTTTTATTTCTCATAATGTAAAAAAAAAGGCAGGCTGATTTGATCTGTACTACTTGGAAAAATTTGACTTCAAAGTGCACCACTTTAAGGGATCTGGTTGTAAATTAAACACAAAAGTATCTAGGCTGTTTAGTGTTTTTGTTTGTTGCCCTGGGTTCCTTTTGGGAGGAAGAGCAGGATATCAATTTAATAAATAAATAAATAGAAAAGTTTATTTCAAAGACAAAGATGGCCTTAATCAAGACTTTACCAAACATGTCCATTCCTACCCTTTTGTCCCCTCAAATCCTAAACTTTCCGTTTTGATGGATGCTACATGTGGATTTGTCCAGGTAATTGAATCCATGTCACACATCAGATAAAATGCCACCCCATTCCAAGGTGAATTTTGATTTGTCATTTTGCTTTAAAGCAAAGCCATGTAATATGATCCTGACTGCAGAGAGGCTTGTCCCATGAATCATTCCTTTGGTCTATAAACAATTACCTAATTTCCTCACAACAGCTCTAGCAATAGAGTGAAATATTCCAAGATTGTAGTCAGTGCATCCATTGTCTTGGGTGGCAATATATAAAAGTCCTAGCAAGATACCTGTAAGAAAACTGTGAACAAAAATGTATGTTTTTGGCTTTATTAATGTAGATAAGATATTCCATTGTATGAAGCAACATGGCTCAAAATTCTGGTTGCAATTTTTTAAAACTTCTTGACTAGAAAAAAAAATAGTGTCCTGTGGAGTTACTGGGGGGGGGGGGTGTTCCAAAATTATTTTGAGCTCATCAAACTTCTTGGATTTTAACAGCTGGGGTGAAGCCAGAGTAGAGTAATTTTTCTGCTTATGATTGAATAATGTTAAGTTGGGCATTTAATTTTATTGTAAATAGTTGTTTTTCCCCCTCTGAGTCTCAAGGACAAGGCAAAAGCGGGAGAAAAACATGTTAATAAAGGAACTCAGCAGCAGAAATGTATTCTTCTACAGGACTGGTAGGGAACCTGTGGCACTCCAGATGGTGTTAACTACAATTCTCACATCCATGACCAATGGACATGCTAGTTGGGGCTGATGGGAGCTGTAGTACAAGATCTGGAGGGTCAGGGGTTCCCCACCTGTGCTCAACAAAACCCAGTCCAATACTTCTTTTAGTTCCTGGTCTCACAATGTTTTCAGTAAGCATGTCTGGCAGTCTTGACCATGGTTTACTCTAGTCAGGGCTCATTCTTAGCTACTTGTTTTCAGTACCACTGATGACTTTAATCTGTAGGCTCAACACTTATGATAAGCCTAGTATTACTTTACCCCATCCACTCCACCCAATTTCTGGAGTGATGGAAGTGGGGAAAGTTGACTGTCATGAGAACGTAAGAACACTCCTGGCCCAGATGGCCTACTAAGGCACAGGCCACATTCACACCACACATTTAAAGCACTATGATACTACTTTAAACAGTCATGGCTTCCCCCCAAGAACCCTGGGAACTGTAGTTTGTAAATGGTGCTGAGAGTTTTTAGGAGACCCCTCCCTGAGCTACAGTTCCCAGAGTTGTTTAATGATCAAGCCCTTTCCCCAGGGAGCTCTGGGAAATGAATAGGGGTCTCTTAACAACTCTCCACAGCCTACAACATTCTTTGGGTGAAGTCACAACTGTTTAAAGTGGTATAATACTGCTTTAAATGTATGGTGTGAATATGGCCATAGATGTCTCTTGACTGTTCTCAGTTCTCATGACTGACAATAGATATTATGTGGTCTTTATTCTGCACAAATATTTAAGCCAGTCTCAGCGGAACATCTGAAATTATGTCCTCCTAGCAGGAATGACAGCATGGAATGGTTCCGCGGTCTCATCTAGGACTGCTAGAAAAGTAACCTGAGGGCCAAGCTAACTGTGACCTTATTTGCATGAATACAAATAATGTGCTCTTTTAAAGTTATGTATACAGCAATTCAGAGCTTGGAAAAGTTACCTTTTTGAACTACAATTCCCATCAGCCCCAGCCAGCATGGCTACTGGATTGGGCTGATGGGAGTTGTAATTCAAAAAAGTAACTTTTCCAAGCTCTGCTTCAGCTGCCTTGGGATAAGTTGCGATGGGAAGTTGATCTCTTTCTTTCCCTGCTACAGTCCCAACAAAAAGACCCTCTCCAAAGCTGTTGCATTTCAAGGCGCCAATGGAGATTTCCCATTAAATGCAGAATAGCAGCCTAGGTTATTCTTGGGACAGTGGCAGGGATAGAAAAAGTTAAAAACCTTTTCTAAGACCATTTTTTAAAATGAAAATCTCTCTTTTAAAAATGCTATTTATATTTTAAAAAGTGCATGTTAATTGCATTCACACAATTAACTCACACCTAGTTTGGCCCTGAGCTGTCTCCAATGTTGTTTCACCAGCTGAGGCTGTGATTTCCATGGAGACAGGAGTGGAGGGTTGGGTTGGGCCAGGATGCATCTCTTCTCCCCCTCTTTCAGAGGTAGGTGGGATAACTTGTGCAGCCTGAAGTCTCTCCAGTTGTGGCTGTCAAGTATGCCCCCTAAGCCCCATTTATGTGGTTGAGGCTTACAGCTCAGGAATGGCATCTGGCAAACTGTGGATAGTCAAACAAGATTGACTGAGCTTAAATGTGTGTTTCCCCATTGTAAAGTTTCTGCAATAAAATATGCAATGATATCATGATGGATTGAAGAAAATAAATTTATTGAACTTTGAGGAGGAAATAAAGAACACTGACACAAGGCAAGTTAAATATAAACAGAAAGACACAAATCTTCATATTGGGGTATAATGGCTTGTGTAACCAGCAGAGTACCAAAATGACATTCTGAGATCGATTGAGGTATTTAACTAGTTTTTGGTGATAGAAACACTGTCAACAGAAATGTAGCATAAGACTCCCTTGCTCCCAAGAGAGACTTACATAACTTGAATGGCATTAGTGCCTAGAACTAAAGAAGGCAGCTGTTAGGAAAACGTAACAGCAAGTTAGCAGAGTATCTAATAAACATCATCTTAAAAGTACAAGCCGAATGCAGTATTTCCCATCAAACATGGAAAACATCAGGAAGGCAATATTTTTGCTCATATCTGCTGCTTAAATATATATGTATTTGTTAAAGTAGTGAGTACATCAGAAAAGTTGATTTCTGAAGTAAATAATGATTTGTTTCTGAGCTACATTCTTTCTTTAAAAATTCTTAACCATGTAGAGTCTCCTAGCTGTGATTTGCTTTGTTTCTCAAAGCTTGCTTACATGATACAAGATGCTGTGATTTTAAAATTCACAACTGTTCTCTTGAGTCAAACTTGCTGGTGTTTTTGTTTGCTTTAACTTGCACATTATTTCAGGTCACTGCTGCAGCTTGCTGTGATCTGCTTTCATGGAGCTCTACTCACCTGAGGCTGAGATACAAGCTGTTACTTTTGAAAGTGTTGCTTGGAGAATAGCTATATATTACAATCACTGTCTGGAAGGCAACCAGGTGCTGACAGTCCAGAGGAGATACTGCTGTTTTATCCCTTCTGCTATGTCCAGTAAACTACTCTCTTCTGCTCTTCCCCATCCTAACTGCTACAGGAAATTAGCTGAGTGAGAGAACTAAAGCCAACAGAAGGTCCCACAGCATCTCTTTCCTGCTCAGCATGACTTCATGGCAAGCCCCTCTAGCTTTCCTTGACAACTGAAAGTTTTTGCAATCCCAAACAATCAGAGAGCCTAGCTACCTTTCATATTGTATGTAACATGTTACTAGGCTCCTATTACTACTACGGTTGCCAGGTTCAGGGCCTGAGAATGATTCTGTATCTTTAAGAGAAGAGAAAATTCAGCCAAGTGCAGGTTTTCTTGCAACACTGTAATGGGAAAAACCACAAGGTGAAATTCTCCCTTCCCCCTGCACAACTTTTAACGATACAGAAGACCTCTTGGTCACCAGGCCCAGCCTCCAAGAGGTCTTCTGTATCGTTAAAAGTTGTGCAGGGGGAAGGGAGAATTCTACCCTGTGGTTTTTCCCATTACAATGCTGCAAGAAAACCTACACTTGGCTGAATTTTCTCTTCTCTTAAAGATACAGAATCATTCTCAGGCCCTGAACCTGGCAACCCTAGTGTGATCCTAAGCACGTTTATTCAGAAGTAAGTTCCATGGAGTGCTGTGGCTTACTTCCAAGTAAACATGGTAAGGATTGTGCTGCATGTGAGTAGGATAGTAGCCTAAGGCAAACATTGGCAACTGGTAAATTAAAGTCTAAATCTGGACCTTCATCCCATTTATTATTATTTTTTAAAAAGCAGACCACTAACTGAGCTGCAAAGTGCACACGTTTCCAGGAAGGTGCTTCCTTTCCACAGTCAATGACCAAAAATATCACAGCTTTTCAGATGGCCACAAACTGCTCCTGTCCTAAGGTAATATCAGTGGAAATGAAGAACTCCTGTTAATCTGAGGCTTCTTCCCATAGATCTGAATTCTGTTAAGGCCAATTCACTGAGAAGAGTCATGTTTGTTTTCTCCACTCAGTTCTGTATGCAGGTATGTATTAGTATGAGCAAGGCAATACATCAACCAGCGGCCATTTTGATGGCTGCTGCTGCACCCTTGTCTCAGGCTCTGCGATCAAGGGAACAGCATAAGCAGTCTCCTGAGTACTGCCTGGTTTACAGCAATGTTTAACTGCACAGCTTTGTACCCACAGCTCAGTGGCAGGCTATGTCCTTTGCACGCAGAAGGTCCAGGTTTGATCTCTGGCCTCTCTGCAAAAACGATCAGGTGATGCAAAAAGACCTCTGCCTAAGCTCCTGGAGAGCTGCTGCCAGCCCAAGTGAACAATACTGGGCTAGATGGACCAAAGGTGTGTCTCAGTACAAGGCAGCTTTGAGCACTCCCGTGGCTTGAACAGCAAACCTTGAGGTTACGCTGGCCCTGGGTCCCAGCTCAGAGGACTGGGCTTCAGAATTCTGTGCTGGAGCCACCCCAGGTCCAGACAGCCTGCAGGCTCAGCCTAGCAACAGCAGCTGCCTATAAAACAGCTTGGAGAAAGTAAGCAGGGGATGCTGGACCTTTGAATTGAGGCATTCATTACGTAAACAAAATTTGAGATTGAAGTATGTTAAGGCGTACCAAGAGAGAGAGAAAGAGAGAGGAAAACACAGATAAATTGTAAAAAAGACTTAAGCTACACTACTTCTTTAAAGCTTCCCTACAACTGACGTGTGCAGAATATGCAGGAAAAAACACACTTGTTAACAATACTGTACTGAGTTCTGTAGCTTCATTTGATTCGGAGTCTGAGCTTCACAGTAACCTGGAGCCCCCGGCTCAGCTTTTTCACTGAGTATATTAGTGCTGAGAGGTCCTCAATAGTTTTCCGAGGAAAGGACTTCAGGATTTTTCTGGGGAAGAATAGCACTGTCAAGTCACCAGTGCTTATTCTTGTGTATTTCTAAACGTTCCATAAAAGTGGAATAGTGTTCCTGAAAGGCCCTGAAAAATCCAAATCCATTTTAGTTTTTACTGATATACAAACTGTATGATCTGTTGGTACAATAACAAAATCTGGCGACAAAGTATCTGGTTTGTACATGTTGTGGTCGGCCACATATAAAATGCAAAAGTACTTTTAAGAAACAAGTAGGCCTCAATAAAGTAGCGTAGCAACTTTACATGTAGAGTTCTCTATAGCTTTTTGTGGAGGTATAAAAACATTCTGTAAAAAATAATTATTTTCCTTATATTCCTTTGTTTTAAATTGCTACAATGATTGCAGCAGATACATTCCATAGATGGATCATTATAATTAAACTACAGTGTGCAGTGTAAATATAAAATATCCATGTCTGCTTGTCTACAGTATTAAAATAGGTGTATTTATATAAATCAAAATAAATGTATTTTTAGCCAAACTATTTTTCCCTTTCCTACCCAATATTTCATTCTCCAGTTTCCAGAATAAACATCTCCGCATATAGTATGATTTAACATGCAGAAAACACCTGACATTAGCTTTCTGAACAAAGGTGTTATGTGATACATTACATTCTCGCCCAATGCATTAAGAATGACCCCAAATAAACACCTACAATAACAAAAGACAGTCACTGTTACTGAACGAGCTCTAGCAACGTTGCATAAGACAATATTTACAAGACATGACAGCAATAACGCAATTGATTCAACATCTCAGGTAAACGGAGAAGGGACTAAACCAGCAGCAGCACTGCCACCCCTTTGAAAATACTGAGCACATTTGTTTTGGTTTAAGCATTCACACACCCAAGCCAACTCGTTGTCATTTAAATATACCCCAAATTCATAGGCTCCAAGTGAGCATGCAGAGATTCCAATATGCACACAGAGCTCTGTGTGAGCATGGGCTTGCAAATGCCCTGCAAGCATGACAAGTCTCTGGGACACTGAAGTGCATCGTGAAGCCCCTGCTTTTAGGGAGTTCCGTATGCACTTCAGAGCCTCATGGAGGTGTGGACTTAGGAGGGGCAGGGGAGTGGCACATTTTCCCACACAGTCAAAGGAAAGCTAGGGCAGGATTTTGTTAAGTTGGTCTGTGCTCACGTAACCGCACGATGCAATGAATTCCTTGTCTGGCACAGGGAGAGCTGTAGCATTGAGCACAAGGCCTTGTGGAGACTGTACAACGTGAATGGAGGTATAGTCTGCCACAGGCATCTCGGAATTTTCTGGTTCTTTGGCAGCCGCTGTTGCAGGATTCACAATAATAGGGATAAGGCTCTCGGTGGTGAAGTAAGCACTTTCAGGAAAGCTCAAGTCTTGAACTTCTGGCTCTGCCCCTTTGCGAGGTGTCACAGTGACACATTTTTTCACATCTAGCTCACAGAAATAGGCATTGTCCATGGCAAAGCTTGGTTGGCACTGTGCAACTGATTCTTTCTGAGCCTCACTCTGGTCTCTCCCCATCTTCATTTTTTGCCCCGGGGAAAGCACAACCCTTCCTCCTGGTGTAACGTCGCTGACGAGCGTGTAAAAGTCAACATTTGCCACTGAACTCTGGTTGCTTAGCTGGGTTTGGACAGGTGGGCCAATCATCTCAGTATTGTCAGGGACAGAAACACAGGCTTCTGGCTGCTTGTCTTCACGTGGGTGATCAGATGCACCCTCAAGATCTGATGTTGGCTTCTCATTGTCATTTTGATCAAGGCACAAGAGATCCTCCTCTTTGTGGCTTGCTTTTTTGGACTGGTCGATGTCTGAGGTTCCGTCGCACGTGTCACTTGCACTGAAGTCAGTCTCTGGGATATCCGGCTCGCAGCAGCTGGCTCGTCCAGAATCATCATCCCTCACTCCAAGGCAGCCATGAGACTTCAAGTGGTCATCACCAAGAAGCATGTCAGTATCTGATCCTTCTGTCCTCTCTTCTGCCTCGTCTAAATCCAACTCAATGAATTCTACCCAAGAGTCATCTCCATACAGAGGCGGCATGCAGCTACCATGACTGGCTAAGATGGAGTTGACTTCGTCAAGTTTTCCTTTCTGCAGAGCAAATTAAAGCAACAACAAACTGTGTGACAGGAGCAACGATTATATGATTGTTTAAATATGCCAGCATTGTATGTGGTCAATATACAGATCAGCTAAATTCCAAACTGTGTGTTAGAGCACACTGGATTGTTGGGAAAAAACTAGTACTGTGCTGTGAAAAACAGATCACTTACATAACTGAAGGCTCCTGGATGTCATGGTCCTAAACTTAGAACCTTATGCCTCAGAGGATGGGAAGGCTTGGGACAGAAGCCATGCCCAAAGGAAGTCCTGGAAGTACCAGCCTTACTGGGACAGGAAGCTTTAGGAGTCAGTGCTGCTGGGACCTGTCCCCTGCCTCCTCTTTGAAACCCTCACAGTGCAGGAAGGTCACCCTGCCACTACCAGCCAAAGAGGCATAAACAGCCTCCCCACCTCTGCTGGAGCCAACATCTGAGATGTAGAGTACCCCCCCATTAAACTATAAGAGCTTCCCCCAGAGGAGTTGGGGTTGGAGGCAGCCCCTGGCTGTGAGACTATTAAAGGCCACAGTTTACTCAGGACTTAGCTAACTCGGAACTGCTTTGATCTAGTCTCTGACATTTGCTCTGTAGGGAGTTCACTGGGGATTTTGCAGTCTGCACTAAGCCTGCCTTCCTACTGAATCTTGCAACCGTCTCTGTGGAGTCCCAGCATGGATCAGGATATAGTAGACCCTGCCCACTACAGCCCTATGTGGTTCTCTGTTCTGGTCTTGACTCCTACAGCCAGATTCCATTTGGGACTGGAGTTACCTCTGCTGTGTCCCTGCACCAATTGTTCTCAGTCGCTCTAAATGCAGACACACAGTCAGAATTACTTGCTCTAAGAAGAGGCTGCCCACTGCACCTCTGTAGCCCACTGCTCTGGGCTTGCTCCATATGCCCAGGTCATTGATTCATGAAGAAACACAGAAGATGGGGTTCTTGAGGGTGAGTAAAATTAGCTCCTATATATCCTAAAAGTGCATTCTAACCTCTTCTGACTATAAGAGTGAAGTCCAGAGGGGTGGTGATGGAGGTGGGGAAGTGTGTCACACCTATCAAGTGAGGAAAGCAAGGATATATATCACGTGCTTGTTACGCTTTATTTCAGATTAAATTAAAGGGATGGCTGTGAAATTAAAGAGACCATTTGGCTTTGGGGAGGAGGAATTTTAGGGCTGGGGGCCTCTCAGTACTGGAGTTTCTTTTGGCCACTGCTGGCTGCCATTCCCTCCCCCCCCTCCCGAATGTCCCAGATGCAATGTCATTCTGGGGCCTTTCTGGGGAAAATGGTGGCCACTGGTGGGCAGCTGTGAAGCGAAGCCTGCTGCTAAAGACGTGGCAGTAAGATCAAAGGGTTATTAGACTGGCTGATGCCCATTGGGACTGGTAGGGTGGAAAGCAGGCAGCTCAGCATTGCTAGAGCCAATGACAGGCTGAGCCAACTCATTCAAGTTTTGCCCCCATTGCCCTCCCTGCTGAACTGTACAAGGGCAATACGGAGAGTGGGGAGGAGGAGAAAGCTGCCAGGCAGTGCCATTCCCTGGACTGGTTGTAAGTAACAAGGCAGGCAGGTGAGGGCAGACTGAGGCAGATGGGGCAGCGCCCCATTGCCCTCATGGGCCATTTCCACTAGACTGCATCATTAGGAAAGGGACTGAAAAGAAAAACTGCCAATATCATAAATGCACTATACAAATCTCCGGTGAGACCACACTTGAAATACGTGTGTACAGTTCTGGCTGCCTCACCTCAGAAAGGATATTGTAGAGCAGGGAAAGGTTCAACCAAAACAATCAAGAGGATGGAGTAATTTCCGTATGAGTAAAGGTTACAGCTTTTGGGACTTTTTAAGTTTAGAGAAAAGGTGATTAAACGGAGGTATGAGAGAGGTGTATAAAATTATGCATGGTATGGAGAAAGTGGATAGAGAAACATTTTTCTCCCTCTCTCAGAACACTAGAACTTGGGGATATCTAGTGAAGCTGAATGTTGGAAGATTCGGGACAAACAAAAGAAAATACCTTTCCCCACAGAGGATTAGACACATCCACAGAGGATAAGGCTATCAATGCCTTCTAGCCACAATGGTTATCTTCTACCCCTACTGAATACAAGTTGCTAGGGATCACAAATAGAGAGAGAATTGTTACACAGGTCTTGCTTATGGGCTTCCCATAGGCACTTGGTTGGCCACTGTGAGAACAGGATGCTGGACTAGATGGACCTCTGGCCTGATTCAGCTGGTCTCTTATGGTCTTCTGTTAATTTCTATGGAGTAAGGAGCAATTTGAGCAGTGATATGACCAATTCCTCATCACACTGATAATCTTGGCTACCTCAGCCAGACAGATTAAGGCTGCAGTGCTATACCCAGTTACCTGGGAATGAGCCTCACTGGATCAATGAGACTTACTTCTGAGTACATATTATAGGGTTGATCTGTAGGCATTGGTAATTGTGCTAGAGGTGAAAGACTTGATCTTACAACTCTCAAGAAAGGAGTCGGACAACCCACTTCCTTAGCTAGTGCACCATTTTAGCATGTTTAAGGTGTCACTACTGTACACTAATCTCTCTACACACTGTTCAAAAGCAAGCCCCCCCTTACCTTAAAGAGGTCTGGATCAATTCCTTTAATTTTTGGAACTGGAACAGGAGGAAGAATCAGTATCTTTAACCTGGAAAAAAAACACCAACTGTTAATGTCTACAGCAGAAATAGCAAAAGTACCATTATGAACACTACGGAAATGTGCATGTTTTGGAAACTATTATTATTGTTGTTGTTGTTGTTTAATAAGGGTCCCAGGGTGGGTTACAACAATTTAAAAATACAGTATTTAAAACAATCTAATCTGCAGACTCCATTCAAACTGCCCAACTTTATTTCTCTGACCCCCATCTAAACAGATGGGGTCTGTCCATTAGCTAGTGTCCATCAATTATCAAAGCCCATCAGTGGTAATTTAAGCAAGAATCTTCTAGTCATTAGTTAGCAATTGTCTTTGCTACTAAATTAAATAAAGACTACAGAAGTTCATCTTCCATATCCATACAACAGTGTTATATAGTGCTTAGGGTTGTATATTCAGTGGTTTGTTGTTATGTGCCTTCAAGTCAATTACGACTTATGGCAACCCTATGAATCTTTTTTGGATATATTCATAGGGTTTTCATGGTAAGAGGTATTCAGAGGTGGTTTACCATTGCTTTCCTCTAAGCCTATGGCACCTGGTATTCCCAGGCGGTCTCCCATCCAAGTACTAACCAGGCCTGATCCTGCTTAGCTTCCAAGATCAGACAGGATCAGGCGTGTTCAGGGTAGTATGGCCATAGGTATTCAATGTAGTGCTAAGCAAAGTGTTCCAGGACTCAGCACGAGGATTTCTCCTTGTGCAGCAGAATATTCTCCCATGTCATTAAACACTTGGGCGCCATCTGTACAAACCTGGCAGATCCCAAACTGTGGTTTGAAGGACATTTTTATTTTTTCTACAAGAGCTTTTCTACAAGTTACATGGAATTCTGAGGGTGCAGAATTCTAGACCGTGTCACTTCAGACTGCAGGTAGGAGGCTTTATTTTTTAATTCTCTCTCAGGGAAAAAGCTCCCTGCATTTGGTGGGAATGCCCAACCGTGCAGGAGCTTGGAACATGGATGTTATTTACTGCCAGGAATTTGGTCCACATTAGACCAAAGTCATTCTTCTTTATTTTATGTTGTTTCATTTCAATCCTGCGTTTTTCCATCATGGGACCCAAGGTGGTGTACATGTGATTCCCAGGCCTTCATCCATCCAGACGCTGACCAGATCCAGACCTGCTTAGCTTCAGGAAGTGGGGGCAGGGATGGGGCTCATGTGGTTTCAGGCCATACCCTTCATTCTTTTGAACAAATGATCTTGAATTCCTGTGCAAATGGTGCCCAAGTATTTAAGAAAATGTATACAACTAAAAAGCTGTGTATGGCAGGGATAAGCAGAATTCAAGTCTGCAGGGCGTACTTTTGTTTTTTAACACGACCCTGAGATCTACCAACTGGAGCCTGGTGCAAAAGACATGCTCAGAATGAAAGGACCCAGGAATTTGTTTTAAGTACCAGAAATGAACTGAGCTCATAGTCCTTTCACATAAAAGTCCACTTCTGATTCACACAGCCCCATTCCAGTTTTCTTCATTTCAGTAATATGCTGGCTTTTTTGTTGATTATGAGATTATGGCACTATGGCACTTCTGTTGATGAGAGACTATGGCACTATGGTTTCAATTTATTTCCTGTGAGGAAGCCCTTCAAATTTCTATTAGGTACGGGTCTGTCTGACCGCATATCTATCTAGTGACGTGGTTGCCCCATGAGCATGATATATTAAGAATTGTAAATAGTGAATTTCTTTATTCCTTTAGTGATATTGCTAAATGGTTATGTTTGTGTTTTGCCGCCTGCATTTTTAACTCTGTTTCTAAATAGAATTCCTTCCCTGAATCTATAAGATTAAAACATCAAGGAGAAAGGTTAGCTGTAGCCCTCTCTCTGATGTATTAGTTTACTAAAGGCAACTGTGTGGTAAAGCATTCAAAATTATGAAATGATACAGCTCAGGATCACATCCCTTCCATTCTGTGTATCATTTGAGAATGACTCTAAGAGATGCTCTTGGAGGTCACCGATTCATAGGGTCGCCATAAGTCGTAATCGACTTGAAGGCACATAACAACAACTAAGATTCTTATTTTGAAACTAGATCTTTCAAATGTCTTTCCAGAAGATTGAAATAACAAATTCCATACTTAACAATGTTTTTTGGAAAACAACGCAAACTTTGTTATGGGGCCAGGATGAGATTATACAATGCAGTGCAGCATGCCTTTCCTATGAAAGTCAAAAATCATGATGGAGAGAAATGGAAGGAAGATCATTGAGTTCTATGGGCTGGTTGCAATCTAGGATATAATTCTCCTTATTGGCATCTGGACTTCAGTGAAAGCCAGCAAAAAGGGAATGCACAAATTTTATTTATTTTTTAATTAAATTTATATCCTGCCCTTCCTCCTAGAAGGAACCCAGGACGGCACACAAAAACACTTAAAAAATAAAACATATTAAAACAAAGCATCTTTAAAAACATACAAAAAAGTAATTGCAACACAGATGCAGACTGGGATAAGGTCTCTGTTTAAAAGGCTTGTTGAAAGAGGAAGGTCTTCAGTAGGCTCTGAAAAGATAACAGAGATGGTGCCTGTCTAATATTTAAGGTGAGGGAATTCCACAAATAAATGGGACTTAAATCAGCATAAATTCTGGTCTTCAGCTAAGAGTGATTTGCAGTGTATGAGAATGTCAAAAATCATCTTTAGCAAGTTTTGAACCCAATAATTAATGCAAAACATGAGGATGTATCAATTCCTTCTCCTGTCTTTGTTCTGGGTTGAACATCTGTTTACTATATGTAACAAACAAGGTTAAAATGCTCTCTAGGAGGTTAAATACTGAAGCCCTGGGAGGCTTCTGTTAATTCTATGATTCATCCATTCAGTGGCATGTGTAAAATAGCCATCATAGATCTAACACCATGGACAGGTTTATCATCTGATAAGCCTCAAACACAAACACTTTGTCATCAAGTGATATTTCTTTTTTACAGATGGGAAACTGAGGATGAGTTGCCAAAATGACACACTAAGTTCATGGCTAAGCAGGGAGTTAAAATCTAGCCAACATGGTGTCCTCCAGATGTTACTGGACTGTAGCTCCCACCAGCCATAGCCAGCATGGCCAATGGTCAAGGATGATGGCAGCTGTAGTCCAACAGCATCTGGAAGGAACCATGTTGGCTACCCCTGCTCCCAACCCTGCCATAACACTGACTAAAACCCAATTTACGTGATCAGCTAGGTACAGCAAGTATGTAAACTGGCTGGAGAATGTGGGCTCCATTAAGCCTGTGCTGAAGCTATGCAGTAATTGCGTCTTCACGCAACTAGCATATATGGTATATATGATATAACTTACCATATATGTAGCGAGAAGTGCCAGATGTCCATGCTGGATTTAGAAAGGGAAGAGGCATCAGAGATCATATTGGGCAAGCATACGTTGAATAACGGACCGGACCAAGGAATTTCAGAACAAAATCACCCTGTGTTTTATAGATTATAGCAAAGCCTTTGATTGTGTAGATCATGAAAAACTATGGAATGCTTTAAAAGAAATGGGGGTGACACAGCATCTGATTGTCCTGATGCACAACCTATACTCTGCACAAGAGGCTACTGTAAGGACAGAATATGGAAAAACCAACAGGTTCCCCATCAGAAAGGGTGTGAGACACGGGTGTATTTTATCACCCTATTTGTTTAATCTATATGCAGAACATATCTTACGGGAAGCAGGATTGGACCAAGAAGAAGGAGGTGTGAAAATTGGAGGGAGAAACATCAATAATTTAAGATATGCAGACGATACCATACTACTAGCAGAAACCAGTAATGATTTGAAACGAATGCTGATGAAAGTGAAAGAGGAAAGCACAAAAGCAGGACTACAGCTAAACGCCAAGAAGACTAAAGAAATGACAACGGAAGACTTATGTAACTTTAAAGTTGACAACGAGGACATTGAACTTGTGGAGGATGATCAATACCTTGGCACAGTCATTAACCAAAATGGAGACAATAGTCAAGAAATCAGAAGGCAGTAGGACTGGGGAGGGCAGCTATGAGAGAACTAGAAAAGGTCCTCAAATGCAAAGATGTATCACCGAACACTAAAGTCAGGATCATTCAGACCACAGTATTCCCGATCTCTATGTATGTATGTGAAAGTTGGACAGTGAAAAAGGTTGGTAAGAGAAAAATAAACTCATTTGAAACGTGGTGGAGGAGAGCTTTGTGCATACCATGGACTGTGAAAAAGACAAATAATTGGGTGTTAGAACAAATTAAACCGGAGCTATCAGTAGAAGTTAAAATGATGAAACTGAGGTTATCATACTTTGGACACATAACGAGAAGACATGATTCCCTAGAAAAGACAATAATGCTGGGAAAAACAGAAAGGAGTAGAAAAAGAGGAAGGCCAAACAAGAGATGGATTGATTCCATAAAGGAAGCCACAGACCTGAACTTACAAGACCTGAACAAGGTGGTTCCTGACAGAAGCTATTGGAGGTCGCTGATTCATAGGGTCGCCATAAGTCGTAATCGACTTGAAGGCACATAACAACAACAACTAGCTCACAGTGCAACCCATCTTTCAAAAACTTGTGGTCATTCTGCTTTGGGCAGCTTTTCAGTGGTACAGCCAATGTGAGTTGCAAACTGTCTGTATGATGAAGGAATCACACATTACCTTTGCCCCTCAGCCCATAAGCTGTTCAAATCGATAAAGTGCCAGCAGATCCTGCAGACTGCCTCCTATTCAGCTGTTAGGAGTGATGAAGGCAGTGGAGACTGGTGGCCCTGATGTCTGTGGGGCTGTGAGTCTGCTGCAGGTTTTAGTCTTGACAGTTTGGATGAAAACCTGGAATGGATTCACTATCCCACTGTCATAGGAGTGACTAGTCTCCATGAGGGCAGTGGCAGGATTGTCAAGGGCACACATTTTTATTTTTCAGGCTGTTTTGGTTCTGACTTCTGGTATCTTTTGGTCATGTACAAATGTGAAAGAGATTATTTTCCTTCACTGGTGCATTCAAATGGATATAAATGTAAATCAATTAATCAATCAGTTAAAAGACATTTAATGAATCAATTACAGTTCCAAAATCACTTGCTAGGCCTTCTGAAAAGGAGATCTGTATAATGGGCTTGGTCAGTCTTTCATGTAGGTTGCATGCAGACATGAGGTTTATTATGTTAGTTTCACTGATTACGATGGAAGCACTTCTGTCCCGATTTCTAACATTCCTTTCACACCTATACATCTTACATCATGGAATGGTGGCTTTTTCACAGATATACCAGCATTTCATGCTAAATCTCATTCACACCTGTGGGTTCAGTATAGGGTTCCCAGGCTCAGGGCCTGAGATTGATCCTGTATCTTTGGGAGAAGAGAAAGTCAGCCAAGTGCAGGTGTTCTTGCAAAGCTGTAATGGGAAAAACCACAAGGTGGAATTCTCCCTTCCCCCTGCACAACTTTTAAAGATACAGAAGACCTGTTGGAGGCCAGGCCCAGCCTCCAAGAGGTCTTCTGTATCTTTAAAAGTTGTGCAGGGAGAAGGGAGAATTCCACCTTGTGGTTTTTCCCATTACAGGGTTCCACGAACACCTGCACTTGGCTGACTTTCTCTTCTCCTAAAGATACAGGATCAGTCTCAGGCCCTGAACCTGGCAACCCAATGTGGTGACACAACAATGAATGTCATTGGGCATGTTGCTACTCTCCCACCCTTTCCGCATAGGAACACTTCTGTTCCCCCTCCCCGAATCCAAAATGGCAGGAAAGAACTCTCTGTTGGTTTAGCACCCCAAATGCAGAAATGATCAGGTAAGGAAACACTGTGAAACGGAATAAACTGCTGTCTGAATGCAGCCTTAATGCCTGCCCAGTGAAGGCTCAAACTACACATGATGTTAAATGCATTTAGCATGTAGCTTAACTGCAAAAAGCATCCAATATTGGTGTGTGTGTGTAATAATTATCAGGGTCAGAATAGGTGTGGAAGGTGCCAGGGGAGTGTATTTAACCCTTTCCTCCCTATACTGATCCTGAGTAAAATCCCTCCACTGTAGCTAGTATTTCCTTTGGCAGGAAATCCCCTCTTGATGCCAAATCCCTCTTCCATGCCTGCTGCAATCCCAATAACTATCAATTAAAAAACAAACACCTGCATAAGAAATTCAAAGATGTCTTTAGCATTCTTAGCATCACATGTGGCTTGGCTTTGAGGGTCCCTGTGCCCTGAACTGGCATTACTGCATCTTGAAAATTAGGCTGCAGGCCCGTTTCCCCCCTCTAATGCTGATTTCATTGCTGATGTCACTTCAGAATGAAGCCAACTCCGGAAGTAACTGCTCCTATTTTTTACAGACTAATGTGAAAGAGTTCATCTTCAACGCTGCTTAAGCCATGTGCATTTAGAACAAAGACAGATCTCTCTCCCCTGCTTCCTTTCTCTTTTCCTGTAATCATTACTTCAATTTAAACTGTTGCCTGGAGGAGTTTTTTGTCTGTGCGCCACAGAATAAACTGGGAACAGATTTTCTCGTCTCGTGTTATCTCTTCACCTGCAAGCAAGCCAATTTCCTATGAGCACAGTCTGACTGCTTAATGCAACAAGGAGCTGTTGGCCATCCTAAACTATAAAACTGCTCATGACCGCAGGCTACTTGCATGAGGTCAGAGTCATGAAGTCACATGAGATTGTGACTCCAATATTATAGGACGTAACATAAGCAGACTGTTCTCATAAGTTTTTTACTAGTGCAAATTGGTCACCGGTGTTTCATCTTACCCAACTAATAGTCAAACCCAGTGGTGGGGATTCTCAGGCCTGGGCGCCAAATGTGGCCCTTAGGCCACTATCTGGCTCTTGGGACTCTTCCTAGGCTGCTCCCAGTCATGCCCCTCAGTGGCCCGCTCTCTGCTTTCCTCAAGTGCTTTTGCCCAGCATCCTTCAACTGTGATACAGCTTTTACTTTCTTGGATGGAGAGATGTGTGTGGGATGTGGACATATGTAAAAAAACCCAAACCCTGATGTTTGCATTGCTGACATATAGCCTACTGTACATGGGTAAGAGCCACACCTGTTTTCCACCCACTTTTGCTTTTGTCTCTGTCCACCACTGGCATGTGACAACTGGCATGTGGCCCCTGGAAAGTTGCCTATGAGGAAATGTGGCCCTCGAGCTGAAAAAAAGTTCCTCATCCCTGGTCTAACCAGACATGTATGTCATCTATCTGCTGCTATAGACTTTATATTTATTTTCCCTATGCTGCTCCTGTTTAACTATTAACAGCTTGCCTATGTTTTCTTTCTGAATCCAAAGAGTGGGATTTGGGGCCATGCGAAGCACACTGCTGAGGAAGAGATGTCCTTCAGTTCACTTTTATCTCTACCTGTCCTCTCCATCTATGCTCGCAGTGGCTTGTACCTGCCTGATAGCAGGCCTCCAGGATCCATTCTGGCAGCAAGGAACTGTAGTAGGAAATAATGTGGGAGGGAGGCACAGAAGCTGGGAGTGGCAGTCCTCTGGAGTGGGGACCTATGTCTTCCATACTGCATTCCCCAAATGGTAACGAAGGTGAGTGAATGTCAGCGGGGCAGTGAAATCGGCTCTGGGTTTTAGTCTGAACTTTCAAGGAGCTGTCCAAGGTGAAAGTTCAGATTAAACCCGGAGCCGATTCCACTGCCCCACTGGCATGGAGTTACCAGCTGCCACTGGTAATAATGATACCTGTTGTATTAACACTTCCATCCTAAACAAATTATCCCTGATGGAAATCTCATTGATTTTGATGGACGTAATTTCCAGTTAAGCATTTTTAGGATTATAGCCATATTGTACTTTCTGGGTTATAAATCAGTTGTGAAAACTGTGACCTACAACAAAATGCTGCAGTGCAGAGTGCTCCAGCCAGCCATGCCCTCTTCTATTCAAGGGTGTAGTCATCTGTGGTCTCAGGGGGTCTTAGACCTCTTACTTCTTTGGGAGCAGGGTTCCAGCAGGGTCCCTGTATCTCCAGCATCCTACAAGCCAATAAGCATGAAAGGGGAGTGTGTAAACCACTGAGAAGAGTCCTCTAACATGCTTCCTTGTCTTTTCCTGCTGATTGGAGCCAGTCAGAATGAAAGGAGGTGAGTCAGCCACTGAGAAGACTCTTTTCAGTAATTAACACTCTCCCTTTTCATTGTGATTGGTCTTAGGGACGTCTATTGTTCTGGGAGAAGGCATTAAAGAGGATCTCTTTCTCAACCCAGCAGCAAAAAAGGGGGGGAGGGGGCATGGCTATGACTTTCATGAAGGGACCCTGCACATTTGAATTTGCCAGTACACTACTGCTTCTATTCCAGTCTCCTTCCAGTTTTCCAGTTTTTTCTTTCCAAACGTCAATCAACATTCCATGTCCAAAGAACATGCTCGGTCCTCACTGGGCTGTTTTTGGTTTCCCCAAGTCTTTGGCATTTCCAAGTTCTCTCTCTTGTGCATGGATGGTGCCTTTTTGGCCACATAAAGATCCACACTGGCAGAATGAGGAGTTCACTCTTATTATATATATATAAGAGCTGCATGTTGAAAGTGCCTTTCCTACAAGACTATAGATGGAGCAGAGGGAGGCAGGCAGAGGAGCAAACAACTCGTCCTTGGGGGACACTTGCCCGCCTGGGCCCCCTATAATGCTGCCTGTCCACCAACACTCCCAGAGACTGATTTGGCAGAAAAGATCAACAGGAATCCCTTCTCTCCAGGTAAGTGACTGTGTTTCCCTGGTAAGCCAGAATCCACCCTCACTCGCCACCCATCTTTTCTGCAAAAGAAATATGACACAAGATGTATGCATTGACAAGCTACGTAGTTCAAAGACTGACACATCATCACATGCAATTTAGCAAATGACTTACTTCTGCTGTTTAGAAAAGAGGACTAGCGATAACATCACCATCAGGCCAAGAGTTCCAAAGGCCATCACCAAAGGCCAAGGCACCTGGAATTCTGAAACAGCAAAGCAACAGAAACAGAGGGAGTTGTGCCAAGTCAAGAAGATTCTAATCCAGTCTTAAACCTTTCTGCTCTGTTGTATTAAAAGAACATTAGCCTTTATTGGTTGACATCCACTAAGGCAGGTGTGGGGAACCTTTGGCCCTCCAGATGCTGCTTGACTACAACTCTCACCAGCCTCAGTAAGCATGGCCACACAGAATCATAGAATATAGAGTTGGAAGGGGCCTATAAGGCCACTGAGTCCAGCCCCCATCTGTGGGACTAAAGATTCTTCATACATGCACTAGGACTGAGGAAGTTTTGTACACTGGCACAACCATTCCCAACATTTTAAATATTACGTATGAGCCTTGCTTATTTTCTGTTTCAAATCTAACCCTGCCCTTACAGGGCTAAAAAAATAAATAAAAACCAAATGTTATTCTCTATATTTCCTTGGGATCTTTCAACAGCTTGCTTGAAACAAGCAAGTTCATTAATATCAGCTCCTGGACTCCAGCACTGATGACAGACATAACCAGAGGAGACATTCCATTGTCTCCATACAGGTTGCAGCTTAAAGAAGATCCCACACTTAGGGAGCTGTTCAGTCCCTGAGCTTGACTAACAAACTATGCCAGGCTCAGAGTCAAACTAGATGAGATGCCTTTCTCATCTTGCTTGCAAAGAATTTGCAAGTGTGCCACCCTGATCTGCATCAGATCTTTAGCATAGAGCTGGCTGGGATGGGGGTGGCTCTAACTCTGTGTTGCACTGTGGTCCCAATCTGTTCTTCTGAGCCTCTTACTTATGTTGGAATAGCTCTCTTCATTTTCAGTGGGTGTTTTTCCATGCAAAGGGGAGGGCTGATTCAGATTGCTAATTGCACTTAGTTTGGCCCCATGCTGAGGCTTAGGCCAGTGGTCCCTCAACTTCCCCACCACCATGGACCACTTGGAAATTGCTGGGGGTCTTGGTGGATCATTTAAAATGATTTTTTTTCTGTTTGTTATAGCAACTGTAATGCACTGTGCCAGATGCTGTATCATTTTTAACTGCATTTTTATTACATCTTTTATTTAGCATATATTGTTTTATTGTATTACAATTTAAATTCCACAGAATTGAAACTGTAATGCAGTAAAATACAATGGAAGAAATTAAAAAAATAAACAATTCAAATTAATATGAATATTTAATGCAATGGATGTGCTTTCTCCCACAAATCCACAAACACACTTTGGGCCACCTGAATGAAATGCATGGACCAATGGTGGTCCATGGACCCCAATTTGGGAACCCCTGGCTTTTTATATCAGGAGTCCTTTTATATCAGGAATGGGGAACCTTGAGTCCGGGGTTCAAAATCCATTGTGGTATGGCTCTAACAGGAAGTTTTTCCTGATGTTCAGTCGAAATCTGGCTTCCTGCAACTTGAGCCCATTATTCTGTGTCCTGCACTCTGGGACGATTGAGAAGAGATCCCGGCCCTCCTCTGTGTGACAACCTTTCATGTACTTGAAGAGTGCAATCATGAACCTAAGAGAGTATTCAAAGGGCAATTTCGCAGACTATGGCTTTTTCCCACTTACCTTCTTCACATGGCACCAGGCCTGATGAACCAAAAGAAACATAAAGCATGTCACTGAACTCCCCATAAATTTCAGACACTGCTTGTGCTCGGACTCGTAGCTCATGATCGTTGCATATTTTCAAAGAATACACTGGCAAATTTATGTCATGTGTTGGTTTCAGCTGTAACAATAAATGGAGCTTTTACTGAACAGTCTTATGAGGAAGGCTACTACTTGCTCATAAGCAAAAAGCTAATTCTGGACCAGGAATGGGGAACTTCCTACTCTCCAGATGTTGAATTACAACTCCCATCATCTCTAATTGCTGGCCCAACTGGCTGATGGGAGTTGGAGTCCAACAACGTCTTCTTCTCCCAGGCACCTGGTTGGCCACTGTGAGAACAGGATGCTGGACTAGATGGGCCACTGGCCTGATCCAGCAGGCTCTTCTTATGTTCTTATGTTCTTAACGTCTGAAGGCCACAGATTCCCCATCCCTGTTCTAAGCATATAACTTTATGCAAGCTGTGAAAAGGAATGGTTAGGATCAGGATGTTTATAGATTCTAGAACAGTACAGGACCAACACAAGATGCTGCATTTCACATTGCTACATATCTATCAATACACATTATGCTTTTCAGAATCTTCAGCTGTCATTCAGTTTTAGCTGAATTTTTATCTGGAATGGGTTGAGGAGTGGGGAAGGCAGAGGAAAGCAGCTCTAAGACTTTTTCCGAGCATGAGCAATGATGTCAACTATCATAGCACCAGTGTAACCAATGGATTTTTCTGCTCTAGCCAGTGAATTAGGTGATACTGAGATGTTCAGGATTTTTGTGTCAGATTAGCATAGAGGACACCAGAGAATGAGGAAAATAATCAAGCACAGGATGCATACTTTTTTTCTTTACTTTGATGGGGTTCCTACTTCATGATAGCAGTATAAAATGTTTATTTGCAAGATTGTTTGCATCTCTTTAAAATAAGTTTTTAAAGTTTTAAATTTTGTACTATTTTTATCTTTTTTTATAATTGTAGCCTACTTTAGATGGGCATTTGCCTAGAAAAGGGGTCTAATTTTTAAATAAATACAATTTATAAATACAAGCTAAAGGTTGCATTTCAGCATGCATCTTCAGAGTGAAGTCCTTCTGTTTATGTTCAGTGTGTTTTACAAGCTGACCCACTGAAGCACCACTGAATTCAGTGGAGTTTATTCCAGCAATGGCTATTAGTATTATTGTCTGGGTTTGAACAGATATCAAACAGCACACAATTTCAATCTGATTTAAGGAATAAAAAAAATTAGTTAGTTAGTATGCTGCATTTAAAAAGAAGCCAATGTATTGATATAAAGCTACATCTCAAAATGAGTCTCTAATAATTTTAAAGTCAGATAGTTAGTTGAATAATGTATTTGAAATGCATTAAAGCCCAGTTGAGATTAAAGCAATTGTAATTAAGGGCACTCTTGGAAGCTAAAAATAAGAGGCAGAAGGAGGGTGAGATGAACATTATTGCAGTGAGGAGTAGAGAAAATAACAGCAACACAAAATCAATATTAAAGAAAAGTTATTGGGACAAGACAATGAAAGTATGCTTAGCCATGTCACTGAAAATTCAGTATGGACACAAAACACTAACATTTACAGTGCAACCCCATGTCTACTCAGAAGTAAGTCCTAGCAAATTCAGTGAGAACTGCCTAAGGCTGCAATCCAGTACAATCTCTGAAGTAAGCTCCACTGGGTTCAATGGGACTTACTCCTAGGTACGTGTGTACAGGATTGCAGCCTTAGTGTTTAAATACTCTTTCATTAAGAGTGTTGTATTGATTTGTTCGTTATGTTTTTTATCCTGCTCTCTCTGGCAGCATCAGGTTCTCGGTAGTCATTGCATAAATGAATCTGCAGTTAGTGGGGCAGCAGCTCAAAACTCCAGTTAGTGCTACACTATCCTTGGATCAAGACTTGGAACATCCCCTGCTGGGGACAGAGTGTTTAAAACAGTGGTGGATAATCCTTTTTGGCCTGGGGGTCACATTAAATTCCAGGGTCCTCTCCAAAGGCTATATGCCAGGGGCCAAAAAAGCATGTGTTGAAAAAAAGTGGCTATCCCATGCTCTTACACATGTGGATACACACATACCAGAGCACACTTGCACCATGCTAGGATGGGTGGGATTTGAACTTAGTGCCCCATATACAATCTCTGGACCTTTCCCATGACTGAATTGAATTTTCCCCACATTCTCTCTCCTCTACAGCAAAAAAACTACACCGGGTACAAGACTGTGCAACAGGAGAGCCCCAGTGTACTTGCGGGGGGTGGGGGAGTTGCACCACTGTTGCTGTCAAATTCTCCTAAGTCTTCAGAAGTCATAGGAAATCACTGAATCAGCCCCCGCAGATGTCATCTGAGAGAGCACTAGAGTAACTGATGGATTTTACTCACTCTGGAAACGGTCTTTGAGATCTGCTCCTGCTACACAAGAATGGGCTTTTTAGTGGTAGCCCCCGTCTGTGGAATTCTCTCCCCAAAGGGACATCTGGCACCAACCTTTGCACTTTTTAGATCCCAGGCGAAGACTTTGATATTCACTCAGGCCTTCAGTTAATCTTGGCTCCTACATTGGTGCTCATCTTTCAGTTGGGTGGGTAGGGCATGGTCCTTATCAACATACTGCCAGATGAGCATTTTATGGATTTTGTTTTTTTCTGGTTTTAAATTGCTTTTCTGTATTTATTTTGTCACGTCCCTTTGAGACTTTTTAATTGAAGTGATGGATAAATGGATAAATGGAATAAGACTAAAATAATCAGTGCTATGTGTACCTCCTTCCATTTTGTCTCATTTACTTCTTTGTACTGCAGCTGGTATTGGAGTGTGATCCATCCATTCTGAACGTCTGCTGAGGGTGGAGGCTTCCAGCTGACTTGGATGTCTGTATAGATGCCTATTGGGCTGGCATTCAGCAAAGTCCAGTTGAGTCCAACGGGAGGGTCTGGTATGACTGTGAATTAAAGAACATTTCCCCCCAATGAGTAAAAAAATATTATTTTGAACATTTCTGACATCCAATGACATAAGGATTGTTCACACAGCACTCCACATGGACTCCTAGAATGCACATGGGGAGGCTAAACTGATGCTCATTTGTCATACCCCTTTGTGATCACTCATGTGGTGTAAGTGTTAAAGGGCCCTAAATGAGTACAGATGCCTGTGCACAAGGGCTCCTCTTCACAAGTGGGATCCCTGAGATACCCTAAATGCATACATGTAGCCAGTGGGCATGATCCTAATTCCCACTCTCCAGCAAATTGTATGAGGGGTTATTTGAACATCCCAGATAAGACAGAGATGCTCTGATCAGTGGAAAGACAGATCAGACAATAGGAGTTCAACTTGTCTTGGAAGGGTTTGCACACCCCTGGGACACTCCGGTGTGCAATTTGGGAATACTCCTGGATTTGGTCCTGAATCTGGATGCCCAGGTTTTGGCAGTGGCCAGGAGTGCTTTTGCACAGCTTAGGTTAGTGTACCAAACCGTGCCTGTTCTTAGAAATGTCAGATCTGGCTATGGTGACATGTACTATAGTTGTATCTCATTTGGACTGGTGTCTGCCAACCTGGTGTCTGCCAGGACTATGGACTATGACTCCCATCAGTTCTAGCCAGCACATTGGGGCTGCAGACAGACAATTTGCCCATTATAGGGAGCATATGACTTCCATGTTATAAGAGTTTCACTGGCTACTGGTCCATTTCCAGGCACAATTCAAAATGGTGATTGTTCACACAGCTTATAAAGTCCTATATGACCAGAACCAGGTTATATTAAAGACCTCATTCTCCCACATAAGCCTGTTTTAACATCCTTTTTTCTGTCACACCAACATCTGAGACAATTTGGCAGGAACTCAAGAGAGGGCCTCCTTGGTGGCTGCCCCTGGGCTTTGGACCTGCTTGCTTGGCTAGCCCCATTTCTGATGACAAATGCAGGCAGATACATTCATATCACACAAGTCTTTGGCCCATAATTTGATTTGTAAATATACACGAATTGTTTTTTCCTTATTTAAAAAATTATATTGGTGTTTACCGTACCTTATTTTTATATTTTGTATGTTATTGATGCATTTTATTATTTTCTGTTGTATTTGCATTGCTGTTAGCTGCCTTGATCGGCATTTGGTGGAAAGGCAGGATATACATTTAACAAATGCATAAAATAAATGAATACGAATCTGAAACATGGCCAGCCCTGTCCTGTACTACTACAACTACTTTTTAAAACAAACACAATCTCCTGTTGCCTTTGGTGCTGGGATTGGAGAGGAGAAAATTTTTTAAGTGGACAGGCGATAGCAGCCTCACCCAACCTTGTGCCCTCCAAAAGTTTTGGGACTGGCTGGGGTTGATGGCAGTTACAGCCCAACACATTTGGAGAGCACCTGGTTGGGAGAAGGCTGGGCTGCAGTGAAATGCAGACCTATGAAGCTGCTTCATGCTGGTCCATCTTGCTTAGTATTGTCCTTTCTGTCCAACAGGGGCTCTCAGGGGTCTCACGCAGAGGCCTTTGCCAACACTTGTTTCCTCAGGCACTGTTCAACTGGAGATGACCAGACCTGAATATGGGATTATTTGCAAGCAAATCACATGCATGACCACTGAGCTATGGCCCTATACCTGAAGATATTCAAGGCACCCATTGCATTTATCTATTTAAGATTTATAGCATGAGCCAAGTCTGGAGAACTTGTAGCCTTTCTGACACCAGCACCTGTCAGCCCCAACCAGTATGGCCCATGGCAGGGGATGATGGGAGTGTTAGTTCAACAACATCTGAAGGCACCATGTTGGCTACCACTGATTTAGGGAATTATGACTGGACTCCTCCTTTCTAGCAACTCTAGCAGAGTCACAACTCACACCTGGGAAAAACCAAAGCCGTGACTATTTACCAGTAAGATACGCAAAAAATTTCCCTGCCCTAGTTAGTGCCCCAATCCATTTAGTTGGAGAAATGCTTTCTTAATCTGTGATGTGCAAAAAGGAGATGTGTATAAGGTTGCTGCTTATTTTTTGATGGCAAGCCTACAGAATCTTTGGAGCAGTGGCAGCTGGTAGCTCCATCTCAGTGGGGCAATGGGATCCACTCCAGGTTTTAGTCCAGTTTATTTCAGCATCTTAGACAGCTCCTTGAAAGCTCAGACTAAAACCCAGAGTGGATCCCACTGCCATGGAGCCACCAGCAGCCACTGCTTCGGAGATTACCATAGTGTTCTGGTTGTAAGGTTAATGGGGAACTTGTAGTTCTCCACATGCAATTGTTGTAAACCACCCAGAAAGCTTTGGCTATGGGACGGTATACAAATGTAATAAATAATAATAATAATAATAATAATAATAATAATAATAATAATAATAATAATGTAGTTGCACTATAACTCCAATCATCCCTCGGGCTAAGAAGGAGGACAGGTAGGCGCTGGGAAGTGGAAGTGGTGGCAGTGAGGAGCTGAGCTGGCAGGCTCATGCAGCTATGATCCACAAGGATGCCTGCCACCAATGAGGGTGATGGCTCATGCAAGGGTCATGCAAGGGGAGGTCAGAAGTTCTTGGGTGTTACAGTCACATTGGAAGGCATCCAGTGTGGCTTCAGGACCATGGACAGTGCTCCTGCAGCTAAAGCCAAGCTTCCAAGTTGTCTCAGCAAGGCCCTTGAGCAACCAGTTGTTTTATACCAGGGCTAGGTAATCATTGTCTGGAAGCTCCACCCAATGAGTGCTGCTTCCTGGCTATTTAAGGGGCCAATGCCTTCTGCTGCAACTGTTGGCTTCTTTGGGCTAATGGGATTTCCATCTGTGGAGATCTCTCTTGGAGCTCTCTTCATCCCAATGAGTCTGTGAAACAACCATCAGAGTCTAATTGCAATGAAACTTCTTCCCCTCTCTTTTTACTGTCTTCATCTCATGCCCTCCCCACAACTGCTACGGATGGTTGGAGAAACCCTCAGAACAGATTTATGGTGTGCATATGGAGGGAGAGGGAGGGGAAGTTCCATTGCACAGTTAAAAGTCTTTGCACTGACAGAGCAAAGTGTGATGAATAATGCCCATTGTTTACCGTTTTTATGTTGTACATTTAAAAGCAAATATTCAGCAGGTTATAAATGCTATTAATAAATAAGATCAATTGCAAATTACATCTTTATAAATAAATGTAATACAATAAAATTGCAAAGTGTCTAGTGAATGTTGCGAGGGGAAGGGCACAATTTTATATAATGTGAGAAATGTTTTCTTACACCACTGTCATCTTTTTTCTTATCCCCAAATGATCATAGAGTTATTGAAGGGAACTGCCTTCATATGTAATCACTTCTGCTTTTCAAATCAGGTTTGGACCAAGCAAGGCATTTTTAAAGTAATTGTCATGTGTCCAAATGGACACCCAGTCTTAGCTTTTAGACACACAGTGGGCACAAATGGACACATAAAATTTAATCAATGAACCAAGAACACAAATCCAGATTGAATTCTAAATAGGTTTGGGGGCTGGGGGGTGGTGAGAGAAGAGAGAAAACCTCTTTGCAGAAAGGTAAAGCATTGCACTTTTACTACAGAATATAAAAATGAAATAAATATTTCCTTTTCAGTCCTGTCAAACCCCAGAACAATTTTTCTGTGATCTTAAAGTTCTAGCATTAGAGGAGTCCGTGTTTTTAGCTTTTATTGTGTGCTACGCAGTTTTTTAAATACCCTTTTTAGGTTACGGAAAACAAAAATAAAAATAATCTCCCACTATCTTTTTTATAATACAAAAACAGTCGTTTTTAACCAATTTTTCTAAATTCTGAAATTAGAGTTTTAGAGATTATTATTACTAATTTGCTTTTTAAGTCTTGTATTTACAGCTGGACGGGCAGGCTAGTAAGAATTATGCTAGGCTAGGAACTTGTATAAAATGCATTTGCAAGGCTGTATTCACTCCCTTTCCTTTTAGCCTGGACCACCTTTGCCTCAGTCCAAATGTCAGGGCTTGTGTATAGCAGAAAGGCTTCCACGTGCAAGCCATTTGAATGAAAAAAATGGATACCTAGTAACAATTCCTTTTAAAAATGCCCTGGGACCAAGACAATTTGCTTCCTGAGATGGAACAGTAACTAGGGCTTTCCCGTCCCCTGCCCACATGAACAGTGGTATCCAGGGCTAGTCAATTTATTTTATTTAAGATATTTTTTTACCCGCTCTTCCAACCATATAACATTAGCATCCAATAAAACAATCCAAATAATGCATATCAAACAATGTAGGTAATACCACAAAAACCACACAAATATTAACTGTCAAAGGCCGGGGTAACAAGGTGCGTGAGTCTTCAGCAATCGATGGAAACTATGTAATGAGGATGCTTGACACACCTGTGGCAGAAAATCCCACATCTTCCCACATCCATGACAGTAAATACGCAACAAACTGCTACATAACTAGCAATTTGTTGCCCCTTCATGACACCTGAAATCAACTGCCTGTGGTGACCTGCCTACCTCTGCCTAGTGGTAGGACCGGGCCTGCTTCAAACTAGCATGTAATGTAAGAACCTCAAATGCTCTTGGTAACTGGGCTACAACAGAAGCAGAACAGAGTACATAAGAGGAAGTATACCTATGTCCTCAACACGGAAACATTTTTCATCATATGTCTCATTTCCATCAACTAGCTTGATACAATAAGGAACCCATATGGAGGTGTAAGATTTGTTGAAATAACAGCTGTTTTCGCCAGCAGTTATGTAATCAGGACACTCTTTCCATTCGCTCTCCCTAGAATGACAGGAAAAAAGAATTGTGAAAAAATAAGCACATTATGAAAATCTTCTTTTAAAAAATGTTGGGTTTAGCTAAGTTTTTTTTATTTAAAACTATTATAAAGCATAAGAAGATTTGTCTGTGGTTTTGCAACAAAATAAACCCCTTAACACCCAATTAACACATGTAATGTGACATAGATCCATTGTGCTGATTTGATCCACAGCTGATAGCACTGAACCTTTCGTGTATTGTCAGTTCAGTGGTTTCACATTACAGCTACATGGGTTAATTGGCTTACCAATGTCTGCATTATTTGCACCCCTGGTGTTTGTGTGTGCGTATGAAAAGCCACTGTTAATAAAGTAATTATAATCATCTGTATTTTTCTGCATTTCCTTGCCTTCTGACTTTGTTGTTCCATACATACACACACCTGCCAACTTAGGATAACATTTCATGCATCTGACAAGTGAACTATAGTCCACAAAAGCTTATGCCATAATAAATATTTAAGGAGGCACAAAACTCTTTTGTTGGTTTTGCTGCAAGAGACCAATAAGGCAATCCCTCTGGAAATCATGTCAAGGTAAGCAAAAGTTATTTTCCACCAGTCTCCGAAATACCTGAAAACTGTAAACTTCTCCACACTTTTATCTTCTTTTCTCTAGGCTGAAAAATGCCCAGTTGAACAGTGGTTTTTTCAAACTCCTAATCGTGGAATCTAACCAGTTTTCTGTATAAATGGCCAAAAGTGACTCCAAAGTCCCAGAGTATGGTCTGAAGGCACAGAAGCAATACCGCCTTGCTGAAGCTAAACAGGTCCAGGTTTGATCAGTGCCTGGGTGGGAGACCTCCTGGGAACCACATATACGCCACCTTGGGCTCCATGATGAAAGAAAGGTGGGATACAAATGTAACCAATAAATGATGCCAGGGCTGTGGAGTCGGAGTTGCGGAGTCGGAAGCAATTTTGGGTGGAGTCGGAGTCGGTAGAAATGTACCGACTCCCTTTCCTTCATAAATGGCAAATGTGTATTAACTAGTAATAACAAATTTACTGTAGTAAAATGGTAGCACAAGGCATTTCATCACCCCCACGTGAATCCAGAGCTTGGAAAAGTTACTTTTTTAAACTACAACTCCCATCAGCACCAGGGATTGGGCTCACGGGAGTTGTAGTTCAAAAAAGTAACTTTTCCAAGCTCTGGATTCACGTGGTGGTGATGAAATGCCTTGTGCTACCTTTTTACTATAGTAAATTTTTTATTACTAGTTAATATACATTTGCCATTTATGAAGGAGTCGGAGTCGGACAGTAGAAAAATAGAGGAGTCGAAGGACTGGCGTACTGACTCCACAGCCCTGAATGATGCAATACATTTCTTAATCCTAAGCATGCTTTGGACTAGGTTTTTCGAACAGCAGGGCTTTATTGTGTATATCACCCCCTGTTAAGATTGAAAGACATCTCAAAAGCAATTTTACTATATAGCATTTGGTGGGTGGGATGGAGGGAATCTTCTGTTCAAAAGTCACAAATTCCACTGGGTGTATCCAAATCTTGGGGAGTACCTAAAGCAGCTCTTTGTATTCTGGTCATCATGCATGTTCTCTAATGGAAAGTTTTTGATTGTTTGAAATCAGTCCGAGATTGAACCAACAAGGAGAACCCATGGCTAATTTTATTGTGTCCAAAAACAACAGGCTATTGGAATGACACTGGGAATTTGACAAAAGGCTAAAGACCAACAAATATGGTGAGGATCTTTTCTTCCCACACAGTGATTTGTTTTAACACTGCGTGTTAAGAGCCACATGGAACAAACTTCTGAAACGGACTCAAAACCATTTCTTAGCCACCAAGCAAATTTAAACCCAAAATTTCATAAGGTTTCCCATGGACAACTGATTTGCCACTGTGAGAACAGGATGCTGGACTAGATGGGCCATTGGCCTGATCCAGCAGGCAATTCTTAAGTTCTTAAAGTTGGAATTTATCTTACGACTGGTGTAAATGATTTATGGAATTCACTGCTGCAAGAGGTACTGTTAGCCTCTAGCTTAGATGGCTTTAAGAAGGCATTAGAGAAATGAACGAGTCTATCAGTGACTCCAAGCTGAGAGGGCAGTATGCCACTGAAACCCAGCTGCTAGGGAGCAGAAGCAAGAAAGGGCTATGGTAACACCTCAGTTAAATCTTTTTGGAATGAAGCTTCTTTTAAGGAAGGCTTTTTTAAAATGTGAAACTGACCAGCTTTGCTTTGCTATGGATAAACTTTCAAGCCTGTGCCTTTGCTTTAAGGTGAAACTGACTAGCCTGTCTGTTTGCTTTGCATTAAAGAGATCTCTTGCTTTCTCCCAGGGCTGGGAGGGAAGGATCCAATATGATTCAGGGGAGGAGAAGGAGGGGCGTGAGAAGGAGTGGAAGTGTGTGTGCGTGTGCTGGGTAGGCACCCTTTAAAGCCCCTGTTGAAGCTGCCATCTATGAGTGGGTGTAGGAACCTATCCCTATTCTTTCCATGTTATTCCTACCTCTGGTACCAAAGTTTCTGTTACAGAAGTAAAGTCCAGGAACGCATCTACTTTGTTAACTGAGTTATTACTGTACTTATGTCCTGCTTGTGGGCTTCCTTGATGCTTCTGAATGGCCACTGTATGAAACAGGGAGCTTGGAACTGACTAATAATCCACCCATTACCCAATCACAACATTGTCTCCCCTGCATGCCAATTTAACATGTCAATTAGAAGCTGACCTTAAGGTCTCTGAGTCATGCAAATCCATGAATAGCATAAGCTACTATGTGTGGGAAAATAACACCACCCTTTTCATGATCTTCATCTATGTATGTATTTCTGGTGCTGTAACACAGAATGTACATTCTAGATAGCAATTTCTCCATACCTTTCTATGTTTCTTTTAAAAAACAGTAGCTGCATTGTTGCTGGGGCAGTTAAATGGGGAAAGCCACCATTACTCCAATAACATGAAAATGTTTCCATTTCAGGTGATCGACACTTCATGATCTGTGGTCTTCCTGATGGAGCTGTATGGAAAGGGAAGGAAAAGAAAGAAAAGCACTGAGCTTATTTCCCAAGGGATGAAATGCAACAACTGCTGGATCAAAATAACAGATTCAGATCTCAAACTAATTTACGTCCATGTCATGTCGTCCCAACATATTGGTACTACAAACAGTCATCGCCATAAATACGCCTGTTTTGTACCATATCGATTACAACATCTGCCCGTGCTCCAAATGTTGCACCTTCTACACCAGCTGTCCCGAACTTCATACCCTCCATTTGCTTTGGACTATAGTTCTCATCATTCTTGACCACTGGTCGTGCTGGCTGGGGATGATGGGAGATGGGAGATGGGAGTCCAATGACATCTAGAAGGAACCAGGTTGGGGAATGCTGTTCTATAACAATATTGTCCCATCTTCCTGAATTTATTCACTTAAATATTTCTAGGCCAGTTTTCAGGGAAAAGTCCTCACCAGGCAGCTTACATAAGAGAACCACAACATACAATACCATATTTTAAAAGATGTTTTGTTTTTTGAAAAAATTAAACATATATTTTTTTGTTTTATAGTTGTTTTTAGTGTTTTGTTATATGTCTGCCACCCTGGGCTCCTTCTGGGAGGAAGGGCGAGATATATATTTAGTAAATAAATAAATAATAAATAAATATTTAAATAAACCATCAGCCGAAAACAATTCCCACAGGCTCGTATTTATTTACAGTTACGAGTTTCTCAATTTTTCATTGTCTTTTCTCACTCAGAGCCATCTTGGTTGGCTGCACTGGCTAGACTGTTGTTTTATTGCAGGTGTATTCTGAAATATGTTCTTGACACAATAATTGTGCATTAGTGGTAGATTTATTCTGCTTTATTATTTAGTTGTTCTGGGATGCTCCCCCAACGCTACCACATTACAGGAATACCCCGCTATACAGACCTTCACTTTAAGGACACTCGCGAGTACTGACATACTTACAGTAGCACCATTCCCGTTTACGTATGCTCGCTTCGCAAGAATGGACACTTAACCTTTGGTTGTGGCCTGTTCTTTCGGTGAGTGGGGGGGGGGAAAGAGACGTGATCGTGCGACCGCGAATCAGCTGGGAGGCGCGATCGTGATCAGCTGGGAGCCGCGGCGGCGCAGCAGCAGAGGCTTTAGCGCGGGGCTTTGAGGCTCCGCGTGAAGGAGAGGTGGCACAGTGGCGGCACAAGTGAAAAAAGGTAGTGCTTCACTTTAAATACATTTTCAGTTTACATACTCGCTCTGGACCCATTGCATACGTTAATATGGGGTATTCCTATATTGCTGTCTGGAAGGGCTATAGCACAACAAAAGCGGGATAACCCCCCATTACTCCCCATATTTATTATAAGAAAAGTTACGGGATTTCAGCAGATATTTAAAAGACATGCACTTATTGGAAACGGAGCATTATGCCCACCCTAAAACCTTTGCAGGTGCAAAAAGTATTGAAAGTAGGATTGTGTATGACTGCCCTGATAGTATCATGAGCACAAATCATGAATGTACTACATAAATGTTGTCTGGAGGGACCCTGGGTAGTGTCACAATACAGGACATTTTTGGTGGTGGCACCTTGCTTATGAAACTCCCTCTCAACTAACATTCAATCTGTTGCTGCAATACAATAGGAAACATGTTCTTGAGAGGTGGGAACTGAAGCAATGACTTTTTTGTATGGTTAGTTTCCTTGTCAAGAAAAAGGATGCGCTGGAGACCAATGGTGCTTTTGGAATATCTGCTCATCTACAAGTATTCAAGCAGAGCAACATTGAAGCAGGAGAAACCACATTCAAGGGTGCTTTGTTTTTAGCCAGCTCCCACCAAAAACTCCCAGTTCTCTCGGTCTCTCTCCTTCTGATGGATTGATCAGCCAGTCGACTTTAGAGCAGCCTTCCCCAACCTAGTGCCCTTTTAGGTGTCGTTTGACCCCAAGTCACATCAGGTCTGTTCCTCTCATCTAAAAGTTCAGACGTGGTGCTTATCCTACTCTAAGTACACCCATTGAAGTTATTGGACAAGTCTAAGGGAGCAATCCAAACCCAAGTTCCGCCAGGTGGATCTCCGGCTCAGCTGGCTGAACCCTAACATCAATCTCTCATCGCAGCATAGCTGAGGCTGGCATTAGTTCCAGAAAAAGGGCATTCTGGGGGAATGGGGGGGATGACTCTTTTTTAATCTATAGTTTATTAGGTACAGTACAATCCCACACACACACCCCTTCCCAGCTCCCCTACCTCCTCTGCCCTGATGCTTATTGTTGTTGTTGTTACAGTATTTTCGTTTCTGATCTTCAGTAGTTTGGTGCATGCTTGGATAAGGGTTATGTTAGGTAAGTGTCAATATTCTGGTGAGGTCCCAGCTTAACAACCGTTAACCCAGTGAAACTTGGTCTGGCAAAAAGGGTGGTGTAAGCCAAACGCTGGCTTGTTTTCCCTTTGCCCGGCTCAGCCAGTTGTAGCATCACTCCTAAATGGGGTTTGGATCTGGTGTACTTTACGCTATGTTAATTTAAGTCAGGCTATGGTCTGAAGGCACATGGGGCCAGCTCCCTGCTGAAGACCGCCTGGGAACCATATGTAAGCCGCCTTGGGTTTCAATCATGAAAAAGAAAGGCGGGGTAGAAATGTAATAAATAAATTACACTGGCTTCCCATAGTTAGGATTGCTCCTTAGCTCAGGTTTATGCATTTCAATGGGTCTACTCTGAGCAGGACTTTGCTGAATACAATCCTAGGACTCCTACCACCAACTACAGTACTGTAACACTGGTAGACAACAAGACTGCTAGATTATAGGGTCCTATTAAGCCAAACGCACCCTCCCAGCCATGTCCTCATGTACTGGGGCCTGCAAGTCCGAAGCAGGCAGATCAAGAAACGAGAGGAGGTATGTGGAGATCCTGTTGAATTGCATTTGGCTTCATGAGCTACCAGCTCTGCAGGCCTGGTTTATAGGACTGGCTTTGCAGAGCTGCAGTGTCATGATTTTATGTTATTTATGCTAGAGGGGCTATGCCACACTTGCAAAGGAGCGGGAAAGAATATTGTGATATCCCAAGATAACCTCCAGGGAGAAGGTGACACACTCGCCTTCTGAATTATGTCGGCTAACTGCACAATTCTTTGGTGCTACTGAATTGGCACCAGTTGCCTTGCAGCTTGTCCAGGATGCAGACTGGAGCTAAAATCTGTGGTTATAACACAGACAAAAAAAGCAGGCTCTGAGGGTGTTTGTTTGGATTCTCTCCTTGGAATTGCAATAGCTGCATAAGCCGTCAATCCCTGAGGACATTGTCAAGCAGCCTTAATGTGCAAGTGGCAGTCTACCAGAGAGGCCCTGGCAAAAGCTACATGCCTGCCTGATTGCTTTGTTTTTTGCCTCCAGGCTATTTTTATTTATTTACATTTTTAACCCTTTCCATCTGGAGGGCTGTTGTTAAAACCGCAGCACCCCACCCTCTTGCAGGCCTGGCAACTCATCTATATCTCATCTGTTCAATTAATGGACTGGCCCTGTGGGAAAAAGTTCGGCATGTACATTCCACTCTTTTTTTTTTTTTTTTTTTCAATAATTTTTATTCAGATTTTCATAAAACATACAAGACAAAATCATAAAACATTCAAAGACAAAAAACAAAATCAAAAATAGTTAAACAAAAAGAAAAAAAGAAAAAAAAAACAAAAATAAAAAATAAAGAGTAAAATATTGACTTCCCATTTGTCAAAGATCAAATCAGTTATAAGTCTATAATATATAACAATCCTGTCTCTTAAGTCATATTATAAAATCACTTTCCTCCAGTAGTTATCTTACTTAATCATCAAATCTCATAAACATTACTTTATTCTTTCCACAAAAAGTCAAAGAGAGGTTTCAATTCTTTAAGAAATATATCTATCAATTTTTTTTTCCAGATAAGCATATCGATTAATCCATCTCATTACTAATTATGATAATCTTATTGTCATAACCATAGTCAAAATAAACATTTCAATTAATCCATCACATCAGAATCTGTTAGGTTCAATAATTTCAGTAGCCATTGTTCTATTATCTCTATTAGTTCCATTTTCCATCTTCCATCTTCAGTAGTCTTGTTAAGTCCAGTAATTTCAATATCCAATCTTCCATTATCAGTATTCCATAATAATCTTGCTGTCAAAGCCATAGTCATATAGTAAGAGTCTGATGGGGATTACCTCTATCCCAAATATTTTCTTGCCATCCATTCTGAATAGGTTGCTGAAATACTGCTGTAAAATCATATCTCTGTTCTTTTTTTCAAAATACACTGGGTCATCTCTTAAAAGTTTTTCCATTGTCACATGGCTGCAGTTAATTCCATAGATTTTCTCTATATTGGGCTCCATCACATCATTCCAGTCCAGAAGATTATCCATGCCATTGATAACTTTATCTCTAGAATCTTCATTCATTTCTTCAGAGATAACATTGAGTTCCAAACAATAGATTTTATTTCTAAAGTCCATAGACTCCAAATCTTGTTCCTGTTCCACGTTGGTTCCAATCTCCGGGATCTCCTCTCTCACAGGGACCCCTATTCCAGTCTCCAGGGTCACCTCTCTCACAGGGACCCCTGTTCCAATCTCCGGGGTCTCCTCTCTCACAGGGACCCCTTCCAGGGTCACCTCTCTCACAGGGACCCTTATATCTTTAATCTCCTGCTTCATTTTACTCAATTCAATTTTCATTATCTCAATCTCATCCATTATTTTCTGAAACATAGTTATTTCCAGATTTTCAGCCACTTTCTTAATTGCCATTTTAAAAGAAAAATATAGGAAAACCACTTCTTATTTCAGCAACAATTGGGTTAATACTCCAAACTTGGTGACATCACAGTATAAACAGAGCAGACAGCCTTATCTCTCCAATAGTTAAGTAAACAAAATGCAGTTCCCAGGATCGAAACAATTAATGGCAATCGTCAAGAAACAGATTCGTCAAAATAAAATAGACCAAAAAGAGAGTAGTCTCAAAACAGTATAATATTTTTCAAAATAAAAATCTGGAATAGAAATCCCTCTTCTGTGTATATCTTTAGAATGCAAATCCAGGACAGCTTTTTGCAACAAAAACAGAGATAAGCTATTAATTAGTGCGTAGCAGAGAGAAGTTATGGCTCCCCAGTGAGATGTCAAAAACTGATCAATCTGGCAAATCTCTTTTAAACAGCAACAATTTAAGTCAAGTAAAAGAAAAATATAGAAAGAAGGGTGCTTGCCTGTTAGTGCGTTCTCTCTTAGAAGATAAGGTGAACGTTCGCTTTATCAGATAGAGCTTGCTGTTAAAAATCCGTCCCACCTTCGTCGGCTGGACCTCGTCCCATAAATTAATGAGATCTGGTCGTCCCAACAAAAATAGGCTTTGAGGTTAATCTCTTCGTTTCTCCCTACCCGGGAGAAGTTTAATCAGTCAAAAAAAAAAGAAAAAACTGACTGATATATCTGAATAAGCTTCTTTTGAGGCAGGAGCCCGTCTCAAAAGCAGGCACAGGCTAAGTCACCCTTCCCGGAAGTCTACATTCCACTCTTTTTCAAGCCCTGTGGCATTTTGGCTAAACAGAGTGTAGAATTTAATCCTTACTACCACTGGAAGCTGTGCTAAAACAAAGGCAGGGATTAAGGACGATGAGGGAGAGCCAGTGTGGTCTAGTGGTTAAGGTGTTGGGACTACGACCTGGGAGACCAGGGTTCAAATCCCCACACAGCCATGAAGATCACTGGGTGACCTTGGGCCAGTCACTGCCTCTCAGCCTCAGGGGGAGGCAATGGTAAACCCCCTCTGAATACTGCTTACCATGAAAACCCTATTCATAGGGTCGCCGTAAGTCAGAATTGACTTGAAGGCAGTCCATTTTAAGGACCATGGATGAATCTATCAAATTTTGGTTTTTCTCAGTTTCTCATTTTTTCCAATCTTAAATTCAGTTCTCTACATTTCCACATCCGTTTTCCCCCAGCATTGTAGTGTAAATTTCTCCTAATGCACATTTTGTTATGCAAATTTTGCAAAGCAAATCCCCAAATATAATGGATTTTTGTATGCCATTGCCACTAATATATACCTTTTTATGCACCCTTTACCCTAGTATTTGCATTTTTGTACATATTATTTGGCTGGAGAACTGCAATGCAAAATCAAGAGAAGTACGGATTTGAAAGGATGGCTGTGCTTGGTTCATGTATTGTTTCAAAAAGTGTGAATCAGGAGGGCTTGCCTTTAAATGTGAACTGAATCAAATTTCTCCCCCATCCCTACAGAGTGCAACTCAGACAAGTACCTCCCGATGCTCATAGCGTGCTCGTGCAATCTTCTATGCAGTTAGAGCGGGAGTTGCACAGAACCTCCAAGTGGCTTGTGCCCACTGGTTTTAAAGCAGCTATCTTTTCCTTTCTCTGCACGCTCCTATGGACAAACAAGGCTTTGTTTTTGCGTGGGGAAAGATCATGCCGCATTACAAAAAGTCACCATCGTGGGATGAATAGATATTGCTGTTAGAAGGGGTTGCGTGTGAAGGAAAAGAAAGCCGCTGTATCTGAAAAGTAAGATACTTCATGCTCAAGGTTTTGAAGGGAAACTGGAAAATAACCAAGGAGAGAGATCTGGAGGATTAGGCGGTCCCTGGGGACTATATGTTTTAGGCTGCATGGAAAAGACTTCTAAATAATGGCTTCATCTGAACTACTCTTTCAGAAATGAGCAAAGCACATTTCAGATAGCCGGGAAATCTGGTGGAGAAACAGGGAGGGAAAAAGGAGGACAAAAATCGGGGAGCTAAATGGAAGAAGGAAAATAAATGTGACAAGTGGAGCAAGTTCTCCCAAGCTCTCCAACTTCTCAGATGAGAACAGGGATACTCCTTTACTTGTAACACCATTGTGCTCAGATCAACAAACACTACCTGACTTTACTGCCTTCCAGGATTTGGGGAAGGACTGTAGCTCAGTGACAGAGAATCTGTCTTGCATGCAAAAGGTCTCAGGTTCAATCCCTGACATCTCCAGGTAGGGCTGGGAGACACCTGTCTGAAATCCTGGACAGCCACTGCCAGCCCATGTAGTAGGCAATACTAGCTAGATGGACCAGTGGTCTGACTCAGTTAAGGTGGCTTCCTATGTTCCTATGTAGTAAACAGGCTCTTTTTATGCCATATTCATTTTCTCTGCAACAGTCTGCCCTACAATGATATAAAAGCAAAGAGGGTGTTCATTGCTTTCGTTAAAGATACACCAGCAAAACAAAGAATCATAGAACTGGAAGGTACCTTAGAGGTCATTTAGTCCAACCTCCTGCTGAATACAGGATCTGCAATGCAGGATGCAACTACAGCAAAATCAAGGTTCTAAATAACACGAAGGGCCCACAAAGGTAGAAAAGGCTCTCTGATGCAGAAGTTATCCCTCCAACTTGGGCAACAGGCATGGAAATGTAGGTGAAACAAGAATGCCTTTCTTCATTCTCCCTTCTAATTTATGTCTTGCAACATAAATAGTAGCTGTGTCTTAATACAATTCCCAGGGTGGTTTACAACAAAATATTAGCCCTCAGCAAATCTGAGCTGCCCTGCCTACCCACACGACCACTGAAGCACTAAGTTATTTACTTATTTATTCAGTTTATATCCTGCCCTTCTCCCTGAAGGAGGCCAGGGCGGCGGACATATCAGTTTTTTTAAAAAAAATATAAAAACAGTTAAAAACATTCTCACAATGAGCGATTTCAAGGTTGCCAGGAACAGTATCTTTCAGCTGTCAAATGCCTTGGTAAACTAGAATGTTTTTAAATTCCTTGTTGAAGTTGCTGAAACAGCAGAAATTACGCGCTGCTTGTGTCGCATGATGTTGTGCCAGCTGTATATGCACAAAGTCCACTAGGTGGCACTCTGCAAATAAATCTAGATTTCACTTTTGATTTCCACACGTTGTCCAGATTGTCTGTTAATGCTACACATGTTGCAGTGGAACCACCAACCATCTTTTTCTCTCTAGATCACAGGTGGCTAACATGTGGCCCACCAGAGTATTTGGTGGAACACAACTTCCATTATCCTTGAGCATTTGTCATGTTGGCCGGGGCTGACAGGACCTATTGCCTAACAACATCTGGAGGGTAACACGTACCCTGCCACTACGTTAAATAAACAAATTAAGGGGGGAAAGGCACGCAAAAAGAAATGAGTATGAATAGGAACACAACAATTCCCTCTGGTCATAGAGAACAAAGCACTTATTTTCTGCATCAGTTTATGCACCTGTGAATCATGGACAGAGCTTGGAAAAGTTGCTTTTTTTGAACTACAACTCCCATCAGCCCCAGCCAGCATGGCCACTGGATTGGGCTGATGGGAGTTGTAGTTCAAAAAAAGTAACTTTTCCAAGCTCTGGGCTTGCTGAGGGTACACCAGACTCTCAGGAAGTGTTAGGAATGGAAAGTCTACATCAATTTCTACCATTATTTTCATCCCACCCCTTCCATATTAAATGGGATCTTCAAGATGGTTAACAATAAAAAATATTTAAACAATTAAACAGAATTCCTAGCATGGTGTAACAGAGTGCTGGACTAGGACCTGGAAGATCAGGGTTTAAATCCCCGCTCAATTAGGAAGCTCACTGGGTGGCCTTGCGGCAGTCACTGTCTCTTTGCCTAGCCTACCTCACAGGGTTGTTGTGAGGTTGAAATTGGGAGAAAGAGAAGCAGTATGCTACTGTGAGCCACTTGGAGGAAAGGTGGGACTGAAACATAAGTAAGTAAATCTAGGCCACACGTATTAACATCATGAGGCTGTTCAACGTCAAGTACAGCAGTTATGCATATGCTTTTTTTTGGTAAGACAATACAAGTAACTGACAGGCTTCAAATTACTTCTTAATTGATCCCATATACAAAGTCTTTCAAATGACCATGCCTTCTTAATGCTGAAAATTGAAATCCTCTCTTCTAAAAATCAGCAGCAGTGCCTTTGTTTATAACCACATTCAGAACTAACTGGAGTCAAGCAACACAACAGTTGAAGCAGTAAATGAGAGATTTGCTATTGAAACTAGTCAGGACCTTCAGGAACAACTTTATCCACTGAAAATCTCCCATTGTGGACTTAGCACTTAAAAAAAGTGTGAGGTTTTTTTTAAAAAAAACACTAATTGCAGCACAGGAACCAGTGGGTGGGGATTTTCATTAGGATTATGCCTGGAAAGGGAAGGATTAACTGGGGTGTTAAAACAACCACAACAACCAGGAAAGTGATCTGCAAGAGGGGGTGGTCCCTGGCTGCCTGAAAGAGGTGGTAATGAGACCACTCCTGAAGAAACCCTCCCTGGACCCAGAAAATCTTAATAACTATAGGCCGGTGGCAAATGTTTCATTCCTGGGCAAGGTCCTTGAATGAGTAGTGGCAGGCCAGCTCCAGACACTCTTGGATGAGACAGATTATCTGGATCCATTTCAGTCGGGTTTCAGGCCTGGTTTTGGCACGGAAACAGCCTTGGTGGCCCTGTATGATGACCTTTGTCGGGAGAGAGACAGGGGGAGTGTGACTCTGTTGATTCTCCTTGATCTCTCAGCGGCTTTCAGTACCATTGACCATGATATCCTTCTGGGAAGACTGGCTGAGATGGGAGTGGGAGGAACTGCATGGTGGTGGTTCCGCTCCTACTTGGCGGGTCAGCTCCAGAACGCGATGTTTGGGGAACATTGCTTGGCACCCTGGACTCTCCAGTATGGGGTTCTGCAGGAGTCAGTTCTGTCTCCCATGCTGTTCAACATCTACATGAAACTGTTGGGTGCGGTCATCCAGAGCTTTGGAGTGCGTTGCCATCAGTACAGTAGGGTCCCGCTTCTTGGCGTCCTGCTTTTTGGCGTTGTTAATACGGTGCCAGTGGGGCGATCAGCTGGAGGGGGGGCTGATGCTCCCCACACTCCAGCTGATCGCGCCGGAGGAGGAGAAGATTGTCCTCTTCTGGCACGATCAGACTCCCCCGCTTGAGCTGACTGCACCGGAGGGGAAGATCAGCTGTAGCATGCTACAGCTGATCTTCTCCTCCTCGGGTGTGGTCAGACTCGTGCACTCCAGCTGATCGTGCCAGAGGAAGGGAAGATCAGCTGTAGCTCGCTACAGCCTATCTTCTCCTCTTCTGGCGCAATCAGACTCCCCCTCTCGAGCTGATCGTGCCAGAGGAAGGGAAGATCAGCTGTAGCTCGCTACAGCCGATCTTCTCCTCTTCTGGCGCAATCAGACTCCCCCTCTCGAGCTGATCGTGCCAGAGGAAGGGAAGATCAGCTGTAGCTCGCTACAGCCGATCTTCTCCTCTTCTGGCGCAATCAGACTCCCCCTCTCGAGCTGATCGTGCCAGAGGAAGGGAAGGTCAGCTGTAGCTCGCTACAGCCTATCTTCTCCTCTTCTGGCACGATCAGACTCCCGCTGGAGGGGGAGATCTCATGTTCTCATCCTCTGGTGCGATCAGCAGGGTAGGTTCCAGACCCCCACGCTACAGCTAATCCGCTTTTCAGTGGTTTTCACTTTCCGGCGGGGGTCTGGAACCTAACCTGCCGTATGAGTGGGGCCCTATAGTATGCTGATGACACGCAGCTCTATTTCTCCTTTTCATCTTCTTCAGGTGAGGCTGTCAATGTGCTGAACCAGTGCCTGGCTGCGACAATGGACTGGATGAGGGCTAATAAATTGAGGCTCAATCCAGACAAGACTGAGATGCTGCTAGTGGGTGGTTCTTCTGACCAGATGGTGGATGTCCAACCTGTCCTGGATGGAGTTGCACTCTGCCTGAAGGAACAGGTTCGTAGCTTGAGGGTTCTCCTAGCACCTTCTCTGTCACTTGAGGCTCAGGTAGCCTCAGTGGCACAGAGTGCCTTCTACCAACTTCGGTTGGTGACCCAGCTATGCCCCTATCTGGACAGGGATAACCTGGCTTCAGTTGTCCATGCTCTGGTAACCTCCAAGTTAGATTACTGCAATGCGCTCTACGTGGGGCTGCCTTTGGAGACGGTTCGGAAACTGCAGCTTGAAATGCAGCAACCAGATTGGTAACAGGGACCAGATGGTTCGAACATATAAAACCGATTCTGGCCCACTCGCATTGGCTGCCTGTAAGTTTCCGAAGGTGCTGGTTTTAACCTATAAAGCCTTACACAGCTTGGGACCACAATACCTGATGGAACGCCTCTCCCAACATGAACCCACCCGTACACTATGCTCAACATCTAAGGCCCTCCTCCGAGGGAAGCTTGGAGGGTGGCAACAAGGGAGAGGGCCTTCTCAGTGGTGGCCCCAAAATTATGAAATGATGTTTTTGATGAGATGCGCCTGGCGCCAACACTGCTACCTTATTGGCGCCAGGTCAAGACTTTTCTCTTCTCCCAGGCAGTTTAGCATGTGTTTTTAAATTGCTTTTTTAAAATGTGTTTTTAAATTTGTATATTTGTTTTTCATGTTTTAATTGTTGTAAACTGCCCAGAGAGCTTCAGCTATGGGGTGATATACAAATGCAATAAACAAATAAATAAATAAACCAGACATCCAACCATGGGCTAGCCTTGGTTGAGAGATGTCAGGAGGGGTGAGAGGCAGGTTATACCCAGCTACACTAGATGGCAGCAAATAATTATATTAGTTGCCATACATGGGGCGGTGTGGGGGAGTCTACCAAGGTGTCTCTTGGAAGATGACAGAAGAAGTGCAATAGGGGATTAATAATCACCTCGGATAGTGTTTAGCAAACAACGGGCTCTTTTGTGATGAAACTGGTTGTCCTCACAGTCTTTTGTAACTTCAGATGGTTTAGTTATCTAAGCAAGTGAACACTCTGAGCCACTCGCTTAGCCAACCAATGTCAGCGGCCTTACTGCCACAAGGGCAACCTTATGTAGATTAAACAACAAGCTGTGAATGTGATGTGACTGCATGAATTCTCAGTGGTTTGTCTGCTGGGACATTTGCCCAAGTGTGGTTAATATACTTTGTCCTCATTTTGTCAGGACCATTTGGGAAATCATGGTCCAAACTCCATGATTTCCAGCTCTGGAAAATATCTTAACATAGTTAGAGAAAAAGAAGTATATAGAGACTTGGAACATGCTGTAATGGTAATATACTGATATTAAATCTGCTTAGAGTTTCACATGTCTCTCCAAATCTTTGTCAGTTGCACCGAATGCTGTTTCCCAAACTAAGCATTTCCAGTTTCTTCCTTTTTTTCTTATTTAAGCTCACTAACTTCCATTAATATTTGCTGTGCAAGGGATATAAATCAATGAGGGCTGTGCCCAGGCTTTTATGCATTCTTCATTTACTTAACAGCTAGGGGTGGGGAATAAATTTGATTCTTTTCACATTTAAAGATGGATCTACCAGATTCCCACTTTCTAAAACATATGAGAACCAAAACACAGCCATTTATCCAAATTTTATCCACAATTTGTGATGCAGTTCTCCAGCCAAACATTGTTTCCAAAGATGCATATATTAGGGGGGAAATGTGTATAAAAACTAATATAGTAGTGAAAATAACATACAAAAATGCATTATCCTGGGAGGAATTGCAAAAATGTGTACATTAAGTCAAAACTGAAGACAAAAGTGTGTTTAGTATTACACCCGTAGGATTGGCTCCCCTGACGCTAGAAGACCCCTTTCAATCTAGATGGAAGCGACGTGTATACAACAAACTTTACACCCTGGGTTTTTTGCCTGAGGCTCTCACAGAGCTCGGGTTCACTAGGGCCAAAACAGCCATCCAGCAACGGATCAAGGATATAGAATTACAGAATAATTTAAGTTTGGCTGTGGCATATTCTAATCTGAGTCTAAATCAAAGAGTATTTTCTTCTATGTCTTATTTGACAAACTTAACTGTGGCCAAATATAGAAAAGCTTTTACTCTGGTCAGATTCAATGCTTTGCCATCTGCCCTGCTCGATGGTAGGTATAATAGAGTGCCCTATCAAGATCAAGTTTGTCCATGCGAAGCACGGGAGGTGGAGACTATTGGACATGTTCTTTTGAGCTGTCCTTTTTACTGAGACCTCCGGCACATTCTTATTACTCCTATCTTACACGAGCTTTCTGTAAAGTCTGAAGCTGACTACCTCCATCTTTTGTTAGCAGACACTAGCCCAATGGTGACACTCAAGGTAGCTAAATTTTGCGCAGCGGCCACCACCTGCAGACCGAAGATTTTAGATATGAATCAATTATTTTAATTATTGGTTCCTTTTATATATTTTAGTATTGCTAATTTTATACATTTTATGCCTGCTAATGGTTTTATTGTAAGAAGTAAATTGTATATTGTGTAATTTGTGTATTGTGTTCATACTATGTTGGCTGGTCCATGACCGAAATAAATTAATTCATTCAAGTGTGTTTAGTAGGAGAGATTTGCACTAAAATGCTGAAGAATTTTCATGGTGATTTTTTTTAAAGAATTGCAAATTGCTGCAGAAACCCAAGAACAGATTGGAAAAATTAGAAACTTAGAGAACCAAAATGGACAGATCCATCCCTACTTACAGCCCAGTTCTATGTATGATTGAGAAGAATTTAAACCTTGTTCAATGGGGCTTACTCCCAGGTGAGTGTGCACAGGCCTGTAGACTTAATTAGCCTTTTAAAGCAGAATGTTGGAGGCACTATGCTTCTGAATACCAGTTACTTGGAAACCACTGGAGGACAGAGTGCTGCTGCGCTCAGGTTTTGCTTGTGGGCTTCCTAGAAGCATCTGGTTGGCCACTGTGAGAACATGATGCTGGACTAGATGGGCCCCTGGCTTGATCAGGCAGGCTCTTCTTACATTCTTTTTTTGCAAAAGATTCATAGATAATATATAACTCCTCTAACTCAATGGTAAAAGGAAGTATTTTCTTCTAGGATTGTCCTAGAGGGAAGTATTTAAGAAGTCTATGGCAGTAAAACTCCATTCAGAGCTGATGTTAGCATCCCAAATGCTCAAAAGATTTCAGTTCATCAACAAAAGTAGTCCATCAAAAGAGATCTACTTCTCATCTCATTTTGGGACCAAGAAGGCAACAGCTTTTACAAGGGCATAGAGGAACAAGAAACACTCTATCTTGCCCTCAAATAAGGTTTGATCTATGCAAATATTTATTAATACAACCGTGTTTGTTACTGTGATTATCTCAATGTATTAAGCGAAGGGGAAAAGCCAAGCAAACAGTACAAAGTGTTGACCTGAATTGTGACTCTGAAATGCAAGCAATCCAAAACAGTGAGCAAAATGAACGCTAGTGCTGGTGAGTACAAACAGTCAAGAAGCCCAGCTATTAAAAACACAAGCAGTTATGGAAATTAAAGAATATCCATCCTCTGCTTCCTTCCCAATGTTGGGTGCAGTTATGATAAACCAGATCTAATGCAACATTCAAGAATTCTGGAGTCAGACAAGATTGAGCTGATACTTAAGAGTGTCAGTACCACATGATATGGAAGCTGCCATGTTAAGCGTTTAAAAGATATTGATCCTAGGCAAAAGAATAAAGCAGTGTTTTATTTGTTGATGGCAGCTAGGGTTTTAATAAAACAACACTGGAGGGACTCGGAAACTTCCGTTTTAATATCACGGAGAAATGAAACCTCACTGCAGAAGGCCCCAGGTTCAGGTTTTGTCCCCAGCACCTTGCATCTCCAATTTACCCTGAGATCTTGGAAAGTGGGTGCCAGTCTGAGAGGATGGTACTGGGTTGGATAGATAAATGGTCCAACTCAGTATAAGGTAGCTTTCTAAGTTCCATACCGTGTATAGTGTAATCAGGGGAAGGGGGAAACTCCAGACACAAAACCCTTAACTGCAAGATTTCTCTGAACCAGGCCTCTTAGGATATTTCCAGTTGTTATAAGCACAGAATGTTTTTGGCATAGATTCCTTAGTCTCTTTGTCCCTGGCACGAACCAGTTATGTGAAAGGGAAGACTGAAAACTAAAGATAAGTATTAAACACAGGAAAAGCCTGGGATTAGAATCTGTTGTTACAGTCATTTATGAGCGGGGAGATCCATATATGTAATTAACTGGGTCATACTGACCTCTTATAGTATGGTCTTGTTTAGAACAATCAGAAGAATGTCCAACGTTTTCAGATATAATGGGACCTTTGGATAATGATGTCAGAGGCAAGACTGGAAGCCAACAGTCCACGAACGAGCTGCTTACTTCAAATCAATTTGTGAAATTCAGGCCTTCCCCACCTCCAGCAACTGCTTCTCTTGATCTTAGTTGGTCCCTTTAGGGATAGCCGTGGAGAACCACTGCTGAACTACAAGTCCCATCAGGCCTAGCAAGCATGGCCAAGGACTAGTGATGATGGGAGATGTGGTTCAGCAACAACTGGAGAGCCAAAGCTTCCACACACCTGCTTTAGGGTCACAATATCACAATAACTGTTTAAGCTCCACAGTTGGCAGAATTTCCCTGTCACATTTAAGAATCAATCTAGACCTAACAATCCTACATCCAAATGGCCCTCTGCGTGCCCATCTCCTTCCGGGCAATAACAGCATAGCCCCAACTTTATAACCTTCACCAACTCCTAATTTCTGCTTGGAAATTAGCCGTGGTTTATTCAGAACTTACTTTCCCCCTCACTAACTAACCCAGGGGAACCTGTAGCCATCCGGATGTCATTAGATGAGAACTCCCATTATCCATGACCATAGCTGGGGCTGATGGGAGTTGGAATCCAACAACATCTGGAGGACCACAGGTTCCTCATCACTGTCCTAATTTGTCCCACTTCCTTTAACCACCCTTTCTCTGTCATGCCTTCCTGTTCCCTCTACCCCATTACGGGATAATGCTCATAACATCACTGGTGATAACACACTTCGCTACTTTCGCAGCCCTTTAAAAAGATTTTTAGGACATAAAATACATTAAATAAGGAATAAAACATACCGCACAACTATGCCAATTAATACATTTTCCCACATTTTAGCTGTGTACATTCTATATATTTTAATAATTTGTTTCCCCCCCACCCAATAGAATAAAATTGACTAAAGCAGGAGCAAAATTGACTAGACCAGGGGCAGCTTCTCATCTGCTCTAGTCAATATCACCGCTCCATTATGGGACTAAGGCAGACTTGCCCAATTTGTGCAAGCAGAATGTAGTCTGCCAGCCAGGTGTTCTTGCCCATCAAAACATTGCTCCAGACAGGGAGAAAAATTAGGAAGCTTATTTATTGCTCAAAATGTCCCCGTGCATGGCTGATGGGCTATGTTTGTCTTGATGGCTTACAACCTGTGCAGGTCTAGGGCTCCAATTAGGAAAAGGCCTTATCTCATTCAACAAATCTCCCCACCACCATGTATTTGTATAGTTTTCTGTCTACCGCTGATGGATCAGACTGTAGTGACATGGGGGCTGTAAAGGTGAAGTTACTTACAATACTTTATGAATGATTGTACAGAGCCACTTATTTGGGGGAGGGACTTTCAGCACCCGCTATCAAAAGGGCAACTTCATGCCTAACAATTACCAGGAAACAAAAATGTCCATAGCATAATGCACTGTATTCAATTTGCTAACCATCGTTATTGGCATATGGTGCTAGCTATGGGCTCTTTCAAGCAAGGCACTTATACAGCTAACCACTAGGTGCAGTCCACTTTGTATCATTTTGCAGCCAGAAGGAATTTTAGTCAATGACCCCTGATATTAAATTTTATATTATTTTTATTTTATATATGTATGACTGTTGTAAACCGCCTTGATTTTCTCTTTAATGAATAGCGGTATACAAGTTTTTAATATAAATAAAAAAATAATGGGGGGGGAAATAGAAATGAGCTGCAATATTATCCTACATCAATTTTCCTGAAGTGCTTTTCTCTCCCCCCGCTTTCTTTCTCTCTTTGTATTTTATTATTTATTTATTTAACATATTTCTATCCCGCCCTTCTACCCTATAATAGGACACTCAGGGTGGCTTACAATAAAATTGCACACATACATAATAAAACCGTACACAATAAAAAACACAAAAACATTAAAGGAAACTAAAATACATAAAATACAATTAACATACATAAACTACAATATATATAATCCGCACATCCCTTTTCTTGATGTCCTTCTCACCATTGAAAACAACAAAATAGCCACTGATCTCTACAGCAAACCCACTGATGCCCACACCTATTTAAATTGGAAATCCTGCCATCCTAAGCATATAAAGAAAAACACTGTGTATAGCTTAGCTCCGAGAACCAAACTTATTTGCAACACTGAAGATAAATACCAGAGAAGGATCAGCGAACTTAAAGAACACCTCCTTCTGAGAGGATATTCTCCACACATTATCGATTGCAACATCCACTGAAACTCCATTCTGTCCAGAGAAAACCTCCTCCATCTGAATGAGGTGTCAAAGCACAACGGATTCCATTTGTGGTAGATTTCCATCCAGCATCTCCTATCACCAAGCAATCAGGGAGAGCTACCCATTGCTGGCAAACTCTGAACATCAGGGGAGTGGTACTAAACGAACTAAAAAGGTAAAAATTAAAATAAGCATAAAAACAGTCTCCGGTTCTCCCATCAGTCCCCCCCAAAGGCTCTCCGGAAGAAGACAGTTTTCAAAAGTCTTCGGAAAACCATCAGGGAGGGAGCAGAGCGGGCTTCTTGGGGTAAGATATTCCAAAGCATTTTAAGTTTTAAGAACCTTTTCTTGTCTTTTCTGGTTTTGGGGCGGAAAAAAAAAACAGATTTTTTTTTAAAAAAAAAATCTATCACTTTTTGGCCCTAACAAGGTTTCAAAACCAACCTTATGAAGGAATCACACACTCATGCAGCTTTTGCTATCCTGGTACTCTCCATTTGTTTTGGAACACAACTCCTATCAGCCCCAGTTGGAGTCCAAAGCACTTGGAAGGCACCAGGTTGGCAAAGGCTGCACTAGTGTATGATATCTCCTCTGTGTTGCAGATTGTTTCCACCGAGAAGCTATGTTCTTATTAGCACAAAAGACTGGAGATTTCAGATTAAACAGAGCATCAAATTAGCCGGTGATTTAATTAGGGAAGGAACAGCACGTACAGTGTGAAATAATGAATGATGTGATCTTAAGGCTTCATCCTAATTTGTAGTAACAAGTAAACAAAGTGATTTCCTGGTGGGGAAGGGCCATAGCTCAGCGGTGGAGCATCTGCTTTGCATGCACACGGTCCCAGTTTGAATCCTGGCATCTCCAGGTAGGGCTGGGAATGTCCCTGTCTGAAACCCTGGAGAGCCACCGCCAGCCAGTGTAAACAGTACTGAGCTAGATGTAGTGGAGGCGGGTGGCTCCAATGTCAGTGGGGCAGTGAATCTGCTCCAGGTTTTAGTCAAAACTTTCAAGGAGCTGCCCAAGGTGCTTTGAGTCTCCACTGGCTAGATGGACCAGTGGTCTGACTCTGTATAAGGTAGCTTCCTCTGCTCCTATTGCTGCCTTTCCCCCTCGCCTATGATTCTATACAGCACAAGGGAAATGATGGGTGCTAACATTAAGGTGTCTAATTGTGCAATCCTAACCATGTCTATTCAGAAGCAAGACCTACTGAATTCGTTGGGGCTTTCTCTCAAGTAAGTAGTGTTAGGACGGGAGCCTAACATACCTACTCTTGGCAACATGTGCATGTGTTTGTATGTTTCATGTTATTGTATGAATTACATTTTTTCGGTGACTACTCACTTGACCACATGTTCAGATACTGTGCACTGGGGATATAATTGGGAACCTCCTCATTATCGATTTTTCGTGCGCAGGTGAAGACTGTTCTATTTAGACGGGTTTTTAACTAATGTAGTTAGTTTTAACTTATGTTTATTTAATTTATTTTTAAATTGTTTAAAATGAATATCATGTTTATTAATCATTTCTGGTTTTTAATGTAAGCCGCCCTGAGTTCTTCGGAAAAAGGGCGGGGTATAAACTTTTAAAATAAATAAATAAACCTGAGGTCTCAATTTTTTTCTTAACTTTGCAAATATTGTACATATTCCAGAGTGCACAGATTCCTATCAGCCCTGTAATGTCCAATACCTTTGGTTCTTGGTGTCTTCCCTGTCACATCACTATAACATGCAACCAAGCCTGTGGAAAATGTCCGATGCGGGAAATGGCTATCCTTTTCCATTAACCCTAATGACTACACATCCTGTGCTGAGCCCTAGCAGTCCTGTGAAAATCTGGCAAACTCAAACAATGCTTCTGACTGATGAAATGATTATTTATTTATTTATTAGTCACTTGCTATCCCAAGGTCTCCAAGCGACTTATTAATACTGTAAAACAGATCCCTGTACACACTTGAACACAATGCATTAATGTATATGGGCTTGCATATGGGTTTTCCCTCCTCTTGTCAGTAGAGTATCTGCTATGCACAAGAAAGTCCAAAGTTCAACCCTTGGCATCTCCTGGTGAGGTTAGAAACGTCCCCTAACTGAAATCCTGGAGAGTATTCAGCTAGAGGGACCAATGGTCTGTCTCAGTACAAGACAGCTTTCTATCTTCCTGTGTTGTGTAAATGGATGGGGTAGACTGTTGTTTCTAGGTATTGCAGAAAATGTTTCTAGGTAGTACAGAATAGTAGTGTCATTCTTGAATACACATATAGTTCATTCTAGTCAATACCTATTTCAGTGAATTAAATAATTACATTTATATCCTATACTGCTACAATTACATCTCACCTTTCTTTCAGGGAGCTCAAGGTGGCCTACATGGTTCTCCTCCTCTGTATTTTATCCTTACAGCAACTCTGCGAAGTAGGTCATGGTGAGAGACAATGACTAGACCATAGTCACCCAAGTGAGCTTCATGGCTGAGTGAGGATTTGCACCTGCATCTCCCAAGTCCAGCACCGTTAACCACTACACCACATCTTGCCTTTGTTTCCCCAATCTCCCTTTTTCTTGCCATCTGACTATCAGTACTGTCCTATCACATAGTTAGTGAATGCATATGGCAGAAAATCAGCCCACTTCCTTTCCCATATGGCTAATTCAAAGCTGATTTGGGAATGTTTGGAACCATTCCTTTGGACAGTAAAACTTTCAACTACACACAGAGACTGGACAGACCAAGTGTCTGTCATGCAAGCCTACTTCTCATGAATTATTGCCAGAAATGCAGTCTGGGTTACACACGCACATGGCCAATGACATCTTGTATATTAAATGCCAGGAAAAGTAACTAAACATCCAAACAGCATAGAGAGAAGTGGCATTCATCAGCTTTCACTGGGTGGCCTTGTAAAACATGAAGTACTATTTACTTAGATGCTACACTCAGGGATGTGTGTTCTGCAACATTTTTGCATGTGTTCTGTCCTTTTTCCACACTGATCAGTGATATTTTTAAAAATAAAAATGTTAACAACATTCTCATCTTCTCACACACATAAACACACATTTTATTTGAAAATATGCATTTAATGTATTTTATCCCAAAATAGACATTTTAGATGCATTTTGGTAGGGCTTTTTTTTTTTTTTAGCTCTGCAACCTTCAGAGAAGTGCAAAATCAATGGACCATCTTGACTGTGCCACAGACCACCTCCAGTTTGAGTGCTGCAAGACCCTCTTCCTGCTTGCTGGCCTCTTAACACAGGAACATAGGAAGCTGTCTTACAGAGTCAGGCCACTGGTCTATCTAGCTCAGTATTGTATACACCAACCAGCAGCAGCTCTCCTGGATTTCAGGCAGGAGTCTCTCCCAGCCCTACCTGGAGATGCCAAGGATAAAACTTGGGACTTTGTGCATGCAAGGCAGACACTCCACACTGAGCTATGGCTCTTTCCACTGGCCTGGGAGGGTGGGGCCCTATCTAGCTCAGTATTGTATACACCAACCAGCAGCAGCTCTCCTGGATTTCAGGCAGGAGTCTCTCCCAGCCCTACCTGGAGATGCCAAGGATAAAACTTGGGACTTTGTGCATGCAAGGCAGACACTCCACACTGAGCTATGGCTCTTTCCACTGGCCTGGGAGGGTGGGGCCCTGAATGATTGCAGCTATTAAGCTGCTATTATCTGGAGATGCCAGACTGTGAGTGCTGCAAGACCCTCTCTCTGCTTGCCAGGGACCATCTTGACTGTGGGGTTTTTAGGGGCTTTTGTTTGGGCCAAAATTTAATTCTGCTGGTTAGTTGCTTTTGCTGTTATTGGGGTTATGTTTTTGTATTATTGTTGAACCTTATTATAAATTATAAGGGCATTGTTTCAATTTATTATATATTTCTTAATAAGATATTTTCTTTAACTTATTGTTTGACTATTTGAATTGTGTATTTCTTTTTCATGTTGTGAGTCGCTTTGAGGATGGACTACTATGGAAAGGCTGCATACAAATAAACCATGGTGATGAAGATGGTATCTCGTTCTGATCTGCGCACTAGACCAGGAGGTGTGAATCAGGTCAGTTTATACTCGAATTCATAAATATCTTATACCTCCTTAAGCATCCCTGGACTTCCTTCAAGTCAATTCCGACTTATGGCAACCCTATGAATAGGGTTTTCATAGTAAGCGATATTCAGAGGGAGTTTACCACTGCCTTCCTCTGAGGCTGAGAGGCAGTGACTGGCCCAATGTCATCCAGTGAGCTTCATGGCTGTGTGGGGATTCCAGCCCTGGTCTCCCAGGTCATAGTCCAACATCTCAACCACTACACTACACTGGATCTCCAAGCATCCCTAGCTACACCTGTATCTGCTTCTGAGACTGAGAAGGTAACAGGAGTGTGTGAGGGGAGTAGAGTGGTGTCCTCCCAGAAGCAGTGATGAGGTTGAGGTTGCTCCATGTTGGGGATGGCAGGCCCACCAGTGCCCCCAGCCTGGAGCTCCCCCAACCTCGCTATGCCTCATCCTCATCCTAGTGAGTCCACTGTTGTGAGATGGGATTTGCTAACAACAACAACAACAATAAAAAATCTCATTTGCACTTCAACTTACTGCTCCTCTAGAATTAACCAATGTAAAGGCACCTGTGGAGGTGAGATGTACATGTTGCTTTAACATCTGGAGCGCACACATCTTATTGCCACAAGCTTTTCTGTATGTTACACTGCAGATGTGCTACCTCTGACCTGCTTTGTTGTAACCAGTGAAATAGGCAGTGGGAATTGTCAATTTCTACAAATGCTTTTTTAAAAAATGATGCTACGGATTAATAAAATTGATTAACTTTATGACTGGCTGGAGGATACATGAATGGCTACAATAACATGCAAACTGGAAGTTTCCAGATTGGTTCCCCTCCCACACATGCACACACTTGGCCACCCTTAGCAAGCATGCAGACATACATAACAGATACAAATGCATAACCTTTTAGGCACGCTAAAGTTTCACAGTTACCAGCCTCTTTAATTTTTATCTTAAAATTTAAATAATATAAGGGAAATATATATTACTGATTTGCCCTGTCTAACAGCGCAATGCTTTAGATGGCTACTTGGAAGCAAGTATAAGATTGCAACCTAAAAATACCTCCAAGTATTCCAATAAAAATAATTTCTAAGAAAAGCTTTGAATTTTTTTGAGTGCTTTGGGACATTTTAATCGTTTCAAGTGTGCTGATCAATTCTTAATTTCAGTTCTTTTTTCCTCTTTTCTTTCTTTCTTTCTTGACTATTGGATAAGATTATTGAGGCTGCAATGCTATACCCACTTTCCTGGGAGTCTGCTGAATTCAATGGGACTTACTTTTGAGTAGAGATGTATAGAATTGCCCTGTTAGTGTGGTATCTGATTGGTGTCCCTCTGCTGACAGAAGGCATCTGTCAGCAGAATGGAAAGGAAGGCAGTTTCCAGTAATTCTTCCTCCCCCATGTAGTCTCCCCAGTCCCCCTAAATCTGTTCCAGAAGGATGGGGGGCCCTCTGAGGCAGATTAGCAGGGGGATGTGAAGTGGGAGGAAGAATTGCCAAAAATGGCCTCCCCTCCCTCTTCTGCTGATGGATGCCTTCTGTCAACAAAGGGGCACCAATCTACCAATATAAAGTTCATACAATTAACACAGTATCCTTTTCTCTCTCTCATTGTAACTACTAAGTATAAGTCAAGCACACTAAATCAGATCCAAACCTCATGGTGCATTGGAAAATTTTCCAGTTCAATTTTTACTGAAAAAACTCTTTATAACATAACCCAACCTGTAGCTGGTGTTTTCTGAGAAACTGTCTGCAGGTGATGGTCAACTATGTTGGTCAGGACTAGGGATGGAAGAACTTGTCAATGTCAGTTTCTCATTTTTCCAATCTTAAATTTGGTTCTCCACATTTCTGCAGCAATTTGTGATTTTTTAAAAAAAAAATCCTCCTGAAAATTCTTGTGTTTTAGTGTAAGTTTCTTCCACTAAACACATTTTTGTACACAGTTTTGATTAATGTACAATGTTTGTAGTTTCTCCTAATATAATGCATTTTTGTATGTTGTTTTCAGAAATATATTGATTGATTTTTATACACACTTTCCCCTAACAATATGCATTTTTGTAAACATACTTTGGTTGGAGAACTGCATCGCAAAATTCATGTAAGCGCCACATTTGAAAGATGGTTGTTTTGGTTCTCATATTGTTTTAGAAAGTGTGAATTTGATAGATTTGGCTTTAAATGTAAGCTGAATCAAATTTCTCTCCCATCCCTAGCAGGATTAATAAGGGAAAAGACAACAGCTTAATATCACTTGCTTAGTTCAGATTAAAAAGAGACTGGCTCCAGAATAAAAGACAAGAGTTTCCCAAACTTCTAATAACTGAGATTCCTTGGCTCAGAAGAATCTTATTAATTCAAATCTTGTTAATTCAAAATGCTGACGTCTGAATTCTTCTCTGACTTGGACTTCAGGAACCTAGGAAGCTGCCTTATATTGAGTCAAGACCACTGGTTCATCTACTTCAAGAAGTGGCTCTCTGGGCTTCCAGACAGGGAGCCTCCTCAACCTTACCTGGAGATGCTGGCCACTGAATCTAGGACCTTCTGCATGCAAAGCTGATGCTCTGCCTCTGAGCTACGGCCCTTCCTATAATCTTAGCTAGAGCAGAATTCAGCACTACAGCCCTTCCCTCCTATTTATGAGTCTTCAATCCCCCCTCCCATTACCACCTCCAGCCAGACAATCGCTCCCACTTTCCGCAGTGCCTGGTACTTGGCACTCCTACAGCAGTGAGCCAGATGACAGCATGGGGGAGCGCATGAACTCAGCTTGAAATCACCACATCTTGCATAATTCTTTGAATCAGCTCAGGCACATTAGACTACAATTCCAAGCAAACTGTCAAAGGAGTGAACATTATCTGTACTTAGCAGGAAAATGATGCTACAAAAATTGTTGAAAAAATGGTTTTAAAATCATCTGGGGAAAAAACCCACCCGGCTTTTGTAAGCCTTACTGTAGCCATATTTTGCTGTAACACTGCAACCTTCAGGTTTAAGATATAACAAGTTGCTTGGGGTTGTGTTATTCTCGACTACAGAAGATGTTCAACATTTATTTTGCTCTCCCATGTATTTTCAGTTTTAGGATCAAGAAGAGTCCCATTTCTAACCACGTTCAGCTCAATACATAGGTGGCGCACACAGAGGGCAGGACTGATGCATCCATGCCCACAATATTTACCCAGTTTGAGCTCCCACATGTCCAGTGTTAGCCTTCATGCATTATCTGAAGAGGTCTGATGAAATCTGGACTGGAACTTGGTTTTTGCTAACTTTGAGGAAGTATGGGGCATATTGGGCAGTATTCAAGTAACTAATTGTGCTAGTGCAACAGGACTTCCCCCGTCTTCCCCTGCCCTACACCATCCCCCAATCTGCTGTGGAGGCTTCGGGGACACGCCAAAACAGGGTTAGAGCATGCACAGAGAGAGAAGAGGAGGAGAACATTCTGTTGTGCAATGACGAATCCTTGCACTGACAAAACAATCTGCTTAACGTTACATTGAATACAAATTGTAAATTTTAACGTGCACCCACTAAGAAAGTAAACCTTTGCCGTTTTTTATAATGTAACAGGTATGATTAGGGGTATCAGAATTCTGATTAAAATGGAAAAGGAAGTGGAAATTGCTGCAATTCCTGTGTTTGCCTGTGGACAGGAACAGAAATCAGTCAAGTGAATACTATTAGTGTTCGCATTGTTGTTTTTAAATCCACAAATGATACATAATTAATGATTTTTTTTACATTGTTTTGATTTTTCCTTTACACTGAAATGAATGTAAGTTACATAAGTTATGTAACTAATGACATAATTTGCATTAAATAGTGCAACTTACATAAATTGCTTTAAACAGTGGACAGGGAGATGAATAACACAGTATTTTGGGAAACAAACTGCAGTGGAATGGAAACAGCACTGACTGTGATAGACACAGTTTGGAATGGAAATCGCTGCCTTCTTACATCCCTATGTATGGTTCATCATCTTCCTGCCTCTGTTTTGTGATTGTCACATGTTGAATAAAAGGTTGCTCCTTGTACCTAAGCCATGCTAGAATTTGCATCTTGGAGCCTGAAATTTTAAGAGGCTCATTGAAGATCCTCCCCAAATTTATAAAGCCACTTCTGAAAAACCTGTCCCCATCCACTTTTTATTCCATGTATTTGCACAGAGGGGAGTGAGGGGAATGAAGGGAAATCACTCATGTGACACTATTTCTATTATTATGACAGCTTATATAATGATGCTGTAGGTCACTGTAGGTCCTAAGATCTTGGCAGGGCCCATGCTTGGTTATATGAGCTAGGAAACTGAACCTGGATGGAGCAAACTTGGATGGCGTCCCAGCAGCAAGGACCAAAGGGCACACGATGTCACATTCATAGAACAGCAGGGAAATGCTGACAGATCAGTCCTCACCTGGCTGCAGCAGAAAGTTGGCCACAAGGTGTGTGCCCATCTGAAGAAGCTCATCTTCTTTTAGATACCGCTGAGCAAACACTTTGGAGCACTGTCCATGCAAAATCTATCCTTCCCTTCCTGCTAAAGGTTAACAAAACCCCTCTAGCATTACAACTGAAATAGAAGGGGCCACAGATGGATCTTCCATGTTGAGGCTGAAACAAGATGCAACAATGCCAGTTCCACCATGTTTAAACATGGAGTAGCCAGAATCATAGAGCAACAGAGGTGGAGAACCTTTTCTAGCCCAAAGCCTGCATTTCCTTGTGGGGAACTGTCTGTGTGTGGGGGCACATGCCAGTGGTGGGTGGGTGGGGTGAGAAGTGAAAAATGGGCAGACCAATAGACGTGTGTCTCACCTTTGTACAGTGATCTAGCCATTTAATAGTGGTCTCCCCACATGATCTTAGCAATTGGCTTGTGATATACAGGATTGATCTATCATGGCTTTCCCCAAAGAATTCTAGGAATTGCAACTTGATGATGATGTTGAGAATTCTCTGCTAGAGATCCACCACCCTCAGTGAACTACAGTTCCTAGGGTTCCCCGGTGAAAGCAAATAAAATCTGGGGGCTAGTTAAGTGTCATCATCTTGATTCCTGTACTGTCTTCTAGGTCAGGTATGAGCAAACTGTGGCCCTCCAGATTAATTATTTATTTCCCACCCTTTCTCCCAGTAGGAACGCAGATCCTATTCTGCTACAACTCCCATCAGTTCCAGTCAGTGTGGCAAATGGTCAGGGATGATGGGAGTTGCTGTCCAGAAACATCTGGAAGGGCACAGGTTGCCCACCACTGATCTAGTTTCTTAGCGTGTAAACTACCTCCAAAGTACTTGACTCTTTACTTAATGATGTGCAAAGGGAACCAAAGTAAGGACATAACAGGGATCAAGTTAATGTCAGGAATCTCAGTTACACTATCTTTCACAACCACGTCCTTTTGGCCTATAGTTCCTAAGTAATTCCAGCTTGCCATAATGAGTGGATATAGCAAGTCATAAATGTAAGCATTTTGAAAAAAGGTGTGGAATCAATATTGAAAATATATATGTTGTTGCTTTTATAAGAAATTTGGATATGCTGAACTGGACTTATTAAAATGCCCGTTTTTCAAAATGAGCTTATAGAACACATCAGTCATCATCATGCAGAGGATTTTATGCTGATTCTCAGGCTGTTTTTCAAAAGCTCCCCCAAACAGGACTGCTTAGTAACACAATTTAAAGGCAGCAGAATCTTGTGCTATGTTTACTTCAAAAATAACAAGATATGCATGTTGGAAGCAAAACTGTGAGGATTTATTAAAGAAATTATCTCCAGCTGGCCTGTTTACTTCTGTTTCCTCTTCCTTTTCCTTGCCAATTTCCAAGCCTCTTGCTTTCAGCGAATAAAACAGTAATTGGCAAGATCCCACTTGGGGGAGGGAAGGGAACAAACTGCTTCTCACATTTGCTTTCTGCGAGGTCCATCTCAGAGTGAGGTTGTTAGAATGCCACAGAAGTTGACTCCCAATAGTGGGAAATGCTTCTACTTAGTAAAATTGCCAGGCACCTTATAAATTATGCTCAGAGAGGCCAGGAGGAGTTAACAGCCCTTTTTAAAGTACAGTGCCCCTGAAAAATAGACTCAGCCAAAATACTACCAGCCCGTTTCCTCAATCATAGGAACACAGAAAGCTGCCTTATACCGAGCCAGACCATTGGTTCATCTAGCTCAGTATTGTCTACGTTGGTTGGTTGGTCTCCAGGGTTTCAGACAGGGAATCTTTCTCATCTGTGCCTGGAGATGCCGGAGAATGAACCTGGGATCTTCTGCATTCAAAACAGATGCTCTGCCATTCAGCTACATCCCTTCCCACTGAAAGCTTGCTTCAATTAAAAGAAAAGTCTTACGTGACTTAAGGAAAATGCCCACCTAACAGGAGGAAGGCTTTCTGCCGCGTCTATGTGAATATAGCCACAGCAGGGGAATATGGCCAAAAAGTATTTTGAACTGCCTTCAGTATGCTAAATCAGCCTTTCCCTTTAGGTCCCCAGATGTTGTTGGACTACAATTCCCATCATCCCTAGCTAGCATGGCCAATGGTTAGGAATTATGGGAATTGTAGTCCAGCAAAATAAATAAATAAATAAAATAAAAATCTGGAGCCCCAAAGGTTGGGAAAGGCTGTAATGTTATAATTTCTCCTCCCTGAAAAAGTCAGAAAAAGAAGTTAGGTCATCAAGAGAGGTGTACTTGTGCATCTCTTTTCTGCATCTACTGGATTCAAAGTGGTTTAGAATCATAGAATCACTGGTTTATTTATCTATTTATTATTTGATTTATATCCCACCCTTCCTCCCGGCAGGAGCCCAGGCAAACAAAACCACTAAAAACACTTCAAAACATCACAAACACAGACATTAAAACACATTAAAACAAAACAACTTCAAAAACATTTTTTTAAAAAGCTTTGAAGATTTATTTTTTAAAAAGGTTAAAAAAACATAGTTTTTAAAAAAAGGTTTAAAAGCATATTAAAAAGCTATTCCAACACAAAAACAGCCAGTGATAAACAGATTAACAACAATATCACTGGGATCAACATTCAAATGCAATCAAGTTAATTACAACATACTAACAACTAATCAAAGGTAGCAAAAATCACAAAATGGTCAATTTCAGTCATCAAATGACATGGCGACGGTCAGGTTCTAACAATTTATTTTACTGGAACAGACAACAGCATTGATAAAAACAGCATTAAGTGATGAACCAAAATTCATTTATCCAAGCTTGCAGAAGGAATGCTAGGCAAGAAAACACCCCTAGAGATCCATTTTAAGACACACATTTTGCAAGCTGACCATTATTGCAATGGATATTTATGTATCAAAGTATTACAGATGCTCCAGTAGCCAACTTCCATATACATTCCTCAGAGTTATCCTTGTCATGTTGACTGTTGTAATATGTGTTTTTTGTCTAGCCAAGAGCCAGCAAAATCCTTGAACCCATACTTGGAGGACTAACACTGGGTGTTTTCCCAAAACCTTGCAACATAACTTCTAAAAGGAACATCAAGACCTTCAGAACAGATCTTAGGAACTGTGAAATCTGGACTGGAACTTGGTTTTTGCTAACTTTGAGGAAGTATGGGGCATATTGGGCAGTATTCAAGTAACTAATTGTGCTAGTGCAACAGGACTTCCCCCGTCTTCCCCTGTGAAATTTTTGAACAGTATGAAAATGTATTTTAAAAATAATAATCTAATCCTGTCCTTCCACCAAACACTGGCCTTCAGGCTAACAAAAAGAATGGTAAAATCCATCACAGAAACTCAGCCAGCAAACAAAAGCAGTTAGAGCCATCAATCAGAGAACCAGAGAACAGAAAATATGGCCCAGATGTACTAGCAAATCAGAGAGCGAGATAACTGGCAACAAATCCCAAACAAAGTAAGTAAACCCTGGTAGTGCTAGCCCTCCAAAGCCCAGGGGTGGTGGTGGTGGTGAGGGTGAGGCAACAAGAGACAGTGCCAATGAACAGGCATTCTCGAGGAGGGATATCCACAAAGAGGCCACAATCACAGAAAACACACGCTGTCTGGAAGAACACCTCCTACTCTCTGAAACTGGTTCATATGGCAGAAGACAGTTGCTGGAAGCCGCAGGAGGGGAGAGTACTCTTGTGTTTAGGTCCTGCTTGCGGGCTTCCCATAGGCATCTGGTTGGCCACTGGGAGAATAGTATGCAGCACTAGGTAGACCACTGGCCTGATCCAGCAGGCTCTTTTAAGACAACCCTTCAGATAACCTGGGCCCAGGCCATATATCTATAGCCAGTGGAGGCTGCCCCATTTGGGCAAATGGGACACTGCCCCACCCATCTCTGCCTCCAGCCAACCCTCACCTGCCTACTTCCTTACAACCAGTCCAGGGGGTGGCACTGGCTGTCAGATTCCTCCTCCTTAGTCTCAGTTTTGTCCCTCATACAACTCAGCCAGGAGGAGAAGAGGGGCAGAACTAGGATCAGTGCACTCTCCCTGTCATTGGTTCTGGCTCCACCTGTCATTTTCTCTGGCTCCACCTACCGTGGAGCCTCTCTGCCTTTCACCCCACCAGTCCCAATGGGCACCAGCCACTATAGCCCTATTTGGGTGTTCAAGCAACATGTGGGGGAAGGGGAAGAGCACAGGCAATGCAGGCGCTGCCCCACCCCCAATGTCCCCATTCCACAGGAGCCCTTGTCCTGAGTGTGCGTCCAGGAGTCCCCGTCCTGAGGCTTCTAACCGTGTGCAGCTGAAAGTGCCTAGAATCTCCTACCAGACCATCCTGCTCAATGCGCGAAGGTCTCCTGGGTGGGGATGAGAAAGTCAAAGGCAGGGCTTGTGTGTTCGACCCCACTGCCTTCTTACTTGTAAAGTCAAAGCCAACTTTTGCAGCATTTACTATGGTGGTAGTTGAGCAATGTTGCTCAATATGAAAAGCTGAGGCATGCCCCTCGAAGCTTAAAGTCTCCGGCTTTGCTAATATAAAATTTGACATGTTTCTCTTTATTTCTGATCTCTACCTCACAAGGAACCTGTGTGTTTTGTTTAGGACTGGAGACAAATCTTGGGGTATCTGCTGGATGCTACATGTTCAAATCAGTACACTTTTCATTGTCCCAGCATGCATGCGTGTTGGTGTTTCGTTTTTTCAAAGTGCACACACCGCAGCCCCTTGTGTGGCATGCTCACATATTCCACTCCCACAGTTTGGAAACCACAATCTGGGAGAGACTAATGAGGTGCCAGATTAAATCACAGAGCATACAGGTTTGCAGATAATTAATAAAACAGCCTATTTGCTTCATCAATACAGATAACATTGATTACAAGAAAGAAAGAAAAGAAACAAAAACCTCTGACATAAATGCAGGTTAGTCTTCGCAGCCTCTATAACAATTGGCTATGGGAGTCTTGGTTATGGCCAAGTGAAATTATCCATATCCAGGTCAGCTATAGAATGTTCATAGACATTCCAATGGTTCAAAAATGTAAAAACAGTTAGCACACAAGGTCTAGGAACAGATGGGGCTCTATGTTCTTGGTGTTACAAGACAGAGCAGAAAAAGATGGGAGACTCACTGAAGTGCTGGTCAGCTGTTAAAACTGCGTGTGACAATTATGTGTTTGTGAAAGCAGTATGTGAAGGATATGTGCAAGTGTGTGACTGTTTCTCTGGTACTACTTATGACTGAGCCCGGCTTCAACTCAGAGGCATGTAACAGATACTCAGCAGGTACAATGAAAAAAGCCCTTTGCCTATTCTTGGCTTGTGTGGACGTTTGAAGGGAAGTGACAGCCCCAAATACAAAAGAGCATAAAAAGTGTCAAGCCTCAAAATGGTAAAAATTAATAAGGGACTTTAATGAACCAGTAAATTGCCCCATGTGTTTTAGCAGAAACCTTTTTCAGGGGCACATAGCAAATCAAATCATTGTGCCCCTAAGGTTCCTACCAAAATGCATTGGGCAATTTATTATTTCATTAATATTTCTGATAGTTTTTCAGCTCCATTTTGAGGCTTGCCTCTTTTTTTGTGCCCATGCCGAAGCTAAACAGTGGATGTAGCCAGTTTCGCTGGTCTGTCAGTCCACACTCAATTCCAAATATGGCCCCAGTTCAAAATCATTTGGAAAGCCATGCAAATCTTAGGTTACAGTTATTTAAAGCATGAACCCAACAGCACCCGTTCAGACCAGCTAATTTTGTTTTTCCATTACAGTCTAAACTTCCATAGGATACGACTGAACCTGCTTCTTCAGATGCAACACTGGAGGGCCTGAAGCAGCCAGGCAGCAGTGTAAGGTGGTTAATGAATTAAAATTAGTTTGAAAAGGTGCTACTTGGTGCGTACTTAAAATAGCTGTCCAAAATCAGAGCAGGATGGCTTGATAGCATGCTTTGAGTTACCCTGAGGAAGCAAAACCTTTTAAAGAAAAGTAGCTGCTTTTGAACATTTTCATCCCACACTTCCTCCAGAGAGCTCATGATTTACAAGGGTCATCTTTCCTTTTTAAAGAAAAAATAAGGTAGGAGTCTCTCCCACATCTACATGGAGATGCCAGGGATTGAAACTGCATGGGAAAAGGATGCTTTACCACTGAGCTATGGCCCCTCCCCTCATTTTTCAACATATACTTTTATTGACAGTTCAGAAGCTGCAGCTAGTACAAAATGCGGCTGCCAGATTGTTGACAAGGACCAAGCGGTCCGATCACATAACACCTGTTCTGGCACGCTTGCACTGGCTTCCAATATGCTTCTGGGCCAGATTCAAAGTGTTGGTATTAACCTATAAAGCCTTATACGGCATGGGACCACGATATCTGTTGGAACGCCTCTCCCGATATGAACCCGCCCGCTCACTGCGTTCTGCTTCGAAGGCCCTCCTCCGGGTTCCGACTCATAGAGAGGCACGGAGGGTGGTGACAAGATCTAGGGCCTTCTCAGTGGTGGCCCCCGAACTGTGGAACAGTCTACCCGAGGAGGTACGCTTGGCGCCGACACTGCTATCCTTTCGGCGCCAAGTTAAAACCTTCCTCTTTCCCAATGCATTTTAACTTAAGCTATTGATTTTTCATTTGTTGTAATTGATTTTAGACTGTTTTATTGTTATATGTTTTTAATGTATTATATTGTGTATCTTAAAATTTTTGTTGTTCACCGCCCAGAGAGCTTCTGCTAGTCGGGTGGTATAAAAGTTTAATAAATAATAATAAATAATAATAATAAAATAATTGACTATTTGAATATTTCCAAGAAACTAAGGCAGAAAAGAAAAAAGAAATAGGAGCAGCAGTAAAAACATACAAGAAACGCAGGATGAAAACCAAGAGCGAGTTTGGCATATAGAATGAATAGTTACAATTGAAGGGTCGGTCTAACATTTGTGACGCTTGATTTCTAGGTTGTCCAGAAGTGGCGGCAAAAAACTCGCTATCAAAGAAGGAGACAGGCTCATCTTCCCTTTTAACCTCCCAACAACCCTGCAAGGTGGGATAGGCTGAGAGATAGTCCACAGTCACCTAGTGAGCTTCATGCATGAGTAGGGAGCTGAGTCCCGGTCTCCCCAGTGCTAGTCTAATCCAGGGATAACCACTATAGTGCCCTGTTATTGGACTACAACTTCCATCAGCCCCACTCAGCATAGCCAAGGATCAGGGATGATGATCAGCAACAGCAGAACAGCAACGCCTAAAAGACACTACGTTGGTTACTCCTGCTGAATCGCTATATAACACTGGCAATCCCCACCAGCATTATGTCTGCATTACGTTACTCTGACTGAGAAAGAGTGCACAGCCAAGATGCACTCGAGTGATGAGAGATAAGAATCCATCTCCCTGGAAACTGTCCATATCTCCTACAAGAGCCCCGAATGACACCTTAAGGACCAATGGTATGTATCTGTGTTAGCATCCAGTTTATTAAGGAATCACGGGCACGAAGGGAGGCCTGCCAATTTCTAATGCCACAACAACAATATTGCTTAAATATCATACACCCCCATGTTCCACACTGCTCCGAGGGTACCAAATCCTCAGAAGCAATTAAACAATATGCTATCATCTTTTATGTAAACACTCTGTAGAATGCATCCCTTGCAAGGAATAAATAGAGCACTTTGTTATGTAGATTACAGACATGTTCAGTGCTACTAGAATACTTTCTTTGGATGAGGCAGTTGGTGCAACACATTGCTCAGTTGCTCAACACAAAGTCTCCCATACAACACTGGAGGATACAGCTGGACTCTGATTTTCCCCCATCCTGGGGAGACATGGCAAGTGGTCAATTTAAACTCCTAAGCAAGATTATCCATAGCAAAAGACAACATTTTGCTTAGACTGAAAAGAAGGATGGATCAGTGCTCAAACCAGGATTAATTCCTACTGATTGCAGAATGAAGTGGATACCTTCTGTGGGCTATACCACCTGAAGCTATAGGTGAGGGCTTAAGGTGGAATGCTTTACAGTTCAAAACAAACAAACTCCGAAACCCCAAGCACATAGAAAAACTGGAGAACACCAAGGAATATTGCATGGCTCATAGTTAAGCTATGGAACTCGTTCCCAGAGAACGGCCACCAATTTGGACGGCTTTAAAAGAGAATCAGACATAGTCATGGAGGATAAGGTTAGCAAAGGCTGCTAGCTATGATGGCTGTGCTCTGCCTCCACAGTAATTTCTGAATACTAGTTGCTGAAAGCTGCAGGAGGGGAGAGTGCTGTTGGATTGACCAGTGAGTTGAGTACTTATCTATGTGCTTTATTTGTTCTGGTGAGTGTGGACCAGGCCTCTATTAACTATTTTTAAATTATTTTATTTCAGAGGAGAAAAGCCCTATGAATGTCCAGGCTATATAACTGGAGGCCTCAGTTCCTGTTGTTTTGATAAAGGTTTAACCAGGCTTTGGACAACATATAAGGTTATAGTGAAGGCTACCAATGACATGAGGTTATCATACTTTGGACACATCATGAGAAGACGTCATTCACTAGAAAAGAGAATAATGCTGGGAAAAACAGAAGGGAGTAGAAAAAGAGGAAGGCCAAACAAGAGATGGACTGATTCCATAAAGGAAGCCACAGACCTGAATTTACAAGATCTGAACAGGGTGGTTCACGACAGATGATCTTGGAGGTCGCTGATTCATAGGGTCGCCGTAAGTTGTAATCGACTTGAAGGACATGGGAAGTAATATCTCCGACCCTCATTATGTGGATCTTAAAACGTTATGTAAGACCAGAAATCCAGAAAACCTCATGCAGGGCATGGTTAATTTGCTCCTACAGGATGTAGAGATGGTCACCAACTTGGATGGCTTTAAAAAAGGATTAGAAATATACATGGAGGACAAGTAGTTGCCAGCCATGATGGCTATGCTCTGCATCCATGGTCGGAGACAGTATGCTTCTGAATACCAATTGCTGGGCACTGCAGGAGGGGAGAGTGCTCTTGAGGTCGGGTCCTGCTTGCAGGCTTCCCATAGGCATCTGGTTGGCCACTGTGAGAACAGGATGCTACGCTAGGTGGGCCACTGGCCTGATCCAGCAGGACTCTTATGTTCTTGTGAACTAAACTAAAATTCTTTTATCTGATATCTAGTTTTCCACATACAGGCTATATTTTTTTTAATGAAGGAACTTTCAGGCATATGACGTTTCTACCTACAACCTGATGTAGTACGGTCAAGAAACAGGCATACTACCGAGTGCCTTGTGTCATTGTTCTAACTGCCAATAAAGATGCTATTCAAAACAGGACCTCTTGTGATGACCTACCTTACTGTATTGGAGGATGAGAACTCATAAGAAAAAAAAAATGGGACCACAGCTATTGAGAAGTTGAAAGGTTAAAACCAACCAGCACTTTGAATTATGTGTTAAGAACTGGGCACCACTATTTAGCACAGAAGAGATGTTTTATTCCTGCTAATAAGTGGATGCAGGCATTTTGATCTAAAAGAAGTATTCAAACAGTCTTCAAAGCCCCACAAAGAATAGGTTGTCCAGCCTGGAGCTTACTAAGACATATATCATGTTAGCTATGATGCATATCTCTTAACTGGCAGTTAGGGTGGGCCCACAATAAAGCCATCATACAGGAGCTCTTCAGCACATGGGGCTAATTTTTGAGCTATAGCCATAACTTCTGTATATGTTTCGGGCTGTGAGACAGCAATATTTGTAGAGGATAATTTAGAAAAGAATTTTTGGGGTCTGATTTGTTTCAGTTCAACCATTTATGTACATTGACCAGTGCATGGTGATATAGTTTAATCTGCTATTGATATTCACTAACTGAAACTGACAGAGAGAAGATATTTAAAGTTACATGTCAAGCGGGTCCATTTGGCAAAAAGGCAATTTGTCATCAGGAGAAAGATTCCTCAACATGAAAATTATTTTGTTTTGCTTTTTCACTGAACATTTTGTTTTGCTTTTTCATTGAGGGAGGAAAAATATACCCTGTCAATATACCTGACTATTTTTCATGCTTGGAAAATCATTTCTCCCCATTATAAGCATCTCTATTTGTAATAGCTCCTTAATAACAGACCACACGCATCACTCTTCAGCAACATACAAAACAGGCACTGAACAGATTGTAATTAAACTAAACATAAATGAAGCAGGTGGTCCAGGTCCAAGAACAACAATGGGTTTCCAGAGCAACACGTTTCTTTGCAGCTCAGAGTACATTATTTATGAATGAACTTGAAAGGCTGGCTACGAAGAAATGTTAACCATCACAAATGTATCTTTTCGGCGCCTTTGGAAGACCTTCCTCTTCCAACAAGCCTTTTAGGTTGAGACTTATCCCAGTCTGCGTCTGTGTTAAAATTGTTTTATATGTTTTTTAATGTTTTTAACCCTTTTTAAAAAAGCTGTTTTTTTTAAAAAAAAGTTTTTAATGCTGTTTTGTTTTAATGTATTTTAAGATCTGTTTTTATGATGTTTTAAAGTGTTTTTAGTGCTTTGTTTGCCTCCCTGGGCTCCTGCTGGGAGGAAGGGCGGGATACAAATGAAATAATAAATAAATAAATAAAACATAATTGCAAGGCACAGAAGAACAGAAGTTTGAAGAAGAGATAACTAACTGATGATGTTTTGGTCCCCTAAAACCATGTGGTTTTGTACTCAGTGGTTTCTCTAAGAAACCTTCCCTAACTTGGTGCTCTCCAGATGTTTTGGACTACCGCTCCCATCATCCCTAACCAATGGTCATACTGGCTGGGGCTGATGGGGGTCATAGTCCAAAACACCTGGAGGCCACCAGGTTGGGGAAGGCTGCTCTAGGGCAGTGTTTCCCAAACTTTTTTATTTTTTTTGTTGCTGGACTACAACTCCCATCAGCCCCAGCCAGCATGGCCAATGGTCAGGAATTATGGGAACTGTAGTCCAGCAACAAAAAAAAATAAAAAAGTTTGGGAAACACTGCTCTACGGCATTGTTCTTCAGCTGGTGGTTGAACTGTTCATTAGACAAGGGCTGTAACTCAGGGCCTGTCCAAACCTAACTGCAAAATCCAAGTTTTCCATATTCGCTTGGTGGCCTTGAGATCCATACGTGTCCTGTTTGTTGTGGGATTTATATTGTGAAAACCTGATGTTCAAGCATCCATATGTGTGGGCTTTTTGGGGGGGCTAAATTGCTTTAGCATTGGCCACTCCCCTAGGTCCACCCCTGACAGTGATTGGTCCATAATGGTTGTCTGCTTTTCACACGCTTTTTCAGAAGAGTGTATTTTTTTAACGTATTTTGTTAAACTCCCACGTGCAGTTTTGTGGATGTGCAAAAGGGCAAAGTTAATGCTTTTCCCAAGTACAAATAAAATAAATGTCTGGGCTGTTACATATAACATAGTGCATACTAAAGATGGGAGCCACTGGTTACTCCTGATTCCACTGAATTCGTTGAACTGGGAGGCAAATCCCTTTCCATGTTCAGCTGTTTCCCACTATCTCCTGCTGTTACCGTTTGAAAGGCTTTCCTTCTGCCCAGTGCATCCACCAAATCTCCTCTTCATGCCTCCTCCCCTCAAATTGTATTAGATCTTCCACTGTCCACCATTGGAGAAAGCAAGAGATAGTCCATCATTCAGTTTCAAGTTAGCAAAGGAAGGACCCACATTAGTCAGTTGCAGGCTTAGAGGAAAAGAATACAACCTATAGTGCCTGCACTCTCTGTCTGTCTCTCTCTCTCACACACACAGAGATCTGGCTGCTTGGCTCTTTGGTATGTTTGCCTCCCCCCCCCCCACCCATCAGCAGTTGGGCAGGAAAAGGAAGGCTTTGCCTGCTGCTAGATTAGCTGCAAGATCAATGACACATTAAAGTACTAGAGCTTGCTCCTGTCCTCCCCCTTTCCCCCTATCAGCCCAAGGAAGCTCAGTTAAAAACCTCCTCCATGTTTTCAATGAATTGTTTGCATAATATCGCAATATAGCTTTTAAGTGGAAATGTTATTCATTAAACATTTGGTTTTACGTTTCATCGCAAAATAGTATTTTTTTAAAAAATACACACAATGCGATACAGTTTCAGAAGCCAGAAGAAGGAAGTACCCCAGCAGTACCAGAAGCAGAAATGAACTGTAAGAAAGGAGAAGGCATGGACAGAGGGTGGATCCAATTTCAGTACCAGAAATGCAACTGGTTATTAGGGGGAAGGAGACAGGGGGCTTGGCATATGACAGAGGAACGCCCACGGACCGCCTATTGCAGGAAAGTCCATGGTACTGCATCCGAGCGCACGGACGTTAATGTGATTGATTACTGATACAGGAAAGCGTATCTTTTTTTGGTGGTATTTCTAATGCGGATTTGTGAATGTGAAAATCCATACTAGCTTGCAACGTCATATTGACAACGGTGAATTATTGAGGACACAAAGCAATAACACTGCAGATTATACAGTCATATGGACGGCCCCTCAGAGGTGCTTTGCATGCAGACAGTCACATGCCTGACTTGGGATAAAGCAGTTTCTTATGTACACCTTGGCTTAAGGACTGTGGTATCACCACTTTTCCCTCTTGTTATTCTGGGCTATTTCTAAAGAAGAGAGAAAAAAGAAACAGAGGGAAAAAGATATCCAGAGATGGAAAAAAAGATAATGTGGTTAAAAAAAGAAACAAAAAACATGTTTCAGGTTGAGCTTAAATATGGGTTCTGAGTCTGAAAACACTGAAAATTCCTCTAGTGCTGAGGTTCCCAAACTGTGGTCCATAGACCTCCAGTGGTCTGTGATCTTCATTCAGGTGGTCCACAGCATGTCCATGTTAAAAGTTCACATTTAATTGTATTTTATTGCTTCTTTTATTTATTATACTGCACTGTATTGTATTATTGTACTGTTCAATTTGAATTCTGTCAAGACCCTCAGCAAGTTTTTAAGTGGTCCGTGGAGGAAAGTCTAGTGCTCACTGTTAATGATCCACCACTTGCGCTGGGTGGTCTAGACCAGCCTTCCCCTAACCTGGTGCCTTCCAGATGTCTTGGACTACAATTCTCATCCACCCCAGCCTGGAACAGTTGTGCTGGCTGAGGGGCATTGCAGTCCAAAACATCAGGAGGGCACCAGGTTAGGGGAAGACTTTTCCATTCTCCTTACCTAGGCCCCATCTGCAATATACATTTAAAGCAGTATCATACCACTTTAAACAGTCATGGCTTCCCCCAAAGGATCCTGGGAGCTGCAGTATGTTAAGGGTGCTGAGCTGTTAGGAGATGCCTATTCCCCTCGCACAGCTACAATTCTCAGAGTGGTTTCACAGTCAATCCCTCTACCTAGGGCACTCTGGGAAGTGCAGTTCTGAGAGGAGAATAGGGGGCTCCTAACAGCACCTTATTGTACACCGAGGGAAACACTTTTATTCCATTGAGCATTTGGGAATGAGTGGAAATTTTCACTTAAAAAAAAGTAGTTTAAACTTGGTTGTATTATTTTTAGATTTTGTATTATTTGTTTTCAGTTATATTCTTCAACTGCAAGCTGTCTTGAACCATTTGCTGTTTATTTATTTATTTATTTATTTCATTAAACTTATAGACCGCCCCATAGCCGAAGCTCTCTGGGCGGTTAACAAGAACAAAACAACATAAAAACACAATAGCATATAACACATTAAAACGCAATTAAAATACAGAATATTAAATTAAAACAATTCCAATACATACATACAAACATGATTAAGATGGTTAAAATGATTAAAATGCCTGGGCGAAAAGGAAAGTTTTAACCTGGCACCGAAAAGATAGTAACATTGGGGCCAGGCGTATTGCAGCATGGACTATAAATATTGTAAACAGAAAAATAAATCCAGGTCACCTTTATGTCTTACATTTTTAGGGATGCATCTCAAAACAAGGAAGAAAAACGAAAAAAGTTAATGTTGGAAGCATCTCAGAAAACTGATTCATGTTGTTTCAAACTGCTCACTTCTCTGAATGGTGGGAACTTCCAGGGTAGCATTCAATTCCCTTTGGGACAAGAAAATACTGGAGACTTAACAGTGTTCTGTAATACTCTGGTTTTGTTGTTTAATAACTGTGCAATTAAGCAGATATCACAGACAAGCGGAAGATGATGCTATCAGTCCTAAGGAAAAATCAACATTCCAAAATCTCCCACAGCTGATTCTGCTACAGACCAGAGAAAACTTCTGCAAGAAGTTGGGGTGGGGTGGGGGGCTGGTGGAGGGGAGAAAGTATGACTTACTCCCTCTTCTGTGCAACAGACAAAGCAGCTCTGAAGGCTGCTTTATTATAAGAGGAGCCCAGCAGAGGCAAGCAGATGGGAAGCATGTAATTCCTGGCCAGCGGACCAAGCACATCTGTGCAAGTCTTCCATTTCTCTTGCCAGAGGAACAAAAGCACATTCAGTTGGTGTACTCTGAACAGAGGCTCAGCCAAGAAAAGGTCCTTTTGTTCCTTTAGGTTTGATTTGCGCACCTGTGCAGAGTTTTCTATCCAGAGTGTTTTATTAATCTGCCACATCTTTGTTGGCTATTGCACCACAAAAAGACCAGACATAAGAAGGTGCATCAGGACTTGGGATTCTGTTGCTAACAGTTTATGATGGCATGTTTTATGCTCATGGGGTAGTATTTAATGCTAGTTCTACACAGAGTAGAGCCACTGAAATCAATCAACAGGACTAACTTGGATTCATTAATTTATTTTTATTTTTTATTTTATTTAATTTAATTTATATACCGCCCTAAGCCCGAAGGCTCTCTGGGCGGTGTACATAAAAGGTAAAAGCAGGCACAATATATAAATACAATAAATATAATAACTCAAAAACAAAAACACACAAACAATACGAAAACCAAACAACATCCAGAATACAACATAGTAATAAAATACTGTAAAAAAAATATATGCATGTACTTCCTCCACTGCAACCTTCTCACATTGAGCAGAACGTTCTGAAAAGGGTTTGGACATGCTTAGAAGTCTCACAATGATGGGTAACTGTTTTTGAGCTGATCGGTTGAGACTTCATACAGGTTCTCCCCTTCCATGAATGCAGTCACCCGAACACTCCAAACCGCACGACCGTCGCTCTCCAGCCCCGGGACGCCCGTCTCAAGTGCCGACTGTCCAGCCATAGCTTTCCCATCCCTTCTTGGAGGAAAAAAAAGATAGGAAAGCCATGGCTGGAGAATCAATACCCAAGACGAGCATCCCGAGGCCGGAGAAGGACAACCATGCGGCCTGGAGTCCTCGAATGACTGCACTCATGGAAGGGGAGACTGTTTTAGGATCCACAAAATTATAGGTTGTATCCAACAAAGCCGTCCCACTAGCACAAGAACCTCCGCCCGTGCAACAGGACTTTTTCTCCCTCCTTTCTCCCCATGTGCCCACCCAATCTGCTCTGGATGGTTCAGGGGAACCCCCAGAATAGATGGGGAAGGAACAGGGTGAGGAGAGTGAGAGGAAGTACATTGTAAAGGCGGAAGTCCTTAAGCCAATGGGACGACTCCGTTGGACACAGCCCACAATATCTTAGGGACTACTTCACTAATTGTTAACACCAGACAGTTCTTTTGTTCATAACTCTCCCCAACTAGCAAACATCATGAGAAACTAAGGAACTTTGGAAGCTTAAGTGGCTGTATCACATGAACATTATTGGTTTGCACATGCAGCAAAGACTGGAACTTTCCTAAGGACAAAATATTTATTTTGTGTATCTGATAACCCATGTACTATGTCATCTTGTTTCTCATTGGGCAGTGCTAAAAAAGAAACTAGCCACTGATCTTCTAAGAGTTTAAACTGAACACTAGCAGTGGGTGAAGGAACAGAAGTAAGGGCCCCAGAGTCTTGGTTATGAAGCAATGTCAATGGGTCTACTCTGAACAGGATTTAGTTGAATAAAACCATGGTCTCTTTGTAACACTGACCTTTGCGTTTAAACAAATAAACTGAATTGAATCTAAAACAAAAAATAAATAAAATGGTCAGGTGTTCCCTTGAGAAGAAACATTAGCAAAAGAAAACAAACAAACAAAAAACCAACCAAACAAAAGCTTCATGACATCAGGCTGAAAAGAAAAGAGTTAACTGCACCTTTCAAAATATTTGTTTAGCTACCAGAAATATTTCTGGGAAAAAGAGATGTGCATTTAAAAGATGATGAAGTAGACGTGAGCTAAGCATCAGAAAAATAAGGTCCTTTATTTAGAGAAATGGAAATGGGAACAATAATTGCCAGTGTTTGCCCTATGTCCAGAATCGAAATCAGTCCAGTAAATATAATCGTCAATGTTGTTGCTTTCAGTCAGCAAATTGATACGTGATCATGTTTTTTCCTATGTGCATTGCATTTCCTTTGCAATGGAAAATGAAATGGGGTTGAATAATGACAATAATTTGTGTAATCAGTTGCATAAGTTATGTAATTTCACCACAGTGGACAGCGAGATGAATAACATAGTTTTTGACAGAAGACAAACTGCAGGAAAACGGAGACAGTGCTACATGTGGCGAATACTGGGTGGAATGGAAAACGAGGCCTTACCTCCCTGGCTGTGTTTTACGGGGCTACAGTGAGAGGAGGAACTGCCTGAAATTGGGGAGAAGAATCTTGCACACTGTTTGCACAAAGTTCCTGATTTGGTGATTCTGCCCCCCCCCCGCTATACCTCTGTAATCCCACAATGTTCTGGCTGCCTGCCTCTGTGTGGAAAGAGGCAAGGCCCAGGTCCCCGAGCCCGAGCTCCCGCAGCTGCCCCCCAACATAAACCATCACTACCAGCAGCAGCAGCAGAAGCCCGGGGAGCAGTAGCTGAGCGAGCCTGAGGACATGGAAAGGAAGACAATGTTGAAACAGCAAACAGCTTTGCTGTAACAAACGCCTGTCTCCCTTCTGCCTCTTGGGAGCTGCTGGCCCCACTAACACTACCTCCTCTTTCTTGGCGGTGCCGATAATGGTATTTGTTATTTAATTTTTGTAAATTGTATTGTTTAAATTGTATTTTTATTGTATTCTTATACCTGTATTTATTTTTCTTTGTAAGCCGCCTTGAGGGCCTTTGGCCGAAAGGCGGGGTATAAATAATAATAATAATAATAATAATAATAATAATAATAATAATAATAATAATAATAATAATAATAATAATAAAAGTCCCCTCAATCCTCTGGAGAGGGGATGCAGGGGGAGAAGAAAAATATTGGTTGTGCAACCTGCTCACATAATACTGGACACAACTAACTCAAAAGGAATTTTAAAAAATGTGGGGAAAACATGCTCTTTGAAAGGAGTACTATAACAACTACCACTCTGAGGCATTCAACAGGGAGGAAAGTGGCTTCAGAGCCAGTGCAGTATTTATTATTTTTATAGCTACTGCATAGGACACAGCTGCATATTCTTCAAAAACTGGCAGAGAGCTTTCACTGGTACTGGATATTTTCCTCCCAATGTGCTGACATGCTTGCAGGGCCTTTTCAAATTAATCTCTTGCCGTTTTGTGATGACTGCCTCACTTCTTCTGGGCACGTTTGCTGACAACTTGATAAGTGTATTTCGTGTGGGGACAAAGCTATAATCTTTGTCTATATTAGGCATCAAGAAGCTGTTTCTTCAGTTAGATCGCTGGCCTCACTTTCTCTGGCAAAAGGCAGAGTTTAGAAAGAACATACGTGTAAGGCATTTTCTGCCAGGAACATGTTCTGGCAGCTGTTCATAGCAAATGGGCAAATGTTTCTTCCTTTGGTTGAAGGATCTCTGTAATGACCAGGTGACTTCCAGTCGCCTTATTTCCACATTTTATCCAGAATGCCCCATCCCGCAGCCTAAACTATGGGCTAGACTCCCTTTCCCAAATATCTAACCGCTGAAACTTTAGCATTAATCCCAAAGCTATTTACAAGTTTGATAAGTCCTGTTTGCTTCAACACAATGTATGAGCCTTCAAGTAGGATCAATTAACAGCAGAGCACTATTGCTAAAGGCTTTGAATACCTTTGGAAAATGTTATTCCCTCTGTTCTACAGACCTGAATGAGCTGTCCCTCATCCGGGAGCCAAACCTTTGTCCAAAAATGAAATGAGTGAAAAATAAATTTTCCTTGACTTCAGCAACAGCAGGATTTGGGTCCAAGTGTACAAATTCTCCCCTGCTTATTGTTTTTCAAAAGTCTTCTTCACATCACACTATGCTGGCTGTGGTCTTTTTCTCCTCTTCCACCCACCTAAATGGGTGTGTGCTCACTTAGATATCCTTTCCTGAAGGAAAGACCACACTGATGACACTTTTCCTTGGCTGAAAAAAACAGACCAGTCAACAATGTGTGTTCAAGATTTGTAGAGGCCATAGCAGATCCTGAACGAGCAATGTAAGAAGGCATCAATTTCCATTCTGTCCTGTGTTCGTCATATGCAGCACTGTTTCTGTTCTGCTGCAATTTGGCTTCTGAAAAAACAATGTTATTCACCTCACGGTATGTAATCAATTGTTGACAACAGGATTATGTCACATTATTCCACACCATTCATTTCAATGCAAAGGAAATACAATATAAAAGGGGGGGAATCAATTATGTATCATTAGCAGACTGAAAACAACAACAGCGAATAACAATCATTATCTCCTGGATTGATTTCTGTTCTGGACATGGTACGAATATTGGCAATATACACACCCATTTCTCTTGGAGTTCTCTGACATCCATATTCTGAACTTGGGGACTATAGTTGTTGTGCCCCCACCCAGCCCCGGCTAAAAAAAATGAAAATAACAGTGAGATCGGCCGGATAAGACCAGCAAGGAAGCCTCTTAACTGCAATAGGCCAAAGCAGGTCAGGTGATGCTTCTGAACTCCTATAAAAGCTACTGTTCTAGCTCAGTGTTCTGGGCAACTAGGGGAGTCTTGCCCTGTTGCTGCTGGTTAAAGCAATCTTTGCCTTTTTGCCTCAGCTTGCTTTGATGGGATTTGGTCACACTTCTCTTTTCTCTTCTGCTGTGTCATACCAGGGCTGTGGAGTCGGTACGCCAAACCTTCGACTCCGACTCCGACTCCTCTATTTTTCCACTGTCCGACTCCAAGTCCGACTCCGACTCCAACTCCTCTATTTTTCTACTGTCTGACTCCAACTCCAACTCCACCCAAAATTGCTTCTTGTCAATCAAAATTTATTTGGAAGTCAGAGTCGGTACATTTCTACCAACTCTGACTCCACCCAAAATTGCTCCCGACTCCGAATCCGACTCCACCCAAAATTGCTCTCGACTCTGACTCCACAGCCCTGTGTCATACTGCCTCTCACCACGGCCAGTAATCATGATGGCTGGAATAAACCTCCATGTGTACCAGCAGTGTAAATTTTCTACCACCACCACCACCACCATTTTAGGATGACAGTAGCTTAGGCAGCCATCTGTTAATCTCTCTGCACTAGCAATGACTGGCATGGGAATCTTCCCCCTGAAAGAGCGGATAATGAATTGCAGCTACTCCATTCCAATTCAGAGCTCCAGACATTCACAAAACCTACATCAGAAAGCACTCTCATGCAGCTGGTGCTAGGATGATATCATTTGCCAGCATAATACAGGGATGGACAGAAAGTAGATCCACTGGGAAACTGCAGGACAAATAGCAGTAGATTGGCAAGGATTTTTGACTCCCATCTCTTTAACACAGGGATAGGGAACCTGTGGCCTTCCAAAACTTGCTGGACTACAGCTCCCAGTATCCTTATCCATTCACCATGCTTGCTGAGGCTGGCAAGGCATAGATCCTTCACTTTTAGGGATTTTGCACGGTAAGAGATATATAAATATTATTTATAAACACATAAATAAAACATCAAGATGGTGCTGTTTTTACTAAATTAGGCTGTGAGGATCCCTATCTGTAGACTCAAATGTAGTTTTGTACTTTCATATGTAGGTCAAACAAGTGTGTGGCTCATGGGGTGCAGTTGGTTATTGATGCCAAACTCTGAGATATTGTTTTGTACATGGTTATGGTTGGCTGACCCATGCGTGGTTTTGACTGCACTTCTATCACATGCACTGACAGCCAGCTCCCCCAGGATCCAGAACTCGACTGCTTCAAGCTTGACTCTCATTGATGGGGCATGGCACAGTCTCACTCCAGTCCAGTTGGAAGAGGAGAGGCATGCAGGGGCCAGAGAAAGAACTGTGAGTGAAGAGGTGCCCTATTTGCCATCCTATGGTCCTGATGGGATATTTACTAAGCCTGTTGTAGCCTAGAACTGGGTGTGTGCAGTATAGTTGAATGGGACACAGCTGTGGGCAGCCTGAGGAAGCTCCATCAGCCTGCGCATAAAGGCAAGCCCTGCTATGGATGGCAGACTGGGAGCAATGTTGCCACCGAAGGGACAACCCAAAGGGAGCCATATAATGGTGAAATTCAAGCTAGAGTGAGAGACTAGCATGAGGCCAGCAGATTCAGGGCACCCCCTTTGTTGTGAGAAATTCTGGGGTGACCTGTGAGTTTGTTTGAAACCTGAGTGAGAGCCAGTGGGGATGGGTGAGAAATCATGGCTGACACAGCCAGGAGGCTGACAGGTGTTGAGTGGTGATGTGCATCAGAAGATGTTTCATTAGCACTCAGTGATGGCACTGATATATTTATTTGTATTATTTATTTTATTGTATACATATATTTAATTAGCTGTACACTGCTTAGAGGTATGTTATTTTTTTACATATGAAGTGCTACATAAATGGACTAAAATTAAAAAAAAAAAACTCACAAACCAACCAACCATGATGTCCCACCTAAGGAGAAATTCTCCTCCAATAACATTATGAATTATTTCTATAGAACTGATCTTGGACTACTATAATCAGAAAGGGCCGAGAATTTGCTTTAGAAACCCATGTTCCCTGTGGCTGGTATAAGGGCAAAGTATACTGGGAGATTAGCAGGTTTGCAAAAGAACATATGAATCATCATGGCAATCTGCTTTCTCATTCAGCCCTGCTTAATGCATGTTCAAGAAATTTCCAATTTTGGTCCTTTGGTTGGGTCAAGGAGTCCCTCTCTATTACCAGCTGCTAATTTTGAATGTCATACTTTGAACTTCATGCTTTGTCTGTACCAGATGCCCATTTGAATCTCAGTCACAAAGCAATTTATTTGCAATGAAGCCCCTTTCAAATGCAATCATTTTCAAATGCACTTGTAGGCTAGGCTGCTCTATACTTTCATTTGTCCTCGTCAGTTTGGATATTGATTTCCCACCCTTTGGAATTTGCTACCGTATTTCATGCTACAACTTTTTATTGAAGAATGTGTCAAGGCAGCTTAAAATGTTCATTTAAAGTTATGCTTACCTGAACTTACAAGATCTGAACAGGGTGGTTCACGACAGATGCTGTTGGAGGTCACTGATTCATAGGGTCGCCATAAGTCGTAATCGACTTGAAGGCACATCACAGCAACAAAGTTATGCTTGCATGGCCTCTGGACTCACATCACAAAGGCATACACTTGGGAGCATTCATACTTTTTTGGGGGGGGAGGGACAAATGGGAGGCATTTGGGATTTTAGACAGTCCCTCCTGCACTACAGAAACAGCTACTGTGCAACCAGTGGAGGAAAAAGGGTTGTGTTCTTGCTCACCCAACCCTGAGATCCTAGATGCTCCTTCCTCACTTAGATTCTTTAAAAAGTGGCACACAGCAAAGAAGGATTAAACAGGCTCTCATCCCACCCAAGTCAATAAAAAAATACTCCTTTATCTGTTTACAATGAGTCTTAGGGTGCCTCCAGACACCCACCATTTTATGATTCAAGTGCATATAGGAAAATTAAAGTGGATTAAAGTACACTGTCGCTCAAGCACAACAAATCCACTGGACTTTTTGCAGTTTTGAAAGTGACAGGGAAGTGCATTGAAAAGAGTGGGATAAACAAATGATTGATGGGAAGACATGTAAACACCAAGCAAACAAATCAGGATGAATGCAGGGTGATTGCTTATTGTCATGTAACCACCCTGTAAACAAATCAGAAAGAATGCTCAGTGAAAACCGGACATAGTCTGACTAATGTGTAAGCAAATCTGGATGAATGTTGAATACACAGCTCATCTGGAGGAGCCCTAAGCATGTATAATGAGCTTCCAGAAAGAAAACAACAGAGGGGCCACTATAATAGCAGCAACAAAGACCAGGGAGGACATAGGTTCTCCAAAAAGTGCTCAATAAAAGTTGGCACTTTTTGAGAACCTCTTTCTCCCTGATCCTCAAGCAACAGCTTATGCATAGAATCTGCTTCTGCCATTCTCCTCCTCGTAATTAGTTGAGCAGCAGCTTCAGCGCAGTCGCTGAGCTGCTTGGATCATGGATCGCAGGGTCTTGAGGCTCAAACTGTCTACTGTCATGAAACATAACATTAAGGAATTTTGTCATGGCCAACCGGCTCAAGTTCACTGATTGTTTGGTCTGAGAACTGTGTACTGCAGAGGCAGGGAACCTTTCTCAGCCCAAGGGCTGCATTCTCTTGTGGGCAACAAGGGTATAGCCATCCAGGGTCTCAGAGGGTCTTAGACCCCTTACTTTTTTGGGAACAGTGTCCCAGCAGGGTCCCTATGTCTCCAGCATTCTAGGAACCAATCAGCATGAAAGGGGAATATGCTAGCCTCTAAGAAGAGTCTTTTAGCATGCTTCCTTGTCCTTTCCTACTGATTGGAGCCAATCAGAGTGAAAGGAGGTGAGTCAGCCACTGAGAAGACTCTTGTCAGTAGCTAACATGCTTTTTGTAGCTTTCATGCTTATTGGCTTCTAGGGATTATGGGAGGAGGCATTAACGTATTAATGTATGCATAGATGCAAATTTAGAAATAATCATCTGGCATCTGAAGGCCACTGTGGGTGCCAGATGAATTTCAGGAGGAAGGAAGTTCCAGAGCCAGCGGGCGGAGGGTGGCCACTACAGAAGAAAAATGCCTCTGTGTCCCTGCAGAGGAACATTAACAAGGACCTCCCCAGACAATTTCAGATGCTAGGCAGGCTCACACAGGCTCATTCGTAAACAATTTAATCCATATACACCCAGGAACAGCAACTGCAAAAGTCTCCTCCCATCAGGCAAATAATACGCTTAAAGAATGCTGCTAATAAGCAAAAAAAAGTCTCACTGACAGAAAACAGAGTGCATTCCAATCCATAGACCCACCCGAGAAGTAATATGCCCAAAGGCAAGAGAACTCTGTCATTATGATTTTCAGAGGCAGCTATTTATCTAATCTAAGATGAACACTGTGACCAGACATCGCTTGCAGCAGCCTTGGAATCTAGGGTTGTACTATTCTGACCTGATGATAAATGTCACTATATTCTCCATTTCCATAGCAACATCACACATTGCCTGATGTCTTGCATCCAGTTCAACTTCTTGAAGCGTCAAGCGCCAAGTGGATCTAGACTGTCCATTGTGTCTACAGGCGTCTGTTCTAGAATTTTCTTCCTTTACCCAGCCTGATACCTCTCACCAAAAGCTTATGTGGTTTGCTGTTTCTTTGGAGCTGAGGAAGGTTCGACTCAAGATGAGGTTAATAATGAAAGACTCACAGACAGAAAAGGGCAAACAGCAGTCTAATTTGTATGCAGGGAAGCAGTTGCCTTGTGGTGTGCATTGTGATTGCAGGGTGATAAAGAAATCATGCATAGAAATATAGTTTAACAGGAGAAATGCTAAGATTGAATATTAAAATTTCACAATAATATATGTGATGCACTTCAAGTGTTCAGGATATGCTTCACATACATTTACCACAGTAATCTTTATAACAGACCTGAAAAATAGGCCAGGACTGTTGTGCTCATTCTATGGAGGAAATGGGGGAGGGGGCTGGAAGAATAGAGAGGTTTGCTTGCAAGTGATGTTTTAACCATGGACTTATGCGCTCACAGCTTACCCTCTTAGCTAATGTGCTAAAACAGCTCTGGAGGGGGGAGGCTTAAAAGGGTATTTAGTCTGAAGGCCACACTCTATTCCTAAAAAATTCAAGCTGCAGTCCTATATGCACTTTTCTTGGAGTACCATTTAAACCCACTGGAAAAAGGGCCATAGCATAGATAGAGCATCTCCTTTGCATGCAGAAGGTCCCACATTCAAACCCCAGCATCTCCAGGTAGGGCTGGGAGAGACTCCTGTCTGAAATCCTGGAGAAGCACCGCTGAGCAGTGTGGGCAATACTGAGCTAGATGGACCAATGGTCTGACTCAGCATACTGCAGCTTCGCCATAGTCTTACTAGTTTAGGCAAGACCTGCTCAACTTGTGACCTACTAGGTGCTCTGTAAATAATGTGTAAGTAGTTCATTTTGCACCCGAGTCCCAATTTACTACTGCTGTAATTCAGTGTTAGCCAGATTCCCATCCATGGGGGTTCCTCAGCAGCCGCTGCCACTGAATTTGATGCCACTGAGCAACAAGCAACCTGTTCCAAATTATTACATGCTATGCATCACTTTATCAAGTTGTTTCATTTTGCATTCTGACCATTTATTTTATATGCTCAAACACTGCTATTAGTTGTGTTGTAGCTTTAAAGGAATCATCATTATCATCATTCGCATAGTGAATGTACCAATTTAAAACCAGCTATTATACTGTAAAAACAAATTAGGATGTCTAGACATGTATTTTTCTGGCAGCTTTATTTTTCTGCCTTAGACACAATCGTAATATTAAGGATGAACATGTACAGCAGGGGAGGTGAATGAAAAGCCCTTGTCTCATGTTTAATTATGGATGGAAAGCATTTGAACCACGGAATGAATTAATTCAGGAAGCAGATTGGGGAACAAATTATCCTCCTTGTAATCAGCAGAACTGAAAATTCCTATTTTATCAGCAAGGGTGACTGTGGCGTCAGCATGTCCTGTTGTTTTCCAAAAAGTATCTATGTGCAAAACACCTTCGACACAGAATCCTGTATAAAAAGATCAGTCTAAAATATTTCAGATTAGAGTCTTTCCCTGTGAACCCACTGACCGTTTCCAGAGGGTCCTAATAATAGCATTTCCGAAGTGCTTTTGAGTGCTCAAAGTGATTTCATGGAAGAGGCAACATGCAAGAGAAGGAGCTTCCTGATTCATAGCTCAAGTCTGTTTTTAATATGGGATTTTGAGATAAAGTTGAAAATGCAGGCAACAAAAAAAGAGAGTAATATATAAATGGAAGTGGCTTGCCCAGTGGGGTGCCTTCACAATGCTAGTTTCCTGACAGTGTGGTCTTTGCCACTTACTGGGAAGGAAAGGGCAAAGTGGGAATGACGTTGGGGATGCACCTGTCTGAACCAATCCGGCTCCCCCACCAGTGCGCCCACACAGCCCTAACCATGTTACTGGCTCACCCCCACCCTCCTAGTAAGCAGCAGTGATGTCACTGCTGGGAAGCTAGTCTTGTAGCTCCACCCCACTGGGTGTCTGAGAATAAACACAGCAAGACTGCTAATTAAGAGAAAAGGGGAAAGGAAAACTGCCTGATTACAGTCATTCATATATTATGGCTGTGATTGTAGGACAGCGAGACCGCATTTGGACTTAACACTTAGGATACATCTACGCCATACATTTGAAGCACTATTATACCACTTTAAACATTCCTGGCTTCTCCCAAAGAATTCTGGGAACTGTAGTTTGTTAAGGGTGTTGAGAGATGTTAGGAGATCTCTATTCCCATCACAGAATGACAATTCTCTGAGCGGTTTAACAGTCAACTTCCCTGGGAATTCTAGGAATTGTAGCTCTGTGAGGAGAACAGGGGTCTCTTAACAACTCTCAACACCCTTTACAAACTACAGTTCTGGGATTCTTTTAAGGAAACCATGATGGTTTAAAGTGGTTTAATAGTGGTTTAAATGTATGGTGCGGATGTAGCATTAACAACAGCTTAGTGTTACATGAATGAGCCTCAGGACCATGAGCTCTGCCTCTCCTCTCCTTGTCCATCACAACTGCATGGAAGTTGGAAGTTTTTGCTTCCATTGTGAGCTAATCACCATTAGTTGTTATAACCTGGTTTATGAACATGCTTAAACACATAGTTAAGACTTGCTACAGTTTTGCATTTGGACATGACAATAAACCATGGCTAACAATAACTATTAGAAACTGACAGATCTAACCTCAATGAATTTGCTAATCCTCTTTTAAAGCCATCTAAGCCAGTGGCCATCCCACGGCAGCGAATTCCAAACAGTGTTTTCTCCAAATAGGATTGTTTTCTTATTCCTTTTATTTTTTTTAAATGCAAACACAATCTTTTTTAGATTTAGATTGGTTTAAATCTTGATGGTTAAACTGCACTTTAAACACACACACACACACACACACACACACACACCAACAACAGTCTCACAGCCACTGTTGCTAGGTCTTTCCCAATGTCTTTTTGTCAAGCTCAATAAATAAAACTCAGGTTCAGCCACAGAGTTACACAATGTGTTGCATCGCTTCGCTGTGTCAGACAAGTTCAAAATACAGCAGAGTGGGGAATATAAAAGGTATAAATAGAAGCCGTACAGAATTATTTGTTAGTTCTATTCCTGATCACTGCAACTAAACTTTATATCCGATATTTCATTCATATTTGTTGAATACTAATTTATCATTGCATACTAACTTATACTAAGTTATTGCACACTAATCATTGTATTCTAACTTATGTATAATTTCTATACATCATATGCAAGGCTTTATTTCTTTCTACTTCTTGTTAATATAAAACCCCAAAATGAGATTCACACATTAGCTAAGGCAGAGACTTTTTAGTCTAGCCTTTCCCAACCTGGGTGGCAACACCAACACATTCTCTCTAAAGGTCTCTGTGCAAGGCCTCCCTGGATCCAACAATAAGGAACTCTGGGAAACATATGTCTCCAGAGCATCCAAGTTCATAGTATGGATTCAGGCACCCTGGAAAACCATGTTTCCTGAGCTCCCCATTTCTTGAAATAACAGCTGTTCGAGCATGCTAGTGCTAGGAAAGAAGATCTCCAGCAAAATCTTGACATTGCAGCCAACCCAGCACAATTTGGAGGAAGGAAAGACAGAATCTAGGGCAGCCTTTCCCAACTAGAAGGGCCACCAGATGTTGTTGGACCACAACTCCCATCAGCCTCAGCCAGCATTGCCAATGGTCGGGAAAGATGGGAATTGTGGTCCAACAACATCTGGTGGCCCACTAGTTGGGAAACGCTGGTCTAGGGGTTCATGGGGAGTTGGGGAAGTGGACCTGGTTGCACCCACAAAGACATTGCTGGGACTGGAACAATGCTTCTGAATTGAGAACTGGGCTTAGGATAGCTCAATTTTCCAAACTGATCCCTGAAACAACCCTGGCAGGGTTTTCCCATTGCTATTTGAAGCTAGGGTTACCAGCATTTTGTCATTTCAAAAAGAGTACATTTGGCTTCGATAAGTGAAAAGTAAGAGTATGCTGTTGCACCATCTCAAAAAGAGTACATGTACTCTTAAGAGTATGGTTGGTAACCCTATTTGAAGCCACAGTTTCCCAGCCGTGCTTCAGGTGTTCAGCCATACCAGTTAAATATGGCCATGGCTAAGCTTTCATTGTAGGCTGAAAATGTACCCCTTTACCTGAGACACCTGAGATATCTATCTATCTATCCATCCATCCATCCATCCATCCATCCATCCATCCATCCATCCATCCATCCATCCATCCATCCATCCATCCTACTCTCTTCTTCTGATAGTAAATAATTGTTTTAACTGATTTTAATGTTGTATTTTTTATATTGTTGTAACTCACTCTGTACCTTGTAAAGTGCTTAGAGGTTTTTTCTTACAACCAAGCAGTATATAAACTTTGTTAAATAAATACGATGGGTAAGAAATCCAATACATGATGATAATGATGATGACTGTTATGTCCACATAAGGTCAAGGGATGGGGGAGAAATTTGATTTAGTTCACATTTAAAGATGATGTAATGAGGAATCAAAATATTGAGGATTTTTAATCTTTGATTCATCTCAGCAAACCAGAGTTTGGAAAGCCGGCAACAGCAAGGATTCCTGGGAGACAGCTCCTCTGTGACCTCTGAGTCAAGCCTGTAGGTATAGACTTCCTGACTCCTATGGAAATTTGGATTTGTCACCCAGTAAGAATAGGTGCTCCTTTCAAACAAAGGAAATGTTTATGATAATCTAGGCCTGCAGAAGGAAACAGAATAGCTCCTTTCAAACTAGGAGGTGTTGTGCATTAAGCCTTTGGAGGGGACAGGATTGCAGTCGTTATCTGGGAATCCCTCAGGGAATGGTTTCTGGAAAAACAACACATTCCCTGACAGGATTATCCTAAATTCTTTCATTGTTCTTATTTATCACGTCCACATCCTCCTGGACACATTTACACTGGGTTTACTTTGGGGTCAGTTTAGTTAGGAAAAGGTATAAAACATGAGAAGGGGAGGGGAGTTCTTCTTCTGGAGGGCTCCAACAGCTGCTTTTCTGACCAACGCACGCTAGCATCTTTGGGGCAATTTCAGAGCTAAGGATTTGAGTGAGATTTGAGTAATCTAGTGCTGGTTACACAAGGGCAGAGCTTTTTGCTCACTGGGCTAGATACGAAAGTCTCTCTCTCAGCCTTAGTCTTGCAGCAACTCTCTAGGAAAGGTATATGCAACTATCTGGGCCTTTTTCTTTCCTTTTTTCTTTCTGTGTGGGTGAGCTTAATGTGAAAGTGTTTATAGTGTTAGTCTCTTTGCTTTAGTCTATCCAGTGTTGCTGAATGAATGAATAATAGTTAGAAAGCTGCTCATTGTTAACTGCAATTATAAACTGCAATATTTTTCCTTGTTTCTTCTCTTAATAAAACCACTCTTTATTTTTACTTTCAGTGTGTGTCATTGGGTTACGGGTAAATTTATACATGCTCTGGGGGTGACGTGCAGGTAACTCCAGCATAAGATCCTGCTGCTCTCACTTGATAGGAGAACTTGCATTTCTAGTGAGCTCTGCTCATGAGGAAGTTCAAGGTCCCTTCGTAACAATGACTTTATCAAATTTGTACTTTCTGAAACAGTATCAGAACTCAAACACAGCCATCCTTTGAAATTCACACTTATCCAAATTTTGCAATGCAGTTCTTCAACCAATGTTTTAAAAAATGCATATATTGTCTGCACAAAAATGAATATATAAGTGAAAATAACATACAAAAATGCATTCTATTAGGAGAAATTGCTTGCAAAAATGTATACATTAGTCAAAACTACATACAAAAATGTCTTTATTAGGAGAAACTTGTACCAAAATGGTGAAGAATTTTCATGAGGATTAAAAAAAAAAAATCCACAAATTGCTTCAGAAATGTGAAGAACTGAATTTAAGATTGGAAAAATGACAAACAGAGGGAACCAAAATGGATAGAACCTTCCATCGCTAGTTAAGCTACTTGTGCAATTGTCTTTTGAGCATTTCAAAACACAGCCATTCCAAAGTCTGCTATGAATGAAGGCTGGCAGCAGACCATCTCCGTACTTGTTATAGAGTTGTAAATCGTTTATTTGCCATAAAGTATTATACAACTCTATAATGGGGACTAAGGATATGTAAGGGCAAACTTTATTGGTTGCCATGGGCAGCAAAGTAGTTGACTCCAAGCAAGCACAGCATTATGAAAAGCAGGTGTGTTGATCATTGTGCCAGCACATTTGCTGGGTGCATTTGTATATAATGGCTCCATCTTTGCAGAGGAGATTAGATGCTAGCATAAAAGCATTTCAGCTGCTTTTTAACCCATTGTCATTAAATACCAGACAATTTTAAAGGCCAAATAAAAAAATGTAATGCTGGAGAAAATGTCAATGAATGGCATAGTTAGTTGAAAAACTATGCTCTATGAAAGCCTGTAACATAATGAGAGCTTGAGCCTACCCTGGGAGCCTGCAGGAAGGAGCATGTTGGTCAAGCTTGACCAACTTCAGGTCTGAGTATAGTTCGGTGTTTATGTGCGGGGTGGTGGTGGTAGCTTCAATGACATGGGAACATTTAGAACAATCTTGTTCCAGAGAGCCTTTGGGAGGGACTGAAGGTAGAGCCTGACACTGATTTTATGCCTTCTACGTTAAATTTTACCTTTGTAGTCCCTTTAGTACCACCCCCTATATATATGTGTGTGTGTGTATAGATCGATAGATAGTATTTTCTGTATTTTAATTGTATTTCATGTACTTTAATTTATTTTAATGTTTTTGTAATTTTACTGTTTACAATTTTATTATGTACGTGTTTGATTTTATTTTTGTAAGCCGCCCTGAGTGCCCTATTATAGGGTAGAAGTGAGGGATAGAAATATTTTAAATAATAATAAATAATAATAAAATAATAATAAATAAATATTGACTGCAGCAGAAGCAGTCAAAGCAACTACAGTACAGCATCATTCTTGCATAAAGAATTTTCAATGGATTTAAAAAAATTATTTGCATATTTCACATATTACTATATATAGGGATAGGGATGTACTTTAGTGATGGAATACCTACTTTGCAGACAGCAGGACCCAATTTCAGTCCCTTTGTAGCTCTGACTGAAAAGGCTGAGAGTTAACCCTGCAGCTCCGAGAGCAGCTGCCTGTCCAAGTAGATGGAACAGGGCTGTTTCATCTTCTTTCATTTATTTTTAAGATTTGTAGACTGTCCTTCATCGCATCAAACTGATCCCAGAGTGGTTTCCAAAAATATAATACATAACAATGATTAAAACAATCAATTAATTAAACTATCAATAAGAACCACAACATGAGAAAACTAAAACCAATGGATAGCTTTACTAATGTACTTCAAATGCCTGGGAGAATATGATTGTTTTTACTTTTCAGCAGGATCCTAATCGAACCTTCACCACCCATATTTCCTGGGGAAGGGCACTGCACAGCCAGGGGCCCAAATAGAGAAGGCTCTCATTTGCATCACCATAGCAGGCCAAGCTATATGAAGCAATGGGTCTGACTCACTATCAGGCAACTTTTGAGTCTTGTCTCACCACCTCCATGTCAGGACCGACCGAGAACTGGATGAGACCATCTCTAAGGAAGAACACCAACTCTAGCACCTCAAAAGGAGTTGGCAAACAGAGACAACACCTCTGCATTCCTCCAAGGCCACCACCAAGGGAGATGTCCTGCTTGGGGAGGTGCAGATTCAGGGGATTCAATGCATCCTGATTGTCTAGTTTTAGATACCCAAGGAACAGCTACACCAGTGTATCAGAGTGGAAGTTCAGAACCAAAGGCACAGTGTTCATCTGGCAGCATGAGGCCCCCCAAGGCCTCCCATCCCTGAATTCTACTTGTGAGGAGGAAGCCAGATCTAGTAGATGCTCAAGATCAGGATCCTGCTGGCTCTCCAGGAAGCAGTGGGGTAGTTAGGTCAGCTGTAAAGCCTAGCAGTTGCAGATGAATTGGGGGGCGGGGAGAGAAATTAAATTCAGTTCACATTTGAAGCCAAAACTATCAAACTTGCACTTTCCGAAACACTATGAAAAATGAAACACAGCATCCTTTAAAACTGCCTTTTCCAAATTTTGTGATGCAGTTCTCCAACCAACCAATGTTTACAAACATGTATATATTAGGGGAAGGTGTGCATAAAAATGAAAATATAAATGAAAATAACTTACAAAAATGCATTTATTTTAGGGAAAATTGCTTGCAAAAATGTGATCATTAGTCAAAATTGCAAAAATGTATTTATTAGGAGAAATTCGCACTATAATGCTGATTCATGAAGATTTTTTTTCAAAGAAACACAAATTGCTGCAGAAATGTGTAGAGTTAAATTTAAGACAGGAAAAATGAGAAACTGAGAGAGCCAAAATTGACAGATCCTTCCATCCCTACTGATGAAACATCCTGCAGAGCTCTCAGTGATTACTTTAATTGGTCACCTCCCTTGCTTTCACGGTCCTTGACCTACTGGAGAGCTTGCTGGTAAAATGAGCATCTGAGTCACAGCAGTCTTGGCGCACACAGGACATTAATAAATTCAGAAACTGAAAGAAGCGTACAATTGTTTTATTTAACAAACAAAACACTTGTTTTTGAAAGGAAGACCCATCTTTAATATTTTCTCTCTTTTTATTTCATTACACTATTAATATACCAGAAGCAAACCAGCTTCAAAAAATAAAAAGCAAGCCCTTAACTAGCAGCTAAAGCCACCCAATGGCCCTTGTTGATTAAAACTGGCTGCCACTAGTTAATCAAGTTAATGTTTTGATGCTGAATTTCACATTGAGAATTCAAAATTAGCACAAAGTTTTGTGGTACAAAAGTTAGTGTGACTTAGGGCATCCAACAGTTGCCAGGATGGCTTAGCCCTGCCCCCTCTCCACCCTTGGAACATTTTAGGGCCTTCTCCTGATTACTGCTGGTGGACAGCCTGCCCATGTGTGGAAATGAGTCTGCCAACAGAGTGACGTTCATGTCACTTTGCTGGTGATGGCCAGTGGGAGGTCAGCATTACGCCTCCACTCAATCCAATCCCCTGTCCCCAGGCCCAGCATAAGTGGCGGCTGGATTGCTTTGCCAATTTTTCAATATTTTGTTACTTTATTTGGCTTTTAAAAGACACTTTATCCCAAAGGCCTGGCTCAAGAAGAGTTAGCATTGGCGTGGTTTGAACTGCTCTAAGCCTAAGCAACAGGGCAAGATATATATCAACTTGGTCAAAATGAGTAAGTAAATAAAATGGGATCAGAGAATGGTCTGAAGGTCTCATAGGCTCCAACTGCACTATACATTTAAAGCAATATTATGCCTCTTTAAACAGTCATGACGTCCCCCAAATAATCCTGGCAACTATAGTTTGTTAAGGGTGCTGAGAGTTGTTCCCCTTACAGAGCTACAGTTCACAGAGTAGTTTAATAATCAATATTCCCAGGGAACTCTGGGACTTGTAGCTCTGTGAAGGGAAAAGGGGTTTCCTAACAACTCTCAGAACTCTTAACGAACTATAGTTCCCAGGATTCTTTGAGGGAAGTCATAACTGTTTAAAGTGGTGTGAAACCGCTTTAAATATCTAGTGGAGATGGGGCCATACTGTTCCAGCTGTGAAGCTGGTTTTGCCCTACAGATCACTAGAGGCTGCCCCTTTCCCTTTTCACAATTTCTAAGCTTGAGCGAGACTGTCCTTGTAATAGCATCATCTGCGCCCTCTGCTCAGATGGCATGGTGAACATCTGAAGCAGCCAAGAAGGTTTGTTTGTACCTGAGCAACTGAGCATCTGACTCATTTACAATAAAATAGCATTTGCTCTGATCTCTGTGGCTTTTACCAATATGATCCTTTACAAACATATGCTGATGCGAAGTCTTGGTTGAGTCAACAACTAAACAACTCATTACAAAACACCTCCTTACAGATCCCACTAGCACTGCCACAGCTGACACATAGGTGTTAAATGCTATACTTTTGGGATAATGCCAGGCTTTCTTCTATTCTTTTAAGTTTGTAACCTGCTCCATAACAAACAGAAGCAGTCTCTGACATGGGCTTAGCTCTGTATTTTTGAGAATTGGCTCAGTTCTAATACCAAACTTGGCCACTGTAAGTGTGCCTTGTACATTCCCTCATCACCTCATTCATCCCTCTTGTACCCTTTCTTCATTACCTAGTTCAAACAAACTAGAGTTTGCTCTTAAATCCAAAAGTGTTACACAAACCAAGATTTTCTTTCAAACCAGAATGAAAAAACAAAACACATGTGTAAACTGTGAAGTTAAATGCCCAAGTTCACAATTCAGTTTTAAAGGTGCTCTTCGGCTAGAGGATGACTATAGCAGAGTTGAAGGTAGCGTAATAGCGCCATTGTTGCCAATGGCGTACCCGTTCAGTTTTCTCTCCAACTATTGTCTCTGATCAACCAAGTTTTGCAGGTTTTTTGAAGCTCTGGGAGGAAAAATCCTGGGTGACAGACTGTTGATCTAATTATCCACCTCATAAATATATAGGTCTCTTTTCAATCTAAGACTTGCAATAAATAGTATATACATATTATAGACAATGATGCTGCTTTCATACTGTCTTTAGCCTTCTTATCTGGGTCTGGGGCTCTAGGACTTAGAACCTCATGGTTTCAACTGGGGATGGGGGAGAAATGCGATTCAGTTTGCATTTAAAGCTGAATTTATCAAGTTCGCACTTTCCAAAACATGAGAACCAAAAGACAGCCATCCTTTGAAGTTCACACTTATCCAAATTTTGCAATGCAGTTCTCCAACTAAGCAGTGTTTGAATATATATATATATATACAGTAGGGCCCCACTTTATGGCGTTCCACTGATGCGGCAGCTTTCGTTTTTAATTTAAAAGCTTTTTCCCCCTTTTGTGACGTTTTGCGATGTTTTGGCGTCATTTTTGCGCGACGCGGCCCATTAAAGTCAATGGGGTTCCGCTTTACGGCGTTTTCCGCTTTACGGCAGGGGTCCGGAACGGAACCCGCCGTATAAGCAGGGCCCTACTGTATATATATTAGGGAAAAGCATGCTTAAAAATAAACATATTTGTGAAAATAACATACCAAAATGCAGTATATTAGGAGAAATTGCTTGCAAAAATGTGTATGTTAGTCAAAACTGCATACAAAAATCTGTTTAGGAGAAATTCTCACTAAAATGCTGGAAAATGTTCCTGAGAATTTTTTTTAAAAATCACAAATTGCTGCAGAAATATAGAGAACTGAATTTAAGATTGAAAAAAATAAGAAACAGAAAGAAATTAGAAGGCCCTTCCACCCCTAGTTTCAACCCACCCTACTGAGCTGCTGGGGGCTGCATGGGCTTGGGACCCTTTTCATATACCTCTGTTCTCTTCCACCAGCCCTTTCAAGCCAGTATGAAGCTTCTGAGCTGAGCGGACTTTCTGCCGTTATCTGTTAAGAGAGCAGTACCTTCTTCCTGCTGCACCTCAGGCCCATGCCCCACACTTACCAGGTTTTTTTCTTACGAGTGCTTCAAAAAACTTGTGAAACTTGGTTTATCAGAGGCAATATAACAAGTATGCACTCAGGTGTGGTGGATTCCTGGCCTTGGCTCTGACAGCTCTAAACAAAACCCCAACAATCCACTATTGTCTATCTGTTTAACCTTAGTTTCCCAACTGTAAATGGGAGTCATAAATCAAGGGAACATCCATGATGATTGAAAAGATGATTGTAACCATTTATTTGTTTACCTTCTTACATTTATACCCCACCTTTCTTTCATCACAGAAACCCAAGGCAGCATACGTGTGGTTCCCAGGCAGTCTCCCATCCAGGCACTGACCAGGACCAGACCTGCTTAGCTTCAGGAAGGGGATGGCCTCAGTTGCCTTCAGACCACAGCTTGGGACCAGAATCAGAAAGCCCTTTACTTGTCTGCTAAAATCCATAATCAAAGGGGGTTAATAAAGATAACACAGCTTCTTCTCTGATCAAACAAGAATGGCAAAATTCACTAAAATGCAATTAAATCCTTTACACTTTCTTAATGAATCAAGGAGAGGGATTATGATGGCTCACAGGAGAGCCAGAGAGATTAGTCCTTTGAAAATAAAGTGTAACTGAATATGAACAGAAAATAAACATAGCTGAAGAAACAATGAATCACTGCCACTTACTTTGAGAGGCAGTGTTATCCTGCTAGAAACGGAAACAGACAGAGAAGCTTTGCAGTCTAAAGGGATATCGATGCTTTTTATTGTTGTTTTGCAGAGCACCTTTCCTTTCACATGACTCTGAAGAAGTGTTAAAGAGAATATCTACCCCATGAAAGGGATTCAGAATTGGCTCATAATTTGAGGAACTGAACAATGAATTTCACATTAAAAAGACACTTATTCAGCAGGATAAAAAGCCATGAGGTCAGAGCCAGCCCTTCCATGGTCTCAAGACATTGTGATTATCACTGGCATAAGACATTTTCACATTTGTAGTCATGTCAGATCACATTCACTGCCCCCACTCCCAACCTCTGCAGAAGATGTGAAAGGGTCTTCAATGTGCATAGAGCTGCTAGTACATACACACAAGGCTCTTCTGGGCAATAGAGAAAACCCTGTGTGGAAGAGCCCAGACACAGACAACTGCGCGTGCACAGAGGCCTCCTCACACCTCCTGATGAATGCACAGAAGTCTGGCATGGGGCCAGTGAGTGTGATCCTGTTCTACACTCCATACATTCAGTGCATGTGCAACTGAAGGTATGAAAAGGGCTGTAGATGACTTTTGAAAAGGACTACATAGATGGGAGAAGTGACAAATCGCCTTGGTGAGGAGTCCAGGTGGAAACCAGTACTCTTCCAACAAGCAGGTGTATCAATGGCTATCAGGCACAAAAGCTACAGGGAGATTCCATCAGAGTAAATTCCACCAAAGAACTCACATTCCACCTAGCCACAAAGAGATTGTTGCTGACAAATCTGGGCTATAGACAACAGATATAAGTGAGCTGGGAATCAAGGTGAGGAACAAAGCCAGTAGTCAGGACCAAAGAGCAACCAGGGCACAGGACTGAGGAGGAAGCCAGCACTCAGGACTGAAGGGCAAATCAGCAATAACCAGCAGGATGGGTCAAGGAGTAAGCCAGGAATCGGGATCAAAGAACAAATGTTGTTACATTTTATTTATTTATTTATTTAAAAAAATATTTTTCTATCCTGCTCTTTAGCAAAGAAAAAGAAAAGAAAAGAAAAGAAAGAAAGGCTCCCACAGCAGCTTACAGATCACTAAAAAGCTTTTAGCCTTTTAAAAAAGACTTTTTAAAAAAGAAATGACACAAAAGGAAAATGGATTGGGAGGGAAGAGGAAATAAGCAAACTCAGAGAAAGTTTTCATAACAAGTTCTAATGACTAATTAGGGTGGGAAATTTCACGGAGAGCAGGCACCAAAAATACTGGTTTTTATTCTGATATTTTGAGTTCTGAGTTATTTTTTTGTTTTTCTCTTAGCCACTTTGGCCTTCTTTGGAAATGAAAAGCAGTATACAAGCAACAAATGAAACAAAATGAAAAAAGGACTGAAGGACAAACCAGGAGGAGGATTGAGGAGCAAGCCAGAAATCCGTACCAAAGAGCAAACAAGGACCCAAAGATACAGGGACTCACCAGAGCTCAGGAAGTCTTAACTAGAACAGGAAGCCCTCTTCTACTCATTCCTGTCCAGGAGGACTGAATGGCTAGTCTGCCTGGGTGCAGTCTGTCCAGGGCCTGAGGATACTAAGCTGACTAAACTGAGCACAGGCAACCTGCATACTCCAGAAGTTGTTGGCCTCACATCAGCCCCAGCTAGCATGACTAATAGTGAGGGATGATGGGAGTTATAGCTCAGCAGCATCTGAAGGACACTACATTGGCTATCCCTAGCCCAAGCAGATGCTGCAATACACATGGGGCAGCCACACACAAACTCAAAGGTCCCAGATCAAGCCCTGGCAGCCCATGACAGTTGCCCTTCTCCTATCAGCTATTCTTTTTTATGTCTGCAACAGATCCAATGGCTGAATCTCCTTGGAACAAGTTACCATACCAGTGACTCCTTCTGCAAGTGCCCTGCCAGTGGTAAGAGAATCAGTGGAATGGGAAACTTTTTCCCATCTTGCAGGTGAAGGAATTGCAGCAATCAGCTTGATGGAAGAAGTATTTCTCTTGTTTTTCTCTCCAGCCTGCAGCAACAAAATCTAAACTACATGATTTACAAGAATCCTTACTTGCTTCCAACAAAACCCACATAAAACTTTGGAGAAGTCAGCCAATAAAACTAACCAACTAATCTGAACAGAAAACAAAACAGATAATATCAAATGCCGAACATTCCGTTGCCTTTTTTTCTGAAGGGACAAGATGGATAAGTGATTCTAGAGGCTGTGGGCTGCAGCAGGAAAGGTCCCATTCTGAGCCCCCACCTCCATCTCATGAATGGGATTCCAGGCAAGTCATCTTTATTAGACCTTAAAAGAACATGGAATCAGCTACAGAAGAGGAAAACAAGGAGCAGAAAAGGAAGTCACAGGAATACAGTGTACAGCCTTATGCACAGTAGGGATGGAATCCTCTCATTTTTTATGTTTCATTTTTAAATGTGGCCCCCTAGTGGTCATTAACGATCTGATTCCTTTTTTCCTCTGATATCTCTTCATTCTTCCAATCCCCTCCAATATTATATATATTATATATATATGTGCTTTGCAGAGAATTATCAATATTATAATCGCTAGTTATTCATGAGTCTCCACTGCTATCAATCCGTATTCTGAACTCTGTAATTGTTGCATGTTTACATTCCTTTTCAAGTGCATTGCAGAGCAGATTAAGGCAGAATCAAGTCAGTGTCTTCCCCCCTGCTGCTTACAATCAACACCTCATTCCCCCCTGCTGCTTTCTGTCTGTCAGTTACAATCAACACTTCACTGACATCAGTGAAAGGGAATATACATTTGAAGAGCTTACATAGAAAGTAATCTCTAAAAATATCACTCACACTATTGATAAAAGTATCACTCACACTATCAAAGTGAATTTTAAAAAAAGAATTGGGGAAAAATGAATTAATTGGAAACCAGGTGCAGGAGGGCTGCTACTTCAACATTCTCTCTGCAAAGATAGAGAATATCAGAAATAGTAATTAATCTGATGGCAAATCCAATTATTGTAGAAACGGAGCCCATTGCTAATGCACTGGAAGCTGGCGGACCACTGGTCCATCTAGCTCAGCATTGTTGACACAGACTGGTAACAACTCTCCAGGGTTGAACCTGGGATTTTTTGCTTGCAAAGCAGATTCTTTATGACTGAGCAGTGGCCCTTCTATCTTTGGACTTGTCTTTGGACAACTGGCATTGAGGAATATCGGATCAAAGAAAGCTGCCTTACACTGAGCCAGATCATAGATCCATGTAGCTCAGTATTGTTTCTACTGACTGGCAACAGCTCTCCAGGGTTTCAGACAGAGGTAACTTCTAGCCTTACCTGGAGAAGCCAGGACCAGACCTTGGAGGTCTATTGCATGCAAAGCATGTGCTCTATCACTGAGCATTTAATACAGCCGCATCGTTTCATCATAAATCTAACAGATCAATTGTTAATACGGGAGATTGTTCGCTCATTGAATGTTACATGTGAATAATTCTATGAGTGTACAGCTCAGTTACTTGTGTGCCCAGGTAAGCAGATTGTAACCTCATTGAATGTACAATGCGCACACTGCAAACTGAGGTTTGCAGTAGGAGAAAAACATCTATCTCATACAGCAGATCACGATTTATGATGAAGTATTGCACCAAAAACTATTTTTGCAAGGATTAGCTTGTACAAATTCTGCTTTGTTTTTCTTTATCATGTGCTCCAAAAACACACACACATTTCTTCCCCCACAGTGAATGAATTATTACTCTCACAAGGGCAACACAACTAAAGTTTGAACCAAAGTTTATTGCAGAACCAAAACAAAACAGGATGTGTCCAGCTTCTTCCACGGGGAAGAGATCATATTTGGAAAATGTCTACTGTGGCCTTGCATTCTGTTCCAAGAAGTGGGACTTTCCCAAGCTTTCATTTCCCCTGACCTGGACCCAGGAATGGGATTTGCTGTTGAGGGCCACATTCACTTAGGCACATGGTGGGGGCCACATGGTGGCAGTGAGTAGAGTCGAAGATGGTGGTAGGCAGGGCCAGCACTCCTTGCATCCCATCGTACTCTTGCGCTTTCTCAATTTTTGTCACCAGCTTTTCTTTCATTCTCTCCTTCCTTGCCCAAGAGGCAGATCACTCTTGCTAGAAGTCTGAACTCATCTCTTCCAGAGGGCTTCCTCCTGCTCCTTCCTTTTTGGCATACTGGGATAACTGGTTTTGTTTGGTTTTGTTGGTGGGCTCTTGTTGTGCCTATATCGTGTTTAGGAGAAGTCTAGGAAAGGAGGGACATGGGTGATGCCACCCCAATTGAAGTGATCATGGGTAGAGGGAGGTATAGCCATGGGGAGGCGATGAGCTACCATGGAATACAAGGGCAAGGCTGTCTATTTTATTTATTTATTATTTTATTTATATCCCACCCTTCCTCCCTGTCTATGCCTTGTTCCTCGCTCCCACTCCTCCCATGAATAGGTTCCTGGTTGCTCATCTGCTGTGCCCACTGGTCTGTGTGTGCTGTTGTTTAACGCCTGATTGGCACACAAGATCACACTCATCCATGATTTGATCACGGATGAGGGTGCCAATTTGGTGTGTATTACCAAGACCTGGGTGGGAGATCTGAGGGGAGTTGATCTGACCCAGCTTTGCCCACCTGGATGCTTGGTGCAACACCAGCACAGGCTGCAAGGATGGGGAGGAGGGGTTGTTGTGGTCTACAGAACTTCCATCTCTGTCACTGGGAAACCATTCTGTCTTGGAGCTGGCTGTGAAGGCCTGCTCCTAGTGTTGGGCCAAGGAGATAGTAAACTAGGGTTGCTGCTGGTGTACTCGCTTCTCTGACCGAGCTGGTGGAGGCTGTTTTGGCTGTTGTATTGGAGGAGACCAGAATGATAGTTGAGGCTGCCTCTAGTGTTCCAGCTCAGGACTTCATGGCCTCCATGATGACCGTGAGACTATCACACTGCTCTGACACATAGGGCAAGGCACACCCTTGAATTGGTTTTTGCTTCAGATGGAGGAAGGGTGGTCTGGAGAGAGGGGGTGGGGGATGTCACCCCATTATCATGGGGTGAAGATTAGACTTATGGCTCCAATTCTCTCCTGCAGGGGTTGTGGACAGATTAAGATGATCTGCCCCCCCGAAAGTAACAGAATCCACTGGATTTCTGAACGCCCTGGGGAAGTTTCCAGTAGACAGAGCAGGTGACCTTGTGGAAATCCTTGTTACACCGTGGAACAATGAGACATATTGGTGTTGAGCCCAGTCTCTCTCCTGAGGATCAAGGAGGGGGAAGGCATGAATTGCAGGCACCTCAGCCGTCAGCGGGCATGGACGATCCAGCTGTTGCTGAGTCTAGCCCAGACCTTGAGGAAGGGAGCGAGCTAGCCGCCCCGCCAGTTCCCATGGATGGCCCTGCCCCCAATGGGACAGCGCTCAGCCATCAAGCACCCCCACAGAGCCATTAGGGGAGGATTCCAAAAGAGCAGTAACTCCTCCTGTGCCAAGCAGTATCCCAGAGACGCCTGACGCTTCCCAGCCCTCTGCTTCCCCGCCTGCAGATAAGGACCCTGTTCTGTCAGATGAGCCTGTGGAGACTCACCCCCCTTCACCGCGCTCACAACGTAGGGAGAAGTGGACAGGGCAGAGGGCATGTGTGCGAAGGAGTGAGAGGTTACGCTCCAAGACCTCTCCTATTTAAGATTGCCGCGCTGTGAATGGGGCGTTGAGTCAACTTTAATCACACAGAGCATGTCTAGAGGGTAGTTAGGGACTGGCAGTGAGTTAGCATAGGGTCTTTTCTATGAGGCGCTCAGCCTTTGATGTATCCATTACATTAATAAAGCAAGAGTTCCTTGCACCCTTGTCTCAGACTCCTGATTCGCGCTCTGAACCAGACAATTGGGCTCTTAACATGGTTGCCCCTGAGTGCCCTCTCTGGCACAGTGCAGCTCAGTTTGCACCTTGGTACACCAGTAAACTAAGGGCAATGAAACAGGTTGGATGACGATTAAAGTGCAAGTGGTGAAAGACGTGCTGTGAGGCTGATCAGGCATGAGTAAAACTTCAAAACCATGCTAACTGTGTAGTGGAGAGGGCAGTGAAGAAGGCCCACCACTCCGCCACTGTCACATTCTCAAGTAGCCGTCTAGTAGAGCTTTTTTGTATTGTTAGGGGTCTGTTGACAATACCTTCAGGAAATTGAGTTTTAGACCCTTTAGAAGCCCACTGTGAATTGTTTTGCAAGACACTTTGAGGGTAAAGGTGCTCACCTCTGCACCAATCTTGATGCCCCATCCACATCTACTACGGTCCTCAGTGAGGTGTCCAGTGCAATGTCTGCTGCAACTTCTTGGGATCAGTTTCAGTTGATGCAGACTGATTATGTGGATAAGGTGCTTGCAGCGATGCAGCCAGCAATGTGTCCTCTCGACCCTTGCCCTCCTCAGCTTATTAAAGCTTGCTGAGGGGTATGACTGAGTGGATCCAGGCTGTGGTGAATGCATCATTGCAGGAGGGAGTGGTTCCAGCCGCCTTGAAAGAGGTGGTGATCCGACCACTCCTGAAAAAGCCCACCCTGGACCCATTGGTTTGTGACAACTACTGCCCACTCACAAATACTCTCTTTTTAGGGAAGGTGATTGAGAGACTTGTGGCACAGCAATTGCAAGTACTCTTGGATGAAACAGATTATCTTGACCCATTCCAATCTGGGTTCAGGCCAGATTATGGGACTGATTCGGCCTTGGTTGCCCTGATGGATGACCTTTATCAGGAGAAAGACAGGGGAAGTATGACTCTATTATTCTTTCTTGATCTCCCAGCAGCTTTTGATACCATTGACCATGGTATCCTTCTGAGCTGACCTAGTGAGATCGGTATCAGAGGCACTGTTTTACAGTGGTTCTGATCCTATTTCCAGGGTCATTTTCAGAGAATAGCATGGGGTGATTGTATTTCGCCCCCCTAGCAGTTCTGCTATGGGGTGCTGCAGAGTACTATCTTGTCCTCAATGCTGTTTAACATCTATACAATGTCCTTGGGAGCAGTCATCAGGAGATTTGCGGCAAGGTGTCAGCAGTATGTTATACCCAGTTCTATTTCTCTGTATCATCTGAATTGGGAGAGGCCGTGCAAGCCCTGGACCAGTGCCTAGACTCAGTGATGGGCTGGATGGGGGCCAGTAACCTGAGTCTGAATCCTAACAAGATGGTTAGTGGTTGGTGGTTCCTGAGGGTTGGTGGTTCCTGAGTTCAGATAATTAGTCAGTTGCCTGCTTTGGATGCTCCTGGATCCATCTTTGTCACTAGAGGTCCAGGTGACCTCAGTGGCTAGGAGTGCCACCAGCTTTGGCTGGTAAGACAGTTGTTGCCATTTTGGGACTGGGATAGCCTGACCACTGTTGTCCATGCACTGGTAACCTCCAGGCTGGATTACTGTAATGTGCTCTATGTGGAGCTGCCCATGAGGTTGGTCCAGAAGCTGCATCCGGTGCGAAATGTGGCAACGCAACTGCTCACTGGGGCAGGGTATCACCAGCATGTCACCCAGCTGCTGAAAGAATTGCACTGGCTACCCATTAGCTATCAGGCCAAGTTCAAGGTGCTGGTTTTGGTGTACAAAGCCCTATGCAGTTTGGGACCAGGTTGCTGTAAGATCATCTCACCTCTTATTATCCAGTTGATCACTGTGTTCTTCAGGTGAGGGCCTCCTGCAGATACCATCTTATCAGGAGGTCTGTCCGCACAATGGAATAGGAAGAGGACCTTTAGTGTTGTGACATCGACCCATTGGAATTCCCTCTCCTTAAATATTAGACAGACACCATCTCTGTTATCTTTTCAGCACCTACTGAAGGCCTTCCTCTTTCTACAAGCCTTTTAAGTACAGACCTTATCCTAGTCTGCGTCTGTGTTGGAATTGCTTTTTTAGATGTTTTAAAGTTGTTTTTTAAAAAGATGTTTTTAAAGGTGCTTTGTTTTAATATGTTTTAAAGTCTTTTGTTTGTAAGATGTCTTAGAGTGTTTTTAGTGTTTTGTTTGCCACCTTGGGCTCCTTCTCTAGGAGGAAGGGCAGGATATAAATTTAATAAGTAAATAAATAAATGATGGAACTAAGTGACTGTGGTTGCAATCCAATACACACTTACCTGGGAGTAAGTACCATTGAACCTAATGGAGCTTACTTCTGAGTAGACAAGTACTGAATTGCACCCTGCATTTCTTTCCTTGGCTCCCCATTAGTTCAGCCAGAATCTGTATAGCCAGAACTCTAGAACTGAGAACTGTAAGAGCTTATGACTGAGCTTGCTTTTCCCCTCCACCCCACCCATTCCTTTCTCCTCACGTGTCATGTCTTTTTTAGATTGTAAGCCTGAAGGCAGGGACCATCTCACTACTGATTTTGGTAAGCTGCTTTGAGAGACTTTTTTTTTTTGCTAAAGAGCTGGGTCTAAATACCTTCCATAAACAAACAAACAAAACCACAGACAGACGGGCGTGTAAGCCTGGCTGCTCTATAGCATAGATACGTATGAAGTTGCCTTATATCGACTCAGACCACAGATCTACCCCGCTCAGCATTGTCCACAATAACTGGCAGCGGCTCAGACAGGAGACATTCCCAGCCCTACCTGGGGATGCCAGGGATTGAGCCTGGAACCTTCTACAGGCAAAGCAGCTGCTCTCCCGCTAAACTATGTCTCTTCCCATGGGATCTCCTGGTTTTGTCCAAGCGCCCTAGAGCCTGTGTCTTGTAGCACTTGTGCCTCACAGGCTAGCTTCTTGCATGCTGTATAAACGTGACACAGAGTCGAACGACACATTCAGATAAATAACGGGGTAGAGTTTGGGGTTTTATTATTAATTTATTTATTAATTAAATGTATATCCCGCCTTTCCTCCCAAAAGAAGCCCCGGGGGGGGGGCTAACAAAAACACTCTGAAAAATCCAAAAAACAGACTTTAAAATCTGTTTTGTTTTTTTGAGGACACCGCAGAGTGGTAGAGCCACTCGGCTCTGACAGCGAGGCAAACACGTGGAGCCTTGTAGCCCTTGAGAACGACTCAGTGTAATTATTTACAACAGAAGGAGGGCAACAAAAAGGTGGAAGGCGCTCCTGAATGCCTCTTTCTTTCCAGTGCCCATGAAAAACCGCAGCTGTGCTAACAGTAGCTAAGATTCCCAACAGCTCCTTGGCTCAGGCAAATTCCTGTGAAGGTCGAGAAAATGGTCTCTCTCTTTTTGGCAAGGAGAATCGACCAATGTTAAGAGTACTGCTAATCCCTTCCTAAAATACATGTGAACAATGGAAGAATAGTTCTAAATGGCCCAAACCAGATAAGCTGCAAAATATGTTCCTTTAGGTGCAGCATCCTGGAACAAATCGACTGCCTTCCTTTCCTTGGTTCCACATCTAAGAGGCCTCTCCATGCTCTTGGCAGTCAAGAGGAGTTCCAGCTGCCTGGCAAATACAACCACACATTAAAAAACAAACATTAGCATGCAGCCTTACAAATCAGACAGACACAAGTACACTTTTGGGCAATCTGCTAAATCCCATTCTAGTTAGCTGTTAGCAAATAATCTCTAGCAAATCAACTGCCTTCTCCAGACTTTGTCAGCATCGAGAGCTTTCGAGACTGCATCTCCTTTGGGGAGGAATTAATTTACCAGTTTTTCCTGATCCTGTGAGCCTCTTTTCTCTCCAAGGGTTTTGAACATTACTTGTTAATGAAGTATGGATCCAGCCAGGGTCTATAGGTCTAGCTAGCTTTTATATAGCACCCTATTCACAGTACAACATGGCCAAAAGGAATCGACTGAAGATCATAGGCCCAATTCAGACTTAGACCACTTTCACACCATACATTTATTCTACTATGATTCCACTTTAAACAGTCATGGCCTCCTCCATTGAATTGTAGTTGGTTGAGGGTGCTTAGAGTTGTTAGGAGACCCCGATTCCCCTCACAGAGCTACAATTCTCAGAGTTCTGTGGGAAGAGGGACTGGCTGTTAAACTACTCGTTGAACTGTAATTTTGTGAGGAGAATAGGGGTCTCCTAATAGCTCTCAGCACCCTTAACAAACCACACTTCCCAGGATTCCTTTGGGGAAGCCATGACTGTTTAAAGTGGAATAATAGTGGAATAAATGAGTGGCCAGATACTCTTTATTTCAGAAGAAACTCCTAGAAAATGAGTGTGCAGGAGGCAGCATGATTACCAAAGTAGCACATAGAGTAGGAGTCCTCCTCAGAAGTAAGTCCCATTGAGTTCAGTTGGATTACTCCCAGGTAATCCTAAACTGTTTACTCCTTGGACATAGTGGTACTTATTTATGATGGTGCTGTTACATGACTACCCCTCTGGAAATTGTCCCCAGGAGATCACTGCCCCTGTTTTGACCAAACCTGTGCTAAAAGTTGTAAGGAAGACAGAAACTACCCATTCCATAAATGGATCCCTTTTTAGTCAGGTACATTTAACTAATCTGCATAGTCACTGTTTGTAAAACATATAATTTTAATTGTATTAATTTCCAGTTAAAAGATACTTTATAATTTGCAATTTAATGTAACAGGAAATAAATTAACAGAACAAAACCCTATTACGATAGCTTCAGTGAATCTACAATATACTTTGTGGATGGTTCATTTCTGAATGCAATTCAAAGTGCAGGTTATTCCATTTAAAGCCCTCAACAGCTGGAGATCAAGTAGGGATGTGCTAAAATTCCACCTAATTCGGATTTGGTACTGAATTTTTCCATTAATTCACTTATTTTCAATAGTTAATGATCAGATTTTAATGTAGTGAATTTCCATGCCTATTTTTGAAAATGGACTTTAAAAAACAACACCGTTTCTAAAATATCCATTATAAGAATAATAATTTTTCTATTTTTTCAAAATATAGATATTTGAAAAGTAAGTATCAATATATCCTTCAAAATTAATATCAATATTTTTTCGGAGCAGGAAAAATCCCACAGATTGACAAAAACAGTGGTTAGCGGATCCAGAATGAACTCAGATCGATGCCAGCCTGTGAGATCAACAGAATGCTTTTCAAATGGCCCTGGCCAACAGATCCCATCCCTAGAACCATGTCACTTAAAGGGCTGTCTCCTCCCATCTGGACCTGCCCATCCATTAAGATATAGGAACATAGGAAGCTGCCACATGCTGAGTCAGATCATTGGTCCATCTGGCTCAGTACTGTGTACACTGACTGGCAGCAGCTCTCCAGAGTTTCCAACGGGGTCTCTGAAATCCCTACCCAGAGATGCTGAGATTAAACCAGGGGTCTTCTGCATGCAAAGCAAGTGCGCTACCATTGAACTATGGCCCACTAGATGTTGATGGACTATACCTCTCACCTTCCTTGACCATTCATTGGCTATGTTGGCTGGGACTGAGCTGGAGTCCAATAACATCAGGAGAGCCATAGGTTCCCTGTCAGTTGATTGCTGGGGCTTTAAAGCACAATGGCACCTGAAGTCATTGGGAAGTCAGGTGACTGGAAAGTGGGTGGCCACACCCACAAGTCAAAAGTGACCCATGGCCGATCCACTTCCTCACCTTTGGAGTAAGCAATCCCATCCCATCCCCTCTGTTGTCTATGCCAGGGATGTGCAGAAAGTAGATGGGGATCTACTGGTAGATCGCAGGGTGATTTGCAGCAGCTTGGCAAGGAATTTTAACTCCCAATTGTTTATTAATAGCAACAAAATGACTTTTCCCACATAAATTAGACTGCTGAAATGAGCAGGATTTTGTATGAAAGGACTGCAAGGTCCATTTAGTTCCGGTACTCAGTAGCGTAGTAGCAAAATTAAGGAGTGTAGGGTCCCTTCATGTTAGTCACAGCCATGCCCCCTCCCCTCTTGTTGCGCTGGGTTGAGAATGAGATCCCTGTAAATGCCTTCTCCCACAATAACAGACACCCCTAGGAGCCAACATGCCTGAAAGGGGAAACTGTTAGCTACTGAAAAGAGTCTTCTCAGTGGCTGACACACCTCCTTTCACTCGGATTGGCTCCAATCAGCTGGAAAGGGCAAGGAATCATGTTAGAAGAGTCTTCTCAGTGGCTAACACAACTCCCCTTTCATGCTGATTGACTTGTAGGATGATGGAGACATAGGGACCCTGCTCCCAAAAAGAAAAGGGTCTGAGACCCCCGAGACCCCAGTCAACTACACATTTGCTGGTACTAAAAACCAATTCCTAAGCTCAGAATGTACACAGTGGGCACTTTGTTCATTAATTTTAACAGTATGTCTTTTGTACCTGGCTGTGGTTGGTAGGTCTTGGGGATCTAGTAAAATAAACAAAGTAGATTGGACATGCTTGAGGACTGAGCGCACCTGCCCTAAACGGCCCCCTCCCTAATGCTGGTTTTTCTTTCTTTTTTTAAATGGACCTAAGGCCTACATTTTGATATTTTGCTTGTTTTTGGCATCTCTCCCGTTGTTACTGCTTGCCCTTTGTTAGAAAATGTTTGAAATACAGACACCAGACTTATTCATAGTTAAATATAGAAATGTTGATGCCTTTTCCTCTTTTTCTCCCCCCACTTCCCACGCCACCCCCAAACCTAGCTTAAAGGCTTCATTTGCCCAAAATAAAACAAAGTAAAATAATCAAACCAAAACAAAGTGGCCAAATTAGCAACTCAAACCAGAACAAAACATGCAATGATTGAACTGCAAATAAAATTAAATCAAATCCAAACAACCAGCTCAGTGCCAGAGAAAATGAAAACCTGAGGGCTGGAACGGGTCTTAAAACAAATTCTTGCAAGAATTAGCCAAGGGTTTCTTTTAAAACAGGAAGGTCTGTTGATTGATAATGTTTTCTGCTATAGCGGGAAAGATAAAATTGAAAAAATTCTGTAATGATTTAGAGTAACTGACAGAGACCAAGCCCTGCATTTTGAAATCTGGTGTTAAAAGAACATGGGGTGGGTGGGTTTATGAGGCCCTGCTTCCCTGCCAAAGCATGCAGTGACCATGCTCTTGCCCATATGTGTTTTGATTTTTGGGGATCCTCCTTTTCCCACTTAGCCCTCCTGCCTACCACATTCAGAAAGCTCCTCCTGTCTTCAGAAGAGACTTTCTGGGGGGGGGAAGGTCTTGGGTGAGGAAAGGATGGGATAGTCACCTCACAACATATCAGAACTAGAAGCGAAGTGGCCACAAAAACTACATCATGAGCAATAATAAAAAATTTCCAGCTACCCTGCCTTATCTCTCAAGGCAGACAAAATAAAAAAATGATGAAGAAAAAACAACCAGTTGGTCTTAATGCCCCCCCCCATTTTCCTGAATAAGTAGGAATTGCAAAATCACTGAAAGATAAGCAGGGAGGTATACAATCATAAGTCTTTAAGGAGGTCAGTCCATAACCCCTGGAGCCACAACTGGTTGCATAGGGTTTCCAACTCCTATTATCGAGGGAAGACAGACAAAGTCCCTGTATAGCGACTTCAACCAGTAAGGCAGGCTCATACAAGGAAAGGTACTCTTTGAGAGGAGAGGTATGGTTTAGTGCTAGGGAAGCTCAGAGGATGGCAACAAGGGACAGGACCTTCTCAGTGGTGACCCCCAAATTATGGAATATGGACACTGTTATCTTTTCGGTGCCAGATCAAGACTTTCCTCTTTTCCCAAGCATTTTAGCATGTGTTTTTAAATTGCTTTTTAAAAATGTGTTTTTAAATTTTTATATTTGTTTTTAATGTTTTTAATTCTTGTAAATGGCCCAGAGAGCTTCGGCTATGGGGCGGTATTCAAATGCAATCAATCAATCACTGAACCAAGCAGGCTAGAAATCGCATCTGTCCATGTGCTCCGCAGCACTCACCTGGACAGGCCTTTTTTGGTCAGAGACAAAAGGTGGTACCAGGAGCAGTTACTGTGCAAAAACTGCTATGACCAAATATCTCATGTCAAATACATCAGACAGAGCTTTAGCATCAGTGGCTCAAAAGCATTTCCTCATAACACTCACCCTTGCTTGTGGGAAAAGCATCGCTCATAGACACCAATGCCAGTATAAACCGCAACAGCCAAAGATCCATACCTCTGGATTCTGCAACTGTAAAAAAAGACAAATTATATCAAGCTCATTATAGTAACCACTCATAAAATGTTAAAATGCTGTTTCACCTGTCTTCTGGTTTATTAGTTGGCTGGCTGGAGTTAAGCCAAAGATTTAGGAAGGAAGCAGATTACAATAAATGTTATTGCCTTGTAAAGTTTTACTGTATATTACACATTGTAAGAGACAGTAAATTCTACTCTTGGAGGCTGCTAGCCCATGAATTACTGAAGGCAGCGAAGGGCTTCCAGGACATATATGGGTTTTTTAACTGTCACCAGAGAAGCCTACTGACTGCATTTGGGTGAACAGGCCCCAAATTCTGTTTGCAATCCTTCTCCCTCCCCATACAACAATAATTCTCTGGCAAGGGAGAGAGAAACTATTACCAGTATAGATATGTTCTCAGTCTCTAGCCTATCTCGGAGAACAGGAATACAATGGATACGATCTAGCCAAAATTAAGTATTTTTACATCTCACTGATTTCAGAGAGACCATCAAGCATGTGCTTTAGTCTTTCCTACAGAAACCAGTGGACTTTAAAATGTTTTAATGTTTTTCTTCTTCTTGCAATTTATTTATTTATTTATGAGCATTTATAAACCACTGAATATTTTTCAAAAAAAATCTCTAAGTGGTATACAACATAGAAAAATAACAAACAATATCGTTAAAACAAAAATATAGCACAACTCCAGTATAACAGTATAAAAGCATATAGAAGCATATACAAACAAGAGCTCAGACAAATGAAGACAGGGTCCGGTCTTGTGGGTCAGAGAGAGCATGGGCAAAAAAATATGCTTTTACAAGACATCTGGAACAAAGGATGGTTTCCGCTTTGTGTATGGCAGAGAAAGAATATATCCATACTACAGGGGCAACAGAAGAAAATGCCCATTTTCAGGTCACTGCCCTATGATATTCTACAGGATAGGGTGCCATGATTTCCCCAGAGCATCTCAGTGATCTTTCAGGTCTATATGGTGGCAGGCTGTCTTTCAGGTAGCCTGTTGCCAAGTTGTTCATGGCTTTATATGTTAAGAACAAGGCCTTGAACTGGTTGCTGATCAGCAGCCAGTGCAGGTCTCTCAGCACAGGTATAATATGTGGTCATGATTTTTTAAAAGTTGGTTGTTTTTACTACTTTGCTGTCAATATAATTTACTACTATAATTCTGTACAATTTTGAGGCATGGTATTTTCTGTGGACTACCATGCCTAAAAAATAATGTGCTTCTAAGAAAAACTCCGGATACTATGGGAAACCGGAAGTGCCCCCTTTCTGCTACAAGTCTTGCTGGAAGCAGTGGTGTGTACCGGTCCTTCCCTATGTATATATGTAGGCATAAGTAGGGTGGCCACGTGCCCTACTTTACAGAAGGCAGTCCCCTATTTGAGTAAGTCCTTTATTTGAAGTGCTGTCTGGTCCAAGTCCACCTTAAAGTTAATGGACCATTAGAAGGGGAGAGCAGGAAAGAACTTGAAGTTGCCGTTATCAAGGTTAACGCCAGGACTGCAGACTGAGCAGATGCACAGGCCACCTGGTCTCAGTCTTCTTCTCTATGGTGAAATGTATTGTATTTTTATTTATATGAAATATTTTTAAATTTGCACCTATATGCATAAGTTTGCATATGCAAATTTTGCCCTCCTTTTTTGGTGATGAATTTCCTCTCTTTTGGTGATATGTAAGCAGCCAATTGGCAGTTCCAGCAGGAACTGTTATGACTGTGGTTCCTGTGTGACACGAAAAGGCACTCGAGTCATTGTATGTATGCTTTGTTTTACTGATTCTCAGTGTGTTGTGGTAGCATGAGTGATGGAATTGCCCACTGTGAGTGGTGCTACTGGGTGAGACTGCTCATGTACAAAGATACTAAGATAAAGGAAAAACACAACAAACAAATGCAACGTAACACAATTAAAGATCAAACATCTTCATAAAAACACACTGACTACAGGCAGTTAAAAACTGTTGGAAAAAAGACCAGACACAAAACTTTAAACTTTTAAGTGCCCGAGAGAATATTTGGGTTGTATTCAACTAAGTCCTACTCAGAGTAGACCCATTGAAAGTAATGAGCATGACTAACTTAGGCCCATTAATTTTGGTGGGTTTACTCTGAGCAGGACTTAATCAAATGCAGCCCAGTGATTTTTGAACTGGCACAAAATGAATGTAACTCCTACAATCCCTGCTGTGTAGAGCATTCAAGAGACAGGGTGCCACTGCAAAGAATGCTCTGTCCCTCTTTGCTGAATAAGAAGCTTCTTCTGGCAATGAGATATGGAAAAGGGCCTTCTCTGAAGATCTTAAGACACAGGTAGACTGGTATGGAGAGAGGCAGTCCTTCAAGTATTTCTGGCCCAAGCCAAGCGTGTGCACCTTGAATTGGGCTTGGGAGCTGAATGGGCAGCCAATGTAGATCTTGGTGTGATATGATCCCATCTGGTTGTACCAATTAACATTTTAGCAGCTTCATTCTGCTTTAGTTGAAGTTTCCGAATAATCTCCAAGAACAATCCCAAGTATAATGCATTATAGCAATCCATTCAGATCACCTGAGTATGGAATCATGGACAACTGTGACAAGGCTATAAGGTACAAAGTGCAAATGACATGGATGTGAATGAACATAAGGTATTCTAAATAATTAACCATTTTTTGTGGATTTCTAAGTTGACTATTACATAGCGGGAAAAATATTGTGTGCTGTCCTTGCAATATATTTATACCTTCTTCCCAGCCAACTCATGGCAAGACTTGCAACAGCAAAAAGAAAGCAAGTATGTCTCAGTTCTTGCCCTTGGAAAATGAAATGCACACAGATTTCCACATAATGGGACAGACTTTGAAGGCTTTCCCTCACCCAATGGAAACAGCAGAGCTCTTCGCCAGCTGGAAGGAATTAAATCCGTCCACAAACATCCACAGTTGCAAAAGCTCTCAGGCGTCACAGCTATTCCTCTCCCACAGCTGACAGCAGAGGCCAGCTTGTCTAACCAATAGCAATCGGCAAAACGCCAGCAATGGAAGAATTCTCCTGATTAGACCATGCTCCACTGTGCTTAAAACAGATACACAAAACTTTTTTTGCATTCAAAATCAAAGAGATCTGGACCTCATCACAGTTACTTAATTCCTGGCTAACCTCTAGACAGTGATTAGGGTCACAGGAATGAACAGTTCCTAAACTTAGAAGTACCAGGGCAATAAGGTACATATCAGCCCACTGTTCTTCAACCTTGGGTCCCCAGATGTTGTTGGACTACAACTCCCATTAACCCCAGCCAGCTTAGCCAATGGCCAAGGATGATGGGAGCTGTAGTCCAACGACATCTAGGGACCTAAGGTTGAAGAACAGTGTATTTGTCCAAATTCAGCCTTCCCTGCCCTGCTGCTCTCCAGAGCAGTAAAATATCTGGAGGGCATCAAGTTAGGAAAAGCTGGCCCAGTTCAATGTCACAGCCAAAGCATAGTTTGTCTATTAGGAATGTGTTGCGGGCTAATGAGATGCCTCTTCAAATGCACAATGATCCCCCTTCTGCACTTCCTTTTAAAAATCAAATGCAGTTTGTCAGACTCTCATCACAGGACCACATTTTTATATTGCCTTTATATAGGTATATATTTTGAGGGCAAAACAAGCATGCTGCAAATGAACATAAAGGAAGGGGAAATTATCAATGGATGAAAGCAGCTGCTTCTTGAGGCATTAAAACAGGACAAGTAAGTGACAAATGGGCCCTTTCAGGCTGGTGTTTCTTTGTGGGTGTATTTCGCAACATGTAATAGTGCATTAACAGTAGATTTATACTAGACCATCCACACATTTAGCTTTGTTCATTGTTCTGTGATGCTTCCCCACCGTTACTGTATTATTGCCATCTAGAGAGGCACTCTTGGATGGTAGCGCAACAAAAGCAGGACACCCCTCCCCTTTCCCAAACATTTATGGTATGAAAAGTTACAGCATTTCAGCAGGAATCTGAAGGACATTCACAGGCTGGCAACAAAGCAGTATGTCTACTCCAAAACGTTTGCACAGGCAAACAGTATGGAAAGCAGGATTGCCTCTAACCA